>NC_044569.1:29177968-29822514 GCF_007565055.1 Rhinopithecus roxellana
TTGCATTTTCAAAAGGAAGACAAATTCCCTTGCAATTTCTCATCCTCTTGTCTGGTTAGTTGCTAATAATTTTTCAAGTAGATAGGATATCTCTTTTTGGATATCTTCCTTGAAATTCCAAAGTGTGTTACATTTCCCCTATGTGCTCTCATGCCAGTGATTAGATCATATAATAACTGTCTATTTATTTGTCTGTATTTCCCTCTATCATAAGGTTTATGAAATCAAGCGTCCTGTGTATTTTTTTTAACCACACGCTTTCAAAATCTTATAGGAGCCCTGTCAGATGGAAGCTATTCACTAACCATTGATTAAATGAAATCGTAGCTATTGGCCTTCTTGCATAGGCTATTAAGTATAGTATATTTCTATGTCTGTGTGTGTGTGTGTGTCCTCAAACTATTCCTTGTGCTATGAAGGTTAAGAATATTGACAAAAGTATCCTCAGACATCAGCTTTTCATGAATATTTTGATTGCATTATTGCTTCTTTCAATTTTGGTATTAAAAATTCTAAATGTCATGGGTATTTAAAGGCATATTTATTCAGCACATTGTTGTAAATGATAGAAAGCCCCTGTCCTGTTTGTGCTAGATTTTGGTCTTTATTTTTATTAAAAGCTTCAGTGAATTGCTTTGGCTTTAAAAAATGTTTTTATACAGAATTCATGTAGGGTATTAACTGATTAATCCTTCTGCTAGAAGATTATGAAACTCTCAAATCTGAACAGAATTCAACAAATCCAGATTAATAGCATTTAAGCATTGGAAAGGTGGTTTCTCTTGGGAGCTTGGGCAATTATTTTCAACTCTGTACCCAAGTAACTCAAGCCATTAAGAAATGTCCTGCCTTTTAAATTCTTTCAGCCCAAAGAGATGACTGACAACTTTGCCTGCTTTTCATTACCCTTCATCGGATCAGCCTGTATTAACAGACTAAAAGGAAATTGGAATTTAGTCTATGGCTAAGCATTTTGAAACATATTTAGTAACTGTCTTAGTCCATTTGGATGGCTGTAACAAAGTAACATCAATTGGGTTGCTTATGAACAACAGAAACGTGTTTCTCATGGTGCTGGAGGCTGGGATGTCCAAGACTGGTGTCTAGTGAGGGCCTGCTTCCCGGTTCATAGATGGCACCTTGGCTGTTTCCTCGCCATGGTGGAAGGGATGAGGGGTCTCTCTCAGGCCTCTCCTATAAGGGCAGCAAGCCTAATCATGAAGGCTCTGCCCTCTTTACCTAATAAACTCCCCAGGGCCTCTCCTCCCCACAGCATCACCGTGGGGATTAGGATTTCCACACATCAATCTTGGGAGAACACCAAAATTCTACCATAGCGGTTTCTCCCTCTCCCTTCAGAGGGAGCCCTTGGGAGTGCTCTTCATCAGCCCTTGGCATTTGGAGATGAACAGCAACATCTGCTATACTGCTGTTTATTGTTGGCTTCTCCTGACCCCTCTTCCATATCCTCTCCCCTTGGGGATGTTTTCTTTTATGTAAACACTAGTTTTGCCATTAAACTAACTGAAACATTAAGCTAACTCATTTCTGAGTAAGACACTCGAGAGAGAACTCCACAGATCACTTCCAGTTCTATCTGCTACAAGACTGTTTCATTGACTTTTGTCGTGTGTGTGTGTGTGCGCGCGCATGTGTATCTGCGTGTAAATATGTGTGCATGTGTGGGTGTCTATGTGTGTGTGTCTATGTGTGTCTGTATGTACATGCATATGTATGTAAATGCATGTTTGTGTGTGTGTCTCAGTGTGCATGTGTGTGTCTGTGTCTGTGCAAATGTGTGTGTGCATGTATGTGCATGTGTGCGTGTTAATCTCAATTGCGTCCTCTTATTTAGAGTTTATGGCACTATTTCTGTCTTGTCAGGCTACTGCTTAGCATTCCATTGACACCAAATGAAGTTAAACTGTAATTACTGCTACTTTTATTTGAAAATGATATTTACTATTGACTTCTGTCAATATTTTGTGACTTAAATTGCTCCCTCCTGTGTTTCCAGCATTCTGAACTCTGGACCTGACAGTGTAAAGATCTGGACCATGTAAAGATTTGGCAATTTTTAAAGTGCACAGTTTATCCTGGGCTTTAAACATAATTGTAGCACACTTAATGAGTATAATGACCTAACAGCATGAGTGTTGTTTTCATAAACATGTCTGCATAATGATAGACTCACTTCTAAAAAGAAATCATCTAATCAATGTGAATTCCAGTTATTTGTCACATATCCTGATGTGGGACTGACATCCTGATGTGGGATTTTCTAGAAACATTTCTTGGCAAAAGCTTGTCTTGGGAGATTGTAAACAATGGAATGGGTATGTTTGTTTTGCTGTTGAAATTTCAGTTATTAGGGTCCACTTTCCTCGTCTCTAGGCAGAGCCCTCTTCCCAATGTTCTTTGCATCTTCAGCTTCAGATTTACTGAAAATTTGGTGACAGTAGTTTGATATTTAATTGGACTTTATATTAGATTATGAGCACAGGAAGTTAATGCACAATGACATTCTTATTTCACCATCTTCAGTCTAGGACAGAGATGTTCAGTGAAGATTTTTGCCCTGCGAAATTAATGAGGGAAAATAATCTATAAAATATTGTGTTGACATCATCTATAAAGTTCTGTAGCTAAAACACTGTGGATATTTTGTATTTGTCAATAAAATGTTTGCAATTTGCACTAATTGTGAAGAAAGCCAGTCCTAATTATGAACAATGTAAACTACAGAATGTATTTAAAGATCTAGAATATTATTACATAATATTAATCAGGGCACTTCAAATTAGTCTAGGAAACTATTGACAGTTGAAATGCTTGGAGGATCTGTTTCCAAGAAAAACAATAAAGACAAAACCTCTATTTTAAAATTTCAGATCACACTTTTCAAAGTAAACGCTCCTTAAATGTAATCCAGATTAACTTTTATTTAAAATTATTTCTCTCTCCTTGTAGCATCTTTACATATTGTAATTGGTTATTGAATACTAATAAACAAAAGAAGTTAGACCTTTGTTCATTCAATTTAGTTCCATGTTCTTCACATCTAAAATATTTTGAACCCAATAATGGGGGGAAAGATTGTACATACATACACAACTGGAAGTCAGTTCACTAATTTTCTTGTATGGCATGTTTGATTTCTATCCATAATTGAAGGAGCTTTAGTTTTCTTAGAATATAAAATAATGGAAATCAGATACGGATAAATTTGTATTTTCATTTACATAAGAATATATTGAATTCTTTTTGTATTTATGTGATAGAACTATATAAAATAAAATTTCTAATAAAATTATTCTATTGTCTTAAAATTTTTAAGGTATAGTTGATACCTTAAAATTTATAGTTGATAAATAAAAATTATATATATGGTGTATGACATGATGCTTTATACATTGTGAAATAGTTAAATCAAGCTGACTTAACTATCACCTGACATACTTATCATTTTTTGTTGTGAGAACATCTAAGATCCACACTGTTAGCATTTTGTAAGTATACATTATTATTAACTATAGTTACCATGCTGTACAGTAGATTTTGTGAACCTGTTCATCCTGTCTAGCTGAAATTTTGAACCCTTTGACAAACATTATTCTATTCCTGCACCCCTCCCTCCAGCCCTTGGCCACCACCATCCTACGTTAAGCATTTATGAGTTTGATTTTTGTAGGTTCCACATATGAGTGAGATCATGCAGGATTTGTCCCTCTGTGCCTGCCTTACTTCACTTAGCATAGTATTTTCCACATTCGTTCATGATGTCACAAATGTCAGGATTTCCTTCCTTTTTTAAGTATCAATAATATTCCACTGTACATCTACACTGCATTTTCATTATCCATTCTTTCATCGATGAGCACAAAGATTGATTTTATATCTTGGCTACTGTCAATATGCTGCAGTGCACATGGGAGTGCAGAGTTCTCCCCAAGATAGTGTTTTTATTTCCTCTGAACATATATCTAGAATTGGGATTGCTGGATCTTATGGCAGTTCTAGTTTTAATTTTTTGAGGAGCATTCAAACTGTTCAATTTAAACTTGCTATAACATTTTATATATTTTTTGTCTTTGAAAAATTTTTCAAAAACGAAAGAAAGCTGCATGAGATCATAAGGGAGAATCTCCAACTTATTCAGTGATCAGTTAGCGATGTGTGTGATATAATCTGAAAAATCTCAAAGACTCAAGGGGAAAAAAAAAAGAAGGAAAAGTGAGAGGGAGGGAAGGAGGGAGGGAGGAAAGGAAGGAAGGAAAGAAGGCGCCTTCTTCTGTGTCTGCAATGAAATATTCTTTCCTGGTGAATAATCTAAGTTACTTTTATATTGATACTGGGAGAAATAGTAACTTTCTTTCATTTTTTTTTCACTTTTTTTTTTCTTAAATAGGAAGGAGGAAAGATAGTGAAGGCATTCAGCACCTAGGAAGTAATAAATAAGTAGCAATGTCAAAGAGATCTGAATGACTCATTTTAACCTTAGTAAAATTTTTGGTAAGGATCAATTCTGTCTGCATAATATGATACAGGCAAAATATTAGCCACTGCCTTATTTAATAATGTTTTGAAGTAAAGAGGAAGATAAGATTAAGAAATGACTGAATGAGTTATGAAAACACACCATATGCTATTATAGCTGCCTAAAGGGGTCATGTGGCAAACACAGTAATTCCTGGAGTTTCTGACAATTCATATAAAAGATCATAGACCATTTTTAAATGATAAAGATGAATGGAATAAAAAACAAGTGCTTACTGTAACACATATAAAAAATTTGACAGTGAACAAAATAAGAATTTATTTTGAATCAGGAATTTGAGGTGATTCATTTTGAATTATTTTGAATCAGGAATATAGTCCTATACTATAGGAAGTATAATATATGAAAATATGAGTGACTTTGTTTATCTGATTCATTTCATAGTTATCCAAGGAAATACAACTTGCTTTCCTCATTTATATTTGACTAATTTATATTTGGCTTATAATGTTGCAAAAAATAATAATTTAGCATGTTTTCTATAAAATGACCTAGATATTATCAAATCACGGTTTCTCGTCTCTTGTGTAATGAAAAAATAGGTGCTTTTTAGGAAACCTATCCTTTTGTGTGCCACCAGATAGTCACTTACTGTTACCATAATTACTGAGGAGTTTGTGTAAATATGCAGTTTCCCGTATCATTTATTACTATGAACTATGCATTAGCTGTTAGTCTTGCTATTTACAATTATTATTGTTGTGACATCTGTATTAGAAGTGACAACACAGTTTCCAAAGGGACTTGAAGGGGTTATGATAGCTCCTGAATTGTATTGTAAATAGCATGGAGAGACAGCTTGCAGTTTTGAAAAGCACTATGCCATGCAATAGGCAATTATTTAATTTTGAAGTTATGTTATTATATTTTCAAATGAAATGTGAATTACACTGTTTCTTCCTGTGTTTCTCATTATTAATTCATCATTTATCCTCCTTAGGTGATTATCATGGTTCATGTGTCATTCTTTGGCTTATATAATATACATAGCTGACATTATATATGGTGACAATTTGATATTTCTCATTATAATGGAATTATTTTCTTTGTATACTGTAAAGGAGAGCCCTGTATTTCGGGAAACAAATAATGAATTCTTATTTAACAAATAGAAACATGTCACTGAGCAGATTTTGCCATTAAATTCTGCCACACTTAGAATTTGAAACACTTGGAAGTAGCCCAGTTACCTTAATTTGATCATTACATGTTATATGCTTGTATCAAAATGTCGTATGTGCCCCATAAATATGTGTAACTATTATGTACCCATATAAATTAAAAATAAAATTCAGTTTAGCTCAACGCAATGAGACACACTATAAATTCAACTGCCTGCTATACAACAGGTCCTCTGTGAGGTAATTGGCAGGGTCTGTATCCTTGAGGAGTGTATGGCTTGGTATATAGATTTCCCACATAGTCTGTCAGTTTATCTGTGCTCTATTTTCTGAGATATGAGAAGCAGGGATGTGGCTGGATAGAGAAATAGAAGTTGAAAGATCTTAAAAATATTTCATATCTCATATGATAGACAATCTTATATGATATACAATCTCATAAGATATATACAATTTTAGGTTGCAAACTTAGATTAGGTATGTAGTAGTCATAGATTTGAAAAATTTATTGCGGCTGCATGGAAGATGGACTAGAGCAGAAAGAATTTAGAATATAAAGACAAACTTGAATACTACCAGAGAGATACAGCTCTGGATAAAAATGGAGATTTTTAAAAATAAAAGCGAAGGAGGAAATTGTGACACACTTCAGAGTAAGCTGCACCCTGATTTTATGACTGCTTGGATATTTGGGACAAAGGAGGTGTGCGAGGAATTACATTTTGAAAATGATATCCTCTCTATCTGATATGCTAGGTCAGGGGAGAGGATGAAGATGGTGCTACTGAAGGAACCACGGGTTTGCTTAGGAAGTGAATGACTTTGATATTGCTGATAGTGACTTCAGAGTAACATAAAGAGGAAGAATGACATGGAATGGCAACCAGCAACTGTGGGGTAAGCGCCCAAGGAGTCAGAACTAGAAATACAGATTTTTAAATATTTAGTGTGTGCTGAGTACTGATAATTTCTTAAAATAAGGAGATTTTACCTTATTTTATTTATTACTAGTAATTATTAGATTTATACAAGTTTAAATGCTTTTTATTCTCACCCTTCACTTCAATAATAAACTATATCAAATGCATATCATTTTAACTGTGTGTTTGCGCTGCAGGATAGGGAAAGGTAATTTAAAAATTCATGGAGATGATAATTATGTTTTGTGTGTGTGTGTGTGTGTGTGTGTGTGGTTTTTATTTGAAAACTCGTATAATCTTTAACCTTCCCCGGGGGTGATCGGCGGCCGCCACCAAAGTGGCGCCGCAGACACCCCAGGGGAGACTGACGTCATCCACTTGCTCATCATCTGCCGGAAGTCACAAACATCATGGGTCCCTGCGTGCTCATCTGGGGCCTGGTGCTGCTCGTCTACTTCCTGCCGGCACAGGCTGCCTTTGCCAGAGTCTGGGCGCTGCTGCCCCCGTGATCCCCTGCTGTGGGGAGGCCGTGAACTTCGTGGCCGAAAATACAAAAGGGCAGGACACTAGAGGCCAGGAGGTTGGATAGGAGCCAGAGGCGGGTGGAGCACGGCAAAGGCGCCGCCACTGTATCCGGTGCCACTGGCTACTGCAGCTGCGCCTTTAAGGACTGTTTGTGCGGACCCTTCCCCAGGAAGGCATCTGCGTCTGGGCCGCTCGCTCGGGTGCTCTTCAGCGTGGGCTCCAACCTTATCTCATCAGGGCCTACTTGAACCAAGTGCCCGATCTTCCTTACCCGCTGGGTATCCAGCCTTAGCGTGCACCAACTACAACTTCAACTTTCCACCCATCTCCACGGGGAAATTAATTTTGAAAAAACAGGCCACTGCCACCTCAGCATTATGATCTTTTCCCTCTGCTGACCAATCTGTATTTTGTGAACTTCACAAGAGGAATGGTGTGTACCCATTCCTTGGCATGTGCCAGTCTGGCCCCAGTCCAGGGGTCAGCAGGCGGGAAAACGGTTTAAGCAGGCTCTGAGGTGCTAGTCTTCCAGAAAGCAACGACTTCCCTTCGTTCACCCTTGCTGACCTCCCGGCTTTTCTCAGGCCCAGCCCCACGTAACTCTGGAAGCTAGGAGCTTCTGAGCTATCTTTGTTCATCTCATAGCCAAACAAGAGACCCCTTTGCAGGACTTGGATATAGGGATGCTGGAGCCAGGAAACTCTCTCCTTTTCTGGCCTGGCCCTGCTGGAGTGGGTGAGAACCAAACACCTTCAGTGCCAGTGGCCCTCAGGCCCACCTGTTTAGAGCTGAGGATGCCCTGGCCCTCCCTCTGTCATTTATTCTAGGACTTGTTGGTCCAGCACTGCCCATCTCACCCCCATGAGACTCACTCATTGTGGATCCCACCCCACCCTGCCCCTTTCTTCCCCACCCTGGAAACTCCCTCTGCTTAGTATCCAAGACTGTGAGAAAAGGCAATAACATGGGGCCTGAATGGTGTGTGTGGGTGGGGAGGAGGGGGAAATATATATATAGCCGTCTTCAGAAGGTTGTGTGGAAAAGATGCTGGTAAACGAGCAGAGAACAAAGCATAAGAAATTGTCATTAATTAAACGTGGTTGTTGACTTTGAGTTAGGTGCTGGGGATAAAGCAGTCAGGTCCTGTTAAAGTTTTCGTTTTAGAGGAGGGGGCTCAGAGTAAATACTTAACAGTAAACAAAAAATAGATGAAGATAAATGCTGTAGAAGGATTTTTTGAAGTGTGGTGCAGCCGGGCGCGGTGACTTGTGCCTGTAATCCCAGCACTTTGGGAGGCCGAGGCGGGTGGATCACCTGAGGTCGGGAGTTCGAGACCAGCCTGACCAATATAGAGAAACCCCGACTTTACTACAAATACAAAATTAGCCGGGTGTGGTGGCGCATGCCTGTAATTCCAGCTACTCGGGAGGCTGAGGTGGGAGAATCGCTTGAACCTGGGAGGCAGAGGTTGCAGTGAGCTGAGATCGTGCCATTGCACTCCAGCCTGGGCAACAAAAGCACAACTCCATCTCAAAAAAAAAAAAAAAAAAAAGTGTGATTTTGGAGATGAAGGGCGACTCTTGTCTGAGGAGGCCGCCTGCTGGCTCCAGGCGATGAGCCACCGGTGGATCAGATAAGTGATTTTGGAGGTTAGGGAGACATTTGGTGCACTTGAGGAACAAAAATGAAGTGAATATGGTGGGTAGAATTGAATAACATGTTTGGAAAAGTCAGTGGGAGACTTGACTGACTAGGGCTTTGTAAGCCGTGGCACGCTGCTTGGATTTTATCTGCAGTTCTCTGAGAAGACACTGGACAGTATTAAGCAGGGATTTGACCGTCTCTGATTTATGAGTTTTTTTTTTTTCTTTAGAGAACAATCTGGCTGCTGTGTTACAAGTGGGTGGGGGTTGCAGGGAGAAGAGAGAAGAGGATCAGGGAGACCATTTAAGATGCTCTGGTGATATTACAGTTGAAAGAGATGTCTAATCAATAAATATCGAATGAGCAAGTGAGTGAATTGCCATTTGCTTCAGGAAAACTGTCGCTTGCTCTATTCAAATAGAGACTTGTTCTTGGCTGAGCCTGAAATATAGAGAAACTTCCAAATCACCTGATACAGTTTGCCTCTACTCTCAGTGATGAATTCTGTTTTGCTATCTTTTTTATTTCAAGTTTCAAGCAATCTGGTTTCTTATCCCCTAGCACAGTTACTTACTTTACAGTATTGTTTATGGAGTAATTATAAGTAGTAGTATTACTGTTCTAGTTTACATTTATCTCCTCAGCAGGGACTGTGATCATGCATTATCTCATATGATTTTCCCAAACAACCCTTTAGTTAGGTAATATAAATATTTCCATTTTACTTATGAGAAAACTGAGACATAACCTCACCTAGGAAATAGTCCCTCCAATTCTTATTTAGGAAAAGCCAGAAAACTACTTAAAATACCTGTTTCACTTGAGGTTAAAGAGATATAATAAAAACAGGTGGGCCTACCAATGTATTTCAGGCCAGATTCTGAGTGTGAGCGCTGGGCCAGGTAAGGTTACTGTGCACACAATGAGGTTCCCTTCTTCCTCGCACTGTACCACTCTCCCGAGTGTCTTTATAAGGAGAATTTCCCCAGGAACCTGCAGACCTTAAAAGAAAAGGTGGCACATCATATTGTTGGTTTAGGGTCTCAGATTTCTGTGCTAAGTCGACTACCTGGGCTCTCCTAGATTGCATGGGCCTTGGAGTTGTTATCTGTTCATTGTTGCAATAGTTAGAAGGTGGCTTCCTCCTCCTCCCAGGTCTCTGGGCCGCTCATCCCTAGTGCTCGCTGACACCCACAAGAAAGGAAGTTCTCCAACTATTTCTAGAATCTTTTTCTTTGCCTTTCTTCCCAATCCCTCATCAGGAGAATTGAAAACACACACACATATACGCAAGCACGCACAGACATGCATACATACTTAATAAACATATATACATACACATAGACACACACACACGCGCGTGCGTAGGATCTCATTATTTCTTTAAAGAAACATTTATTCTTCTTTTCATTTGTCCTTAGTCACAAAGTCTGGTCTAGAGGCAGACAAGTTATTCAATTCAAAAACTTCTTTATAAGAAACAAAGAATTTCAAACATAGGTCATTCATATCATGTTGTTGTATGTTCTGATTTTATCCGTGGTGAAAAATCTCATACTATTTGAAACCTCTTCAAGGACAGTTGCTGGCATTCGCTTCCCTTGTTTCATAGCAGTGCTAATATGTAAGTTAGAGAGAAAAACATATTTTATGTTTAGCTCATACGGTAAAATAAAAATGTTACAAGTATCAACTTGGTTGGGAAAAAAATGAATATTTTTTATTTTATGAAACTAGTATAACCCTGCCTTCCAAAGATGAGAGAGAAGTTGATACTTGCTGTTTCATTATAAATAGGCTTGCCAAGTAAAATATAGGAATACTGTTAAATTTGAATTTCAGGTAAACAATGAATAATTTTTGAAAATATTGAAAAATACAAATAAAATTTATTTGTACTTTTATTTATTAAATATGGCAACCCTGATTTTTAGACAATTTTAAGTGAAAATTTAAATATTAAAAAGATGTTAAAAGGCCCCATCAATTTATAAAATCACAATGGTGACATCATGTTCCCTTGTATTCCCCCACTAGTTAGAGTGGTCCCTGTTAACTCAGACTCACCTGATTTCTTGCAGCCATTGAAGATCCCTACATATCAGCTGTATTTTCTATCTGGAGTCTGTCTTGCACCCAGCACTGTCAGTCTATGCCCTGGGGACAACTAGACCCTCACCATAGTGGCTTGCTGGCAGACCAGTCCCATGTCCTTGCAAGGGCATATGCAGGGATTTTTGAATCCCTTCCATAGTTACAATGTTGCTGAGGGAAAGAGACTCAAGACCACTATTTCATGTTCTTTCCCAACCAAATAATCTATGTAATGATTTTAAATGGCTTTGACCACATGTCTTGCTATGGAATCCACTGGAGGGAAACTGTCTCCTACGATTACAAATAGAAGCAGGATACGTTCCTTCTGTGCTGTCCCTCTTGCTTTTAGCTTCCTATCCACCCTATCTGGGTTTTTCTTTCACAGCCCTACTGGAAGTGCACACCTTTCCCCCATGCACACAGGCTTTTAAGACTCAGTGAAAATTCAAGAAAGTCAGCTTTCAGACACAGTCACACCTTTCTTTCCTTCTGTTGAAGCCAAAAATTATGGAAAGAAGCTTTATTAAAGTAGAATGTTTAGGAAATGAAAATACATTGCAAAATATTTTTAAATCCCTCATATGTTAACATAGATTTTATTCTATGTGTGTCCTTGGTTAAGGGGGGCTTCCTTCCTTCTTTCCTCCCTCTCCCCTTCTCTCACACTCTGCTTTTTGCTCTTTCTTCTTTCCTCTCCTTTCTTCTCCCTTTTTCTCCATCCCCCTTCCATTCTTCCTCTCTCTCTTTCATTTTCCTTTTTTGCTTTCCTTCTTGAAATCATGTGTGAACAATTATAAAAGCATCGTGCCCCCCTAAACATTGGAGAAGCAGAAGAGCTTTGAAAGATTGAATGACCCTGACGCTGAATTTTTCAGTTATAGGGCAACTCTTGCTTGCTTTGTTCTAATATCAATAAGAATTGTTCGTTTGAGACTCATCAGAAAATGTGCTTAGATCTTTAAAATAAAAATTTTATCTATAAGCAATTTGCATTTGACTTTTGATACGGTTTGTACATGGCTTAATGTATTCCAAAGGACCATTCACTGGAAAATGTGTTGAAACTTCTTATAATGCCATTTTTCGATTTTGAACCAACTTATATACCACTCCCTGGGGAACCGCCAGTGCCTGCTTTGGCAAGAAAATCTGTGGCCATAGGAAAACTAAAATAGTTCAAAAGTTTTCCCAATGCAAAATTTCACAGTCAGTATATTCAGAGCTAGAATAATTCTTGTCAAAACAAAAATCAATTCAGGTTTGTAATTCTTGTTAACAAATGGAAATAGCCCCTTTAGAAGACCTACAGCCTGTGATTTTAATTATCTATAGCAAAAACTTGCAGTAAATTAAACAATGTCACAGAACGTAATGTTTTAACAATAATATATCCATGGTAGATACTTAAAAATTATTCATTTTAAAAATTTATGTTTTTGTATAACAAAAAATATAAAACCTGAACCAATTATTTCACTTCCGAGTTCCAGAAGGGTACATTTTGCATTGACTTTAACATATCAAGAACAAAACTCACTAAATCACTCCTGAAGGGATGATGTAGCTAATAAATACCAGTTACGTATTTTAGGAATTTAATCAACTGTAGCACAACAGAATAAGCATTTGTATAACATATTCCACCATAGTGGAAAAAAGAAAATGTGGTTCAGTAGAGAAGAATATTGGAATCTTACTTTCACAGAGTAAAGTTGGAAAAACAAAAGTATTGATCTTATCAGGAATAAGTAGTTTCCAAGGGCATGCAGTAACACTGAGCATTAGGATTGGATCCAGTGGAAATGCACTAATATTAATTACAAATTCCCACTTAGTATTTAGAAATGTTCCCATAATGAGACTGCAAAAAGTCAAGTAATTTGACATTAGAAGTATGAAACAAAAAATCGGAAAAAAAAATATCACAGAATTGGCAAATAGTTTAACCTTTGCAGAGAGAAATTCAGCATTTTCGGTACTGCCAACTATTGCTGAACATACTTTCCTATGTGAACCCTCAGTTAGATGGCCTGCCTTTACCTCGAACTGTGTTCCTGGAAATAAGAAAGCTCTATTTTTCCCGCCATCATCCCAAGCTATGTATCTTGAAAATTCATTGTTCACTTTCTATCTTGTTCATACATATCTTGAAAAGTCATTGTTCACTTTAGATATATCAGCTCTTCCAGTAAATATGCAACAACTATTCCTACTTGCTTTCACTAGAAAAAAAAATTTCATTCTATTAGACACAAGTTAACTTTCCAGTTTTACTAAACACACATTAAACAATATGAGGTACTTATCATAGCTATCTAACTTTTTAAATTATTTTTATTGTTTTAACTTTTATTTTTGATTTAAGGGGCACATGTGTAAGTTTGTTACCTGGGTATACTGTGTGATGCTGAAGTTTGGAGTCTGATTGATTGCATCACCCTGGCAGTAAGCATAGTACCCAATCATTTTTCAACCCTTGCCGCTCTCCTTCCTACCCCTTCTCAACTCCAGTAGTCCCCAGTGTCTGTTGTTGCCATCTTTATATCCATGAGGCCTAGGGGTGGTGGAGGTTCCACTTACTTACAAATGAGAACATGGGGTATTTGGTTTTCTATTTCTGCGTTAATTCACTTGCTGCCCAACATTCTAAATGAAAGTCTTCACAGGCAGTTTTTTTGTGAGTTTATCATATATTATTTTTCCCTAGGATGTAAGAATGGGTTTTGTTTTCTGGATGTACCGATATATGTGAATTTTTTCTACATGAAGAGTATACATAAGAGTAAAACATTTTCTAGGTATTCTAAACTCTTTGTCTAGTATTGAATGTCAGTGCCTGAGAACTCAGGAATTTTGTTTTTGTTTTCTCAAGAGCGGAAGAGAAATCAGAGGGATTCTTGGAAGGCACGCGTAATCATCACTTCATCAGCCAGGGTTCCCGAAGGAAATAGAAGGTGTTCTCAGAAGGAGGGATTAGAGAAGCCTTACTCTGGACAAGGCAGTTAATAGACAGGTTAGGGCAACCAAAAGGAGGAGAAAGCAGGAGGTGACCTCTGCCACCACCAGGCCTACAGGAGGAGAGAAGGGATTGGTGACTCTCATTGGAGTTGACCTTGAGAAAGGGGCCACCCATCAGGAATCAGGCTTGAGGAGAAGAGATAGCAGGGAGCAATTAGCAGAGCCGACTACAGCCTGCAGAGAGGGAGTGAGGGAATAAGCAGCACTCCTCCTTGCTTTCTCTCATCTCTTGCTGGCACTTTCTTTTGTCAGAACCCAATTGGAAGCATGGAACGTTCTCCAGCAATCCATGAAGACCAGCCTCCAGGACAGCAGGACAGAGAACAATGAGAGTGAAGGAATCTAAAGGGACCAGTAGAACTTATAGTTCCCATGGTTATGTACACAGTAAAAGATTACTTGGATTAGTCAGGTGATATATGCTTTACCTGAGGTCTTCATTATGTGAGTGCTGTGCACAACCCCATCACTGATTTATAAATATAATAGGCTACTTGTAGCATAAAAATAGTATTATTTTTAAATATAGATTTGGTATATGGATGACTGCATATTGTTGTGTGCTTTATATGACAATCCCGTGGTGACAGTGCTGTTTGAAATACATATTTGCAGTTTGCAATACACTTTAGAACAACATTTATCTTTTGGGGGAGCCTATCAGCCCACAAGTGTGGAAGCAAGTTTTCAGATCCATTCTAAGCCCAAAGCATCCGTTCCACAGATTGCTGAGACAAGTTTGTCCCATTGGAAGCTGCAGTGAGTTAGGATGTCACCTGGGAGCAAGTGGTCCTTAACTTTCATCATGATCAAAAAGGGTATGTTTTGTATTTTTGATCAAATAAAACTATGTCTCTAATTGTATTTCTTTGTTTGCCATAGCAATGGAAAGCTTAAAGCAAGAGGGAGTCTAACTGTACCATTCATTTTTTTCAATAGCTGTGACTTGAGTTTCTAAAACCCCCCAAAATATGAAGTCCTGATATGCAAATAAACAGTATTTATTCCTCCATTTCTCTAAAACATTATTCATTTTATATTTAAATAGAAGCTAATGTATATTTAGTACAGGCTACTCTATGCATGTTTTAAAATTCAAAGATGACCCAATTCTTGTTTTTGGTTAGGTATACTATGACTCTATAGAAATTTCAAAGAAAAATTTTTGAACATTGATAACTTTTAAAGTGTTTTCCTGCATGATCAATATTCATTTATCAGTTTAACGGCCAAGATAACCTTACATATTAGCATGAATTTGACCTTAAAATCATGTTTTCATATCTGTCATCTTCCTTCTACATTTGGTTTATTTAAACCTAACTGTGAAAAGCACACTGCTATAGTATTTGATCCTTTAGCTTTGATCTCATTTAGGCTGAATCTGTCATAAAATTTTTCAGTGGTGAATGCAATTAAAAAAAGTATTATCATGAACAAATGGTAAGGAAAACCTATATTGTCTTTCTTTTAAGCTACAGAAAATTACACTAATATTACCTTAAATTGAGCATTCAAGTATGAATGTTCATAGCACTGATAAATTAATCTATACTTCCCAAAATACATGGATATGCGTGTGTTTATTCTATACTCCCATTAGCTCAGTGTGGTGAAAGAGAGAAGAGGCTTTCCAAATCAGCTGTTTTGAGCACTAGACTTAACAATATTTCGTGCATAGTTTAAAAATTAGATTAGCAGTCTTATTTTAGCACAGGGCATTTGCTTGTTAAATTATATCAGCCATCATTTATCTAAGGAATTTTCTTGCACGTTGAACATAAATCCATGTTTTAGGGCTTCAGTTTCTAATCTGACACCTATCTAATTTGGTTCCTCCTCCCCTCCCCTTCCTTTTCCTCTCTCCTCTCCTTTGTTTTATTTAAATCATTATTAGAAAGTAGTCACTTTAAACTTACTGTTTTATTTCCTAATCTAAAAAACATGGGAAAAAATAATGTTCTAGTTTCCTAACTACAGCCTGCTCAGTCAATTTCATCATTTTCTTTGAGAAACAAATTCAATATATGCCATTGTAAGATTAGCGTTGTTTTCTGATTCTGATAATACACATTTATTTCATGATTTTTTATTGGAATAACTTTTAATTCACAGAAAATTCACAAAGATTGTACAGAGAGTTTACTATTTATCCAGTATCCTCTAAAGTTAACATCATCCATTACCATGATACATTTATTAAAACTAAGAAACTAATGTTGGTACATTACTATTAACTAAACTCCGCACTTTACTTGGATATCATGGGCTTTGCCACTGATTTATTTATTTATTTATTTATTTTTATTATACTTTAAGTTCTAGGGTACATGTGCATAACGTGCAGGTTTGTTACATATGTATACTTGTGCCAGGTTGGTGTGCTGCACACATCAACTCGTCAGCACCCATCAATTCATCATTTATATCATGTATAACTCCCCAATGCAATCCCTCCCCCCTCCCCCCTCCGCATGATAGGCCCCAGTGTGTGATGTTCCCCTTCCCGAGTCCAAGTGATCTCATTGTTCAGTTCCCACCTATGAGTGAGAACATGCGGTGTTTGGTTTTCTCTTCTTGTGATAGTTTGCTAAGAATGATGGTTTCCAGCTGCATCCATGTCCCTACAAAGGACGCAAACTCATCCTTTTTTATGACTGCATAGTATTCCATGGTGTATGTGTGCCACATTTGCCACTGATTTTTTTTTTCTCTGTACCAGGATCCTATTTATGATACAAAATTGCACTTAATAGTTCTCAAATTTAGTACACGTTTTCAGTTACAGAAAAAGACTACCAGATTATAGTATAGATTTCAATTAAGATAAGACATAAATTAAGACCTTTTGGTATACATCTGATTTGGATATTTTGTCAGTTTCATTTTTGCTAAACTGTTTTTTTGAGTGCTCAGCACACTGAAGAATGCTTGCGTTGGGTGGTAAGGAAGCTTGTAACTAAAAGATAAATGCATGTTGCCTATTCTCAGGAACTAGTGGTTATTATAAACTAAAATAGAATAAACCAGGAAATAGGGTACATGCCAGAGGGAAGAGAGGAGTGGAGATATTAAGTTCATAGTGAACAAGTTTAGCCCTGAAGGATTCCAGTGAAAAGTTAGGAGAATAAAAATCAAGGAAGAGTTCTTAGGTGACCCAGGGAGGATACAGTAACATGAGCTGGTATAAAAGCTGGCAACATGTGATACATTTTACAGTATGGGCTAGAGTAAGGGAAGAATGTGATTCCCATGCCTAGCCCTTGATATAAAAGGGATATTGAGTCAGTTAATATATCCCTTTTATATGAAATGTAGAAGCATGTTTTGCAGGATTCTAGGATTACAGGAATGCAACCTTTTCCTCAGCTTTTACTTTGCTGCAGATGTGTTTTTGGTAATACGGTCATCATAGTACACTTTTACAGGATTAATTATGAGCTCTTTGGAAGGAACCAATTCATTAATAGAAGTTAATATTACATAACTTAAAATATTCTTCTCCAGGTAATCATTAACTTTGGCAAATTTTCACACACAAAAAAGAAATACACCTTGTCACCTGTGGTCTCAGTTGGAATGGAATTATAATTTCTTCCCATGAGCAGAAAAAAGGTATTTAATACTCTTTTAAGTTGAGATATAAAAATAATTGAGTGAATTGCTTAAAATTTCATAAAGTGCTTTGAATGAAAGATGCCACTAATATGATTAAACATTTCTTTTGCATCTGTTTAGTCTCTTGTGAGTGTGTGGTAGGGACCTGATTTTAATTTAATTATCAGAAGCGTTAATACATTTAGACACAAATCAAGAGGGAACAAGTCAATTTCCAAACTTATTAGTAAATTGGCACACTCAAAACTCATTTATTTCTCCAGCATCTAAACTAATGAGGTGTTACAGCCTATTTGTTGACATATTAACAAAACTGAATGCCTTTTTATTAGTCAAATATGCACTGCTTGAAATGGTAAAATAAATACGAGTTAGTAGTAGTGATAACTCAAAACAAGTTTAACTTTAAGATGCATGATAAATTTTAGTTTTTAAAAAATATCTTATGGACTCTGTATCATTTTAAATATCGTTATTGGTGTATAATTTAAAAGATTAAAGCTAATAAATGATACATGTGGGTAACTGTTTCTTTTTATTTCCCAAATGTCATCTAACTTTTGAGATGAAAAGTTTGCCACTCATTATGATATGATAAAATGAGTGTCCAAGATATGAATCTTGACTATACTATTGGCAAGAACCAGATTTTGTATTTGCTACTTACATATCCCTGACTAAATTAATCTGTAGAAATGAGGTATCTAAAGTATCTAAAATATTTCTAAAATATACCTAATATATTTTAAGATCTTCTAAAATATTTCTGTAGTCTTCTTCTGTAATTAATATTCTCTGAATTTACATCAAACTACCTACCCCTAGTGACGCATCTAATCTCTTTGAATTAAGATATGTTTGTCAGTTGAACAAAATGATATTGCATAATCTGTCTGTGTTTTGCTATTTGAAGGCATCTTGATGTAGTGAGCAATGTCTTACACACATGGAGACGGAGATATGGAGATAGGACTTTGATATGACTGAGGTCACGATACAGCGTGACGATTTTAAAATAGGCACAGATCTATAGGCTGAGGGACAACAATAATCCAGGTATGTGATATTGGTGAGGGCAGGTTTTACTGTTCAGGCAATGGAGATGGGTAGAATATGTCCCATGTCAGGGAACTGTGCATAAGAAAGGCTCTGGAGGAACTTTCACATGATCGTGTGAAGAACTCACACATGGTCCTCAGATGACTGGATGGCCAGAGAAGCCCAGTATCTCTACCTCTAAAGTGAGAAGTGAAAGAAAGAGATATTTGCCCTTCTCCCACTTCTCTTTAAATTCAGTGCCAGGCCAGGCACGGTGGCTCATGCCTGTAATCCCAGCACATTGCGGGGCCAAGGTGGGTGGATTACCTGAGATCAGGAGTTCAAGACCAGCCTGGCCAACATGGCAAAACCCTGTCTCTACTAAAAATACAAAAATTACCCAGGTGTGGTGGCTTATGCCTGTAATCCCAGGTACTCGGGAGGCTGAGGCAGGAGAATTGCTTGAACCCAGGAAGTGGAGGTTGCAGTGAGCCAAGATCATGCCACTACACTCCAGCCTGGGCAATGACAAATAAATAAAGAAATAAATAAATTCAGCACTAGAGGAGTAAAACTTTGGTAGAGGATTGGGAGACCCAGCCAAAACCAGCACACACCTTCTGTCATCAGGCACTTGGAAGAGAAGGATGGAAATGACCAAGCCCTTTCTCGTTCACATCCCTTGAGGTTCATATCTGAGAGTAGAGAGGAGCTGAGATGTCAGTCACATGTGTGATGGTGATTTTAAACTGGGCTTGGCATGAGTCTTCCAAATGGAAAATTATCACAAAACTAGGGAGGGGTTCATCCAAGTGTTAAATAGAATGGGACCTGACAATTTTCTTACAGCAATTTTGGGGAAAGAATTGAAGAAAAATTAACTTCATGTATGTTTGTATCACATGGAATTTGGAACATTAAGCCCATTACCAAAGTGAGAATATATAGTAAAATTGGAAATGACAAAACAAATATTTTGTAGCAGCATAAAAATGATCCATTTTAGAAGTTTTAGTTTGTGTATCTTATGTATATCTCTGCTAGCTAGGAGCCTCTGTAATAAAAATTATTCTACAAAATAAGAAACTGTATGAAAAAGGAGGAAGTCAAAAAAGTTATGTAAGAAATATGAGTTCTGTAATTTAAAAGAACCTTTAAATACAGTAATTCACTAAATGCTGTTCTTTTAAAAATTATTTATTATTTTTATTTGTTTAAGTTTTAAGTTCAAGGGTACAAATGCAGGTTTGCTACATAGGTAAACATGTGTCATGGGGGTTTGTGGCACACAGATTATTTCATCACCCAGGTATTAAGCGTAGTAGCCATTAGGTATATTTTCGGATACTTTCCCTCCTCCCACCCTCCACCCCCCAATAGGCCCCAGTGTGTATTGTTTTCCATGTGTTCTCATCATTTAGCTCCCACTTATAAGTGAGAAAATTTAGTATTTTGTTTTCTGTTCCTCTGTTAGTTTGCTAAGGATAACGGCCTCCAGCTCTACCCATGTCCCTGCATGAACCTATATCTAGAAAACACCCATAGTCACAGCCCAAAAGCTTCTTAAGCTAATAAACTTCAACAAAGTCTCAGGATACAAAAAATCAGTGTGCAGAAATAACTAGTATTCCTATACACCAACAACAGTCAAGCTGAGAGCCAAATCAGAAATGAACTGTCATTCACAATTGCCACAAAGGAATAATTGCTGTTCTTTAATGATACAGTAATGTTATTTGATGGTAGAGTTTTGAGGCCCCATCTATCTCAGAAGACTCATTCTTTTTACAAAATGTAATCTTAGAAAGCCACTCTCTTGAAAGCTGTTTCAGCCTCTTTGGAAGGAATGGGCATCTATCTTTTCATAGCATTGGGACAGACTATGAAGCACTCACTTGTCTGCTGATTTCCTCTCCTAGTCTTTGCTTTTCTTGGCTACTGCTTTCTTCTGATCCCTTGTAACACTGGAGTCCTTGTAACTCCGTTCTGCTCGGTGAACTGCAGGTGCCGTTCAAAGCTCAAGAAAGTCTTCCCTCCAGATTGTGATAATAAGTTTGCAGAATAGACTGGCTTAATTACAACAGTGCCTTAGCAGGCATGCAGGTTTTACTCATGCTTGCCTAAACAAAATTTAGAAATGAAAAGGGTTAGAGATGCATTAGTCTTTGTGGTTTTTTCATACTGGTTGTGGCATCTCCGTCATTAATTGCTTTCCTTTAGTGATTAATATAATTTTTCCATTCATTAATCTATATGCCAAACTGGGTTTGTTCGCTTGACTAACTTAAATATCTACATATTTTTATTTTTTAAATTAGCAAAGATGTTTAACAGTTTAACGATTAATCCTAATGTTTTCTTTATCTGTTGCCTCAGAAAGCAAGAAGTTGAGGGATCCTGCTCTTGATGGATATCATTGTAACCCTAATATATATTGAATTATTGTTCACTTAATTTATAAATCCTAAGGCCTGAGTCTTTCCATAAAAAATTAAATGTTCAATAGGTCTCTAAAATCTGAGGCTGGCTGAAATGTTATTCTTAGAAAGCATTTTGATCAACTGGTTTCTATGTAATATGTATATGTCTCTAAAAGACTCAATGCTTTCTTTGCTTTAAGTAACTGAGATGTTTATTTTATAGAAGGAATCCAAATAAATGTTTCAGCTTCAAATGTCTGTATAGAGATCCTCAGTTGATTTATTTTTGCTGATGGGAACAAAGCCTAAATTTAGAAACTATCTTCCTTTTATAGCACTGTCCTAAAATACTTTCAGACATTTTCGGGGTTTGTATTTTGTATTAGTTCAATGAATCAAATAACTAATATGGCAAAATCTAGAAGGCTTTTAAGCTTTGTCTGTCATCAAGTAATACTGAACCATTGCTCCTGGAGGAAATAGAGAGTTGGGTTCTAAGAGCCTCAGGTCACAACATTTTTACCCACGGATCAATACAGAAACTTGTTTTGAGTGTGTTTCTATTGAAAAACATCTTACGTAATACATGTTCTTGATTCATTAACATTGAACTCACGGCCAGCAGCACTGTAACTCATGCCTGAGCTAAGCTTATCTAATCATATTTCCTCCTTAAGGTGCACCACAGCCTTCTCCTGCTTAGGAGCCCTGGATAGCACTTCAGCACTGTGCTTAGGAGTCATTTAAACGGTGAAATCGCCAAGAAAAAGTGCAAAAATAGGGAAATCATGACTAATAAATAGACCTCTAGGAAAGACACTTGAGAGCTGGAAGAGGAAGGAAGAGCGTCGTCTGCTGGGCTTCAACTGGGAAACTTGTGCGGTGGGTGACTCAGATTTCTCCCTTTCTCTTTCCGAGAAAGTGCACTGAGTATTCATTGGGGGGTTGCAAATGCTTTGTAATGAGCGGGAGAATTTGCAAATACGGGGTCCACTAATAGTGAGGGTCACTTGTCTCTTCACAATAGATCGTTTGCACATCCCTTTGGGATTTGGATTGGGGTGTGTGGAATCAGCTGTTCAGCAGGTGATGTAACAGCAATGCTCCTGGATTCCCAGTGGTTCCATGGCGAGCAAGGGCAGCAAGTGAGAGGACGTACTGAAAGCCTTGCTAGAAATTTGTCATGATTTTAGATCTGTTGGATCGAATTATGTATTTTTAATGCTGTCTATATCATATATATGTGTTTTTCTCAGAAATCTATTTTAGTGTGCTTTATGAAGTCTCTTTACAGATAGGAGATTAAAAAAGAAGAAAAGATCCTTTACCCCAGACCATTGAAGAGGCATTGCCTCTTTCAGCTGGCCATTTCACTCTGACCCATGGAAGCAGAATAAAGCCAAGAGGGCATAGGATATCCTGCCGTTGAATCCCCTAATTGTTCCCTGACCCCAAGTCTGTGCCTAAGAAGTGAAGGCTTAATCCTTTTTTGTGCCATTTTGTTCTAAGACCCTTCAGAGGAGTGAAGAAAGGCCTTGTTGACTGTTGGTTCACTGGCTTTGTCTGTCTTAGGAAGACAGAAATTGGTAATGTTCTAGGAATGAAAAAAATTACCTGGTCAGATTTAAATGACTAGACAAGATGTTCTCTGATTTCACTGAAAATTTAGAAGTAAAATATACAATATATCTTGCCCTAAACACAGTCAGGATGAGATCCATTAAATTTTTCTCTTCCTTCACCTCCTCTGCCACTATAAAGTAAAATAAATTTAATAATATAACCTTTGGAAATATTTTCGTGAACAGTCTCCAACTTGCTTTTCTTTCTTTACCTCTAGAATGAAATGATGACAAAAGCAAAAAGAATATGTGTATATGTGTGTATGTGTGTATATATATATATATATTTTTTCCACAAGCTCAAGATCTTCTCACAAGTACTATTTCTCATTAATTTACAATAAACATTTAGTGATCACATTCCATGTTTTAGATGTGGTTCAATAAGTGTCTCCATAATGGTTTTATTGATCAATGACTGTTCAAAGCTGCTTTATAATTTTTTTAATTATTCACTTTCTATCAAGGTCTATAGTCATTATGTATCTGTCTGAATCTATCAGTCATCTATCTAGCTATCATCTATTTATCTATCTAAATGATAGAGAATTTGTGCAGCACTTGCAGGAAGAGATAAATGATTCAAATAAATTAGTACATCAGTACATGCTTGAAAAGTTATACAAGGTAGATGGATGATTATCAATCTATGTGTCATATTGTCCACAAGTGGTCAAAGAATAGAAAAATGTAGTAGATGAGAAGACCACGCCTCTCTTTGAAAAGTTAAAATAACTTTGTAACATGAAAATCTTGAGTTGGCTGGGAGTCCTTTCCCTTGGCTGGGGGTTCTTTTTTTTTGTTTACCTGAGAGCCAGCTGGTCAAAGTCCCACTATGTTGAGACCAGACCATTTGAAGGTGGCTCCTTATTTGCCATCACAGAAGAGTAAGAGACTGCAGGATTTTACCTGACCTTCTACTAACAGAGCTAATGATTTTACCTGGCCTTCTGCTAACTGAGCTAATGGTGACATTGGGTTGCTGTTACAGATTAGTCACAATGTGGCCCTTCCTAAATGCAGAGGGCTAGAAAATACGGAGAGCAGATGGAATGTGTGGTGCACTGCCCCTACCACACCAAATGAGTGGTGCTGGGGATTAGATTCTGCTTATGAACTGAAAACGTTTTGCAACTGGTACTTAGGTGACTGTGTGTCCTCAATGACTTTCTTTCAGGCATTGGGCAAGTATAGATTACTTCTTTTGGGGATATGAGTTTTTTATTGAACCCGTTGTTCACTCCATAAAATGCTTTGATTTATGACAGTGATCTTCACAGAACTAGTACTGTGTTTTCAGAATGATGTGCTTGGAAACCTAAACATCTACAGAGGTACTTCAGGAACTCTCTAAGCAGGAAAGGGAGAGATCAAGTGGGCGGAAATATGGCCAGTCTCAACTTCTGGTTCCCTAAAAACATGACATTCTCACCTGCTTTATTCATTGCAATTATGAGGAAGGTTTTGTTACAAATTTAAAAAGTTTATCCTACTGAAGAATCATTTGAAAACCAATCGTATTTTACAGAAAACCACTTTGATTTGTCACTGAATTGACTTTAAGGTCTATAGTGTAAAAAAATGAAATTTGATGTTCTTGACAACCAGCTTATTTGAAATGTCATTACAATATAAGAACATATGTCTTTGAAAGGCTCTTGTTCAAAATTGAATCCACTTGTGATGAATATCATTATGTATGATAAATAAATCTAGAGATCTAATGTACAGCTTGAGGACTACTATAGTTAAAAATATTGTATTGTGTAATGAAAGTTTGACAAAAGAATAGTTGTTAGGTGCTTTTACCACACACACACACACACACACACACACACACACACACACACACACAAAATAACTTTGGGGTGATGGATAGGTCAAATGCTAGACTGTAGTAATCATTTCACTATGTGTGTGTATATCAGAACATATTGTTGTACAACTTTAATATATACAATAAAAATAAAGAAACATTTGACCACATATCTGCTTCATAATATTAAAAGAATCTTATTTACTTGATATTGGAGTATTTTAACCATCTAATTCTAGTTTTAAAATTAATTTGTTAAGTTTTATTTTATATATTTATACATGAAAGTTAAATTTTTCATGAATATGAAAATTTTCATGAATATGAAAAATTCATGAATAATTAAATGATACCAATCAACATCTTAACCAATGAAAACATATTTGTAAGTTAATAATCTCATAGTAATATATATTATGAGATCAATATATCATAGTAAATGCAGATATTATAAAATTTAACATATACACTTGTGTGTTGCTTAACAATGGGATACATTCTAAGAAATGAGTTGTTAGGTGATTTCATCACTGCGCAGACATAACAGAGTGCACTTACAAAAACCTGGATGGCAGAGCCTACTACACACACAGGCTATATGAGATAGCCTATTGCTCCTACACTACCAACCTGTACAGCATGTTACTGTACTGAAAACTGTAGGCAATTGTAACAGAGTGATAGGTATTTGTGTATCTACACATAGAAAATGTACAGTACAAATACAGCATTATAATCTTATGGGACCACCGTTATGTATGTAATCCATCATTGACCAAAACATTGTTATGTGGTATATGACTGTGTGTAACACAGTAAATAAAGAAATCATAAAAATTATAAACTCTTAGGCAGAATAATATGTGTGTCAGGCAGTAAAAATACCTCACAGCAACATGGCTCAAAAGAGTTGAAATAATGAAATCTTATTAAAGCATTTATAATAGATTTGAATGAGCTCTTAAAGAGAATTACCCTTTGGAAAAATGCCATCTCATTCATACCAAATGCAGGGCTTTTACTTTCATTTAAACTATGTTACATAAATATTTGACAGAAAAGTCTAAATCATTGACAGAAATGACTATAGTGTTGTTTGAGTCGTTGATGTTTATTTCCCCTGTGAAACACATTTGTTTCCATTATTTAAAATTTAACTTACACTGGATAAAAATTCTAAATATGGAAGAAAACCAGTTGATAAATAAATAATACTGCCTCTGGCCTTTGAGGAAAACAGTTTTATATTTGGTATCTATTAGAATTTTCTTATTTTTCTCAGGTGTGATTTTAATACATCAATCACAAAGATGTTTAGAAGTAAACTCAATCTATTATTATAGATAAATATTGTGTGTAAGGAGGTAGAATTAATCATTTAGGCAACCAGATAAAGATTCAGATTTAAATTTTTTTTTGCATTTTCCCTTCGGCATGTTGGCTAATAACTGGCCAAGACCTTTTCTTACCTTAACAAGCTCCTTTAATCCTAGTGACAATCTTTTTGGCAACTAGGAAAGAGGCATGCAGCAGGGAGCAGTGTGCCTTGAAACATTAACCCATAAGGCATCGTCTATGAGAGTTTCGTCCCTGGATAGCCTCTGAAAATAAAGTTAGCCTCAAATAATAGAAAGTCATTAGAAATAAGGACAGACACTTTAATGCTTGTTTTGCTTATCTGTGCTTTAATGTGTTAACCCCAAAAGTTAGTGGCTGGAAACATTTCATGTTACTCAACTATTGCCAGGACTGGAATGCACTCTGCTGGTGTCCCACCCCAGATTTATGGATCTATGGGGTGTTGGCAAAAGGGACTGAGCCTGAAGGAGCTATGTCCAAGATGGTGGGTTTCTCCACTCACAGAGAACAGGGTTTATCCCTCTCCCTGTCTCATGGAGAAGGCTCCATCCAGCCCCAGGCCCTCTCCCTGTGTCTTAGGCCACTTTTTATATGCCAGTTGGCTCTTCAAAAACAGGAAGCAGAAGCCCTGCATCCAGTTAAGTGGTGTGCCTGGGACTGGGATCACTTCATTGAGTCATATACTGTTGGCCTCAGCAATTCAGAGGGGCTGCGTAGATTCAAGTAGGTGGAGAAATAGACTCCTCCCCTAACGAGAGGGGAGGGCCACATTGCAGAACATGAGATGAGAGAGATTTCTGCAGCTGATGTAAATAAAACCTACCACAATTCCTAGTCTGAAAAAATAAATATTTTAGAGATGGAAATTCTTTATCTTGATATGTCAAATAATTGTTGGTAAGCAAAAAAGCAATTAACCAATAAAACCCTTTAACAAAATTCCATCTACCGCATACGTTTTTCAATTAACATGTCCTTAAAGAAATTTGCTTATCATTAGAAATTCAGAAATTTCAGTGATTAAGATTAGAAAATGAAGGCTAAACATTCACACATTCAACTCAGTTTGAGAAGAGATGATGTTTATGTCTAAGGGACTCTAGAATGCAATACTAATTGGTAGGAAATTTTGAGAGAATGTTTTCTAGAAGGAATTTTAACACAGACATATCCTGTCCATTCTGGTAAGAAGAAAATTTAGTCAAATCATTTTGAATAGAATTTTCGTTGCAGACTTCAGACATTTAAGGCTCTTATATGTTTGTGTGTGTGTATATCCATATCTATCTATATATATCCATATGTATGTATCCAAATATATATGTGTGTGTGTGCATATATATCCCAGTATCCCCTGAAACTAAGCTTTTTTATTAATATATGTTTCATTTATGGAAATATACCTGGTCTTCCTATAAGTATTATTTACTCATTCTCTTTTGGTCTATAAATACCACTTCTTGGATGAATAACACATATGAAGCAGGGAAAATAGGATATTTCATAGGTTAAAAGGTTTGAGTTCCTTTTTTAATATGTAATGTAACATTATTATAGTCATTAATATTATAAGTAATAATGTCTACATTCTTCTTTTGCAGAGTATACACATTTCTTGTTCCTTTAGTGATATCTTTAAACATTAGCTTTACTAAGAACATATTTATAATTAAGAGTGAATTAGCACAAATAAACTGATCAAGCTGTTGAAAAAATTATACATGTTTAGTTTTTGTTTAATCTGAAGGTACTTTAGAAAACGTTAGGAGAAACAGTTTTAAAATTCATGAAAAGTCTCAGTAAGAATGATAGTAGGACCAATTAAAACAGTAGTGTGGGTTTTTGTTTTCTATTTTTAAATTTTTCCTATTTCTTCTGTGTGCAGTGATACTCACAGAAGTTCACTGTTTCAGCCTGGGGCATAAATCTGCCATCCTGAATGGAGATCTAAAATGTATTCTGGAAACTTATTTTGTGTACTTTCTCAAACTTGAAATTTAGTGTTTTTGATCAAATTGTAATACCAGTGGCTGCACCGATATTTTGTTGAATGTTTTATTTTATTCAAATCTATCAAATGAAACTTTACACAGAGAAGTCTGGAAATACTAATTTTTACTCAACAAATGTGGTGGTTAGGTCTCTCCAGGCTGAAGGAATTTTTATTGGTAAATCCTAAACTTACCACAGTATACTTTTCTTTTTAACTAACAGTGTTAAGGAAATTTACTTTAACAATAGCGTTGGTTTCATTTTAAAGTTTGCATTTCTATGAGTGTTTGCTATAGAAATACCATCTGCAGTTTATATGCACCTATTTTCCTGTTTGATGTTTTGTATTTTTCTTCATTCCTTATTTTTCACCCCCTTTCTTTCTTCTTTCTATTGTATGTTATTAATGATCTACTTTCTGTTCCACTTGAGGGTTGTGAGTTTCCCAACGCTGCCTTTCCTGTCAGGGCCTGTTGGGATAGAAAGACAGGGAAAGGAGGAGAGTGAAGGGAAGACGCACCTGTATGGTGTCAATTGCTGTCTTCATCTCTGATTCAATAATTTCTGTCTACAATTAGCCTTGGCACTGATAGGATGTGTGCGTGTGTGTGTGTGTGTGTTGGAGGGGTATCATCCTCACTTTTCAATGTCTTGTTACAGTCTTTCAAATTACCTATTTTTCGCCTTTCTCTATTTTATAAGTCCAGTGGTCATAAATTTGAGATCAAAGACTGAAAGGGGGCATTTCTAAATTTGAGGAGGTCACTAATATCACAGGCTTCATTGAGGATAACTGGGACAAAATCTGCCCCCAGTGTGTGAGGAGCTGGAGGGAACCTCATCTCTGGTTTACTTTCTCCAGGTTTATACTTTGATGTGAGTGGATTATCCTTTTATTCTTGTCATTAATATGAAACAACCAAAAGTCCTGTTTTTAAACTTTTAGTGTTGACTTTTGCTTCCCCCTTCCCCTTGGCATTACTATTTTACTTCATTTAGGATCCTGTTCCTTTTGTTAATTATAGAATAAAATTTAGATTTGTAGGTTTTTCCTTATCCTTCTCTTTCTAATGCATATGGAAAGCCCTGTTCAGATTTTCATGAATTTTATAATTTTGGTCATACACGATTTGGTATATCTTAGGTTGATATTTTCTTGGCTGACACAAGTTAATATTTCTTTAGAAGATGATGGAAAAAAACAGCAGTATTTTTTTCCAATATATTTCCTTTAAAATACATCAGGAAGAACAGTTTTGAAGTGGTGAATATTTTTTGGAGACAAAACTTTTTTAAAAAGAACCTTATCTTTACATAAATACAGTTTTTAGACAAATTCTGCCATATTCAATGCAATATTGTGGGCTGCCATGTCACAGTTTTACATATTCACAAGACATGCCAATTGTTCATAATCTGAGAGTGCTTGAGAATCAGATTTTGCAAAAGAATTGTCTTGATATATTTTCTATTTTAAGAGTTTAAGAATGTCTGAAGAAAAAGAAAAAAAAGCAAAACAAACTTCTTGCTGTAATGGGTGAATGCTCTGTTTGCATTGATTTTGACCTCTTGCCAGTGGTGAAATGCCAGACCTCACAAGGACATCATTAGACAGCAGTCACAGCTCATGCCACCATCAGGAGGAACTCTAGTCCACATTGTTTTAACTGGCAAACTCAATTCCTCACAAAGGCAAGAACCAATTTGGCTAAATTTGAATTGTTATATAAATACATGGTTGATAGGATATTCAAAATTTAGAAAGAAAAAACTTTAACACTGGACTGTGGAAAGTTGAAGATAATAATTATGAAAAAATATTTCAAGTTTAGAAGGAGTTTTAATAAATTTGTAAAATGACATGCCTTTTACGGAAATCTGATTCATTAATATATGCCTGTTAGCATATACTTAAGCTAGAAAATACTTTTATATTAATGTAATACGAACTATTCACTTAAAATCTTAAGATCAAAGACAAAAGTTATGACCGTCTACATACTAATATCATAATTTCCCAAGTATTTGATTTACCTTCATTATGTGCAACTAAAAGAAGCAAAAAATATATATATAACTAATTATATTTAGTTTTATTTTTTTAATTAAATAAAAACATTTTGAGATAAATGTAATAAAATTGTGAAGTGTTTTTATTTAAACCTTGTGTTGGGATTCATTTGTTTTGTTTTGTTTTGTTTTGTTTTGTTTTGTTTTTGAGACGGAGTCTCGCTCTGTCGCTCGGGCTGGAGTGCAGTGGCCGGATCTCAGCTCACTGCAAGCTCCACCTCCCGGGTTTACACCATTCTCCTGCCTCAGCCTCCCGAGTAGCTGGGATTACAGGCGCCCACCATCTCGCCCGGCTAGATTTTTGTATTTTTTTTAGTAGAGACGGGGTTTCACCGTGTTAGCCAGGATGGTCTCGATCTCCTGACCTCATGATCCGCCCGTCTCGGCCTCCCAAAGTGCTGGGATTACAGGCTTGAGCCACCGCGCCCGGCCGCTGTATTGGGATTTATATTCAACTTTAGCAAATTTGATCTGCTAATTTCCAAGTGGGTTGAATTTTGCATATGGGTGATATGTGCGTGTGCTTATTTCTGTCATGAATTTCACAAGAGTGACTCACGTCTCATTGTGAATGCTCTCAGAAGGCCGCAGTCCCTGAGCGTTTGCTGCAGGCAGTGGAGGAGCAGATGGAGTTAATTAACATTAACCAATGGCACGGTATATACTAAACATTCAGTAAGTGTTTTCTACATTATCTACAATGGCATGGTATATACTAAACATTCAGTAAGTGTTATCTACATTATCTACAATGGCATAGTATATACTAAACATTCAGTAAGTGTTATCTATTAATAGGAATAATAAACATAATGAAAGGAAAATAGGTTAAATTAACTAACCAATGTTATCAGTGCAGAACATCTATGGAGTTTACTTAGATGATTAATAAATGCTTTTACTGGCTTATCTAGAGGAAATGTGTAATTTTTGCACTTTTCCATCTTGATTGGTTAAAATGCCCTTCACAGCAGAAAGCTAACTTTTGAAGAATGATATTGCCTGTCATTTTCTAATATAATAAATACATCTTTGTATACATAAAATAGTTTCTTTTATGCATCATTGTATTCCTTCTAGGTAACATAGCTCTAGGCATTGAAAGAATGTTTTCTAAAAATCAGTAAAAGTACTTAGAGCTAAATTTCAGATTCTGAAATGTTGTCTCATCACATTTGTATTGTATGTCCTATGTATGATATGAGTCTGATCATAAATTTGCGAAATGTTTAGCTTGTTAGCAGTGCGTTTCCTAAGGAAGAAACAAGAATCTGTGCTGAATAATTCCAGGCATGACTGAGGGTTTTCCAAATTGCAATAGTCATTTAGCAGGCTGTTATTTGACACAAGACTATGGCCTTGGAGATTGTTTATTGTATCTGCTGACTTGGGATTCATTTAGAATAGATTGCCCAGGAAAGTTTCTGAACATGCTGTCTTAAATATATAAATCATCTTTTTCCTTAACTATGCTATCTAAATATATAAATCATGTTTTTTTGCCAACTGGCTAGACATTACCACTGAGTAAATGGCAATCAATGTGCAGAGAACCAAAAGAATATTAAATATAAGTATTTCCAATTGAGAGCTCAGATAGTTTTATTATGGCTATATCTGTTACAAAGTGTTCATTCCCAAATCTGTCTTTTTGAGAAGCGAATTGTATGCCAGCAGCAGACAGAAAACTGAAGAAATTAGTAGAGTGAATCTACAATTCTAATTGTTATCCTATTTGCAGAAAATGCATGTAAAAAGACTAATGTACCATATCGACTTATTGAAATATACACTAGGAACCATAAAAATCACAATACTGTTTATATGAAAACAGAGTGCTATACAATCGTTAATTTTAAATTTATGGATATCATACACAATGTAAAATAATGTGAAATGTCACCTTATGAGACAGCAAAATACAATACTGCTTCTGCAGAGACTGTACAGTCTGTATCTGCAAGCTCCAATTCTAATAAATCCCTTATTTATTTTTAAAATTTATTTTATTTTATTTTATTTTTCTAACTTTCACTTTAGGTTCAAGGCATAAATGTGCAGGCTTGTTCTATGAGTAAACTGCCTGTCACGGGGATTAGATGTACAGATTACTTTGTCATTCAGATAACAAGCAAACTACCTGATAGGTAGTTTTTCAGTCCTCACCCTCCGTCCTCACATTGTTCCCTTCTTTGCATCCCTGTGTAATCAATGTTTAACTCCAACTTAGAATATGAAGAATTTGGTTTTCTGTTTGTGCATTAATTCACTCAGGATAATGACCACCAACTGCATTCATGTCGCTGCAAAGGACATGATTTCATTCTCTTTTATGGCTGCATAGTATTCCATGGTGTATATGGACCAAATTTTCTTTACCCACTCCACCACTGGTGGACTTTGTTATCGCTTTGGATTTTTAAGGATGGTGTAAGAAATACTCAAAACGAATGTTTTCTTTTCTTGATTATTTAGCTTCAAACCCAGCTCCATCATTTACTACCTGTGCTTTTTCCTTTTTAAATGAGAATAGTAATACTACCTGCCTTATATTTAAGAATCTTAAATGAAAATATAAACTTATTGTCACAGCAAATGCCCTCAAAATATTAGCTATCACATCTATATAAACATCATGATGATGTCATGCTATGACAGTCACAAACAATATTAAGATGTTTCCAAACCCTCCCAGGTGAAGTTTATAATCTCTCTATATCAACATAGAAGCACAATATTCATATTAATATTTGAGTAGCACTTTAAAAGATTATAAAGTATTTTAAAAGACATTACCTTATTTAATCTCTTTTGTAAACTTACACGTTTGGCATGGCTAATTGTATAGTTTTTTTCTAAGAAGTAAGGGAGGTTCAAACGGGCGGTAAACACAGCCTGTCCAACAATGCCCAGTGTTTAGTGGCCAAGACATGGATATCCATGTATTATAACTGTCGTTCTCATAGTGTGGTTCCCAGACCAAGAGCACTAGCATTGCCTGAAAACTTGTTAGAAATTCAGATATTCAGCCTCACCCAGACCTGCTCAGTCACAAACTCTGGGAGTGAAACACCATAATCCGATTTTTTAGCCACTCTAGGGGACATTAATACCTGCTAAAATTTGAGAACCATTGCACTAGACAAGGCAACTAAGGATAATATCTGAAATATGAGCAATACTCAATAATTATCATTTTTTTCAAAATCATAGAGATACATATATGAAATTAGTATGCCTATCTTTTAGAAACCATTTATATATAAGCATTTTGATATCTCCTAAATTTGTGAATATATTTACAAATAATAGAAAATTACAAGCAACAAATAGGAAATTTTTTTGTGGCTTTTTTCTTGCCACACCATAATGATTTTATTTTATTTTATTCCAGCTTTATTGAGCAGTCATTGACAAATAACATTGTATATATTTAAGATGTACAATGTGGTGATATAATATGCATATACATTGTGAAATGATTACCATAAGAAAGCAGATTAACACATAATCATGCATTCAGATAGCGATTATATTCACACATGCCATTTTACTTCAAAGGAGAGTAACCTGGGGTCTGTTTCATGAATGTTAAAGTTCTACATAAAATGACTGAAACCTAAAATCTAAATGAGATATTTTGTCTTCTAATATCAATAAATTTGGCAAATATAAAAGTATTTTTTGTCTTGCACAATTTTCAGATTAATGCTTCTTTCTTAACCGCTAGTTAAACCCACTTAAGATTTTTAAAAAAGATTTGCCAAGCTAGACTTGGTGGCTCATGCCTGTAATCCTATAAGTTTGGGAGGCCAAGGCGGGCAGATCATCTGAGGTCAGGAGTTCAAGACCAGCGTGGTCAACATGGTGAAACGCCATCTCTACTAAAATACAAAAATTAGCCAGGTGTGGTAGCACACACCCATAATCCCAGCTATTTGGGAGGCTGAGGCACAAGAATTGCTTGAACCCAGGAGACAGAGGTTGCAGTGAGCCAAGACCATGCCACTGCACTCCAGCCTGGGTGATATAGAGTGAGACTCTGTCTCAAAAAAATAAATAAATAAAAATTAAAAAGTTTTACTACATAATAGCTTATGTTTTAAAACAATTACTGTCTATAGTTAGGCATGAGGGAGAATAGGGCATTTTCATTTCTGGAATTACTGATAAATTATTTCCTCAAATTCTTCCCTCCCATGATTTCTTCTTGATTGTGTTATCTCATCGTCCTGTACTCATTAATTAAATGACTTGGTTAGATATATTGGTATTGGGCAATGTATAATCACAGTCTATTACTTTCTCATTTTTCTCAAAGACTTAAATGATATAATTACCTTTATCTTCTTACACAGCCATTGACGCACTTATTCTTTAATCATGCTGTTGCAGGATCCTTGGGGTGATGCTTTTCTGGACAAAAACCTCTGTGGCCACTGGCACCTTTGTATGAGTTTTTCTTGGGACTACTCATTCCACCTGCTCAGCTTGGCAGGCTCTACTCGGCTCACACTACTGGCCTGGATCCCACACCTGCCAAGTGTGAACCAGGTGTGGAGCAGCAAAGGGTGTGTGAGGGAGCTAGCACTGGGTCCAGCAACTGCACAGTCAGGCATGTTGGCTGATGCAGCACGGTTGGCACCTCCAGGTGCTGGAACAGGTGCCTGCTCTCTGCAAGGCTGTGACTGGACCAGGTTCACCACATGCAGCTTCAACAACTGCCCTCAGGGAACACAGTGGAAGCTTGGAGACTCCAGGAAATGCAAAGCCCCAAAGAGGGAGTCACAGCTTTGCCTTGGGGAGCCCCGAGGTCTGGAGACAGCCACAACTCTCCTCTCCCCTTCACCTTCAATGTGGCGAGCCAGGGGCATGTTTCAGCCCTGTTTGTGTTACAGTTCTTTCAGCCCCGCCATTCCGCATTTCTGGAGTTCTTTTCCTGCGTCCAGGAAGAATGAAGTATGCAGATGAGTGGAGGGTGAGCCAGGTGAAGAGGAGCTTTACTGAGTGACAGAATACCTCAGAGGAGGCCCTAGAGTGGGTAGCTCCTCTCTGCCGCTGGTTGTCCCAATGGCTGCTCAGCTCTGGCTGAGCCTGCGGCTTCTATAGGCGTTCAAAGGGGAGGAAGTGCACCCTGATTGGTCCATGGGCGGCTGTAGGCGGGCCCAGAAAAGGCACCACAAGTTCTTAACTCCTGTCAATGGGACTGGCAGCCGTCCCTACAGCCTTCAGGCCCTTCCCAACCTGAAAGTAGGGCCTCACCATGGGCATCCCGTTCTACCCAGAAGCCTGTCTGCCTCTGCTGCCATTCATGGCACCCAGGCTGTTCATGCCAAGAGGAGCCTGCAGGCCAGCACTGAACTACCTGTAACACCCCCTCAACTTCCCTCCTATGCTCATCAGCACCCAAAGTCCAGAGGGGGCCATGTGGGCAGGGGCTGGTTTGTCACCACTGCCCCAAGTGTGCACACACCCAGCCAGACTGTGACAGCACCTGGGCTCAGCCCCAACCTTGCTCTGAGATCGGAGCAGGTGCCGGGAGTGGAGAGAGGGCAGGCAGCAAAAGCAGACACTTCTGAGATTGTAGGGGGAGATGCCCGACTCTGCAGTGCATCGTGGGTGTGTGGCTGTAGCTGCATCCAGGGGTGTGGGGCTCCTGCCTGCTCTGTGGACTGAGAGGCATAGAACCGCCGCTGTGACTTGGGGCATCTGCAGCTGCCCCAGGAGAGCAGGTCTCCTGCCGGCTGCCAGGCTCCCCACTTTGAGACGTCACCGCCAACGAGGGGGGGCCTGGGTTCACAGGCGCAACCTGAGTGTCTGTAGCTGTGACCAGGAGGGCAGGGATCCTGCCTGCTTTGTGGAGTGGGATGCCCGGATCCACAGCCGTGACTTGGGCAGCTACAGCTGCATCCCAGGAGTTCCCACCCCACCAACTAGAGGGGTGGGGCTCCCACTTGTCCCGGCTACCACCAGGTCTGTGGACGGGGAAGCCCCGGCGGCGCTTCCCGGCTGCAGCTGATGTGATGGCAGCAGTGGCTCTAGACAGCCGCCACTGCTATCAGTACTATCACGTTTGGGTATTCTCAGTGGACCCATATATACACTTAACATTTCACACAGTTCCCCAAATGGACGGTGCTTTCTAACACCCATGTTTTTGGACACAATGTTTTTTCTATCTTTTCTCTTGGCTAATCTCCATTTATTCCTCTAAACCCATTTCATATGACATTATTACCAGAAAATTCTTCATAATCCTCTCCGTAATGGATAGGATGACTTTTTCATATTTTCTCATGGTATTCTCTGAATCCATCCATCATAACACATATCATATCACATTGTAGTTACTTTAAATCTCTGCTTCCACATAGAATGTGAGAATCTTAAAACATGAATTATATTTAGTGATTTTCAGGTGTCCAGAACTCATTCTATGGCACAGAACATGTATTGAAAATTTGTTGGATGCAATATACAGGTTGTAAATAATATGGAGTCAGGAATGATATGTTTAGTAGCAAGTACTTACACAGGCAAAACCATGAGTTAACACTGTTGCACTAGAATGTACTAGGCATTGTTCTAAGCATATCACTAATAGTAAGATATTAATTATTAAAACAGCCTTATGAGGTTGGTATTACTGTCCTTCTCATTTTGTATTAAACAGGGTTGAGTTAGTCTTGACTACGCATGCCATAAAGACAGTAAGTACAAAAAATGCAGATTAGGCTAAATATGTAATCCTTCTAAAATATAGCCTGGAAAGCTACACGTAAGAATATTATCAAACCTTCTAAACAGCATTTGTCTGAAATAATACATTTCTTAAACTTGAGCAAAGTCATTAGAATGGCAGTTTTAAGTAGTCCCTATTACTCTAATAGACAAGCTAAAGGGTCATGCTAGAGAAAGAACCAAATGTTGTCTGATGACACGCATGCTGTGTCCAGCCCCAGTCTCTGGAAACACCCCCCTCCCACACCACCCCAATGCCATGTTTCACAAGCAGGATCCTTGAATAGGGAGAATCCTTCATGTGGCTGGAAATGGAGTGTTACTGGGTATAGGGGCCGACTTCATCTGTGGAATGGTGACATCTCAAGCACTGGTTATTCTGCTCACAGGTTGCCCTCTGAAAGGATGGTTACTAGTTTATAAACTCCAAGTTGACAGTCATTGTGTCCATCTTATTCCCCTGAGGGGGCCTAACACCTATTGGAAATAGAAGATACTTAATACGTATTTGTTGAATTGCAAAATCAATGAATGGATATTCACTTTACTTACTTGATCTGCAGATTCTAGGGAAATTTAGGTTGCACATCAACTTGATTTTAAAAGCTTTTTAAAATATATAACAGTGTTAAAATTAAAACTTGAGATGTATTACTTTATTCTTTGCCTTCAAAAAAGAATATTGAACAGGTATACTTGCTCATGCTTGTAATTTCAGTACATTGGGAAGCTGAGGTTGGAGGATCACTTGACGCTCACAGTTTGAGGCTTCAGTGAGCTATGACTGCACCACTGCATTCCAGCATGGGCAACAGAGCTAGACCTTGTCTCCAAAAAAAGAAAAAAAAACTGAAGAAAAATAATATTAAACTTATCTCTCTCTCTCCACGCACACACACAGACACACTCACACAAAATGAATGCTTGTGTGACTCCTAAAGAATGTTAATCTTACTGTGTGCATAGGTCAGAATACTTAGAACATTCACTTTGAGAAAATTAGATATAGTAAAATGAAATTATTTGATTTTATTTTAATTAATGAAATAAAATAAAATTTTAATTTTAATTAGAGAAAATAAAGTATAATAACAAGTTTGTAAATTTTCAACTTACTTTGTCATATTGAAACAAAATAGAACGATTCTTCTTTGAAACCACAAAGGTTTATTTTAATAATGTCTAAAGACAAATCGTGAGAAACCAAGAAGATTTTTTCTTTGAAGAATAGAGTTGGGATGGGCCATTCTTATTTTTTATGCAAATAGTTTGATATGATAAGGAATACCAAATGATATTTTAAAGACTCTAATTCTGTATTTCGGAAAATTCAATTATATATGCTCACTTATAATTAGATATGATGACAGTGGCTTATTGAAAATGTGAGTGTTCTCAGTGAGTCTTAACTGACATCTTAGTGTGTAAGTTACCCCACAATTAAAAGGTCACAATTAGCCTATACTGGGGGGTAAATTATAATTTTGGGGTGAATTTGTTTAAGGTGATTTTTATAACTATTTTCAGAGTCAAAGCATTTTGTACTTCATGGTAATTCTTCCAGTCATGGAACAGGGCAGGGGCACTCTCTTGTGCAAAGATGCAACTTCAGTGGGAAACATAGTGCCTGGCACCTAGTAGCTGCTGAATGAACGTGTGTTGCCTGCCTGAAAACAAATTTTCCTGTGTATCAGGGTGAGTTATTACATTGATTTTACAAATAAAAGAGAAAATATTTAAATTATTAGGCAAGAATGCCTAAGTAATTATTTGAAAAATCTCCTTTGTTTTAAAGGCTCTGTAACTATAGAGATTATCAACTGAGTCATTTTGAGATAATAGATTCATGTGTTTATTATTTTATAATAATTTTGAAGATTACATTTTGCAGTGGTATATGCTGTGTGTAAATGCCATTCTGCTGAGCATAATTTTCAGTGACAGAAATGTAATAAAAATAGGATAAATGATGAAATAAATTTCTATCAATTTATGCTTAAGGATATATATGTGTGTGAGATAATGAATATTGGACAAAAAAATATGATGGGCTAAGAAGATTATTTGTTTAGTTTATAAAATAATTTTTTATCCTGAAAAATAGAAAACTGTTTTTAACTCTTGAGTAAATCAATCAATAGATGTGGACTGGAAACAATATTCCTTAGTGTGGAAAATAGGCTAGAATTAGTGTGATAGAATTAATCAAATCTACTTTTCTTTTGTAAAATGAGTAATTTATACAAAAATGATTAACTTCAACAAAGGGCAGACTTTTCTCTGTTTTAAAATTTTACTCCCCAAAACACAAGCTAAGGACTTCTAAAAACAGTAATTTGGCAGGTAGATTTTATCTCTATTTCATGTAAATGTAATTCCCTACTGTCATCAGTTTCTAATGGTTGATGATTCTGATGTTTGTACCTGCAGCCCAGACTTTGGCTTGCTACTCCAGATTCTTTGGTCCTAGCCTGCTATGCATCTCCTTTTAGAAGCCTAACAGGTGATCAAACTTAACAAGTTCAAATTCTACATTTTCTTCATTTCATTAAACCTGTTCTTTCTGCACTCTTCCGTTTTTATTAGTTATAGTTATATTCTTCTAGGTTTTCTTGATGAAAGGCTTAGAGTCCTTCCTAATTTCTCTCTTTCCCTCACATTTTAATTCTTACCCATAAGAAAGTACAGTGCAACACATCCTGAATGCTACCATTTTTCATCACCACTTGCGCAAGCCACTAGTGCACTTCTGCATCATTGTGGTGTATGTAGAATATGTAAATGGATAATATAAGTACCGGTCTGACTTCCTTGCTTCCCTTTACATCACCCCATCAACTTCAGCCTCAGTTTTCTCCATATAACAGCCAGAATGATGCTCGATACAGGTACATGAGATTGTGTAAGCCCTTCTTCACGGCCCACCAATGGTTTCCCATAATTGCTGTCAATCTACTATTATCCACCCACATACATACTGTGGGCTTCAAGGCATTGACTTTATCTTCTGGTATTCTCTGCCTCTGTTTTTATAGTTACTTGGACACATCAAATAAATATCCACATTTCAGATTTTGTACTTGCTCCCTCCTCAACCTTCCCATTCTTCCCCATGGACAAGGACTTGACTCGTTTCCTTTATTTTTGCCATTCTCTTTCATATGTCACCTTCTCAATGAGGTCTCCCCTGGCCACCTCTCCATTATACTGGCTCTCAGCTTCCTAACTCTACCTTACATGTCCTTTTAGCTGTAGCCACTATTGGATGTTTACCTCCTCTAAAATATAATCTCCATGAAAACAAGGATTCTGCCTCCTGGGTTCACTGCCTGTAGCCCCAGCACCTGACATAGTGCCTGATACAGAGAAGGCAATTAGTAAATATTTATTGAATGAATACTTTGCTGAAAGTTCAATCATTTAACTAAATATTCATATATGTTACTGGCAATATAGGTAACAACTAGTGGATACAGATAAATGGCTAGATAGATGTGTTGTTGACCTTTATTAATAATATATAATCTTATAATCACCCTGGAATGTAAATTAATTTCAGTCAGTATAGTTTGACAAATATAAAATCATCATTTAGTATTTTAGAGTTTGTGTAAGGTGAGTTATCAAACCACTTTGTTTACAAACCCGTCACCATTAAGACAGCTAATGTGATTTTTTTTTTTTGAAATGGAGTCTCGCTCTGTTACCCAGGCTGGAGTGCAGTGGCGCGATCTCGGCTCACTGCAAACTCCACCTCCTGGGTTCACACCATTCTCCTGCCTCAGCCTCCCCAGTAGCTGGGACTACAGGTGCCTGCCACCACGACCAGCTAATTTTTTTGTATTTTTAGTAGAGACGGGGTTTCACCGTGTTTGCCAGGATGGTCTCAATCTCCTGACCTCGTGATGTGCTTGCCTCGGCCTCCTAAAGTGCTGGGATTACAGGCGTGAGCCACCGCGCCCAGCCAGCTAATGTGATTTTTAAATACGTGTATTTTGGAATTGATGTGTAAAATCTGAAATGCCAACATACATTTGGTTTGGGGTGTGTGTTAGAGTATGTTAATGTTGCATTCCCTTCTACTTTTTTTGAAAGAGATCCTTGAGAGAAAAACAACTCTAGAAAATGGGGTACTGAACCAACATAAAAGACGGAAAAATAAGTTGAAATAATCATGGTTAATAGCATTCTCATATAATACCTAAAACATCATATTTTCTACCAAAAGAAAGTACTTTACACTTGGGACACTCTGTTTTTTTTTAGAACTCATTTTATGGCGGAGTTTTGGATGTTCAAATTTATCATTATCCAATGATCTCAAACAATACTGAGTTCATGCTAACTTGACTCCACTGACAACTGATTAGTGAATTAGTTTGTGTATGTTGCTTACTACGTAATCAAGCTCAGAATAAAAGAGTACAGTTTTCAAAAGTTATATTATTGCCAAAACAAGTACTGTATGTTGGAACCCAATATCCTCAAATAATGTATTTTCCATGTAAGTGTGTAATCTCAGCTTGAGTTGTCTAATCAGTCCAGCACCACGACCAACATCAGTTCAATATCTTTTCTTCTCAAGCAAGAGCACACACGGAGAGTTTTTGCTCTCGCAATGTGTTTTAGGTTTCCACGCACTTGTGGGTCAGATGAATGGAGTTTAGTAGTCTCCGCGTTTTTATATTTGCCTAATTAACATATAATAATTGTTGCAAAATGCCTAATTACAGTTGGGACACATGGAACCTCTTTAGCTTTTCTGTGAAGTCTGTAACCATGAACATCATCATAAGATTAAAATGAAACACTTATGTCAGTTGGTGTAATGATTAATTTTTTAAATTTCCCACTGAGACACAGGGATGATTTATACCTATTTTGGATCCTTAAATACATCTTTATAAAGGTTAGAATATTAGAACATCAATCTAGATATTAATAAATACAAAAAATACAGGACATAGCTTTCATTGTTATTATATCACATTTTTATTGTATTGATTGTGTGGGAAACAGAGACAGGACACCTAGAACACTGATCTGTAACGATGGAATAATATTTCTTCCTTGATGTCTTCAGAAGAGTCAAGAGAGCTATTATTTCAGAACAGTTGCTTCTGTTTAGTATTAGAATAGTTTGTTTTACTAAACTTAAACAATGTAATTAGATTGACTTTTTAAAGGTGGTAAATTGTGCATGATACTGTTGGTAAGACATGAAGTCAAAGGCTACATAATTGGCTGGCTTCTTGAAAGAATAATAATACCATTTATCAGAGAAGTTTTGATAATTATTGTTATTAGAAGAATGTTGAATTTGAATGTCTTTGAAAAATTTGGCAGAATATATTCAACAGATAAGGTTCAGGACTCTGAAACCAAGAAAACCGTGGAACAGGAGAGGGTAATTCAATGAAATACTGTGGAGAGAGAAACTGTGGGCCAAGAACAGAATGAGAGTGGCCTCTAGTATATTAAAAGTCGAGAAAGAAGAGATAATTCAAGAAAACAAAGATAAAATTTGTTTTATCTTTACAGAATTACAGAGACTCTCAGAAGAGGTTAGAGTCAAGAGTCCCAAGAGAATAGAGCTTCGAGTAATAAATGCTCAGCAGTGCTGAATGCAGAGAAGCTGTTCCAGTATCTTTAATTTGTTAGAAACTAGTAAAGTATCAAGCATGTGAAATTCTGAGGTGGTTACTTTAAGCTACAATCCTAGGAGTGGATCAGTTGCCTTATCATAACCTCAAATCCCATGTTATTTAGTGTGCAATTAGGAACCCCACACTTAAAAAAAGCATTCACATGTGCTTGACCTGGCCATATATGTGTATCAAACAACATACTTCTTTATGAAGTAGTATGGATAATATTACAAATCAGTTTTCTTTTTTTTTTTTTTTTTTTGAGACGGAGTCTCACTCTGTCGCCCAGGCTGGAGTGCAATGGCGCCATCTCGGCTCATTGCAAGCTCCACCCCCAGGGTTCAAGCCATTCTCCTGCCTCAGCCTCCCGAGTAGCTGGGACTACAGGTGCCCGCCACCATGCCCGGCTAATTTTTTTGTATTTCTAGTACAGACGGGGTTTCAACGTGTTAGCCAGGATGGTCTCGATCTCCTGACCTCATGATCCACCCACCTTGGCCTCCCAAAGTGCTGGGGTTACAGGCGTGAGCCACCATGCCTGGCCACGAATAAGTTTTCATTGCGGAAACTAGTGGTCTTCAAGAGATGTTAGAGGAACTAAACTATTTAAAGATACTCTTAATAGGATAAGTATATAGAAGGTTCTGTAGTGTGCACTCTTATGGAAGAAACTGGTAGATTTATCTCTAAATTGCCTTGTGACTGGCTGTGAATTTAAAGGATTCTGCTTGGTGTTAGCATTAACTAAATCTTGACCTAAGAGTATTGTCACGTTTTTTTCTTAAATGAGCTTGTCATGCAAACTACAGTTACCAGATAGCTGAAATGTCCTTGCCTTTTCAAAATAGGTTGTATGATTTTATTGTGTGTATGCATGCTGAAAACATTTGTATAATAAATAGCTACATGTGTGACAGATTTCAATCTGAGACATTCTTTTATTAGACCAAAAAATATAGTTCTGGGAATAATATCAAACCTTAAAGCAGAGATAATTACTTTCTAAACCGGAACCAAGTGTTGTGCATAACCATATGTTTTCCAGTTGACATAGAGACCCAGTGAACTAAGGCGGATAATTGACTAGTGAATTTTCAGCATGGAAGCTGTTGTTTCTCTGTGGCAGGGAGAGTTCACTGCTACTGTGAAAGCGTAAATCTACCTGAAAGAGATTGAGGAGGAAATAAGTAAGAAAGTGCAGAAAACACCTAAATTAATAAAGTTCTCATTCTCATTGCCTGGTATAATCTTCTATTGTGGTAAATAGTAAGTATGGTTAAATTTTCCTTTATTGTAAGATTAAAGAAGGCAAAAATATTTAAGATCATGGCCTTTAAAACAGTAAAATTGATAAACAATGTCTTAAAATAACACAAATATTTATTTTTCAGTTCAGTATCTGCTATCTTTAAAAATAAGATCTTTTGCTTTGGCTAATACACCCTCATCTTGATATAAATGTAATACTTTAGAGCAAGAAGAAAAAATATTAATTCCAGTTACAAAAATAAGTTATTATTTGACATATGTGTCATTTTATATTGAATAATATTTTAAACCAACATATTTCTTATTCAAGGACAGAAAAAGAAATGAATAGAGTCATTATTCTCTGGAACAATAGAAGAAAATGTTATATTCATAGGTCTAAAACATTGTTTCAAAAAAGGAATACCTTTTGCAAACTAAAGAACTATTGAGAATTCTGAATGACTCGGATAATTTTTTACAAGAGCATCCTCAGCTATATCTTTGTATGGATTCACGATGAAAAATTATAATACTGTGGGTTTCCATGTCAAATATTAAGCTAATTACCAATCTAGTTGTCTAGTCTGAGAGTTAATGGGATAAGTTTAAGATAGAGAACTGTCATTTTGTCTATGTAGCTAGATGAGTAGGTAATTTAAAATAAAAGAAAAGTCATTTTAGAAATATGTGAGGTCAACAAAGATCTATTAAGTTTAAATCTCTAAATCTTAATTGGAACTGTCCCAACTACCCCTATTCTATCTTACAAACTATGAACAAGAAGATAACACCACAGCTCCTTTAAAAAAAAAAAGCATCAGCACTTCCCTCACAATCACAATTTTTAATGGAAGTAACTTAACGAGGAAATAGAATTCAAACATGTACCTGATATTTTTCTGAGCCTGCTTCTCTAGTTAAGGCAAATATAATGTGTGCCATTATATAGTTAGTTGGGAAATTATATGTACTGGTAACATTTTGTATCCAATGAATATTACAAATGGAACAAGGATATGATGAGCAATAATCAAATATAAAAATGTATCTTTATAGTTGTTAGCAGTCCATGCAAAAAGAAATATTTTTTCTTCAATAAAAGTGACATTTTTTCCATTTGTTTAACATGTGAAAAACCACTTTGTAATGGCTTAAGCCTACCACATGCTATCAAAAAAACAAAGGAATAATTAAGAGAAATTATAAAGGTTATTCAGAAATCTTGTGATTTGGGCTTTTGCGATTCCACGAGAGCTATTTAAATATTTCTCCCTATTTTCTACCAATACCTCAATTTTGTTACAGGAAAAATGTTGACAACTTTAAAGATGACATTGTCTATGTCTTTCTCTAATTAAAAGTTCCTACTGGAAGCTCTCCATTCTTCTCCTTCTTTACTTACATATAGTTCCCTCTGCACTTATTTTCATGTAACGTTTATGATTGCATTTATCCATGTAATTGTTTATATCTTACGACTTCCTACTCCACTGGAGGACTAAAGAAAAGTTCTCTTTTCTAGTTCCCGCAGTCCACAGTCACATCCTATCATGCATATGAAAATAAATGCTACTAAAATATTAACTGAAAAGTAGGGATGATAGTGTTTTCCTTTTGTCAGGTAAGAACTAACTTCTTTTGTCACCTTAAACTTGGAGGTGGAGATAATGATGTTGAAGGGACTGTGGTTAAGCAAAAGTGGAGTTTTTTCTTCCCTTACCTATCAGTCTTTTTATATAATTGACCAAGTCCGCTGCAGTAACTACTATTTAATTCCATTGACGTGTTTCCTCTGTACTGTAGAAGCCTTGAAGTTTCTAATGCTGTGGGAAAAAGCCTATGGTGGAGTGGTTACAAATCATGGCTTCAGAATTAAACGTAGAACTGAATTCTAGTACTGTCATACTCCTATTCTTTTTTTTTTTTTTTCTTTTTTGAAACAGAGTCTTGCTCTGTCACCCCGGCTGGAGTGCAGTGGCTTGATCTCGGCTCACTGCAACCTCCGCCTCCCAGGTTCAAGCGATTCTCCTGCCTCAGTCTCCTGAGTAGCTGGGACTATAGGCACCTACCACCACGCCAAGCTAAGTTTTGTATTTTTAGTAGACACGGGGTTCACCATGTTCGCCAGGCTTGTCTTGAACTTCTGACCTCAGGGATCCACCCTCCTCAGACTCCCAAAGTGCTGGGATTACAGGCGTGAGCCACCATGCCGGGCCAATACTCCCATTCTTTATTCAGCAGCAGGTAAGCAAACAAAACAAAATCTTATTTCTAACAACATAAATTCACCAAAATACTAGCAAAATTAAACACAAAATGTTAAAACTTCATAAAAAAATTCTGGACATTTAACACATATGCTTTTTTTTCTCACATTAAGATAAAAGCAATTATAGATGACTGATGGGATCAGTGTGACAGTTCCATGAAATAATGAATGTAAAGGTCTTAGCACAGTGCTTGGTAAATTCTAGCAACAAATGAATGTAAATATTATGTTAAGATAATAACATAATACTCTTTGGGTTCAGCAATCTTTGACATTTATTTTCCCCAATTTATCTTCTAATGGACAAATAGATGGAAGTTATAAAGACTCTGTTTTTTAAAAGTATATAAAGTAGCACCGTCACTCAGGGACAGGACATTTTTTCTTAAAGAAATTAAGGTATGTTTACATCCAATATAATTTCCACTTTTAATGTAAAATTTTGTAAGGCCTTAGAAATGGGTACAGTTATTTAACCACCACAAGAATCAGAATACACAACAATTTAATCACTCCCCGCAAATTTCCTCATGTCTTTTTGCTATGAACCCACCATTTATCCCTCACCCCTGGCAACCTATGATTTGTTAACTGCCTCTATAGTTTTGCCTTTGTAGGTGTCAAGGAAATGAAATGAGGCAGAACATAACCTTTCCAGTTCGGCTTCTTATATTTAACATGATGCATTTGGGACTTATCTGTGCATTTATATTTATCAGTGGGTCACTTAGGATGATGTTGAAGAGGAGAGGGAAGAGAAGACATGTTTGACTTTTTCCCAGTCTTAGGGGAAAAGCGTTCAGTCTTTCACCTTTATGTATGATGTTAATTGTAGGTTTTTTATAGAGGCTGTATGTCAGATCGAGGGATTTTCCTTCTCGTCTTAGCTTCCTAATGTCTCTTTTTCATGAATGGATGTTGATTATTTTCAAACATTATTTCAATGAGTAGTTGTGGGTTTTTCCGTTATATAATCTTTTGATATGGTAAATTTAATTGTATATAGCCTTCAATGTTGAACCAGCCTTGGTTACTGGAAGAAATTCCACTTAGTTATGATGGGTTGTGCATTTTGTTTATTGTCGGTAATATTTGCTGCTATTTTATTGAGTTTTTGCATCTATAGTCATAAGGTACATTGGTCTGTGGCTTTATTTTTTTCCTCTTGTGATGCTTTTCTCTAATCTCAGCAACTGCTGTCCTTAAGGAATTACTTGAGAAATATCCCCTCCTCTCTGTTTTGTGCAGTAGTTAGTATAGAATTTTTATTATTCCTTGCAACTTAGTGGAATTTTCCAGTGAAATCATCTGTACCTTTCCAATTTTGTTGGAAAGTTTTTAATTAGAATTCAGTTTGTTTTTTAAAGTCACAGACTTCAGTGGAGATGTAAAGGTCACATTATGGAAACAATTAGGTAGTGAGTGTAAGGATGGAGGTGGAGATTGATAGCGTTTGGGTTACACGGTTCTAGGCAGTGAAATAAAGACAGGGTTATTAAAATTGGCGTAATGGGTCAAGTTTGTCACTAAGTATATTTATAGATCTACAGCATCATTGCATACTGTAGCAGAGATATTTTTTCTTTCAAAAGGTCATGCCGTGATACTTATGCAGTCCGTCTCAGGAATTCATGACTGCAAACTATAAGATCCAGATATGGTTAGGAAAAAAGAAATGAGAATGAGTGATATAGACAGAGTCTTGTGGAAAGCTATAGGTGCTATTTGACCACTGTGGAGGAAAAGGAAACACTTTTGCCATGGTTAAACTAGTCATGGCATCGTTGTTGCTTTTAAAAACAAATTACATGTTTTGATAAAAATCTTATTTATATTGCTAAGGTATAGACAGAACAATGATGTGGATTCCACATTTGTGTAGCTAATATTATATATTTTAACAATCCTATTACATTTCCAACAGTTACTCAAGTATAACCATCACCAGTGGTAAGACACACCCTATCCACCTGGTGGTACTTATGAGTCCCAAACATTCTTTCCTTCATCAGAGAACCCTTTTTTCTACTCCTCTACCAAGTCCTGGTTCCCAGAAAAATTTACAATCCTAATTCTTTTTATTCTTTTGTATGTTTCTTCAACCTCATTCATATATGAAATTCAGCCACCTTTCAAAGTCTTAACAAAATGTTATGCTGACAATCACAAAATTAATTTTAAAAGCCAGGATATGGCTGGGTGCGGTGACTCACACCTGTAATCCCAGCAGTTAGGGAGGCCGTGGCGGGCGGATCACGAGGTCAGGAGATCAAGACCATCCTGGCTAACATGATGAAATCCCGTCTCTACTGAAAAATAGAAAAAATTAGCCTGGCGTGGTGGCGGCGCCTGTAGTCCCAGCTACTCGGGAGGCTGAGGCAGGAGAATGGCGTGAACCCGGGAGGTGGAGCTTGCAGTGAGCTGAGATCGCGCCACTGCACTCCAGCCTGGGGGACAGAGCCTGACTCCGTCTCAAAAAAAAAAAAAAAAAAAAAAAAAAAAAAAGCCAGGATATTTGTACTTCTATCTCAGACTTTTATTTCTCCTTACCCCCAATAACACTTTCCCAAATAAATTGTTCACTTAATATTTAAGCTGCACATTTGACAGCTCTCATTTAAATAAAACTGTCTCTACATATTTTTATTCTAGGGTGAGCACAACTAAACTGTAATTGTGCCATTTTTGAGATTCTCAGGGTGCTATGTATTTATGCAAGAGCAAATGGATGTGAAATGCATTCATTATTTCAAACTTTTATGCCAAAACAGCAGTGACAGCTGCATTTTTTTGCTAGTAATGTTCAACTTGATCAAACTGTCCTGTTTTATTAAATCAGTGTTGCAGCATACAAGACTAACGGAAGAATGGCAATTAGATGTAGCTTTTTACCCTGACACCACTACTTTGCTAGGAAACTAATGCTCTAATTTGTGTTTCAGAAACTTGCTATTATTTTTAAGTCATTTTGGCTAAAGTTTGAGTATTCTTGAAACAAATGAATCCTAACATTCTTACTAAGCACAGAAAGCAATGAAATACAAGTTTATTACACTGAATTGGAGCTGCTGGATATTGCGTTTAATTCTTCATTACTTGTATATTCTTTTTGGTGCTGTTGGAATCATGCAATATTGCTTCTAGTTAATATTAACCATTAAGTAATGAAAACATCTTCAATCACTTAACAGGGTATCTTAATACTCACTGTTCATGCCATAAATTTGCTTTTGTAAATATGAACTACTGATTTTATTAACTTCTTTACTAATTGCTTTTAAGACACTCATGCCAAGTATTTTTTGAAATTCCAAATGAGATGAATTGGAGTTTTGTTGTGTAGCTTACTACATTTAAATACCAAACAGCCCGTTGTTTTTAATTTTTTCTATAATTTTCTGAATGGCCATTACCAACGTGAATACATTGCGTCATATCCAAAATGATCTATATATCTGTGTATTGGCCGAAGTACAAATCATGAGCAACAGTGAAATTGTCTTTACTAAAATGTATAAAACATGTTATGATTCTGAACTGCTGTGAAAAGGGAAGTCAGATTCAGTTTAGTCAATCATTTGGAAAAATGTGTTTAATAGCCAATTCTAACTTTAGTAAAATAACTTTAGTATTTTAAAATTTGTATTTTAGTGTAAGTTTGTTTATTTTTGCTCATTTCTTCGTCATCTTTGTCTTCAACTTTGATCTCCTCTCGCCTTTCTCTTTGGCTCAATTATATGGAAGAAATTATAAATGTTGCCAAGTCATGGATGGAGTTCAGTGGTTGAACTGAGGAAGAATACAAATAATTCTGGCAACACTGTCTTATTTATAAGAAAATAAAATTAAACAAAATGAAACTTGTTAACAGAAGCAATGAATTTTGAATAGAAGGATGATTGGAGCAAACACATTGATTCCTGTTTCTGCTGTTGTTTTCTTTACATTAAAAATTACTTCCCTCATATCCCATGCACTCTATTATTACAGTATTATCTGTTGACAGTTATATAGCTCTTCAAGACCTTGAACCCCTATATCATCTGATATTTTTGTATCTTGGCACATTGCTCTCACGTATCATAATATTCCTTGTTTGGAATGCAGTATATAAGATGAGGCACAAGGTACAGAGTCATAATATTGTTATTATTTTAGAGGCAGCACTGTAGTCAACTCTCTCTCTAAAACTGAACCTCGTTTGGGAGATAAGATCTAATAATTATAATACTTGCCTAGGAAATAAGGGTAAATATTTGAAGTACTCAGGTAAAACAAGGAGTAAGACATCTTCAAAATCTGTAAAACTTTACTTCAATGTTATCATTCATTCGCAGATATTAAAAGAGATGAAGCCTGTTTTACACATAGGCACTTTGTCATTTTCCCAATATATTATGATTATTTTATAGCACAGGAGATAGTAGCAATGAATAGGATTAGGGGTCCATACTGTCATTGTTAATATATTCAAGATTTTTCATTTATTGATCTCCTTAACGGTTATTACAGACCAATCTCATCCCATATTTAAATTTATAGTTAGCAATGTGTCCTGCAAAATATTAAACCATTTGCCTTGTTAATTGTAAAATATGAATACCTTACTATCACCATTGAAACCATAGTTCTTTCACTGAATCTCTTCTAGAATCTGGCTCATTTAATTTTTATTCCAAATTAAGTATTCATTAGACTAAAATTATATAAAATAACACATATCAGACTGTTAGGTAAGCATGAGAAATATGCCAGGTTGGTAGTTGTGAATGGACAGTGTAAAGGAGATTGGACTGACAGTATCAGTTGGATTGTGTTTGAGCAGATGCTTGGGTTGATCCTGACGATCACAATAATGGTGTTTCTAGTGGATTTCAGTTGTCTTTTCCTGTTCATCATCTCCCCCTACACACACACACACGCACCTCACACACACAATCCTTAGGTTTAAAATATATTTTATTTTTGTGGAAATTATATTCCATATTTGAAGGTAAGTCTACTTGTCTCAGTACTCCCTCCAGTCTCTCTCTTACAAAAAAAGACAAGAAACCTACTCAAGCCTTGTCAATCAATGCAATCAATGCTATCTTGAGCATCATACTTTATTCAAATGTGGGCATTTAGGTCAAGCCAACCCCTGAGTCTTTTGCTTTTTTTCTTTTTGAGATGGAGTCTCGTCTCGCTCTCTCACCCAGGCTGGAGTGCAATGGCACGATCTCAGCTCACTGCAGCCTCCCCCTTGCGGGTTCATGCAATTTTCCTGCCTCAGCCTCCTGAATAGCTGGGATTACAGGTGCCCACCACCACGCCAAGGTAATTTTTGTGTTTTCAGTAGGGACAGGGTTTTGCCATGTTGGCCAGGCTGGCCTTGAACTCCTGACCTTAGTTGATTCATCTGCCTCGGCCTCCAAAAGTGCTAGGATTACAGGCGTGAGCCACCGTGCCTGGCCAGGCTTTGCTTTTTAATCCAGCAAGAAATAGTTGTTTTTTAACAGTTGGGGGAAGGAATCCTGAATATTAGCCCTTCCTACAGGTGTTAAGCGTGGATATCGTCGTTGATAAGTCAATTAATATCTCTGTGACTTAGTGCCCCATTTAGATAATTGAGAACTGGTTTAAATCAATGGTTTCTATGATTATTCTCCCTTAAAAAATGGTTATACCTTTTAACAACAACAAAAACTGGTATGTGGATTGCAGCTATTCCAGTTTCCTTTAAAATCTGGCATTTCAGATGTCACATTTCATTAGTGTGAATATGTATCACTGGAGATGAATGTTAGATAAATTTTTAACTTTATTTTATTATACACCACAATTAGCTGATTTTATTAAATATATGAGGGAAAATAGTGTAGTAGATAGAATTTAATCTTGAGATTATTTTTCATTTTTGTATCTATCATTAAAATGACAATAAAAGCTCATTCACTAAATATAATGCATTTTAGTTCAATATTTTATATTTTACCAATAAATGTACTCATTTCTGTTCACGTATTGTTATTAAAAATAAGAAAGAAGGAGAATTAACTCTTAAGATTTATGATTGTTGCCATGTTTTCGATAGAAAACTATGCTTCTATCCTTTGGTCAAAAACGCTTAAACTATGTAAGTTTCTAGCCTGACTGCTAATACTGAACTCAGACACACGCCTTTGAGCATGTGCTTGGGTGCACACACACATATACTCACACACACACACACACACACACATTCTCCTCTCTCTCTCTCATACAGTCTACCCTAATACATCTTGCCATCGTTTGCTTATGAGAAGCTTCCAGTCACTCCAGATAATGAGGATTTCCAGCAATAAGTGGTTTCTAAAGGAAAACATAAGCCTTTGTTTTCTAACCAACCTGATATTGGTAGTGAATTGTAATTACCTGTGAAAACTAGATTTCACTCTCTGATAAAATATAGAGGAGCTTTTCTATTATATGAAAATCTTGCATAATAGGAGAGATTTTTGGAAAATTGCCCATTAAGGTAAAATTCTTCAGCAACAAAGCAATATACAGGTGGTGTGACAGTAATTATAAAAAAAATTTCAGTTAAGCTAAATTGCTTAGCAGTGAATCAATACATTTGTATTTGCCAAAGGATGAACATGCTTCTTGGTGTTATAAAACTGCAACATTATAATTTTATCAAAGAAAAGATAAGTGAAGATACACTTTATAATTAAAATGTTACTATAATTTGCATTTCAAGTTAGTATTTGTCAGATTAAAATTTAATAAAATGTTAGGTATCTGTTAAGGTTTAAAATACATACGACCTCTAGTTAAGTTTTATTTTAGTTCCTTGTTGATGCATGCAACTTATTAATTTTATATTTTAAAATATTATGTAACAATAATTAAAAATCAATATATGCAAAATGAATGATGTAAGATCCTTTTTCATTTAGATTTTTTTCTCTTGAAATTTTCTTGAAATTATTTGATTACCTCTTCGTGTAAATACTTGAAGCCTGTAGGCATGCATTTTGATTTCTCCAAGTACTTTTTTACTGATCACTTTGAGGTCAAAATATTGAACCAAGTATAAGATAAAAATGTACATGAGTTAAAAAAAAAACAAAACAAAACAAAACAAAGGGAAACAAGAAAAAAGAAGGAGGGAAGAAGACATGAAGATGACATTTAAGAACACTTTTCTCCTTTGCCATCCTCTTGAAAAATTAACAAGAATTGCCTTACGTACTATATCCGTTTTCAAATCTCCTCTTTGTGCCAAATTTCCAAGTGGAAGAAAGTAACATTCTTGAAAATTTTAATAGGATATTGTGTTGTAAAAAAATTGTTTAAAAGTCAAACTAGTTGAATGAATCCTGAATTGTAATAAATAACTCATCTGATTCATATAGGAACTTTAAAATTAAAAAATATAGAGTACATGTAATTTGTATAGACAGCTTTGTTAAACAATAAACAAGTAGGTAGTTGTTTTATTTATTTATATTGGGAACAAAATCATGATTAATGTCATTTAACCAGCAAGCATATTAATTTATCCCACATCTTTCATCTAAAAAAATTCAGGTAAGTTTTTTTTTTAAGAATCTATTTTTATTTTAAAATTAGGCTGTTGCCTTTGCCTATATTGTCGTACAACATGCTACCTCCTACTTTGTAGACCACTTAATGACTAGAGCTCTCCACATATATATTTTTTTGAAGAAACAGTTGCTTGCTATGAGCTTTGCAGGCATCACCATTCAGCTCACTCAGTGTTGTCTTCTGTTCATAGCCTCAGACTGATTAGAGGCTCTGCTCAGTTAATCAGATGACACGGGGGACAATTTTTTTAATTATTGATGGTGAATCGTCTATGAGTTATATCAGCTATTCATATGTATCAGCTCTTGGCTAATGTTAAGATGATGACAGCTTTCCATTTAAGTGTTTAACCTATCTCCACTATAATATTTAAAACATACGAGATGAGACAAACATTTTTATATCAGAATGATTTATCCAGAGTGCTTAATTGTGTAGTGTATTGAGTTCTATGATTTCTTCCTAGGCTTCTTTTAGACCATAGGATTAAATAAGGCATTGTGTAAATATTTATAGCCAAGAAAACTTTTCCATATGTTTGTGGGAGATAACCTTTCTAATGTATATGAAAGGAATTATAAACATTTTCTCCTGGTTCTAAGGTGAACATGATAATAAATTCAGCAGCCTGTATGCTTCAGTGTTTTCCAGTATTCACTAGATAACCTCCTTTTCACTGTTGCTTGGTCATCATCTGTCTTTATTTTCCTTTGTTTCTGGGCCACCTGAGAGTGTCATTACCATAAAGCCAGTGGCATACTGAATAAATGAGGGATTCAAGCATGAACTAACAAACATAAAGCTATTTTTAATATTATTTCTTTCTGCTACAGCTCAAAAGAAACAAAAATAGAATAGACTTGAAAAAGTAAACAGCTTTCTAAAAAGAAACAACAGGAAATGAATTAGAGAAAACTATGAAGAAGTAACTTGAAAGTCAAAAGATATATGGTTCCTAATCTATCCACTCTCACATTTTAGTTGAGTAACTATTTTATGCCAGTATATTTGAGAGGGAAAAAATAAGTTGTGTAACACTAACTTCATAGAATAACAATACACGCATACATGTACACATAGTGTATGAAAAATAAGTTTGGTAAATGTTACAATTGGAGGATGTTTCAGCATTTTCAAGCATGCAAATAGGTCTTCTGAATTTCTCAGATTTATCATCATGCATTTTTAAACTCTTTAGGCCACAGATTCATTTCCACCAATATTCACTGTTTTAATTTCACTATTTAGAAAATGCTGATCATTTCTTAATTTTCTGTAACTTTGTAAATTCCAACATGATTTAAGTTCTATTTCAGAGAAGTTTGTAAGAAATTTGCAAGCATACTGAAAGCAGGGACCTTGTCTGATCACCCTGGAGTGTCTGGTGCACCCAGGAGTGCCTATAATGGCTCAGGTTGTTTTACAAAGTGTGCTGTCTCTGAGAATGTTTTGCATTCTAGGTATTGTACTATATTCTGGGAGTTAAAAAGATCCTTTTTTAGAATTTAAAATTATACCTTATTTAATGAGAATATCAGAAACACAAACACATAATTAGAATACAAATAATTAGTGGTACAAATTAGATTTGAATAAAATCTGATTACAAAATGAGAGAACAACCAACTCTGCCTGAGGGAACAGGAGGAGAGCATTGTACAGTAAGTGAACTGAGTCTTAACTTTCACCAGGTGAAGACAAGAAGAAGGTGTTCTGGATGAGGGTGTATGCAAAGACATAGAGACATAAACAAAACACTTTATATGCAAGAAACAATGAGATGGTCATTAAAATGTACTAGGCAAACATTTGTCTAAAGACAAAGGGTTTTGTATATTGACTTTTTATTATGGAACAATATTCTATCATATTAATCTTCTTTAATGTTATTTTGGCTGCACTAGATAATCTACATTTTCACATATTAAAGTACTATATATTTTTTTTTTTCCTTTTGAGACGAAGTCTCACTCTGTCACTCAGGCTGAAGTGCAGTGGCACAATCTTGGCTCATTGCAACCTCTGCCTCCCTGGTTCTAGTGATTCCCCTGCCTTAGTAGGCTAATTTTTTTTTTTTGTTAGTAGAGACGGGCATTCCACCATATTTGCTAGGCTAGTCTTAAACTCGTAGTCTTAAGTGATCAGCTTGCTTCGACCTCCCAAAGTGTTGGGATTACAGGCCTGAACCACCATGCCCGGCCTAAAAATACTATGCTTCTTATCTCCTCTTTCTCCGTCTACAAGAATTTTGAAGTTGTATTATTTTAAACAGCAAAAGTTTGAAGATTGAGATTGTAATTTTTGAATCTTTCTATTTCTCACAGTTCTGTCTGCAGATATGAACCATAGGAGATTCTTGGTCAATAAATGAGATGTTAAAATACTATCTGAAGACCCCTATGTCAGAATAGAGTAAAAGCCAAGATTAGCAAGTGGTATTATTAAGCTTCAGTAGATGGATGCATTTATATTCACTGTATAGATAGAATGGCTGAGTGAATTAGATCTCCATATGACCATGTGAGACCAGCTGACCTCTGCATGGCGGGGGGGGGGGGGAACATTGTTTTGCTTATGTATTTTTTATATTTTATTCATATTATTAGCTCTTCAATTGGCAACTTTTTTTTTAAACTTATAAGGAAAATTATTGACATTGGCCATTAAACTTGAGACATTCTAGGCTCTCGTTGAATGACTGACTGAACTATATAGAGCCATGGGAGTCTCTTCTGTAATCCGTTTCTCTAAATGAGTCATTTCTTGTATGTATGTATGCTGACTGATTGTAGCTAGAAGTTGAGCTGTGTTGCTGTTATATGTTTTTGTTCATTATTACTTTCAGTTTTAACTTAGTATTCAAAGACCCTGTCCCTAATTCTTAGGGCACTTCATTTGAGATGCCTTTGAATTGTATACAATCTGTATTCAAGAGTTGTGCTATACAGCTTGGGGTTTTCTTTTTTAAATATTATTTCCCATAACCGTTTCTTAGAGATACTGTGTTCCAAGCAGCAAATGACATGGATGTGCAGATATCAATCATGGAATAGCATTTATTATATGGAACTGGGCTGTCCTCTGTCCCAATTTAATATTTGCAGGTGCTCTTAACCTTGTAGGCTAGATTTTCTCTACATCAACTTTCACACATTAAATGTTAACAGCACTAGAGCTGCCTCCCCTAGCCAAATTACATCTTTCTACATGAGCTGGAAAGGCATAGCTTTTAACTTTCCCTTGGTGGCTTGCCTGCTGGCCGCTGGCAAATTTCCATTTTTGCATTTCTGTGAGTCTCTTAATAATTCAGACTGTCATTATTATATGTCATAAATACTACAAGATTTACTTAGGATGCTTTTCAGAACTGCTTAATTTTGGGAAAGACTTGCTGGTCTGATAAATTGAAAACTTGTTTCCACAATATTACAATTTTAAAGGAATCTACTGGTAAAATTGTAAAGACATGAATACCAAAATTTCTAAAATTCTCTCCTACTTATCCTTCCCTTTCCTTCTTCCTCCTCTTCCTTCTCTTCTTTTTCCTTCTGCTCTTTCCTTTTCTTTTTATAATGTGCTGTGCCCTTAGTGTGGGCTGAACTCCTCTTTTGTCTGCCTCTCTTATCTGCTTATTATTCTCATCTTACTTCCTCAATAGCCACCTTCTTATGGTCAGTTATAAGGAAATACCTTGGTTACTTACAAAATATATTGCATTGCAATTTAAGTATTTTTATGTATTATTTAATAACCAAATATGTTTGCCTGAAGACATCAGTAGTTTATCACAGTTGAGGTCAACGACTGAGTTTAGAATTTTTATATCAAAATCATATGAGGTGGTAACTGTGGGATATGCAAAAAGATTTGGCAAGGTGAATAATATGTGGATAATCTTTCCATGGAATTATTTCTTTGGCTAAAGAGAAAACAAAAACAGAAAAGTCTTTAAAAACATTTCTTAAAAATATGTATCAAAGTTAAAATCATGCTATGTAAAAGGAACATATGATGGAAGGAATCCAATAGAAGACATTGACTTGGTGTAGTCTCTTTAAATTATGTATTGACGTTTCACTGAATATAATGGAATATATGTTGGCAGGTAATCTTACCATTGACAAACCTGATGGTGGTTTTAAAAATTGTCAGGTACATAAAGTTATCTTCTACTGCTAGCATCTGTCTTAGTCAGTCTGTATTTGACATGGAAAATCTTCCTTACGCTCTCTGTGTTTCATGTCAATTGCAAGAGGAAATGAAGAAACTTACCAACAGCATATTGTAGTTGGCTTTCAGAAATTTTCCTGAGAAAATATTAAAAATAAAATTAATGAGTAAAGGAATGGGAATATTACTCGTTTTTTTGGCTCCACTGCACAGATTTTGTACTGAGCACCAGAGACAACTATTGCACAAATATTTATGCCATGAATCTCTAGAATAGAAAATTGTTTTGAACAATATCACACATTTTGAAAGAGTGTATACTGATACAGACTTTTGGAGGATAATTTAGTAATTTATAGTGAAGAATGAAACACAAACATCAGTAACCAAATTATACTCATAGCCACTTACTAGTCAGACTAACATAATCAGAATAAAGAAGCAGAAGACAATAATCCAGAAAGAAGAATGTTCATCACTGCTTTATTTTTATTATTCAAACATACAAGAAGAAAATAAATGAAATGTCACAAACATGAAAATATCTAAATAAATTATATAGAATCATAAAACATTGAACATGAAGACTAGAGACTTAGATGTTGGCCAAAATGTTAGGTGTCAAAGGAAAATTAAAAGGGTTCCATAATTATTAGAAATGTATAAATACAATCAATCTGGAAAAATGTACTTGAATTTTTTAAAGGGCTTCTTTGGAGTAGAGACTAAAACACATTGCTTTATCAGTTTTACTTTTCTGAATCTTCAGTAACGACATATTACTTTTAGAATTATCAAAATTTTATCTCGAAGTGTTTGAAATAATTACTGGTAAATCATGTATGAAATATGGCATAAGAACATGACTATAAAGAGAAATAATGGTATTAATACTCATGATTATATTATACTGGCATTGAAATAGAAAAGTCAGATACATTTAATATGTAGTGTTTTTTATTTTTAATTTCCAATTTTAAAATGAAATGTTATTGTTCATGATTATTTTACCACACAAAATAATATTGCCTAAATGTATCTGAGACACTGCTAGCCTGAGCAGCTCAGTTTTAAATAATAGTAAGAAAAATAAAACTCCGTATTTTCTTCAGTGCAGAGGAAATAACTTTCAGCACGTTGAATTCTAATGTCAAGTCACCATCAAAAACTTGACATTTATTATTATTAAAGAGAATTTATGCACTTAATAGTTGCTTGCAATTTTAGTTACCCTCAATGATGTTCCCAAAGACTGTTTAAAAAATAATGCTTTTTAAAGAAAATATATTTGCTTATTTAAAACAATTTATATTAGACCTAGTCAAAAATATATAGTGCACTATTGGATTTTGGGTAAGGTGTTAGTAATACAAGCTAATGTAATTAAATCCTGTTGTCCTCTTTGTGTGATATTAAATGTACTTGAATAGTATGTATGTCAGTATGTATGTTTTTTAATCTTACTTCCCTTATTTCTTTGAATCACTGATAGTTTTAGATGTTTTCTGCTGCTGTTTTGGAATACAGGTAGAGCATTCCTAATCCAAAAATCTAAAATCAAAAATGCTCCAAAATTCAAAACTTTTTGAGCACCAACATGATGCCAGAAGTTGAAAATTCTACACTAAAGTAATTGACACACAGTTTGTTTCATGCAAAAAATTATTAAAATTTACTTCCAGGCTATGTGTATATGATGAATATAAAACATAAATAAAAGTTTGTGCTTGGACTTGGGTCTCATTCCCAAAATATCTCATCGTGTACAGTATGTGCAAATATTCCAAAATTCAAAATATCCAAAATCTGAAGCACTTCTGGTCCCAAGCATAGACAACCTATGCTAGGTAAGAGGGTGGGATTAGCCTGAAATTTTTCTTTCAATTCAATTCAATTCAATTCAGTTCTGTTCACATCTGTGAAATCTTCTAGGCTCTACGTAAATAGTTTGAGATATAGTGATAAAAAGAGAGGCCTCTTAATTGAACTGTTCATGTTTGTCTGAGTAGGATATGGAAGCAATTAATGAAATGTGGAAAGTGTCATGGTAATAACAGTAAAGATTCTGATTGCTTAAAAGACAGGCCTAGTCTTTAACAGGTTGTCATGGTAGAATATCTGTTGTATATGAGAGGTATTACTGTAGTTGCAAACTGATTTTCCAGATTTTTCTATTTTATGTAACCATCTATAAACATTACAGAATTGTTCTTAAACATCTAGCATCTCTATGAATAGATTATGGAACATGAATCTGAGTTTCTTATTTTACTGTTGCATGTTTTAAATAATATATATTTATTTGTCATAGTATGTTAAACAGTTTAAATAATTTGTAATCTCTATCATCAAGGTTCCTGTATTTTAAAAGTCGAGGAGAATAAAGAACCAATCAAATCAAATGACACCATTCTGGCAGTATTTTAACCGAAGTGTTTTTTAGAAAGTATGCTGCATCCTATACCTTAAATTTTACAGTCATTAAAAAAAAAAATTTGAATCAAAGTTTATTTCCATCTTTGCAACTTTTACAAAAGGGTGGTTCAGTTTTAAGTCAACACAGTATTTCAAGTCCATTTAGAAAAGGCAATGAGTAAAAACACCAGTGTTTAATTTCCATGAGTGGAGAATATAGATTTGAGGATTAAGTTGTTCGTTAATTCTTCTAGTAGAAAATAGAGTGGAGAATCTATGGGTAGAATATCTGTCCATTATTTGCACATACAATTATTTCTAATGAGTACAAAGTTACAATTAGGAGAAATAAGTTCTGATACCCTATTGCACAGTAGGGTGAGTATAGGTAATAATGTATTGAATATTGTGCTCACTACAAAGAAATGTTTCAGTTGATGGATATGCTAATTATTTTGATTTGTTACACTAAGTGTGTATGAAACATCATATTGTACCCCATAAATATGTACAATTATGTGGCAATTAAAATTTAAAAAAACATTTCTAATGTAAAGAATAAAATCTCCCAAACTGTGTAGATTAACATCCTGATTTAGATTTAAATATGAACCTTCAGCAAAATAATGAAAATATCCTTCTTTACTAAATAACTAAAGGTTCCAGCATTTTTCTTTCGTCTATGTGTTGTACACACTTAGGTGAGGACAATAAAATCAACTGAATCCCTTAGAATGGACCTGAGGGATAATTTTGCACAATGTCTTTATGTTTGTGTGCCATTTACTAACAGTACATTGTTGGTTCAATACCAATCACAGATGCGCGCACGCATACACACACACACACACACACACACACACACACACACACACACGACTTAGCCATTGCATTAGTAGGAAACAAATGGCAAGTGGCCAAAAGGGATCAGTACTTCCACTTTGGAGGTCCCCACACACAATAAAGCTTTACTTGGAACTTAATAGACTTCAACTAGAACCACATAGAATCCATTTTTTTCTGAAGAGAGTTGGTAGCATAAGTGACATTATAGACAAGGTGCATTCAGAGTGTATGTTTGCAATGAGTATGCCATTTCTAAAAAAATTAAATCTATGCACATGGAGTCTTTACATACTTATGGATGGCTAATGTCTTGATTGTCTTTAGACTCAGTATACATGTATTGATTTTCAAATTAATGATTAATTAAAGAAAAAGACAAAAAAGTAGAGACTCACAAAACTAAATCATTCTTTCTCAGAGAAATACCATTTTAAACCATCCTTCTACATTCTGGATGTATTAGTTAACTAACTAGGTTTGGCTAAAACAAGTGTTCCTCGTGGATAATTTACAAATAGTATTCTGTCCAACTTTTGTGATATCTCCTTGTGGAACATTGATTACTGTTCCACATTATTGAACTCTTTTCTAGCTAGTCAAAACCCAACAAGTTATAGTTAAGTATGTGATGGAGAAAAGCATATCTGTATTTTCCAATCTCCTTGCTTCTTTCTTAGGAGGGTAGGTTCTAGTGATCAAAGTGTGTCTTTTTCTGGGAGCCAGTTGTTGACTGTGCTCTGAAGAACGGAAGCATTAAGGGATAGCTATTTCCTGCCAGAGAAAGACAAAGAGAAGCTGGGAAGGAAGATCCAGAAAGTGGGACCAGAGGGAAGCAGATTTTCTAGCTTCACCAGGGGAACTGTTTTGTTATCAGAAATGTGTAATTTAAATTTATTACCAAGTGACTCACTTTGTGGTGTGTGATGCAAAATCTCTCTGCATCCAAAGATTATCCAGGAAAACCATATTTATGAATATTGATTCAATAAAGTTCTGCATCTTTCATGGATGACAGAGTGAACAATGGAAGCCGTACAGAGACAGATACAACATTTGGATCTAGAAAAATTATTTTGTGAAATGTGCATAAGGAATAAGAAAAAGTCAAATAAACTAAAATATTTGATTGGATTATTTATACTGACATATTTTAAGTTTTATGTTCCATAAGTGGTTTCTAAACAGTTTTTTAAAGATAATTAAACATAGATATACTATATACTTCAGATTAAAAATAATTACCTTATCACCTGAAGAATCAAGTCTAAATTCAAACTCTCTCAAACTGATTTAATATAAGATACATATGTGAAATCATATATTGGATTTATCCATTTGTTTTCTTTTTTACTTCAAAACAAATGTTTGTTCAATGGTTAAAAATATTTTCACTTTAATGGTTTTATCAAACACTGTAGATATTGATCTCCTGCCAAAGAAACACAATTTTTTTTTGGAAGTTGTTTTCTTGTCTCTTTGGTGTTATTTATTTTGTTTATGTGTTTTTGTAACGGCTTAGGTCTAGCTCAAGTAGCAGTGAGCCAAGAAAATATTGCTTTGTCAGCACCAATAATGTCTGTCATACTGATAACCCCATGAAATCTCTTTTACTTAAAGTAATGGTTACAACAATTTGACCTACAGAGAATGTATGAACATCATCTGCAAATGCATTCTCAGAGCATGATCTAAAAGCTAAATTCTACTTCCCAGTTCGTGTTTTTACAGTCTCAAATTTTCTTTCAACTTCCATCTCAGATTTTCAGCAATTGGATTGTGAAGAGTTATGTCTAAAACTGTACCGGTGCAGAACTAATTCTATTACAGGAAATTTTTATCCAAGCCTGTGTGCTTTATCCAATGACTTTTGTATTCTGGAGTGGATGAGATGCTTTGTATTTATTTTGTGTTTTAGAAACATGTTAATTGTGTAGTTCCGTCACTGTTTTAGACCATTTGGACAATTTTGCATAAGAATTAAAGTTACATGGTGAATTCATCATTGAAAATTTAAAAATTGAACATTCTATTCAGTTACACAAGCCAAACATAAAATAGGCAATACTTCTCAAATGTTTTATAGTGTAGTTAAAGTGTGTCTTATTAAACATTCTTCAACTTTCATATGATTTATACAATTTAAAGTTTTGTTAATACACTGAGCCTGTTTTGAAATTAGAGTGTCACTTTCATTGTACTCATACTCCCTAAACACAGTAGTATGTACAGTGGCTTAACAAACTAGAGGAGTGTGGACAATAGCATGTAGTGACTTTCAGTTGGCTAAGTAGGTTCTAATTAGAGTTTAGTTTAGACAATTACAATAATCAAATATGTGAAATAAATCTATGTCAGCTATTCAGACTATTCTGAGACATTAGTTTTTTATTTTATAAACAACTAAAAATGTTCATTTGAAATAGAAATGTAATGAAAAACCATTTATTTTGAAGTCACAATGAATAATGATTTTATTAATATTAAGTGGATTATGAAGGATTTCAACCTAATTTTTCAAATCAAGTAATCGTCCAGTAGCCTATAATTATTAAACAGATTTTTGAAAATTGAAATTAATTCAATTATTTTGATTCATTTGTTTATAGAAAAGAAATAGGGAGAGTTTTTCTCTTTCCAATCATGTATTCCTTCCAATTACTGGACCAGTTGACTTTAATTGCTATGCTTGCAAATTCACTGGAGAGATGAGAAATGCTTTTTCTTTTAATAAACTGACATTAAATGAAGATTTTCAGTGGAAAAAGAAACATTAGTTTTTATCTTGTATTAGTATATAAAGTAGAATATAAAAATATTTCTGAATTTAATCCAACCAATATTATATTTCATAATTCATTTTAGGAGGATAGGTAGAAATGACTAAGTCTTGTAACTCTTTAAAACTATGTAAGAAATGGAAAATGACTTGATTTCGCTAAGTAATCTTTGTTTATACTTTTGAGAGGTAATTATACTTCAGATTTTTTCTTTATTATGCATAATAAAATGCAATTTTGATAGTTACCATTATCCTCAAATGTCAATTATATTCTAAAAATTTAGATTTTCTTTATTTCAATTTAACCTGTATTTTTTCTTTATATTTTAAATTTTTAACCTAAAAATCTACATAAATATTTTTGAAATGTGTCATGAATAATTTTGCACATTTCTTGAAGGTTTGAGAAATCTCTAAAGAAATTGAAGGTGGTAATTGTTATATAGAGAAATGATTCTCTCAATGATAAGAGGACTGAGAAAAGATCAATGAATAATTATCCTCTTGTCCTATTTGACTTAAATCCAACATCTTCATCTTTAGTACACTTGCCTTGGTTGAGACATACTTGTCATTTCCCTGCTTTAAACTACTCCCTGTGAATGGGAAATTTGGCAATTTCTTCTCTGTAAAAGACCAGGGAGTGAATATTTTAGACTTTGTGAATCATAAAGTCTATTTTGCAGCTACTCACCTTTGCCACTGTAGCATAAAAGCAGCCACAGACAATACATAAGTGAATGTGCTCCAATGAAAGTTTATTTACGCACATCGAAACTTTCACCTGTCATGAAATATTCTATCCTTTAATTTTTCCAACCATTTAAAAATGCTACAACTATTCTCGGCTTTTGAGTCATGTGTAAATCTGACCTGTGACCTGTATTTGTATGGCTCATGAAACACACAGTAAAGTTTGACAAGCAGTGATCTATACAATTTAAAAATTATTCATTATTAGGCCAGTATTATAGAAATATATTATTTTAAAATACAACTATACATACTCCTACATCCCTCATTAAATTTTTATTCTGGGTTTATTAAAATATAATTCATATATTATAGAATTCACCCATTTAATATATACAATTCTGTTGTTTTTAGTGGATTCACAGAATTGTGCATCCACCACTACAATCAATCTTAGAACATTTTCATCACCATAAAAAGAAATCGTCATTCTCCATTTCTCCTCATGCTCCCCTAACCCTAGGCAGCCACTGGTTACTGGTTTCTGGTTTCTGTTTATTTGTCTATTACAGACATTTCATGTAAATGGAATATACAAAATGTCAGCTTTTATAACTGACTTCTTTCACTTAGCATAATGCTATCAATTATGCTTTCAGTTAATCAGTATTGTGGCATGTATCAGTATTGCATTTCATTATATTGCTAAATAATGTTCCATTGCATGAATATCCTACATTTTAATTATTCATTCATCAGATTATGGACATGTGAATTGTTTCTACTTTTTGGCTAGAATGAATAATGTCACTACAAACATTCAGGTACGAGTTTTTGTGTGTACGTATGTTTTCATTTCTCTTAGACATATCCCTGAGAGTGAAATTTCTGGGTCATACAGAAATATGCCACATTCTTTTCTTAATGATTTCTAATTTCATCCCATTGTACTCTTATAACATACTTAGTGTAATTTCAGTTCTTTTATACATACTGAGATTTGTTTTATGGTCCAGCATGTGGTTGTATTCTGGAGAATGTTCAGTAAGAACAGTAAGTGTCGAGAGACCAAGGAAATATGTTCACTAACCCATGTATATACATATATCCATAAATATTTTTACATGGAACCATCTGTATCTATGTTAAGCTAAATGTGAGTTCCTGCTTCTGTTTCCATATCTCATTTATTATCACATGGATTATTCAATCCCATTCCCTTGCTTATCTGTAACCTTCTGCTCAGAAGAACAATGGGAAATCCACCTCCCACCACCATCCACCACCCTTTGCTTAATTGTTTTATTCCAGTACATATGTACAGTGGTTTAGCATTGTTAATGTACTCTTGTATAAAACAACTTTATCAATTAGATTCAGCACATATGCATTATTATTTCTGTCTTTAGTCTTACAGCCTCCCCTCATTTGCAAATTTACTTAATTCAGCACCCAACCCTCCACCCACTTCACTGAGGTTGTTTCGTTTATTTGTAATGTGTATTAGTCCATTATCACGCTGCTATAAAGAAACACCTGAGACTGGGTAATTTATAAAGGAAAGAGGTTTAATTGACTTACAGTTCTAAGTGGCTGGGGAGGCCACAGGAAACTTACAATCATAGCAGCAGGGGAAGTAAACATGTTCCTCTTCACATGGCAGCAGGAGAGAGAAGTGCCAAGCAAAGGGGGAAAAGCCTCTTCTAAAACCATCAGCTCTGCTGAGAACTTACTCACTTTCATCAGAACAGCATGGGAGTAACTGCCCCCATGATTCAACCACCTCCCACTTGGTCCCTCCCAGGACACGTGGGGATTATGGGAACTACAATTCAAGATGAGATTTGGGCGGGGACACAGCCAAACCACATCATAATACAATTAGATTATTTGCTTGCATTCTGCATTCCATCTTAAATATACATACTTTCCACTGAAATTCATTTGGCAACTACTGATTTGTGTAAAAAGGGAGCCTACTTAGAAAAGGTGAATGCTGAGCTTTTGTTGTTTTAACTTCATATTAATAAAAGCTACTGATTTTGATTGCTTTATATAGCTAAATAACGGTCACTGTTGGTGAACTTTAAACCTAGTTATAATCATAAAGGTTACTTCCCAGTAAAAGTGCTTCACCTTCAGATGCAGAAACTAAGATGCATCAAGTAAATTATCCATATCTCTAGAAAGATTCCTCCATTATTTCCCATGTTCTATCAGATGCAATTATTGTCATAAATATAACAGTTATATTCTCTAATCGTATTGCCTTCAGGACTTAAAATATTCTAAAGTAATTAAAGTTAGTAAAAGGAGGAAAACAACTTTTGAAATAAGCAAGTACATAACTCCCCAGTAGGTTTTAATAGCTTATTTCACTTTAGAATAAGGGTGAATTAGTGCAGGGAGAACTTTGATTTCTGTGTTTGGCATTTATCCAGGAGATTCCCTGAAGTATGGCCTGACTCATTGCTGGTAAGAATACTTCTCCTAAGGAAAGCTCTAATCTTGCCAATTTGAACAGTGCCAGGGAACTCTAAATAGTCCTGCATTTCAGCATGTACTTATTTAGGCTTTCTATTTAAATGTAAGGTTTAATAAAATGTATCTCCATAGACTGTATCCATCATCCATGCCATAGCTCTATCTGGGCCTCATTAATTAATCTTTAGCACAATCATGTCATATGTAATATTACTCAACATCTATCTTGGTTGGAAACTATTTAAACAGCATCACTTTAGAGCAACTGGCTGTGCTTATGTTGTTACTCAGTCTCACCTTTTGCCAAACAAGGAGAAAACAGAAGTGCATTTTCCTTGCCCTGACAGGTCCACAGGGCAAAATAACATGACTCTAGCAGTGTAAGAGGGATCAAGAACTGCATAAATCACCTGAAGGAAGTCACCTGCATTTCTGGAATTCCATCCCTTTTGTAGGCAGACCTTGCAATGGATATGGTTTCTTAGTTTAGTACTCTTATTCTCCCTTTCTCTTTGTGTGTGTGCTTTGTGCATATATGTGTGTACACATGACTGTCCTCCTCACTACCTACAATGAAGGGAAATTATTTAGTTAATTAGGTAATTTACTGCATAACCGGAATAGGAGTGGTGTGCCAGGAATTATTGAAAGCATCATCATTTTTATTCCAGTCTTTATTTAAAAATTGAAACACCTCTTACATGTCTTTTGTCCCTCACCCTCCCATCCACCTAACCAAGAATTCTTTTCATTGCTTTGTGAGGTTTTGTTCTGGCTACTTCTTTCAAATTCCCATAGTCAGCACTGTTTTATATCTTCATCTCATATTTTTGACTCATTGTTCAGTGGAATCCAAACTGGACTCTCCAAAAAGGGTTCCCTGTCTGCAACCTCTGCAATCTTTATTTATTTATGCATTTAATGTTTATTTAATGCACTGTGCCATCCACTTGGAAAGGAATACAAATGTTTGCTGAGTCTCAGCCTCTGCTCTGTAAAACAGTAATTGCAAGATAGCATAATGGGCACTCCATAACATAATAAATATACTCCCTGCACTGAATGCCTCCTATATTTTCTTCCTTTAAATCTTTGCTCGAGTTATTATTAAATTGAAAAGACCTATTTTCCTACTTAGGTTATTAAAATCCAACACAGCAATCCTTTAAAGTTAACTATTAATGTCGCCCTACTCCATGTAATCTTCAGTGACAATCCAAATCAGAACAGTACTCTTATTCTTAAACTTCAATATTACTTAATTTTGGTACCCCTATATTTCATACTACACAATTCTTCAAAATTGTATTAAATGTATAATAATGATATGTTAGGCACTTTACATATATTATCTCATTTTTGTAGCTTCAATATAACAAATATGGAATCAGAAAGGCTTTAGTCTATATCTTGTTTCTGGCAAGTCTGTTCACCATTCCTCATCTATCAAATTAGACTTATTATGGTTCCTCATAATGTTGTTTTGAGGACACACGAGTTTATGCATAATCATATAAAAAGCACTCAAAATTATTGTTATTATTAATATTATTACCACCTTAGAGAGTACTAAACTGGTGCCCAAAAGGTGCAGTGAACTGAACAAGATCATACCAATACTAAACAGTAGATTCAGGTCTCTGATTCCAAAGCACATTGCTTTTAAATACCACACTATATTGACTGCTGGACATCTTTTTTTTTTGTTATCAACTAAAGGTTTGTTGGTTGAACTTTATATTGCAAACACTGGGCAGACATTAGCTGCATCTTAAAGCAAAAACACTTTGTATGCCCTGTATGCTTTGGTTTGTGTAATATTGCACACTCAAAAATGGCATCTACATCTATCTGAATCAAGTAGCTTTGACTTTGAACAGGTAAAGTGTGGTGGTCAGCAGGGCCTGGATAGCAGATATGCTTTCAGTGATTCACCAAGGGTTGGAGAACCAAGAAAGATGAGAAGTATCAAAGAAAACCAAGAAAGATGAGAAGTATCAATGGAAAAAAAAAAAAAAAAGGCTGGTTTCAACACCAGTTTCTCACAGTCTTCCTGAAAAGGACTTTGAGAAGTTTTTTAAGTGAGGTAATAGAAAAATCCTGGAGGACATTAGGGGCAAGGTTGTCAGTGTCGTTTGGCCATGTGTTTGCTAATTGGTACTACCTTCTCACAGATACTGGGAGATAGGGGAGCTATCTTCCTTGATAGCATATCAAATGGATGATTCTCAGGTCTTTGAGAAAGACATTCTTGTGTTGTAAAACTGTTCAGAGGCTGAAAGAAGATCTACATCTCAAAAAGGCAGGGAAAGAATTTACAATGGAAAGTTTTCCAAGTAAATTATCTAGAGAAGAGAGGTTAGGAGCCTGTAGTCAAGAAGAAGTCTGAAGCTTGGTCAAGCTGAAGGGAATGTTAATGCCATCCTTCTTCAGAAGTTATCCTAGTGGAAAACCTATCCTTCAATCAGTGTATTCCAAGTGCACCAGAATCAGCTGGATGGCTTGATAAAGCATATTCATAATAAACTTGATTTTTGAGTTTGGTGGAGGGGGTGGGAATGGTTAATAGGTACACACAAAATAGAGAGAATGAATAAGGCCTACTATCTGGTAGCACAACAGGGTGACTGTAGTCAATAATAACTAAAAGAGTATAACTAGATTGCTTTTAACACAAAGGATAAATGCTTGAGGGGATGGATACTCCATTTTCCATGATGTGATTATTTCACATTGCATACCTGTATCAAAACATTTCATGTACTCCATAAATATATACACCTATTTTGTACCCACAAAAATTGCAAAAAAATAAAAACAAACAAAAAAAAAACACATGTTGCTGAACCTTACCCATAGAAATTCTGATTTATATAATTTTTATTAACATGTTCTTATGTGATCCTGAAACTACTGATCTGTGGGCTACACTTATAAAACCACTGCCCTAGAAAAATTGTTTGTCATATAACTGGTTCACTAGCTTGCCTTCATCATTAGCAGTTTCTGAGAGATTCAGGCTAGACTATTAGGCCTCACTGATTATTGAAAGTTAACTAAAAAATTAATTGTTCAAGTACACTTTGAATATTTTCAATGGAAAATCATAATAAAAAGTAAAAATACTATTAACATTCTTGATGGGTTTTTATATATAGCTCTAAGTTGAAACAATTCCTATATGAACTATTTTTATATAATAACTTTTATATATTATATAACATATATATTTTAATGAAAGAAGGGATATTTTCTTATTTTATGAAAAAGTGAAAGTAGAAATTTTCCCTGCCAATTTGCTGGACAGAATGCACTTATCCAGTCAAAAATCTAGTTGAACAATAATTGTAACTGTCTAGTCTTTATGAAACAAAAATAAGTCCACTACCAAGAGATATTTTACAAATAAATGGGCGAGTCCACTGCCACTGGTTAGTTTTCTGGTTTGAGAATTCCTTAAATGAAGGACATGAACAGCCATTAAGAGCCAAAGGCACCTCTCATCAAGTCCAGACACACAGAACCTGTAGTTCACAAAATTACTTCCCTTCCTCCTGATTGTATGCTCATTCCTTTTGTTCTCATGAGATCACTCCACCGTTTCAGATTTTAAGCACTGGACATTACCTATTTGTATCTTTTTGCCCTCTTTTCACAGTAATATTTTCATTCTCAATGAAATATTGCCATTACCATGAAACATTTAGATATTCCTTTTTAAAGGGTATCTCCTACATTTTTATTAAAATTTAACAATGCTGAAGAGGCCTGTTAGGGACTGAGTGTATTCCCCACAGTCATTTGTTGAAGCCCTAATCCGCAATGTGATGGTATTAGGAGATAGGGTCTTTGGGAGGTGATTTTGTTTAGACGAGGTCACGAGGGTGGGGCCTCCATGGTAGGATTAGTGTCCTTAGAAGTAGGAAGGACACTAATAATAAGTAGGAAGAAACACCAACGTTTATTCTCTCCACCATGTGAGGACACAGTGAGAAGACATCTTTCTGCAAGCCAGAAAGAAGGCCCTCACTAAGAACTCAATCTGCTCGCACTTTGACCTTGGACTTTCTGGCTTCTAGTACTGTGAGAAATAAATGTCTGTTGTTTAAGCCACACAGTCTATGGTGTTCGGTTATGGCAGCCTGAGCTAAGATATGCCCTCTTGCCTACTTGAACAGAGCTCTGGTCCCTTCTCCTGGTTTTACTGTCAGTATTCTGGGGAAGAAGAGCATTTATCACCAAACATTTGCAGAGCTCTCAGTGTCGTTTTTAGTCTACACAGTAAGACTTTCTACTTTTATGATTCTACATGTGATAATATCTGTTAATAAAAGAAGGGGTATTTTCTTATTTTATAAAAAGGTGAAAGAAATTTTCCCTGCCAATTTGCAGGTCAGAGTGTACTTACCCAGTCAAAAATCTAATTGAACAAGTTAGGTATTGGTTTTCTAAATAACTTGGGTAATATTTTTCTTTCAGTTAATATTCACTGCCAATAGCATTAAGATGTTTACAGAAGGTGGGTGTGGTGGCCCTTGCCTGTAATCCCAGCATTTTGGGAGGCCAAAGCAGGAGGATCACTTGAGGCCGGGAGTTAGAGACCAGCCTGGACAACATAGGGAGACTCTGTCCCTATAAAAAATTTTAAGAAGTAGCTGGACGTGGTGGTCCTCACATGCAATCCCAGCTCCTCAGGAGGCTAACTTGGGAGAATTGCTTGAGCCTGGAAGGTTGAGGCTGCAGTGAGCCATGATCATGCCACTGCACTCTAGCCTGGGTGACAAAGCGAGACCCTGTCTGAAAACAAAAAAAGATATTTATGGAAATAAAACTGCTCTAGAAATGAAATTTCAGTGGTGGATAAATTTTTGTCAAAGTAAACATTGTTTTCTCAGAAAACAGGTTTATGGAAAACCATCAATTTCAATGTCTCTTTTTTTGGGAACAAACAGAGATAGTCATTTTGAAAAATGACAATTTGTGATACTCTAAAAGAAATAAGGAGTATCAGTGAAGTATCTTCTTAAAAAATACCACATTTAGGTATGCTAACCCAACATCCTTTGCACCTCCAGGAAAAAAAAGATTAATTACTGAAACAAAACAGTTCTTTTCATGATATGGAAACTGCTTCAAATTTATTTTAAATTGTAAACTACTTATTCTCAAGCTGAATTTATGTATAATATTGCTCACTAATAATATAACTCCAGTATTAATTCAAAATTAGTTCTGACAGATTTTCTCCTTTTTCAGCCGTTTTAATTGTGTTCTCATTATCCCCCCAAAAATTATTTTTACTGTGGCTTGTCATGTCCTCTATAATACAGAATAAGTCATGTCTAATGTTATGCCAACAGATTTTTCTCTTCAAATTAAACAAAGAGAAGGTACTAGGCATTCTCTCACTGAAAAGTACAAAAATGAAATGATTCATATTGTGCAAATATAAATATTAATCTGACAACTGCAGGAAAGGAACTTCAGTAGTTGTTTTATTTAAATGACTAATATAGGAAACTCAGATTATAAGCTATAAAATATGAACAGAGTTATTATTTTTATTTCACTATCCAATAGAAAACTTATGTACTTAAACTTAAGTTACACTATAATGAATTCTAAATGCTGTAAGTTTAAAGTTTTAGTAGATTGTATTGTTTTCCTTTTTTTATTATTTCCTCCTTGATTTGAAAATTCAGGAAATTATCACCATTTTTATAATTTCTAAATGATTTAGTTTTTATTCTTTCATAGAATTGTTACATTGGATTTTAAATATCATTTATATCTTTTGTTCTACTTGTTTAATTTTATATTTTTTTTCTCTAAAGAAAAGCTTTTCCAATTCATTCTCTTGATATAGATAGATAGATCAATAAATAGAAATACATAAAAGACAGATATGCTTGCCTACATGACCTCCAGTACTTTCAGACAATAACATTAACCTTTTTGGACTGCTAATTTTGTCTCAGGCACTGGCACAAAAGGACATTTACACGTATTACCTCATTAAATAATTGCAACAACTCTTAGAAGCTCTGTTTTAAAATCCATTTTTTAGTCTGCTAAATAGAAGGCTAGTAACTTGCCTGTAGTCCCACTGCTATTAAGTGGCTGTTTTAATGCAAATCTGTTTGACTATGCTACCTTTGTCTCATAGATATGGGTTCTATTGCATAAAATAACATTTTTCTGTAATTTAACAAAAATACTATAGTTCATCTTATACAGGAATTTAGAGTTAAGAAATTGCAATTGCATGAAAGTGATAATTGAATGTTTTAGAAGCTGACAACTTCACAATTATCTATGCATTTGCTATATGGGTGTCTTCTGTATATACGTGTATATATTTTAGATATATAATTGTTTTCCGTCTAATAATTCCTTCTCAAGCCCAATGTAATACACTTATTATTCTATATTTGTTTCTAAATTTTTTAAAATGTTGTTATTCATGTATACAATATTTATGCATGGGAACTGATTCTTTGTATGGTGTGAGGTAGGAGTAAAACTTATTCCTTGTTTTTTTTCCATATGAATAGCCAGTATTCTCAGTGGTCCCTCACTCCATTTAAAATCCCAGCTCCGTCATATATAAGCACTCCACGTATGAGCTTGCCAGCAAATGAGCTCCATAATAGTTTCCACTTGTTTCTTTATCTATCCTTGCATCAAATCAACATATTCTTAATTCCTATACTTTTATTATGTCTTCATACCACAGGCAAAACTTCCTCATTCTTCTTTAGCATCTGCTATGATCATCTTGGATAAATTATGTAAGACACACAATTATTCATAAGAAATGTTCCACTTTGATTTTCTAAAGACTTTTGAACCTCAGGCTCACTTCTGTTTTCTGGCTCTGATATTGCCTGGTTAACTCAGTCTCACTCATGTCTTCTCTTCCCTTAAGCAAGGATCCTTCATTTAGGCTTTTCTCCTCAGGCTATATCAGTGTGCTTTCCCTGTGTCTCAGTGCACCCTCATTCTTTAGCACCTGCTATAATTTTAGCTTTGTAAAGTTGCATGAGAGATCTTATAAGCGTTTTGGTTAAAATTGCATGTATAGATTAGTATGAGGGAATGAATGTGAATCACTGCTGTGTGTATGTCTCTTCCTTGCCTTAGGTCTTTCAAAAAATTTTTATTTTCTCCATAATAGTATTAATAGTTTTTCTTACACTTATTTCCAAGCTTTATATTATCACTTTCACTGTCATTGTAAAACTTATAATTTCCTCTTACATTTTCTATATATTTGCTGCTGGTAGATAGGAAAGCAACTGATTACTGCATATTCATCTTACGGTTGGCTAACTTCCTGAAATCTCTGTAATTCTAATAATTTGCTAGGGCTTCAATTTTTATGTAGACAATATAATTTCCATAAATAATTATGGTTTGGGGTGTTTTAAAAAACCTTTTCAACCGCTATTTTAAAAAATTTTTTTCTTGGTTAATGAACTTGCTATGAATTTTCACTACACAGTTGAATATATATATATGTGATTCATATATATATGCAATTCATGTATATACATGATAATGGACATTGTCATCATGTTTCTGATTTTTAAGAGTATTACTTCTAATATTTTATTATTAAGTGTTTTTACTTAGGTTATAAAAATATAAATATCTAAAGTTTTCAGGTTTCCAAACAGAGAAGAAAATGACTTAGAACAGGATGATTTATAGGAGTCCCAAACTGCATTATGAAACTGGATTTCAGAAAATAAAAAAAAATCTACAGAGTTCTGAGTCACAGGAGATGTTATGCAAAAAATATCATACTTGGCCAAATTATCAGCCAAATACCAACGTAACAGGTATAACTTCCTAAAAATGAATGGCCTTTGTGATTATAACAGCTAAAAAGAACTCTTGAAAACCAATTATGAAATCTAAAATTCTGCAAAAAAAGTAAATGGAGAGACATAGGGAAAAGACTAGTGCCAGATTCAATGTCCACATAATTAGCACACTGTCTACAAGGTCCCATATAATCAGGCATTTACCAAGAAATTTAATCCAAATAGTCCCTGAGTGTAAAGAAAGCATATGGTCTTGTTCTTCAAGGATATAAGAAAGAACTCAAAGGATTCCTACAAGCCCTTCTTGAAACAAATAAGGTGGCAATAAAATCAGGTTCCACTGACACATGTATAATTACCTCAGAAATACAGAATCTACAGTAAAAATGACTGGGTAAATATTAAATCCAGTAATATTCAGATAATTTAGTATGAGTGGAATGCAAGGTAAATACTATAGAATTTGATATGTAAAAATATGACTAATAAAACAAACTGCTAAACATATATTGTTAAAACTGAAAAGTAAAAGGGAATGTTTTGTATTTATCAAGTATAGTTTTGATTAAATGTATCTTATCTTTATAAAATTAATTCTGAATATCCATTTACCCATGTACATAAAGAATATATAAAGAATTTTGGTTATTTTAATAATTGTAGTTATTTCTGGTTGGTGAAACTTTTGTGAATGTCTTTCTATCTTTTCTAAACTTCTATGTGTTTGAATTTTTATTCTTGGTCTAAACATCATCACTTCAATAAAAATTGTTGCATATTTTCAATTATTAAGTTTAAACAATAGAAGATAGAGATATGCCCTGTGTAGTCACATGTATTGATATATCCACAATATATCACAAGATTTTTTGTTTTAAAGGGACTTTTAACAGTGATTTAGTTCACCTGCTTCATTTTACAAGCGAGAGTTAGAAAGTCCAAGTTGTTTGGTAAACTGGCCGATATCATGTAGCTGGTTAGTGACTGAAAATCATGTAGCTGGTTAGTGACTGAAAATCATGTAGCTGGTTAGTGACTGAAAATCATGTAGCTGGTTAGTGACTGAAAATCATGTAGCTGGTTAGTGACTGAAAATCATGTAGCTGGTTAGTGACTGAAAATCATGTAGCTGGTTAGTGACTGAAAGAGCAAGGGCTCAACTGAATATTATCTTGAATTAAATCAATCCAAATTATCATACAGACACAAGAATGTTCACGTTAACATACACGACAGATTTATTATCATTATTATTATTATTATTTTATAAAATAGACATGAGGTCTTGCTATGTTGACCGGGTCAGTCTGAAACTCCTGGCCTCAACCAATCCTCCCACCTCAACCTCCTGAGGTACTGGGATTAGAAGCGTGAGCCACCTCATCCGGCCAATACAGAAGTTTTAAACCCTATTCAAGTAAGACATAAAATTATTCACAAGGAATATTCCACTTTGATTTTATAAAGACTTTTGAACCTTGGGCTCACTTCTGCCTTCAGGCTCTGATATTGCCTGGTTAACTCAGTCTCCCTCATGTCTTCTCTTCCCTTAAGTAGGGTTCCTTCATTCAGGCTTTTTTCCACAGGCTATGTCAGTTGCTTTGCTTCTCTTTGTCTCAGTGCACCCTGAGAATATCGTTATCATGGCCCTTTCTTCAGTGAGTTGGATTTATTTGTATGCTGGTCTGCCCCACCAGACTGCCAGTTCCTTCAAGCTGGAATCCTTTTCCCCAGTGCCAGGCACAGGGGAAAACATTAAGTATCATATGTACATTTATTTAAATGATTGAATTGCATTTAGGAATCTACACACTCAACTAATTATTGAGCACTTACTATGAGAAAGACATATTGAGAAGAGTTGGATTATTCCTTTGTTTCTAGATGAGTAGATGAATTTTACACAAATATGCAAACTTCTACTCCAGTTCCAATTTTAAGGTTTTGAATAAGAAATCATTTGTGATATTTGCCTAGCATAAATATTTCAAAGATATCATCAATAGGTACCTGGCCAAAATTCCAGTAAAATCTCTTTTTCAGAGGACATGATCTCTGTTTTTATATGATTTTTATAACACTATGTCTTAAAAGTATATTGACATAACAGTCCAACATGTCCAAGATGTATCAGAAATATGGCTTCTAGTAAAAATAAGCTCCTTAGAAAGCTTTTAGTATTGCTGGTTTTTTTTTCTAGAAGAATGATTGAAGGATTTTAAAAAAGGACTTGTATCCAAGCAGAGATTTAAAATAAAACTGTCATGTTCAATTTGATGCTTTATGATTGTGACATGCTAAAAATATTGTAAAGTTACAGGGCTATCTTTTTTTTATTGAAATCTAAGGTAAATAGGCGCTTTTCTCATGTATCTATCTTCTTGTTCAGAACAACTGCATTTTGAGAATAGAAATATTATTCTGAAATATGAGAACTTACTTGAAAGATAAATATGAAAAGGGTGAGAAGAAAAATAAGTCTTAGAGCAAGCCCTGTAGTATTTTGAATACTAGGGAGACCACTTGAGGTCTAATTTTTAGTGTCATTTTTTAAAGCATGCTATTCATTGTTAATATTTTTCCCAATAAGAATAACTAAAAAAGGTTTGGGTGCCTTAGATGATCCATTTCTCTTGTTTTTTTTTCTCTGAGACAGGGTCTTGCTCTGTTACCCAGGCTGGAGTGCAGTGACGTGAACACAGCTCCCTGTAGCCTTGAACTCCTGGGCTCAAGCGATCCTCCACCTCAGCCTCCAAAGTAGCTGGGACTACAGGCGTCCACCACCATGCCCAGCTAACTTTTGTATTTTTGGTAGAGATAGGAGTCTCATTATATTGCCCATACTGGCCTCCAACCACTAGGCTCAAGCGATCTGACTGTCTAGGTCTCCCAAAGTCCTGCTATCAGAGGTGTGAGGAGGTCAGAGGTGTGAGCTACCATCCTCGGCCTCCATTTCTCTTTACTACACCAACCTTTCTATTTCTACTGCCTTGCTCACCAGGATACTTCCTCCCTAGTCACTCTGGTCACCCCTCTGATTGTCTTCCTCAGAATCCCATCCCTTCCTTTCCCTTTAAATGTCAACCTTCCTCCTCCTTCCTTCTTTCTTGATCCCTTTTTCCTCTCCGACCTCCCCTGCAAATACGGCCCTTGATCCTCCTAGGCTATTGGATGGTTTATCTAAGTCTCAGTTGCTCTCTGCTTCTTCATCTCTAACGTGGAAATAATAGGAGTAGCTTTCACACAGAGCAGATGTGAGAATTGAGGGACAGAGTGCTTGGATATGCTCTCTCAAACATAAACAGAAATTGTGTAATGAGTATCAGCTGTTATTATAATAGAACTAAGGTCAACTAAGAGATATCCCTGCCTTAGGCTTTTTCTTAGCAAACTACACTACACCGCCAGGATTAACCATCCTGAAATACAAACATGATCATGAATTCTTCAGTGGTTGTCAATATAAATTAAAAAAAATAACACCTCAAATACCTCTGTCAAGCATTTAATCTGTCATTCATCAAATTTAGTATTTATTACCAGGTAGGCAAATCACTATCCGTAATTTGTGAATTGAAAAGTTTGTGTCCTTCTTTCATTTTGATAGATTCTGCCCCAGAATTCTGTAGTGGACACTTATTTTTTTAAGTTCATTTTTTGTAATTCTAGAGTTTCTTTATGCAGGTCAAAAAAATGTGACTATACATTTTTAATTATCCTTTCTCATACAAAAATAGCTTTTTTTCCCCACATACAGTGATCTTCCCGTCTTAGCCTTCCGAGTAGCTGGGACTACAAGCACAGGGACTCCAGGATATACATCTGTTCCTGGATAGATTTTCATGTCAGTATATAGAAAGCTTTCTTATTCCAGTAAGTGCATGTACCATTGTTTATTTAACAAATTCTTTTTAATGGCTAATTTTATTTTGCAGGTTTTGCTACATGAAAAATTCTATAACACAAAACTTATGCACTTAACATTGTTATGAATGCAGATGCGTCTAAGTTGTTACTTTTAGAATGTGGAAATGATGGTTCAAAGTCACATGTATGCAATTTTGATATATATTTTTCAAATGAAATGTTTGTATTAGTCTGTTCTCTCAGTACTATAAATACATATCCAGGACTGGGTAATTTATAAAGGAAAGAGGTATAATTGACACAGTTCTGCATGGCTGGGGAGGCCTCAGGAAATTTACAATCATGGCAGAAGGTAAAGGGGAAGCAGACACCATCTTTCACAAGGCGGCAGGAGGGAGAAAGAATGCACATGTCGGAGAAGCTGTCAAATGCTTATAAAACCATCAGATCTCCTTAGAACAGCGTGGGGGAAACTGCCCCCAAGATCCAGTCACCTCCCACCAGGGCCTGCCATCAACATGTGGGGATTATGGGGATTACAGTTCAAGATGAGATTTGGGTAGGGACACAGAATCTAACCATATCAATGTTCATTATCCATCCTGCATTGATTTGAGATGCCATCTTTATCATCATATCCTCTTTCCAGATTTTCTTTGCTTTTCTGTTCTGATTACTCATGTGCCATTGCCATACTGTTTTAATTATTGAGGCATTATGTTTTAATATATGTTTGGTCTTCCCACCATTGTGTTTATTTTTCTGAGTTTTACTGGCTATTTCTTATTTTACTGTAGTTAAATAATGTGTCTAGTCCCAAGGGACTGATTTAACGTTTATTGCGTTCAAAATTTAATGGGAGAATTTACCTTTTGTCCACAATCTTGGTGGATCCTTGCATTAAATCATAATCTGTTTCCTCCAGAAATGTCTTCTAATAATCATTTTGTGGGTGTATATCTAGACTTCTTAACATTTATGTGGCCATTGTAAATGAAGTTTTTTCTTCCATTATACTTCTTCAATGATTATGGTTTGTATATTCAAGATTATAAACTTTTGATAATTAATTTTATTAACTCCTACTTAGTGAAATTAATTACCTTATGCTTTGGTATAGATTCTAGTTGATTCTGTTGGGTTTTTAAACATATAAGCATTTCACTTAAAGTTATTTTAGCTCTTACTTTCTAATATTTCTCTCTCTCATTTCTTTCTCTTTTGTAATTGCATTGGTTAGCATTTCTACCACACAAATCATAGTTCTGTTAGAGAATCTTTGTTGTTATCCTCATTGGTAGAAATTCACTATTGAGTTTAATGCTAATTCTTGCACTAATTTGAGTGGAGGAGGAAGAAAAGAGTGTGTATGTTATCCTACTAGCATATATCATAATATATAAAATGCATATCATAACACTTTTCTGAACTTACTTACTAGTATGTTTATTTATTCTTTTGTTTCCCAAAACTGTTTGCTTCTTGAAAACAACTGAGTTTTATTTTACCCAAATGTAAGTATGAGGTTCCCCCATCATCAACATGTATTTACTGTATAATTTGAATTGTAAGTTAAGCCATCAGAATTGCAGACTACTGTAATTTGCTCTCATGCTCTGGAATAATTCCTAAGTAGAAATATGTACTTGCTTGTGATGGGGAAATTGATGCCTTTCATAATGGCTTAATATATAAGCCTTAAAGCAAAGGAGCAGCAGTGGGTGGGATCTGTGCATTGATGATATATATATATTATCCACAAAGACTGAGTACATTATTATATATTTTAAAAATCCAACCATTTCCAATCATTTACGAGACATATTTTATTGGAAATAGGTATGAAAGTGTTATTAAGGTTTATAATTGCATGTATCTAGGTTTGAAATAATTGATACTGGTCTTTTATGAATCTAAGGCATGAGTTTATGCCTCCCATGGGAATACATTGTACCAGAAGCTGTTTGACATACAAAGTTTTACCTTCAACAACCATGCACTCTCACAGGAGAAATGAAACTTCTATATGCTGACTTACAAAAACAGCAGAGTATGATAATGGTCATGTTTGTGGCAAATAGAGCATAGGAAAATGGAACCCATAGGCATTACAATGAACAGTAAAGCTTGATCTGCCAAACAATTCCTTCCTTGAATACTCTGTATTGATAGGAAAAAGTAATGGCCAGCTATCAGGATACCTGGAAAGCAAAAGAAAGGGAGCTGACTGTGACAGACTCTGTCTTAAACATAAATAAATAGATACATAAATAATTTTAAAAAGAAAGGGAGTTGGCAAGTAGTTGTGAGTCCCTAGAGCTTAGTTTGAGTAAAAAGAAGTGGAAGTTAGTCCAGAAAGGCAGAATGAAGATGGTGTGGATGGCCTTGTGTGTGGAATTTAGGCAGTTAGAATTTACCTGCTAGACAACTGGATGCTCTCAAAGGTGCCATGAAATTACAAAAGCAATAGTATGATTATTGTGGTTTACAGAACAGTTTGGAGAAGAGAAAGCTTAAATTGGAAACCAACTTAGCAAACTATAACAATAATTTAGTATTATGCCAAACTTTAAGCTACTTCTCTTTTCTGCCTTACTGTCCCATTTTGTAAGCAGGGATCATGATATTGTCTGCCTTGATGGATTTGGGTGTGGCTTAAACTATATTGTAAGTCACTTTACAATGGTGGGAAACAGAAGAAATTAAGATGTTAGTTATTATTACTGAAAGTCAAGATTGTTGCTGCTACCCTATGAAAGTGATGACCAAAATGTTGACCCAAGAGAAAAAGTTAGGTTAAACCATAAAATTAAAATAATATTAAAACAAGTATAGAAGCCCTCCAAGTCCAGTTATTTAGCACTACACAAAATTAAATTTGGAAGAACAATAAAAATTAAAATATAAAGTAGGAAAGAAACACTGTACATTTTGTAGTTTCAGAGATTGATTTTTTTTTTTCTGAGTAAAAACAATTGCTTAAGATGTTTCGTTTCAAGGGAGCTTAGTACATTTGAAATCAGTCATTCTTTATATATATATATATGTATGTTTTTTTTTTTTTTTTTTTTTTTTTTTTTTTTTTTTTTTTTTTGAGACGGAGTCTCACTCTGTCGCCCAGGCTGGAGTGCAGTGGCCGGATCTGAGCTCACTGCAAGCTCCGCCTCCCGGGTTCCCGCCATTCTCCTGCCTCAGCCTCCCGAGTAGCTGGGACTACAGGCGCCCGCCACCTCGCCCGGCTAGTTTTTTGCATTTTTAGTAGAGACGGGGTTTCACCGTGTTAGCCAGGATGGTCTCGATCTCCTGACCTCGTGATCCGCCCGCCTCGGCCTCCCAAAGTGCTGGGATTACAGGCGTGAGCCACCGCGCCCGGCCGGAATCAGTCATTCTTGAAGCTATTTCTTCCACGGGCTTCTGAGCCTCTGAAGCTTTCATGACTTGTTCATGCAATGAGATGAAAAGCTTTTGTTCATACACCCAGAGTGGATTAGTTCCTAAGGCTGCAAGGTGCCGTGGTCTCAAACATCACTTAGTTTACATCTTGACATTTCTTTTACTCTTGATTTTAAAACATACTTATTATTGCAGTCGATTTGTCTTCTTCAAATGAAAGGATAGAAAGATTGTCCAAAGGGGTATTTTCAAAGGAGTCTGCTTTGCGACAAAAATCTATTGATAACTAAGTACATGAAGTAGAGAGTTCTTCATTGGTTTAATCCCAAACAGACCCCGTAATGGCCTTAGATTCCCTAGGTCTTAGAAGGAGGAAGGTAAGTTGTAAACCCTTTTTCTTTCTTTACACTCCTTTCGATTTACTTTTATTTTTGGCTGTCACTTGGGCTTTCAGACATGAAAAGTTGCAATTCTGCTGAAATTTTCAGTGTGCCAGAATAAATGGGTGATTCTCCTTCAAGACTGGTTTCCACTTTGAGAACAAGGACTTTCTTTTAGGGAGTTTGCATACACTTCACTCTCAGGCAGGTGAACAGAGAACAAGTGACAAGGGATAAGTCTGAGGCAAGATAAAGAGAGAAGACCTTTCCCACACAAAGGTGACTTCACAAAGAAACAAGGATGAAAGAAACAGACAAACGTATACAACCTCTCATTTCAACTGCACCTCTTTGTTTTTTCCATTCTTTTTTCCCCCCAAGTCCAAGTTCTCATTCTTGAAGAAAGTCAACCTGTTTTCCTTGATGTTGTAAGTTTTCCCAAGTTTTAAACCAATACATTAATATATTGCTTAAGATTCAAGTGCATAATGTATGAGGGAGTATAATTTTGTAATTCTAAATCCAAGCCCTGAAGCTAGACTTTCAGGGCTTGATTCTTGTATCTCCATTACTACCTTTTGAAAAAATATTTCTGCACCTCGATTTCTTCATGTGAAACAAAATGAAAATAATGTAGCCTAATTATGTTGTTTTGTGGATGAGATTAATTTCAAAGACAACAAAGAACAAATGATAAGGGAAAACATTATAAAACGTGTACTTTCTAAAAATAAGGGAATTTCAGGAAGAAATAATGCAAGCAAAGAAATGGAAGCAAATATATTCAAGGGGTAATAATGACTAAACCAGTCCAATTTGAGGAGAGGATTTAATAGAGAAAGAGACAAATGTTCCACATGACTTTGGGGTTAGTTCATGACGTTTCTTGAAGGGTAAGCTTTAGAATTCAAATTTTCTTTTATAAGCAATGGGAAATGGCAAAGCATTGAAAGCTTTGTTGTTTTTGTTTGTTTCATATTTGTTTTGTTTTTGTTTTTTGATCCAAAGAAATACACGGCCACATCTATGTGTTAGGACATTTGATATGACAATAGTTTATAAATTGGATTGAAGTAAAACAAACTTGAAGGCAGGAAATCAGCTGGGAAGCTACTAGAACCATATTTTTTTAAGTGAGGTTCTATTAGATTTAGTAGCATACATGAAAAGAAAGGTAGAGAGCTATGTGTGGGTGACCAAATGTATTTGTATGGAGTGGGAAAGGTTTTAGAGGCTGCTGAGGGAAAAAGAGAGGCAATCTAAGAAATTGTATTATTCCATTACAAAGCCAGAAAAGAGTAAAATATATTGAAAAGGGAAACAATAAACAAGAAAATGAGTCAGTGAAGAGTTCAGATATTTCAGTAACTACTTCAAGATGAGAATCATTCCTCTTAAGCAGTTAGAAGTAAGAAATTCAAAGAGGAAATAACTGACACATTTCACTAAAATAAAATTAAATCTTCTACATGAAAAATGAAATTATAAAAAAGTGAAAAGTCAAGCTATAAATTCGGGAAAGCTGTTTTCAATACATCTACCTGTTAACAGATTTGAAACTAAAATAGATTTAATAATTCATATCAACATGAAAAAAGCTCAATCTTAGAAGTTAAATTGTATACATCATGTTTTATACTATTAATGCAAAAAGTACAATATAAAAACAGTAATAAATCTTGCTAATGAGGGTATAAAATTCTAGTAGAAATAGTAGTCCTTTCTTTGAAAGATGCAAATTACCTTTTAGGATGGTGACTCTTTTCGGTTGAGGAAAGGGAAAATAAGTGGTGGATATAAAGGTGTTTTTGATCATTTGTGTAATATTTTGTTTTGTAAAAGAGCAAAAATGTAAGGTAAACATAAAAAGTCCTAAGTAGTATTCCCTATTATAATTTTGTACTTTTCTATATGTCTTAAAATTATTTATTATTTGTACTTTATATGTTTATTAATAAGACATTTATACTTTAATGTTTATTAATAAGGCAAGTCAGGATACATAAAAATATGTAAAAAATTAATGTTTAAAAAGCAGGAATGAATACAATAGGAACAACCAACAGAACTAAAATGTAGAATTCTTCGTTAATAAATAAATTGGTTCTTTGGAGATTAATGAAATTAAAAAAGCTTTGTCATTCTTACAAAAAGCTGGGAAGGGAGAAAGCCTGCTGAAGACTCTGGCGTGTAAAGAGAGCACCTCAGACAATACAGAAGGCAGTTTCGCTAACGTGCTAGAAAACCTTGCTGAGAACTTTATACCACGAAATGTGAAAAGTTGGAACACATGGATGATCTTTTCTTTCATCTGTTGCCAGTATGTTTAGCCAAGCATTATTTTAATTTGTGATTTGTTACTTATTAATGTAGATATGTACCATTTTATATATTCATTAGTCATATTTTTTCTTCTAAGAGTTGCCATATCAAATTTTTGCCTATTTCTTTGAATTTCCTTGCTTCTTATATTACACTTGCTCTATAGAAACACCTTATGTATTAAGGAGGTGAACCTTTTGTAAATGTGTGTGTGTGTGTGTGTGTGTGTGTGTGTGTGTTTGCCCAAATAGTTTTCCTTAGCTTGATGGATGTCTATTAATTTGGTTATGGTATCTTTTGCAGGATACACCAACCCTTCAAACCTTTTCTTTATAATTCCCATGATTGATTATTTATATTTGTTATTTATGCTATTTTATTTAATGATTAATTATTCATTGTTAATATATTGATATTGTTCATTATATCATATTTATCTGGTTGTTTATTGAATGAGTTTATGTGTATGTATGTATATATTATACTAGGGTTCTCCAGAGAAACAGAAGCAATGAGGTGTCTCTGTGTATGTATAAATATACGTGCACACGCACACACACATATATATATACTGATCTTCTGCTGAGTCTCTCACATTATATTTATATGTGCAAAACTATGCTTGAATATATGATACTATATATAATATTAAAATACAGTTGACCCTTGAACAGCGTATTCAAATTTATGTTGTTCAAGGGTCAATTGTATTTTAATATTATATGTAATATATATAATAGTCTCTCACATTATACTATGTATATTATATGTATATTATACATATCTATTGCTCTTTATATTATATATTTCATATTATCTCTATATTAAAAATCTCTATGTATATATATAAATATATATAATATATAAATTATACATATATATACACACAACACAAAGAGAGGATACAGAACCCACAATACAGAGGACCAACTGTAGTTATTGAAAAAAATTCCCATGTAAGTGGACCATGCAGTTCAAACCTATGTTGTTCAAATGTCAACTGTTTTTTAGTTACCTCCATGTATCAACATACTTCAGACTTCATAAATAAGCATACACCATCAAAACAAGGATGCCAATTTAAATGTGAACTTCTCTCTCTCTATGTATCTATATATCTATATACCAGAATTGCATGAGCCAGTTCCTTATAATAAATCTCTCTATAGCTATATGTATCTATATAGATACATATATCCTTATAATAAATCTCTATATATCTACATCTATATATAATATACTCTTTAGTATATATAACATGATATGCTAGTATCATATATACTATATATATTATATACTAGTATACTAGTAATTTAGTATATATAATATACTATATATAGAGATTTAATATAGAGAGATTATTATAATAAAGATATCTATATAGATATATATCTGCTATATATGTGCTCATCTATAGATATATAAATATATAGAGAGATTTATTACAAGGAACTGGCTCATGCAATTATGGTGTATGGCAAACCCAAATTTGCAGTGTGGGCTTGCAGACTGGAGACCCAGGAGAGCTGACGGTGCAGATGAAGGCAAAGGCTGTCTGCTGGAGAATTTTCCTCTTGCTTGGGGGGCTGGTTTTTCTGTTCTACTCAGGCATGAGGCCCGCCCACACCAGAAGGGGCAACCCTTTCCTCAGAATTCACTAATTCACATGTTAATCTCAACCAAAAATAACCTCCAAGCTGACACATAAAACTAAATGTCATGTATATATGGAATGCTATTTATTTAAATTATAAATAAATTTTATATAACATTTATTAAGCTATATAAACATACATAGATTTATATTAAAGCACCGTATATGTATTTATACATACAATCAGCTTTGTTATGTCCAGCACTAGCATCCTTTACACTTTTTTCACCTATGCCTCCTGCTCATCTATAGGCCTGGATAGGCTTTCTTTAGGGTGCATGAGGTCTTTGCTGTCTGGATCAGGAGACCTCTTCACTATGCCAGCAGCCTGATGTCACCCAGGGCACAGGGTACCTTCCTTGTTTTTTATGGGGTTCCAATCTTTCACTGGGTCTCTCAGATTATTTGTGGAACAGTTCTTGCGAGTTCAGCCAGAGTACAGTGCTGGGATTGGCCAGTTGGAAGTCAGGATTCACCAAAACGTGTTCCTGAGCCCTTTAATTAATTATGCTTTGAATTGCTGTGCTCATCCTACCTCCCTGTTCCCGGTTGGCTCCAATCATAGGAAACCTGTATTCACCTGTATTGTGTTGCGTGGTACTCAGTGCTGGGAATTTTCCATTAATATGCCATACAATGGTTAAGTACTCTGGTCTCTTACAGAACATCGTTCCGGATTTTTTAATGCAATTATGGGTTTCTGATATTATAGGGACTTGAGAACATTCATGAAAACATAATCATGAGGAAATCATTCAAATATGAACCATTTCCACTAACTTTTTAAAAAATATTTTTGATTCATAAGTCAACTAATATTACAGTTTTATATTCTGGGAAAGTTTAGATAAGAAAGATCTCATGAAAGTTAATGTTATCAAAATATGTATTAAAAATCTAGATTCATATAGATTATATCATAAACTTTATAAAAGCTTAATTATCATTAATTTCCCTCAGTATCCATTTATATACTCAACTAAATCAAACAGACTACACTTTTCCTACTCAGAGATAATACAGCATCTGTGTGCAACTAATTTTTATGTATAGTTATCTCTCAGTATAGTATATGTTGGAAATTGGTTCTGGGACATCCCAAACCCTCCCTTATATTAAAATCTGCACATAACTCAAGCTCTGCAGTGAGCCCTGCAGAATCTGTGTATACAAACAGTCTCTCCATATGCGTGTCCCACAAATACTTTGTTTTTCCATCTGCCTTTCATTGTGGATATGGAACCCACAACACAGAGGGCCAAGTGTAGTTATTGAAATTCCTGTGTAAGTGGAGCCATGCAGTACAAACCTATGTTCAAGTGGCAACTGTTTTTAATTACTACCTCCAAAGATCAATATACTTCAGACCCAATAAATAAGCATACACTCTCAAAATCAAGATGGCAACTGAAATTTGAACTTGTAGTCCGAAAAATAAAAGACAACTAAGTGATTTTTTTGAACTTCTTATGTATATAGAAATCATTGCTTTCTATCTTGGATATGGAATCAACTAATAAAACATGGTCTTGGAAAAACAATAACCTGACGTGAGAAAACAAAACCTTCTGAAATATTAATGTATTTTATTTCTTAATCACTGAGAATTTGACAAACACATTTAAAAAAATGGGGCCTTTTAAAAAGGTGAAAACCATTAATAAATTTCAATTTAGGAAAAAGGTTGGTTAACAACTTCATGAATGATCTCAAAAAATTGTGCAGTACTTTGGAAGAGTCTAGGAAACTAAGCTCATATAGAGATAGCCAAACCATGATCTTAACATTTAAAAAATTTGTATCATAAATTATTGAAAAATTAATGAAGTAGAGGAGCACCCTTATATATATTTAACTCCTCTCTCTCCTTCACTCATATAGAGGTCATTGTGAACTTCTAAATGTTTCTCTTAATTTTTGTTGTTGTTGTTGTATTTGTTTCTTTGAGACAGGGTCTCACACTCTGTTGCCCAGGTCATACACTGGTGCAATCTTGGCTCACTTGGCTCACTTGAACCTTGGGTTCAAGTGCTTCTCCTGCCTCCGCCTCCCCCATAGCTGAAATTACAGGCTCATACCACCATGCCTGGCTAATTTTTGTATTTTAGGAGATCCGGGTTTTGCCATATTGGCCAGGCTGGTCTCAACCTCCTGACTTCAAGTGATTCACCTGCCTTGGCCTCCCAAAGTGCTGGGATTACAGGCGTGAGCCACTGCACCCAGCCACTGTCTCCCCATCTTTAACACTGGGTAGGTTGCAGTCCCTTCTCTGGTGTTAATGAACGAGTCACTGAATTGCATTTTTCTATTTTGAAATTCGTTGTTATTCCTTCTCCTGGTCTAACAGTCTTTAAATTTTATTTTCATAATATCACTCTCTTTAATAAAACTAACCATTGACTTTTATTTTCTGCTGAATCAAATGAAAACTCTATGATTTCTTAGGTCCTCTGCCATTTAAATTTGTATTCTTCATTTTCCTTTTTAGATATCCTCTTTTTGCTCTATTTAGGTCATTTTTACTACAACAGAGGGGCTTCTCCCTTTTGGATTATGCCTATAGAGTTTGAGATACTTTATGCAAAGGAAAGGGAGAAGTCAAATGTGACACCAAGATTCAAAATTTGTGTGACTAAAAATATGGTTAACAAATGGAGGGAATTAGAAAATCGAGAAACGAAGCAAACTGAAGGAAAAATACTTTGAACTCTGATTTAGTCCATTTTATTTTTACTTACTGGTCAAGATGTCAGTTAAAAACTGTTGTCCAGGCCAGGTGCAGTTGCTCACGCCTGTAATCCCAGCACTTTGGGAGGCTGAGGCAAGAGGATCATGAGGTCAGGAGATCGAGACCATCCTGGCTAACATGGTGAAACCTTATCTCTAGAAAAAACACAAAAAACTAGCTGGGCGTAGTGGTGCACACCTGTAATCCCAGCTACTCAGGAGGCTGAGGCAGGAGAATCACCTGAACCCGGGAGGTGGACGTTGCAGCGAGCTGAGATCGCACCACTGCACTCCAGCCTGGGTGACAGAGTGAGACTCTGTCAAAATAAATAAATAAATAAATAAAAATAAAAAATTACAACCCATGATATCAGAAAACATGGCTTTTTCCTAGAGTTCTTGAGCTAAAAGAAAGGACTATTTATTCTGCATCATTTCAGCTTTGAGCTCTCTGAAAGCTGGGTGTAATTTTAAGTATCCTTCCAGTGTTGTGATTGTTTCCAAAAATGTCCTTCTGCTTGGGGTACTGCAGGGCAGGTGCACTCGACAACTGGTTTTCTTATTGTAATGATGACAGTTTCACACTGTTGACCTAAAACTTGCTGCTGTGGTGAAGCATTTCATTTCTGTCTGTAAATTTAAGCCATGTGTATATTTTCTCCTGGTATTTCATTAATGATCTGGTAGCAAAATCTGCAGAGATCACTATTTCTCTTCAGTGAAATACCAAAAAATAAAAATAAAAAAATAAAGAAGAAGAAAGACTTCCTCAAAAATTGCCACTAGTTAGAAATTTAGAATTATAATTTGCCCATTTTGAATCCATTATGAATTTTACAATTGTTTTCCTGGATTATTAATATGAAGAGAAAGCAAGATAATCAAACTGGAAAAGACTATAACATTCATTTTGGTGTTTTCCACTATATGAAATAAGATAAATTGAGATATACATATTGCCCTTTAAGCATTTTTTTCCAGTATTTCAGTATACTGTAAATAGATGGCAGTATTCACATTTTGGATTATATAATTACAAATGACAAAATCTTTTAAGCTACAAAGTTGGTAAGTACATTCTCTCATAAAAATGAGCTTATGCTCTAAAAGAAACTAAACCTAGAATTTTAAAAAATGTTGGTCCTATGATTTATAAATAGCTAGGTGTTTATACCTGGATAGATGCATATATTCATGTATATTATTTATATAAATATGTAAACTACGTGGTGGCTCATGCCTATAATCCAAGCACTTTGGGAGGCCAAGGCGGGCAAATCATTTGAAGTCGGGAGTTTGAGACCAGCCTGGCCAACATCAAGAAACCCCGTCTCTAATAAACATATGAAATTAGCCAGGCATGGTGGCGCATGCCTGTAATCCCAGCTACTCTGGAGGCTGAGGCAGAAGAATCACTTGAGCCCAGGAGGTTGAGGTTGCGGTGAGCCGCGATCACGCCATTGCACTCCAGCTTGGACAGCAAGAGCGAAACTCCATCTCAAAAAAAGAAAAAAGTGTAAACTAAAATTGAGAAGAATAGATATATATATACATATACATGTATGTATAAATAAAACTTTAAATATAAATAATATAAATGACTAGTGCCATATACATAAAATGATGGCGTGTGTCTACGTCATCTCTTCCTGAACCTCTCACTTTCTACCTCTGCTGTTTTCAGTCATAGATTCCATAACCCGGAATGACCAACAAAACATTTTAAAACACTTAAATAAAACCAACCCTTTGAGCAGAGAGATGAGTTCTTACAGTTTGTGAGGTACTACCTATAAAATAAATATATTTAGATTTGTAAATATTTGAGAAAATACAATTGTATTTCACAGTCCAAGTTATATGCTCTTTGCCTTTTATCACTGGACTGCTTGGTGTCTCTTAAAACAGAGGCTGCTTTTTAATTGATACATAATATTTTGCATATTCATGGGGTACCTGTGATATTTTGTTACATGCATGGCATGTATAATGATCAAGTCAGTGTATTTGGAGTAGCCATCACCTTGAATATTTATCATTCCTATTTGTTGGGAACATTTTAAGTCCTCTCTTCAAGCTGTTTTGAAATATATCATACATTGCTGTGTTAGGCTGTTCTTACATTACTATAAAGAAATACCTGAGACTGGGTAATTCATAAGAAAAGAGGTTTAATTCGCTCACAGTTCTTCAGGCTGTACAGAAAACATGACAGCATCTGCTTCTGGGGAGGCGTCAGGGAGCTTTGATTCATGGTGGAAGGTGAAGTGGGAGCAGGCATGTCTTCAGGTGGAAAAAGTGGGAACCAGAGAGATAGTTGGGTCAGGGGGCACATCCTTTTTTTGTTTGTTTGTTTTTTGAGACGGAGTCTCACTCTGTTGCCAGGCTGGAGTGCAATGGGGTGATCTTGGCTCACTGCAACCTCCGCCTCCTGTGTTCAAGTAATTCTCTTGCCTCAGCCTCCCGAGTAGCAGGGATTACAGGTGTGCACCACCACGCCCTGGTAATTTTTGTATTTTTAGTAGAGATGGGGTTTCACCATGTTGGCCAGACTGGTCTCAAACTCCTGACCTCGTGATCTGTTCATCTCGGCCTCCCAAAGTGCTGGGATTACAGGCATGAGCCACCGCGTCCAGCCAGGCACACATTTTTAAACAATGAGATCTGGGGAGAATTCATTCACTATCACAAGGATGGCACCAAGAGGATGTTACTAAACCATTCATGACAAATCCACCCCCATGATCCAATCACCTCCCAGCAGGCCTCACCTCCAACAGTGCAGATTACATTTTAACATGAGATTTGGAGCGGACAGTTATCCCAACTATGTTAATTGCTATTAGCTATAGTCACCCTACTCTGCTATCTAACATCAAAACTTATTCCTTCTATCTAACTGTATGTTTGTACTCGTTAAAACCAACCTCTCTTCATGCCCCCTCATCCATACTCCCTTCGTAGCCTCTGGTAACCATCATTCTACTCTCTTTCCATGAGATCCACTTTTCTAGCTCCCACATAGAAGTGAGAATGCAGTATTTGTCTTTCTGTTCCTGGATTATTTCATTTAACATGATAACACCCAGTTGCATCCATGTTGTTATAAATGACACGATTTTTTTTACGGCTAAATAATATTCCATTGTATCTATATATCATATTTTTTAATCCAGTTGTCCATTGAGGGACACTTAGGTTGATTCTATATCTTGCTATTGTGAACAGGGGGCATCTTTTTATGGTTGACTTGTCTTTTTCAGTTGCTCTTATATTCTTAGGTATTTCTAATAAATTCACAGGTGGAGAAAAACATTTTGGGCTTTACATTATAGAGAGCCACTGCATTTATTTCAGAGAATTCAGCAGGCTGTGAACTATATCCTGGCTTGCAATTTTGTACAAAGGAAGACCCATAGTGGATGGATGTATTGTAGCAGCATACAGTCTGTTTGGCTAAGCATATAAAAGCCATAGAACTGTAGATATTTTAATGACAGCTGCAGATCTTACAGCTTAGAGACTTGTAGCTTGAAAAACTGAGACATTGAATACAAGCCAACCTGAAATACGCAGTCACTCAACCAGTCTGGTATATTCCTTGACCTATATGGCTGCTTTAAAATTTTGATTTTATTTATTACCTTAAGCATTTTGTTCAAGAATTTTAAATTGTATAAGCTTCAGTTTACTTAAGAATTTCTACCTTAACATGCCTTAAGTTGATGCTACTTGGAGTTATAAATCTGATTTAAATGTTAATGAATGACTTGCCTCTTAGATGCATTTAGCTATTTGCCAAAATGCATGAAACTTTTTTCAGAAAAAATGCTGTATAATGTGGAATATCATTATTGTAGCCACAGTATTTCTTATGGGAGCTGCCATATTTAAAGGAAGTTGTATGATATGCCTATGCAAATTAGACATGCATTTTATTATTAAATTAGTAGTTGTAGGATGAGGCAATCTTACTACCATAATGATATAATCAGACAGTGAGAAAATGCATGAGGTGGGCTGTTGCAGATTCTCTGCTCCCTCCACAAATTCTTATTGTGAAACTTAAGTTTTAAAGTTCGTAATCCATTACCCCATTTATCCAGTCCTTTCCTAGTTCTTGATTAGGCATTTAATGTTTAAAAATTGAATGGCTTAATTTGGGCATAGTAGTTGCATCCACACTTTTTGGTGTCAATTTCCATAAAGCAGTTTGTATCTCAACTCATCAAGTGGTGTGTTAATGAAGTGAGAGTTTGTTAAAGATCTTTACTTGAGGATCCTTAAGGAAAATTGATGCCTATGCAAGATAGACACTCATTTTACCATCAGGAAATCAGATCTTGAAGCACTCAGTCTGTAGAGCTTAATGAAACAAAGTACATTTTTTATTTGAATGAACTTATTTATTAGATTTATCTAAGAAAACATGGAGGAGAGTTTTTATTTATTTATTTATTTTTGCCTATCTAGCCTAGGAAATTAATGCTATAGCTACTATTTCTTAAAGCTATATTAATAAGTAAGAGTACAACAATAGCTATATCCAGTTTTAATATACTTCCTACATGCCATACTTTAGAAATGTTAATTTTATTAAGTTTATAAAGTGTAATCATCTTGCATTTTCAGAATATTTGAACATAGTCAATCCAAAATTTTACAAGCATTTTTGACAAAAAATAATCATAGATTACCTAAGGTTACTTATTTCTTTAATACATAAAGTTTTAAAATTCAACCTCTTCTACATCTACAAAATTCTATTACTAAGAAACAAAGTCATAATTTTTAGGTATATGTAATCAACAACCTTCCATACATTTTCAGACACAAAAAAAATGCCTATATGAAAATGTTCCTGGAAAGTAGCACTGATGAAAATTTCTGATACTTTCCAATACTGAACAACTCTGGATAAGATAAAAGCACCCATGGGAAAAAAATAAAGCAAAACTAAAACAAAACATAGAATAAAAACAAAGATGCTGTATTTAATTAATTTGAGAAACAATATATATGTTTCCTCCCTCTCAATGCATTGTAAATGCTTTGAGATTCCCTGAGTAAACAATAATTTAACTTTGTTTAATCCAGCATTTTGCAGAATCATTTATACATGGAACCTTGGCTGCTTTACTCAGCATGTACATCAGTATAGAATGGTGTTAAGCACGGTTTGAGAAAGCATCTTTAGAAAAATATGAAGAAAATTATGAAGTATTTGGAGAGCTAAGAGTTTAATTTTTTTTTTTTTTTTTTTTTTTTTGATATGGAGTCTGCCCAGGCTGGAGTGCAGTGGCGCGATCTCGGCTCACTGCAAGCTCTGCCTCCCGGGTTCACGCCATTCTCCTGCCTCGGCCTCCCGAGTAGCTGGGACTACAGGCGCTGCCACCACGCCTGGCTAATTTTTTGTATTTTTAGGAGAGACGGGGTTTCACCATGTTAGCCAGGATGGTCTCGATCTTCTGACCTCCTGATCCACCTGCCTTGGCCTCCCAAAGTGCTGGGATTACAGGCGTGAGCCACCACTCCCAGCAGAGAGCTAAGAGTTATTTTACTTCATGTATATGAGAACAAGTTACATTATTTTGTTTTCCCTAATATATGTTGACAGTTTCTTTTCTTAGTTTTTCTATTTGTTTGTTTTGTTTTCTTGTTTCTGTTTTTGTTTTGTTTGAGACAGAGTCTCACTCCCTCACCCAGTGTGGAGTGCAGAGGCACGATCTTGGCTCCCTGAAACCTCTGTCTCCGGGGTACAAGCGATTGTCCTGCCTCAGCCTCCCGAGTCACTGGGATTACGGGCATGCACCACCATGCCCAGCTAATTTTTGTGTTTTCAGTAGAGACAGGGTTTCACCATGTTGCCCAGGCTGGAGTTTTTTTAAATCTTAACTTATTTACAGGAAGTAACATTTTCTGTACTTTTAGAAATATACTAATTTAATCAAAGCAGTAGAAAGGAAAAAAACATTATTAGTGAAAGCATGAAGTTGAATTTTTAAAGAATGCTTTTCTTCTGTTGTAAAGATACAGTAATTAGTGTATGGACAGAAAATGATTCCTTTGAGAATGAGTTGAAGTTATAAATTCATTTCTCTGAGAAAATAAAACAGGTACAAAAAATCTATGCGTAATATTTCAAGTACATTTTAGACATTGTGAAGCTTGTGCCTGGGCTATCTAATAATCACTGGCTTAATATTTTTGTATTTGGATTCCACAGTTTGAAGAAAACAGTGCTGTGTATTTTTGAAATGTGGTGTTCTGCAATCAACAAGATATAGGGGTTTTAATTTTCAACAACTACCTTTTATTTAATAAATATCTTGATTATCATGTAGTCATAAATCATTGACTTAAAAGTAGGGCAGGTAATATTTATACTGTCTGATAAATATCTGAAATACAAACAATAATTGGAAAAAGAATGAACACATACAGTGTAAAATACTAAGGTTCCTCTGCTCACGAAATCCAGGAGGATATGTCAATAAAAAAGGTACAGACTGTATGTAGATTAGAAGCACTACACAGTTAAAGTCACGGCAAGTCGTCAGTGGCTATATAAAGAAAATCACTGTTATTTTTCATCTTATGCCAGTGGCTTTTAGGAAATTCATATATTGAAACAAACACCAAAATTTCACTCTTAGCAAAACTGTCTGATTTTAAAATATGTGTATTGTTGTTAATGTTTCACTCTTTCCAAAGACGTATTTACATTTTGAATTTTCCAAATTGATTGTTAATGTTCCTGTGTTTCGAAAATCAGTTCTAAAATGTATTGAAGTCCCCATAAATAAAAAATAATTGTGCAATGCATTACCCCAGTTCACATACTTGGCTATTCAGGCAAGCCCAATCATGTTCAAGAAAGGCAAGCAGATTTCACCTACATTTTGCTGAGCAAATTATCTGTTGGATGATTGTTATATAAATTAGGAGAGGATTTAAAAAAAATCACTTTCCTGGAACATAGTGAGGATTTACTGGACAAAAATTAAAAGGACACTTTCTACACTTTAGAAACTCACTGTCTTGTGGACAAGTAAAGCAGAAAAATACTTAGGGATTTTTATATATTAATCAAGATATCAGAGCTCAGGGTGTTTTGGAAAAATAAATCTCCATGTTTTAAGAATTTGGTTTAGGATATTTGGAAATATATTAATAAATAGGTAAACATCTTAAATATACTATATTAAAGATGAATTTTAACATAGCAAGAATTATACTAAACATATAAATTTATATTATCTATGTTTGTTCTATATTTTGTAGTGACAATATCAACAAAATTTGTATTTATAAATGTTTTTCCATAGGAACCTGTTTGGAAATATTTAATACATAACTATGTCCATAAGTTACCATTAAAATGATATTATACATGTGTATTTATTGATAAGGCATGAAGTTCAGAACATTTGCTAAGTGAATAAGAGGATTACTTCCTCCAGGACTTCCTCTTCCCATTCTCTTAATTTTCTTCATACTGGTTGTTCTTTATGATAATCTGCATGTTATTCAGTTACTTTTTGTTTTGTCTTTGTGTCTGTACTGAGAGGTGAATGTCATGAAGACAAGGATGGCAGGTGTTCTTGTTCATTTCATTCACTACTTGACACTAAGCAACCAGAAGTGTACCTGGAAAATAGCAAATATTCATAAGATGTTTGGTGAATGAATGAATTATGAAAGTGGAACTCTGAAAAGCTGTATTCATATAGAAAATGTGTGTGTGTGTGTGTGCGTGCACGCGTGCACGCACAGAGATATGGTGTGCTAATTTTAGAAGGACTGTCTTATCAAAATGCTAGCAATATTTTTCTCTGGATAGTAGTGGAATTTTAAAATATTCTTTAATTGGCTTTTTGGTATTATATGTCATTTTAACAAAAAGAGGAGATAAAAATTAAGATTAAAATCCATAATATTTTAAGATTTAACATTGTGATTTTAAAGTATCAATTTCTTCATCCCTATTCATCCCAAATGTATTTTGAATGCCTATGTTGCTGCAGATGGGAAAATAATTGCTGTGCCTGATCATAAGTCAATTAATAGGTTACCAGGAAAGATAATAAAACATTGACCGGCGAACAAAGTCAAATTATAATGAAATCCGTAACAGTTGTGCATACACTAAGTCTATTCTAAAGACTAAGTATTGAAAATAAGTTCATTATTTCACACAAGAATAAAGAGAAATAAATCATGGCCTTCTGTCTGTGCATCCATTGTTGAAGTATATGCTTAATTACCACCTCTGGTACATCACAGTTTAGATTAGAGATATTATGATGTGGAAACAGGGCGGGCCACAGAGTTGGGCTGAAAACAGACGCTTTGCAGACAAACAAATGCATTAGAGTTTTCGTAGCACCCCTTGGTTTTGTGATCTTTGCCAAATTACTTGACTTAAGTGGATTAGACCTACTTACTCTTCTGGGCTGTGGCCAGGATTGCCCGACCTTGTATGTGAAGCCCCCAGCACAGTGTCTCCCTGCTCAACAGGTGTGGATTTAACACCCTTTCCTAGGTAGAATCCCAGCTTGTGTCCCTTCAGAAGCCCCAGAACAACCACTTTCATATTCACTCCAGACTCCAGTTGAAAATTCAGTCATTTGCTTATTTCTTTTAACAGATAAACTAAAGATGTTGGGGCTCCTTAGAAACTTGAGCACCTTGGATGTCAGTACTTCTGGGATGCCTGCATCTTAACCAAAAGCTGTTTGATGTCCACCTGCTCCTTTACAAAGTTCAGTCTCATGAGTGGCTTGTCGTAACACCTTTTGTAGCACATGTAGCAGGGACTGCCTTCTGCTATCCTTGAAAATCCTAGCAAAGGATCAATTCCTCTGTCTCTGTCTGTTCCTATATCACTTTTTCTTACAAATAGGGAGCAAAAATAAGGAGAAAACCAAAGTGGGTCTCATAGCATCTGCATAAACTTCAACATGTGATATTTTTAAACTTAAAAAAAATTTGTAATGAAGGCACCCATGGAGAAAATGACACAAATGGAGACTAAAATGACTAAATGGAGAGTTTAAAGCAAATACTAGTGTACATGCCAACCAGATCAAGAAACAGAACTTTGTTAGTAGCCAAGAAGAAACCCCAATCCTAACACATTTCCTTCCCATTCACACCAGGACCTCCCACTAAATGAACCGCTGTGCTGATTACGATGGAAGCCACTTTCTCACTGTTTATCCACTAGTCACCTAAATATGCGTCTTTGAACAGTGTAGCTGAGTTTTGGCAATTTGAGGAATTTATAGAAATAAGCCTTGCATCATGCTTTCTTTGTGTCTGGATTATTTTCTTCAACATAATGTTTTCGAGATTTGCCTGTGAGGTTGTACATAACCATCATTCATGAATTTCTTTGATGGCTGCCTAGTGTTCAACTGTATACATCAATCACAACTTCTGCATTTGAGACTTATGTGAATAATGCTATAATGGCCATTCTTCTTGTGTAATGTACAGATATTTCTGTTGAGTTCATAACCAGGAGTAGAATTGCTAGAGTCTATGTAAATTGTTAGCAGAATTGCTAGATTTCGGGTGTGTGTCTCCCAAAGTCATCCAGTGCACACATTCTCCAGTAGAGTGTGAGACTTCCATTGCTCCATATCCTTACCAACACTTGATAGTATCAGTATTTTTATTTTTTTCTCCATTTTGTTGGAAATGAATTGATATCTCATTGTGCTTTTACTTCAGGTTTTCCTAAGTGCGAATGAGATTGAGCATTTTGTATAAGTCTATTGGCCATTTATACAGCTCCTTTTTATAAGCACCTGCTCAAGTATCTTGCCGTTTTTAAAACTGGATTGTCTGTCTTCTTTTGGATTATTTATGTATTCTGGATATGTACCTATTTGACAGTTATGTATGTGACAAGTGTCTTCTAATCAATTCCTTGGTTTTTGATTCTCTGATAATTCTTTCCTAATATATAAAAATTTATATTCATATTTCAGTTCTTATTTTCTCTTACAGTAATGTTTTGTGTCTTATTTTTCCCTACTTTGAAATCACTGACATACTAATTAACATATTTTCTTCAAAAAGCTTTAATTACTGGAACTTTTACATGAACATTAAGGATTCACCCGATTCCTAAGACTGAAAATGTAAGTGTCACCATTTTGGAGAAAAGTAACATGCTTTACAGATCAAAAGTCCTGTTGAGTGGGCATTGTAGCAGTTTTTTTAAATAGGTGTAGTCTTTTTTTACATTAAGAAAAAAAGAATACACCTACTACTGATTTTGGGATATCATGTCAGGAAAAGATCAATTTTCACTTTGTTTTCAAAATATTTATCCAACTATCCCAGAGCTATTTATTAAAAAGTATTTGCCATTGCTTTGAAGTGTTCCCTTGGTCATAAATCAGATATCCATATATGTGTTTATTGACGGTTCTGTTCCACTGATCTATTTGTATTTGTCTGATTCTGCAGTGTCTTAAATACTGTATCTTCTAATTGGTCTTGGTATTCTATATGGCAAGTCTTCCCATCTTGTTACTCAATCTTATTTGAATCCTTTGAATTTTCTGGTTTGTAACCAAATATATAATCAGTTTCTCTCATGTTCCATGTGAGCTTGAAAATAATTTGTATTATGCAATCATTGGGTACTGCGTTCTGCAGAGATCTATTTAATCAATTTGATAAAATTTTTGCTCAGATACTGTGTATCTTTCCTGATTTGTATATGATCATTCTAGCAGATACTGACATTTTAAACAAAGAAAACACGTTATCTTGGCCTTGTCGGTTTTTGTCAATTCTGATTTACAATTCTGAGGCTACATTCATGAATGCATATAAATTCAGAAGAGTTTACACATTCTGTTGAATTAACCTCTGATCATTCCAAAGTGTCTCCATCTCTAATAATACATTTTGCCTTAAAGTAGACTTTGATATTAATATAGTTACATCAGTTCCTTTTTGTTAAGATTTAAGTTCTATTGTGTTCTCTCACTGCTTAGAGCTTTTAATGGCATCAGAGAGTAAAAGCCAAGATCCCTTCTAGACCTGACTTGTCCCCGTCTCTCTGAACTCCAGCCACCTTGTTCTGATTCCCTGCCCTCCACACTGGCCCCTTGCAGCTCTTGAAGCAGTTCAGAAGCTCCCACATCAGGGTGTTTGCGTGTGCAATTCTCTCTGACTGAAAGGCTCTTTCCTCAGATGTCTGCATCACTCATTCTTTCATGTTCTCTAATGCTGCTCCTAAAAGTCTCCTTGGGGGTTGAGCCTTTCCTCACCACACCCAGTGTTCCCTTCTGCATCCTTGTGCATAATTCTCTCCATAGCACGTAGCAAAACAAAAACAAAAACAAAAAACTATTTACAAATGTGCTTATTTATTTGCTGTCCACCCATCTACCATATTGAAATGGTAGTTTCATGCAGCTGGAACTTTGTTTTCATCTGGGCAGAAACTTGGTTTTTGTTATTATTTTATTTGTTTAAATTCTTTTTTATTACTTTATCCACATAATGTAGAACTGTCAAGTACTTTTTGAATAAATGAATGAATGAATAAGAGGGATTGTAGCATTATATTTATCTGTGTATCTATCTGTGGATCTATCTATCTATTTAACAGCCATTAAATATAAGCTAGTATTAAGATAGAGCAAAACTCATTTTTCTATTGAAAAGATAGCTAAACTCATCAGTGCATTAAAGTTAATCCTGTGCATTGACTACTTTTTTACACAAACCAAGTGTGTCTTTCAGTAGTACTACACACATTTTGTCAAAGGGCAAACACTTAAGACCAAGTAGCTGGAATTACTCATAATGTAAACCTGTAAATAACTCTTCTGGATTAGCTTTGCTTATTTGTTTATTTGTTGTCTTGATGTGTTCGTGTGATACACAATTATAAATAAATCTTATCCCCCAAGATGTCATTCATATGGTATCTTGCTCTCAGAAGGGAACACAAACTTAGCCACTCCAGCTATGACACTTCCTTCTATAATTTTTTAAATCTCAAGGAACAAACTTTCTAACACCCCCTTTAGAGCAGTGGACTCTCAGGTTTGACAACTTCTGTAATTGAAAATTCTTCCGAGTTTCTAACCAAAAATCCTACTTGAAGTGCAGGGTTCATAAGGTCAACAGTTTGCGATAAAATAGGCCCATTAAATTCAACTTCTGGTTAAGGCAGAGCTTGTGAATGAGTCCTAGCTAAATAACGTAATTATGGCTATGAACTGAAGCCAAGAAATCTGCCACCTACTTCATAGTGAGTCTTAAATGGAAAGAGGATATCCTTTGTGTAAAATCACCTTGAAAAGGAGAAAGAACTAGGGAAAAGAGATTTGCTATGCAGTAAAATGGTTTTCATCAAGTGGAAGGGGATTAAGAAGGTATTTAATTATGGCATGCTGGCTGGCTGGTTAACACAGTGGAAAGCTGAAGGTGTGGACCAGCTGTGATCCTGGGAATTCCTGAAGTCCTAGCAACAACATGGAATTTTCTGTATGAGAATCGGAGGGGCACCTAGGAGCCTGTTATGATGAAATACCTGGCATGTTTAGGAGAGTTCTGAATGAGAAAGTGAAATCAGTGAATCCCCCAGGATAAAGTGGTACAGCATCCTGAAATGATGAGGAAGGCAGGAATGTCATCTGCTATAAGACAGACACTGGGAAGGTACGTTTTCTTGTACGCAATAGGTTCTGTTGTTAACCAGCCAAATGGTCTCTGTACCTTGAGATGCCCTTGAAGAGCCAGGTAGTACCTGAAGAGACTACCCCATCTCCTCCCACCTACTGCTAATGGAGGTCATTAATTTATATCCCATTCTCATGGGATGCAAATAAAAATAAGGTACCGCATTTCATTTATGTAGTGCTCTTTCATGTACTCAAAGAATTTGTATCTTCCATTTACAAGCAAAATAAAACCTATTCCTTTATTATTCTTTTTTCTCCAAGGAGTGATTTCCTGGTCTCAGGCAGTCATTTCTGCTGTTCAGTCCTGGAATGTCTCCAGCACTCTCACATAAGGCATCAGTTATGGGGCCTAAAGCAGATCCTAATGCACTAATAAAATCTGGTTTGATGAAGAGTACAAAAAGGTGATCTCCTTGTACTTCTGCTTATTTTATACTTCTGGTACGGAGGCGGCTTTTAGTGTGCTGACTCATGCTTAATTTGATTTTACGTTGACACAGAATGACACTTGCAAATTCTCCACACCAGCGCCCTTTTTATTATTTTACTCCATTAAAAAGCAAAATACTTTGAAAAACTGTGTCCAAAGAGGGGTAGAAGATGGAACTCTGTATTTATTACATTTTTTTTTTTTTTTTTTTTTTTGCTACTTTAGGTTTAAATTCAGCCAGAATCTGATCAAAATGTAACTAGTCCATAGCCATGGTGAATTCATATTCCCTAATAAAGTGTATGCTTTCATTATTTGATTATGAGATTTTTATTAGACTTTTAAAACATCAAACGTAACTTAATTAAGACAAACAGAAAGGAAGAACATTGTACAACATACCTAACCATTAGACTTCCAAACTGTTTAGGTCACGAAAAACAAAGTGTCACATACCAGAGGAGACTAAGGAGACAGAACAACGACATGCAACTTGGTATCCTGTGTTAGATCTTGAAACAGAACAGGACGAGAAAAATCTGGCAAAATCTGAGCAGAATCTTTCGTTAATGGTATTTGACCAATATTAGTGCATTCGTTTTGAAAATTTACATTGCTATATATGATGCTAATATTAGAGGAAGCTGTATAGAGTATACAGAAACTCCACCATTTTGACAACTGTTTATAAACCTAAACTTATTACAAGATAAAAAAATAATAATAACTTAAGGACCTCAACTTGGTAAATGGTTTACTCCATAGAATCTATAAAAATCAGTCTTATCTCTGCGTGGTTGCCTTTCTTAATGTAATAGCAAAGAGAGAAGATATTGTCAAAAATATTAAATCTATTTCCTCCTTATTATCTATTAGGTTTATTTTAAAACAATATTGAGTGCCTAAATAGAAATACTTATGCCTTCTGGCTCATGTTAGCTCACTGTTTAATAGAAAATAACTACGGTAACATCAGATGGGGAATTACAGTCAGCGAGTATGTGTATTTACATATTTCCACAAATATTGTAAGGTTTCATTTAACATCAAGATTGTTCCCAAGCTATGAGTAACAAAGTGAGAGAGAGTACAGGGGAAAGCATTGCTCTATACAAAAAGACAACAAGTATATTACTAGGGATTTGAGTCTCAATTTTACTTCTCAATTAAGACTCCAAATCCATTAATGAATAGCTAAAAGATCAAATATTGATAATCTCTATACATCCCACTTTGCAGATAATATTCTTTTTCTGTTAGCAGTCTCTCAAATCGTAGATTCATATAACTGTTTTTTTACTCTGCCAACTACCACAACCAGCACTATCCTACCATCACTGCTAGTTTTAAAAAAAGATATCTTAAAGTATCTTACGTCAGTTCCAGCTTCTGTAACAAAATATCATATACATGGTGGCTTGAACCACAGAAATCTATTTTTTTCACAGTTCTGGAGGTTGCAAGTTTGAGATGAGGGTGCCAGCCCTGTTGGGTTCTGGTGAAGGATTTCTTCCTGGCTTGCACATGGCCATAGTCTCACTGTGCGTTCACATGACCTCTTCTGGGTAAGAAGAAAGAGAAAGCAAGTTCTCTCCTGTGTCTTCTTGTAAGAGCACTAATCCCATTATCAAAGCCCAACCCTCATGACCATCTAACCCTACTTACTTCCCAAAGTCCCCATCTCCAAATACTAGCGCCTTGGGAGTTAGGGCATCAGCAGATGAATTCTGTGGGGACGCAGTTCAGTCATGGCAGTATCAGAAACCAAGAGTTTCAGGTAAGAATTTGTGGATTACTTTTCAAATTTACATGCTAGATGCTTTCTTCAGGCTATGTCTTGTAATCCTCAAAGAGCATCTTCATGAGGTATATTGATCTTAATTTAACTTCTGCAAGTGAAGTTGTTTAATGAATAGCAGAAACTGCACTAAAAATTAAATTTTTGTGACTAAAAAACTATGTTTTTTAGCATTACAATATAATATCCTGCATTCTAATTCAAAGGTATGAATTGTACTAAAGACTGAGTGAAATGATTTATCCTGCCCAAAAATTGTTTCATGCTATATGGTGAAGAGAGCAATTTTAGGAAAACCAAATTTGATGCCAATTTTTTGTTCCTTTCTTTTCAGTCGTATATTAGTGAATGTCAATATAAATAGTTATATTGCTTAACAAATATTCCAAACTACTGTGAAATATAGCAGGAACTCATATGTGTATTCAATGGAATAAATGGTTTTATTGATATTATATATAACATAATTCTCATAATTGTGAAAATCATTTGAAATCTTTAAAACTATATTGATGCAAGCAATAATTTTTACAGTACATGTAAATACCAACAATGGTTATAGGTGTGCTGAACAAGGTCTGTTGCTAAGAGCATTTTATCCATTTTGTATTAAAATACCCTGTGTATATTGACTACCTTCTATACACTGCGGCATGAGCTTTATATACTTAATTTTTTAACACTTAACACTTAATTGTCTTCAAGCTAACTTAAGGACACAAGCTCAGAGAGATAAATGCCTTGCCCAAAGTTATGTGGCTCCAGCAAGGGGCTGAGCTGGAATTCCAAGTCCAATATTTGTAGTTTCACTATCCGTACTTGGGAGATCATTAATATGCTTTCTATTTTTTTAAAAAAAATTATATGGTGCTCTAATTTTTCTGGTTGCAAAATATTTACATCTGAATATTCTGAAGCTGAATATTTATTAGAATTGTATATCATCAGGAAAAAAGTGTCCCTTCGTATGGCTTTGTCTTGTGCAGAAAATTGTACCTACTCTATAAGAAAAAGGAGCTTGAGAAATGGCTGAGCCTTGTGGAGAGTATTCTGTGTATTAGAACATAAGCCCATCTTGGTAAATCCTCCCTCTGTTTCATGAGGTACTCTTCTTTATTAGCTAAGACATTAAGTAATTTGTGTAAGGTTGCACAGCTAATAAGTGGCATGGCCATAATATAAACCTATGTCTGTCTGATTCTAGAGTTCTATTAAGTTTCCACTATACCAAACTGTCTCTTCTTAGATGTTTGCATTTCCAAAATCTGTTACCACTTGAAATGTAATTACTTCATTTAAGTTCAAAAGCAGAATTCTACAGCACTAAATAAATCTATGTAGAATTAAGTTAATTAAAGCTAAATAAACCATTTGCTGATCATATTCTAATCATCTATTTTTTTAAATACATTTCACTCTGGGGGTGAGGCTCAGTGAGGGGCCAAATAAGCACATAACTGCAATATTATTGCAGGAGCTGTATGTAGAAAGAACACCAGGCGCTCTAAAGGAGTAATTTAGTTCATAATTTTCAGGTGCATGGTTAGGAGGCATTTGATCCAGGCAGAGGAGAGGCATGTTCATGTGTGCAGGAAGTTCAGGATTATCCTGCACATGCTTTTCAAGGCTCCTGAAGAGGATGTAAGAAAGAAAGAGTAAAATCAAAGTATGTGTATGCTTGGTTGTTCTACTTTTATAATGAGAGGCCTTTATGTGATAGTTGCAAGAATGCCTTTTAACATGGAAAAGACTCTTCTAGTGAATAATAAGCAATGCACACTTCAAAGGAATTATATTATCTGGACTATATTTGTAAAAAAAAAAAAAAAACAAACATAATGTGACAACTTTGCAATTTAAATGAAGACATAGAAGAGAAATATTGTGATCTAGATTTCAGAAGTTTCCTTCTATCGACTTCCTTATGGGCGTAAAGAAATTATCCACCAGCAAAGAATACACTAAACTTTGAAATTTAAAAGTTGTGGCCAATTTGCATTTTTAGACTTCTTCAATTACTGGAAAAAAAGATTTATTTTATTACCTTGTCTTCAAACATACCTGTTGAGGGAGTGTGATATGGTGGAAAGTAGATAATGAACAATCTACAGGTCCAATAGTAATCAGTCCTATAAAATCAAGGCAAGGTTCAGAAATTATGGTTTGTGTTAGTATAACTAGTAGTCTTGCTTTTTTTAAATCAAAGCTTAAGATTCAGACTGTGTGTTCAAATCCTGACATTGGCACAAACTTTATCCTGAAATGAAAGTAATGCCTATTTTATCTTTATCTCATTTCATTATGAGGATTAAATATGTATATAAAATTTAATTTATTGCACATAAGCATTTTGTAAATATTCCCTATTACAAAAGTCAAAAAGTGTGAGACAGATGTGCTCATAAAAATATATTTCTTGTTGCTTTCACATTAATGAACTTGCATTTTTAAAAATCTAAAGTTCTATAACATAAGTAAATTTTCAAATGTGATTTTTTTTAAAGATAGAAAATTTAATATTATGTAAGTGCTTCACTTAACTTTATTAACCTGCCATTGCACTAGCATGGAAGATGGAGACATTGTCTGTCACTAGGATGGTGATAAGTAATTTATATGATATTGATATCCAGATGATTTTGTTATATTAAAGACTACTAAAGCCAGCCAGCACAGTGAAAACCTCAAAACAAAATCTTCTCAGAAAAAATTATTTTACATGAAATATCATATTTTAAAAAACTGTAATCTTAATTAAGAACATGCTTGTCAATCAAAAACAGTTCCTCTCTGTGAAGTACACTTAAAAAATTGATGAATTGAATAAATAAACTCCTGATGTCATAAACTCATGTAAAAATATGAATAATGGGATTCTTTTCTTTGCTTTCAGATTTTCAGACGATGCTGGTTGGTTTTCAAGAAGGCTTCTAGCAAAGGGCCCAGAAGGCTAGAAAAATTTCCAGATGAAAAGGCAGCTTATTTCAGAAACTTTCATAAGGTAAGTCACAGTCCTGGGAGTCCCTGGGGAATAACTGGGCCCTTGAGGACTTGTGGAGGTATTTCTTTGATAGATGAAATCTGCAGTGGCAAAAATTAATGGCTTGGGAAAAATGCCCTTTTCTGATAAAATGCAAAAGTTATTTTTCTCCTTTATTTTAATTATCTGTTGTAAATGCCAGTGGTACCTCTGCAAAATCAAAGACTCATTTTTATTGCTACTTTGCAAAATGAGATGACTCATAACTCAACCAAATCATTTTTTAAGGTGCTGAGTAGGTATTTTCTCTCTATTCAGGTTCATTATGCATTTGTTACTTGATGTAAACTGTGAACAATATTTGCTAGATAAAATTTAGGGGGCTGCCTTTAACAGTGCTAACGATATTGTTAATGTATATTGCATTTGCTGTTTTGTAAACTCCTTAACAAAAAAAGGATCATCAAATATGCTGATGTGTAGAGATAAGGCATAAACAGTAGGAATAAAGTATCAATTTCCTAATAATTAAAAGAATGTAAAGCACAAACCCGAAATGATGCTAAGTATATCTTTCATGATAACATCAAAACACAGCTAGGTATTTTATAGTGATGCAAAGGATTCGTGATCAAAACTCAGAGTTGTAGAACAGTGTTGCTTACTGGTAGAATGCTTGGTAAAGATTTTAATTTCTCATTGGTCATACATGGAGTAAGTTTTCCTCGATAACGTAATGAATTTGTGGAATTTTACTTTATGTAATATATTGTTCTACTTTCTTTTTGAAAAATAGATTATTTGATAACTAGTATTTATTACTATTAGTTATGAATATTAACTAGTAACCATTTAAAATTTGAGTTTGTAAAACTGTCTAGGAACCATTCTCTCTCTATATATATATATGTATATATATACACACACATATATATAATTTTAAAAATATTTTAAATATACATAGACATTGGTCTTGCTATGTTGCTGGTCTCAAACTCTTGATCTCAAACAATCCTCCTGCCTTGATTTCCCAAAGTGCTGGGATTACAGACATGAGCTACCATACCCATTGAAGTATTCCATATATTAATATAGATTACTGCCAGAGAATACAAGTTAAAGTTCCTGTCCCATCACTTACTAGCTCATGGATGTTTGGTTTTCTCATGAGTAGATGAATTTTAAAATTGTTATATATCTCTAAAGATTATGTGATATATGCTATCATAAAACAGCCAGTATAATACTTCTCAATCTAATTATATGCATTTGAATTCTAAAGTCTTACTGGTATGTTTGTGTTATAACTATGATTATGACTTTGGCAATAGTGTTAAACCTAACTTAATGAGGAACTGCCGGTTGTAAAAATGTGAGCCCATGATATTTAGTTTGTGAGTAAAATTTTGATGGGCTGAGCATATTCTATCTTCTTTGGATGCCTGGTCAGAGTTTCTGCCTGCTGGTTAGTGACATATACTAGTTGGAACTCTCTAGCCAGTACAGCTTGCTTTATTTTTACTTATAAATGAAACAGGAAAAATTGTCAAGAAGCGTTATTATCTTATGTCTGGACTCAGCTATCTTTTATCCAAAAAAAATAGACACACTCTAGTACTCTAACCTCACTATAAGGATTGGTAATTTGGACACAGATGGGCATGGAGTGTCTGCTCTATGCTAGGCATTCCACTCCTGGTTGGGGATTCAAAGATGCGTGAGACACAGTCTTGCCCCGAAAAAGCTTGCATTCTAGTGGAAAAGACACAAATACACAGGTAACTTCAATTCAATAGAGCAGGTACAGGTGAAGAAGTATTCACAGATTGCTGAAGAAAGAGCATTTTACCTAATTTGGAAATTAGGTAAAACTTCTCTGCAAAGATGATATTTGAATGGCCAAACCAGTGGTGGTAATGTGTCAGCCAAATGAAGAAAAAGGGTCATCTCTAGGAGGCATGTGAAACAGACCTTACTCCTTATTTTATATTCTCTTGTTTTTTGCTACCTTGCCCACTCCTTACCCTACAGAGGCAATCACGGGCACTCCACAGCAGTGCTCAGAGCTAAACAAAACGCTAACTCCTATTTATCTTACAGACTGCCTTATTAAAAATTATTTGGCTTCCACTGTGAGCTGTGAATTTCAAGGCAAACTTCATTCCTTGAGTTATTCTGTGAATTGTCAAAACATGGCCTATCCGTTAGCCTGGTATGGAACTCCAATTCATTATTACCATCAGACGTGTTTACGGAGCCCTTACCATGAATGTGGCACTGGGCCATGCACTGGGGATGCAGTATTGGAAAGATGGTGCTCTAGTCTATCATTGATCTTCACCTCTTAATAACATAAAACAATGTAAATATGTAATAAATGCATCTTTTTTTTAAAAAAATAGGATAATATAATACAGAATTAATGGATAACAGCTATAGATATGAGTAGGCTAAGACTCAACTGAAAAAATAAGTCAGTCCTTAACAAATTCAGTGATATAAAGAAAGATAACTCCAAGAAGAAAGAAAAAAATTTAAAAACCATTACCAATAAAAATGAGATAGAAACAATTCAGTGTGATCAAGGATCTGAAAGAGATCTGTTGTGACTGGAGTGTAGGAAAAGAGGTCATAAAAACTAAATTAAACTATAAGTGATGAGAGTCAACGACAGGGTTTTAAGCGCAGGTCTGGCATTATAGTCTTAAAATACCACTTTATGTTTTCATTTCCTGTACACAACAGTGATCCTCTGACAGTATAATTCTCCCACAGATGACATATAGAAACTCTGGATGTCATGTTCAAGCCCCAGCTGAGATTCGAGGGGAGTGAGTGGTTGGGGTTAGGGAGCTGGAAGAACACTCAAGAAACAACAGGTAGATGACACATGGCTTTATTCAGCAGCTTTCTCACACTGTCTGTCTCATCAGCAGCTTACTTACATTGTCCACCTTTATGTCGGCTGCTTGCTCCAGCTGTGACCTTCTCAGCAGCCTCTGTGGCTCCTGCTGCTCCCACTCACAGCTGCATGGCTGGCTCTCCCTTTCAGGGTCAGCAGCGTAACTCTCTCCCTCTCAGCCCAAGCTGGTTTCTGGCTCCCTGCTGCCTGCCTTCAGACAACCAGCTCTCCCTTACAGAGTCAGCAGCTTCACTGTCTGCCTGGGTACAAGCCCGACCTGTGTCCTGACTCCCCAGTGATCGACTGCAAAACAAACATATTTTGCAAAGACTACTCTGGCTCTCTTTCTTCCTCTGGGCATGCCATATGCACAGTGTCAGCAGGGCAGTTATACCTTTTGCAAACAATAGTGGCTCCGAGCCAGGTGATGAACCTTCCCATGTTATGGCCACATAGCTGTGTTTACATAATGCATGGAATTGTGCGCCTGCACTCCAATCCTGCTGAGTTATGCAGGCTGTTTACCTCGGCCTGTTCTTGACCCAAGCACATCCATTTATCTAACACTGGACAAAATACAAAAACAAACAAGTCCCTGGGTCCCTGAAAAAAGCAAGTCATTTGTGGGGGAAAGTCAGGTCTGGAAACAAGTGAATGACAGCTTCTCCCTTTCTCTGGGTGCAGCTTTAGGCTAGGGGCAGATGTAGTCACACCAAAGCAATATTGGCCATGGCAATGGGATGACTAAAACCAGCAGTTCCCAACAACCAGGGCATGAACCAGTGCTGGTCTGTGGCCTGTTAGAAACCAGGCTGCATAGCAGGAGGTGAGCAGCAGCAGACAAGGGACCAAAGCTTCATCTGTGTTTATTTACAGTTGTTCCCCATGGCTGGCATTACTACCTGAGCTCCACCTCCTGTCAGATCAGTGGTGGCATTAGATTCTCATAGGAGCACGAACCCTATTGTGAACTACACATGAAAGGGATCCAGGCTGTGGGCTCCTTATGAGAATCTAATGCCTGATGATCTGTCACTGTCTCCCATCACCCCCGGTTGGGACCATCTAGTTGCTGTAAAACAACCTCAGGGCTCCCACTGATTCTACATTATGGTGAGTTGTATAATTATTTCATTATGTACTACAATGTAATAATAGTAGAAATAAAGTACACAATAAATATAATATGCTTGAATCATCCCTAAACTGTCCCCCAGCCCCCACCAACCCCCTGGTCCATGGAAAAATTGTCTACCATGAAACCTGTCCCTGGTGCCAAACAGGTTGGGAACCGCTGACTAAAAAAACCACAGAAAGACTTGGCATCATCGTTCAGAAACCAGGAGAAACCTAGGCTGCCAGAAAGGGAGGAAGAAACTCCACCAAAGAGAATGCTAGAGAAGGGGAGCTCATAAATATGTACATAAACTCAGAATGCGAGTGTGGCTGACCCTTGAACCAGCTATGAAGTGCAAATTGAAAGCAGCTCACAACTAAAGCTTAAGCATCTGACTGAAGTTTGAGCCACACCCCACCACAGGTGTAGCATTTGGCAGTTCAGTCTAAGCAAGGGAATTGCTTGCTGAAACAAAACAGTAACCATCTCAGAGAAATGGAACAGAATCCAGAGGCTACGCATGACAACTCCAATGTCCAATATAAAATCCAAAATTCCTCAAGATAAAAAATACTATGAAAATGGAGTCCAATCTAAAAGGAAAAGAAAATCAGCAAATGTTCAACCTGATATGATTCAGATTCTGAATTATTAGAATGGGATTTTAAAACAGTTACTATGCCTATGCTTGATGAAGTGAATGAAAATATCATTACTCCTTTAATTAAAAAAAAAAAAGTATTTTTGACAGAAAAACAAAAAAATTTTTTAAAGAAATCAAATATAAGTAGTTCTACCATAAAGGCACAAGCACACGTATCATATATAACATGGATGGAACTGGAGTCCATTATCCTTAGCAAACTAATGCAGGAACAGAAAACCATATACCACCTGTTCTCACTTACAAGTGAGAGCTAAATAATGAGAACATATGGACAGAGTGAGAGGAACAACAGACACTGGGGTTTACTTGAAGGAGGAGGATGGATGGAAGGAAGTTTCAGGAAAAAAAAAAACTGTTGAGTACTATGCTTAGTACCTGGGTGATGAAATAATCTATGCACCAAACTCCCAGTCACAAGTTTACCTATATAACAAACCTACACATACACCCCTAACCTAAAATAAAAGTCAAACAATATAGTTTTTAAAAAAGCAAAAACAAAATTCACCTGCAAAAAGGAGAAAAAAGAGAAATCCTAAATGGAAATTTTAGAACTACGAGACATCCAAAATTAAAATTTCACTAGTTAGGATTAATAGCAGGAAGAAAGTAATAGAAGAAATAGTGAACTTGAAGATACAACAACAACAAAATCACTGGCTATGAAAAAGAGAATTTTTAAAAAACAAAGAAGTAAAACAGCTTCTAGGACTTAAGGGACAATTTCCTAGTTAGTATTCCCATTGCAAAGAAAGAAGAGAATGAGGCAGAAAATTTTTTGAAAAAGATAATGGCTATAAAATCCCCAAATTTGGTGAAAGACATGAATTCACAGATTTAATAAATTCAGTGAACTTGAAGCAGGATGTTTGGAAAAAGAATCATGCCTACTAGGTCTTTCATAAAAGAGAAAGAAAATCTTTAAAGCAGCCAGAGAAAAATGACATGACATACTGGGGGCCAGTGATCTGGAGGCCAGAAGAGGCTGTGGAACATCTTTTAGGGTGACAAAAAAAAAAACAACGTATCTTCAGCCAAAAATTCTATGTCTGGCAAAAATATCCTTCAAAGTGAAGGTGAGATAAAATCACTTTCAGATTAAAAAGAAAAAGCACCTAAAGTTGTTTATTTCCTTCAGATCTATACTCCAAAAGTGTTAAAGCAATTATACCAGAGGACTTGACTCTTCAGGAATAGATGAAGGGAATCAAGAATGATAAATATATAGGTAAATATAAAATACTAACTTTGCCATTATATATGTATACATGATTTATAATGTATGAATATGTAATATATGTGATCAATATAATGTAAAGATGTTGGTGAGTAAAACGGACTCACACCATTGTAAGATTTTCATGGTTTACATAAAGTGGTACAATATTAAGTATAAGTAGACTTGGAAAAATTAAGGGGTTTACTGTAATCCTTAGAATAATATTTTTAAATTAATGTAAAAATATATAGCTCAAAAGTGAATAAACCAAAACTGAATTTTAAAAACCATTCAAAAATTCCAGAAGAAAATAAGAAAGGAGAAAAGAGGTAAAACAACAAAAATATGCAAAAATGTAAACAAAGAAGAAAATAGTTTATTTAAAGTCAATCACATGAATAATTACATTGTGTTAGTAAACATTCCAATTAAAAAGGAAAAATTATTTGAATGGAAATAAATCAAAACCTAACAATAGGCTGTCTACAAAAAATGCACATTAAATATACAGATAGGCTGAATGCAAATGGATGGAAAAAATGATTGACCATGAAAATAGTAATCGTAAGAAATTTGGAGTGGCTGTATTAAATCAGATGAAATAGACTTCCAGACAGAGTATTACCAAAGATAAACAGGTTATTTCATGATAACAACAGTATCAATTCATCAGGACAAATAAAAATCACAAATTTTATGGAACTAATTACAGAACTTAAAAATACATGAAGCAAATTTGACAGATTTAAAGGGAGAAAGAAACAATTTCACAACTATATTGAAGATTTTAACCCCCTCCCTTTCTCACCAAATGATAGACTAGCTAGAAAAAAATATATGTATCAGCAAGGACATGAGATCAAACTTAACACAATCAACCACTTTGACTTGATACTTTTATACCAATACACAAAACAACTATAGAATACAGGTTACTTTCAAGTGCACATGTTATGGTCAACAAAGTAGACCACATTCAAGAATATTAACAAGTCTTAATAAACTGAAAAGTATTGTGTTCTTTGACCATAGATGTTTTAAATGAGAAACTAATAACAATGTATTATCTAGAAAGCTCTAAATATTTGAAAATTAGCATACGCCAAGGAGCATTATGGAAAAGGGCTAAGTAGATATCACAAAGGCAAATATTCTAAACTGAAAGATAACAAAAATAGATAGCAATAAACCTAATTTCATTGTTTTTGAGTAAAAGGATGTATTTTGGATATGGTGTGTAAGTATTTTGGATATGGTGTGTAAGTTGGACTTACTTATGAATTAAGTGTCTGGTGTGAAAGAAAGGTAGAACTCATGCATGATCCTGGGGTTTGGGCTTGAGCAACAATGTCAAGGATGATGCAGTTCATGGAGATGAGGGAGCCTAGAAGATCTGGCTTTGGGTAAAAATCACGAGCTTTTACTTTATATATGTTAAATTTCAAATGTCTATTAGGCATTCAAACTGAAATGTCAAGTAGTCAATTAGGTAAGTAGTTATAGGCTGAAGTGAGGGAAATGTCACTGCTAAAGTTGTTCCTTTGGTTATCTTTGGCATATTGATAGTACCTTATGCTATAGTTCTGGATAAAATGTCCTTGGAAAAGACAGAGAAGAAAAAGAAGAATTAGCAATCCAACGTTTGGAAGACTAGTGAAGGAAAAAGGGACAGAATAGAAGTCTAGGAAAAAAAAAAAAACAAAAAAAACAGTAAAACGTGAAAAATAACATTAAGAGTAGATCATTGGAAACCAAGAGAAAACTACTTATAAAGATGAGCAAATGGTATTATGGGTAACACCAACAAGAGATTAAGTAATATGAAAGAAAAGAGACCATTGTATTTACGACACGGAGGTCCTTGATGACTTTGACAAAAGCTGTTTCATTCAAATATGGGGACTAAGTTTACTTGAAGGAGCCTATAAGAGAATGACGGATGAGAAAGAGTCAGCTACTTAGCAAACGTTTTCAAGAAGTTTTGAGCCACAACATGTAGCAGGTGTGTTTTCAAATATGACATATATGTTACCTCCAGGTAACACACCTGTAGGCCTATGGGAATGATCTAGTAAGCAGGAAATGTGATGAGGAGAAAGGTTATGTGCATAATTATAGGGTTTTTTCTTTGACAGAACCTGGGATACTTCATTAATTCTAACAAAAAAAAAAAAACTGGAAGAGAATATGGGTATTGATATAAGTAGGTTGGATAAAAATTAATATTGGAAAACTGTGATCAATATTTCAGAAACACACACACTCTGTGTGTGATTTTTCCCTCCAATGTGTGAAAATCAAGTGGTAAAACAGCATGAAGAGCACAATGAGAACAGGAACAGTTAAGGGAATTATCTTGTAATTAAAAACTACAGACTTTTTAAATTGAAGCTCCCTGAAGCTCTTTTGTAACTATCTTCAGGAGATATGACAGCTAAAATTTACCTTCTTTGGCAATGCTATGAAGGTGAAAGTTTTTATTATTACAACTTTCCTTTCATAACATTGGAAAGGCTAATTCACTTTCCCAGTGACTTAAGTTTCCCTTCAGGAATTTTATTTTATTTTTTTCTGTGATGGATTGTGAACCAAAACAGCGAAGTTCAACCAATCCTGACATGGAAAAATAACATAGGCATGATTCATCAGTAGCAAAAATTCTAAGATTTTCTTTTTGTTTTTTTGGAGTGTATACAAGGCCTCTTTTCTGATTTTGATTTTATTTTAGTAAATATTACCTAAGACTTGTGTCTTTGTCTCAACCTTACTATGTCTCTTCTTTCCAGTATCTTAACTAGTCAATGATTATAATTTCAGTTTCTCGTTTTCCCTTAGGATGTACATCTGGTTTTCCTCAAATTCTCTTTCACTATTCTTTTGTTATTCTATAATGCCACTCTTTATCATTCAAATATGATCTACTCTTCCTAGTCATCAAAATTATATTACTATTAAGCAACTCTGAATTGCTCAAATTAAGGTAAAAGCCATCAATATAAATATATGCACTTGTTGAGTGAGATAAGTAACATGTGGGCACATCTATCTCTAGAAGTTGTTGCCTCTGTGCTACAAAGGAAAAGAGATCTGCCTTCTTTATTGGGGAGTTGCTATTAAGCCCAATTCATATATGATGAATGCAATATGATTATGAATATAATCATATAATGTAATATAAATCTTTGTGAGACTACTATGTGTAGTGATAACGCAGACCCCAAGTTTCAGAAAATGAAGAGGATACTCTTCTTGTTTGTACAGTAGGGACAGTAAGTGTCCTAATCTTCTAGGACCAGTAGGAGACTTGAATAAGGTTCTACATATAAAAATTTTAAGAATGTTTGGAGGAGTCAATCAACACTAAGAGTTATTATCATTATTATTTTGAAATTTTACAATCTGAAGTAAGGTTTATAAATAGCTAACTATAACGAAATATGATTAAATGCAGAGTACAATATTAAAAGTACACAGGAACAGTTCATTCTGCTTCTGGCAACTAAGACTTTACTAAGGACTTGACACTTAAGGGAATTCTTAAGTTTAATTAGTTTTGACCAAGTAAAATAATGGGGGGAATGCATTATATGAAGAAAAATGTGACCACAAGTACTGAAAAGCTACATTGCACGATAATTTGAAGAGAATTTGAGTCATCTAGTGTTGGCAAGGCTCTGAAAGGAGGCCTAGAGTGGGAAAGATGAGCCCAAAAGAAGTGCATGGGGCAATAACGGGGTATAAATAGCTTACTACGAATTTAGTTTCTATCTTTAGGCAATAGGGGAGTTGTGAAAGGGTTAAAATGCTTCGTCATATTCTCAAATAGGTATTTCAGAAAAAATCCATTTTTGTGGTGTCACAGCCAATGGATAGGGCAATACACTACGTAACAGAGAAACTAGTTAATTAAATATTATAATATTTCCACTTCCCAAAAATAGATGTCAGAGTCCTGAATGGAGAAAGGTAGGTGAATGGAAAGGAGGAGATAGATTTAGGTGACATTTTCCAGGCACAGTCAAGTAGAATTAATTACTTACTGGATACAGTGTACACTCTCCAGGCCATGGTGAAAAGTCCAGGCTTCCCCACTGCACAGCATCTTCATGTAGCAAAACTGCACAGGTATTCCCTAAATTTATACAAATAAAACTTTTTTAAAAGACTTGGTTACTATGTATAGGGGAAATAGAAGAGAGAGGAATGAAAGTACTGATCTTTTCAAGACAGGGTGGTGGACAGAAACAGTTACCATATGAGGAGGAGCAGGTTTCACTGGTGAAGAAAAATGTCATCCTTGGCATAGTATGAGGCATCTATGGTATATTCAGGTATATATTTTCATTAAGCAATTAGAAGTACAACAGATTGTAGTGAAATTGTCCAGGAAACCTACTGAATAGAATTAAGGTTAAGGTGGGTGTATATCAAAGCCCATCTGTAAAAGCGGGGGGCATGGCCTGGCGGCCGCTGGGGGTCCGGATGTCCGGGGGCGTGGCCTCGCAGCCGCTGGGGGCCCGGATCGCAGTGGGTGGGTCATCCCCCGCCGATGGGGCCGAACCCTAAGCCTAAGCCTAACCCTAACTCTTAATGCAAAATTAAACTTTGTAATAAGCCCTTTTCTCTAAATGACATGGGGTTTGGTATCAGCCTTAGAGTAACATCCGTGGTATTTCACAGGTATTTCAATTCTAAGATTATTGAGAGCTACAAATAAAAAAAGTTGATCCCTGACAGGAAAAAAAAAAAAACTAATCTAAGAAATGATTTTAAAAATTGCGAAGAGTGCCACTTAAATGAGTAGCTGTTAGTGGAATAAACGTTAAAAGACTAAACCGCAAAGGTTATAGTAATTATCAATACCAAGGAAATAGTAATAATTCTAAAGAGGGAATATATTTATTTTACCAAAGAGAAAACTTTAAAAATTTTGATATTTACAAAGGAGAAGGAGAAAGCACATTATTGGAGGCTGTGGGTATCTCCGTGGGACAGGACAGGTGGCTGTGGGTGACTTGAATGTCACCATCAGGATCAGATGGTGTTACTTTGTCCAAGGCCTAGACAATCAGCCATCAAGGCAAAAAATATCACAGAAGTTTTTAAATATTTTTATGCTCCAGTGTACTCTTGCTCTTACAAAATCATGGACTAAACCATAATTCCTCATGGCTTGCTCTATTTCTAGACTCATTAGTCCTTTTTCTTCAGAAGTGAACATTGGCTAAGTTGTAAATTTCGTCATAGTTGCCTCTGAGGGTCAGGTAAATAAAGGAAGCTCCTTTTATGAGAAAGGCGAGATGCGAAATCTGTTTTCTCTTAGCTAATTAATGGCCAGTCCAAATATTGGATCTTCAGAATTAGGAAAAAATATTCATTATCAAGATGGCTTAGAGAGATAGACTAGTGTGGATTTCTCAAACTGTTTTATTTGTCAGTGTTTAAATATCGTAAACATGTAACTAACCAGTTACTTTGATATACCCTAAAATCTGCTATAACACTCAATAGCAATAAATTAAAATAATCAATCAAATGAATGAAATGTTTGCAACCTAAATGAGAGATTTCTGAAAAAAATAAGCTAAGGATACAATTATTTCTTTACCAACTTTAACTTTGTGTTCTGCCCTATCTGGAACATCCATATCACAGAAGTTTTTGTATATTAGCTTATGAGTATATCATTTAGACATTTGATATGTTTACTGTGAGAGAGATCTTGCAGCATAAATCAATTTTTATATGAAACTGCTAGAAAATGGTATATACTTTTTAGAAACTTCTTGTCAGAAAGAAATTTGAAACTCAAATCACTAGCTGCTGAAGGAAGTTATTAAAAATGCATTAGGGTTGAAAATGTAGCTGTATATAATTGTCATAGCAGATATTCAAAACAAATTTATCCTCAATGAAAACTGAACTAGAGCAATTTACATAGAATCAGCTAATAAATTTTCCTTAATTTTCTAAGCAGATGAAAAAGAAGCAGTTTATAGACATTTTAATAAAATAAATATGAGTTCTATCTACAGGGAAGAAAATATAAATAAAATCCCTTAGAAGGATGAATGAAGATAGAACGATGTGAAGTTCCAGGGATAAAAACTGCATGATGCCAGAAAAGCAATGCTTGTATTGGGACCAATCTCACTTCTAAATTCCGTTACATAACCCAACGGTGAAAACATCACTTTATTCTCTTTGTTTGGCATTGGCAGTATTTATCTTTGGGTAAAGCAAACATCTGAGACAGTTGGGGAAAAAAAAGTCATCCTTGTGAAACACAGCCATCTATAAATACACTATTTCTTCAAAACTAGAAGAAAAGGCATTGGTAAATGCAGAAATGGCACATGGGCATAATGTTCTGTTGGACACTCTACCCTCATTTTGATTCCAAGAAGAAATGGCCCTATGCTTGGATGAGCACTTATGTGATGAGATGTGAAAGCTGTTAAAGGGCTTGGTGTTTCTTGAAATACCTGCTGGAAGTTCGCAAAGTGATCATGATTTGTTTAGATTAAGGTATCTTATCTATTCATTAATGTATTCATCCATCTTCAATCTCTTATCTGGAAGAGGTCTCAGTTTTTTGAACATTAAGCACTTACTAATATACGTATCAGTTTCTAGGACAGTGACACCTTAATTCACAATCATTTACTGATTTATTTACTTATATTATCACATGCAAGTGTCTCAGGGAAGACTCAAAGAAATGGAAAATGAAAAGTTCGTGTTTATGTTGGATGAAGAGTGGGGAATGTGACCACAGCCTAATGCACCATCTGTGTAGAGTGTCTCTAGAGGGATGGTCTGGTTATGAATGGAAAACTTGAAACCAGAGATTAGTGAGAGGCACTAGGTGTTAAGACTTTCAGGTGGAGGGAATCTGTAGAGTTGTGATGTCTAAATTCTAGGAAACTGCTAGAGGTAAACTTGATTTTTAATAGGTGAACTAAAGTCAAATAAAATTTTACAAAATCTTAGATATCTATCACCAATAAGAATTATTCTGTGTGGCTTAATAATGCCATGGAAAGCAGATCACTCAGTAATTCAGATTTCTGTTTATTACCCATTTCTCTACAGCAGTTATGATTCAGACTCTTAGGAAACCACCGTGGCACATGTGTACCTATGCAACAAAACTGCACGTTCTGCACATGTATCCCAGAACTGAAAGTAAAATAAAATAAATAAATAAATGTTTTTAAAAAGAAAAATACCTGTATTACTGATCTGGGATTGACTTAGAGTATATAGCACCATAATTTATGTTAGCAAAATTACTGTCTTTATTCCACTTTTTAAATTTATCCATTTTTTCTTTTGTAAAGCAACCATCTATAATGGTACTATGTAAGAAAAATCATAGTATAATTTAAACAATATATTTCCCTATTTGTAAAAGCAAGTAATAATAATATCATGGCACACAAAGTGAAGAGGTGATTGCGAGTAAGATAATATGTAAAATGTAAAATAAGTGTTGTTGTAAAAGTCATTTCTGCCTTAGAGTTTGCATCTTTGAAATTAAGAAAATAATTCATACCAACTTTAGACAAGTTTTGAGACAAATTTGGATGACAATTTCAAACAAATCATTTTACATGGGAAATCAGATAGTGTGAAAGAATGTTCACTACTGCAACACTGTTATGACATTATTTCCATCATTTCTGGAGCATCTTTGCATTTAATTCACAGATTTAGATCCAATGATTTTCATTATTTCAGAGTATCATCAGTGTATTTTTGAATTTTAAAACTCTCTCTTTTTAATCTATCAACAAATTCTGCCTAATTGCATAATATATGACAGATGCAACAGTACAAATGCTTACTGCAGAATGTCCAATGAGAATAAATTGTTTCTACCATTAATGGAAAGTTATATATTACACTTTAAGTTATAAATACATATTTATTTAGAACTTACAATTTCAACAGTATTTCAGTGAGAATTTATTCTTGAGTAATACTTTGCACCTCACTATAAATACGTATCTAGCATCCCTTTGAAATAATGATGTGGCTTCATATTTATTTCAAATTTATATAGTATTTTAACATGTTTAAAGCTCTTTATTTACTTCAGTGCAAAACAACAGTACGATTTTAATTGACCTTTGAAGAATCTTAATTTGCAGACTGAGAAAAAAACACCAAACTAATTTTATTTGAGAGCAGGTCCTTAACTAGGGAACTGGGGGCTTTGAGACAGTGAAATTACTTGTTTTGATCATAACTGTTTCATTTTTCTACTCAGAATATTGTCACACATAAATTGATCTCTTGAAGAAATGGTTCCATTTCTCCCACACAATATGAAGGCAAACAAGGTTCCCCCCCTCCCCTGGCCCATTTATTTGGAAGTGGACTGAGGAAGAGAAAGATAGATTATAATGTTTTACTTTTAAATGCAACTATTTCCCCATAGTTTTCCTTTTCTACTTTTTGAATCAAGTTAATCACATTTAGCTATCAAGTATACTATAATATTAAAATGTAACTGGATTTTCAATAGCCTGGAATTCTCTTATCGTTTTTCTTTCATAAAAGGTTTTCCTGGGTATACTGAAAACTGTCTTCCTATTTGACATTCTCCTATGCTGGAAACTATCATGTTATTCTCCTAGTCCTAAGCTGGTTTGCCAAAGTCTCCGAAGGTAGGCCAAAAGAAGCCAACTTTTTGTTTGTTTGTTTTTGAGACAGTCTCGCTCTGTCGCCAGGCTGGAGTCCAGTGGCACGATCTTGGTTCACTGCACCCTCCAGCTCCCTGGTTCAAGTGATTCTCCTGCCTCAGCCTCCCGAGTAGCTGGGATTACAGGTGCCCACCACCACGCCCAGCTAATTTTTGTACTTTTTTTTTCTTTTTTTTTTTTTTTAGTGGAGACGGGGTTTCACCATGTTGGCTAGGATGATCTCGATCTCCTGACCTCATGATCCGCCCGCCTCAACCTCCCAAATTGCAGGGATTACAGGTGTGAATCACTGCACCCAGCCAGAAGTCAACTTTTTTAATGTTTCATTCCAGTTCCATCTTCCAAGCAAACTGATCTGGTCCGTCTCACCATTATCCCAAAGAATTGAATCTTTTATGCAGTTCAAATACTAACAATAATTGAAGTACAGTTTCTGTTTTCTTTTGTTACATAATAAATCATCACAAACTCAGGTGCTCAAAAATACCCATTTTTTTTACTTCACATTTCTGGGGTTAAAAGCCTGATTCAGCCTGTCTCAGGGTTTCAGAAGGCAGATGTCAAGGTGGACTGAGTTCTCATCTAGTGGCTATAGAGAAAAATCTGCTTCAAAGCCCCTTCTGTTGTTGACAGGATTCAGTTCCGTATAGCTGTAGAGCTGACTTCCTGTTTCCTTGCTGGTTGTCAACAACAAGCTGCTTTCAACAACTAGAGGCCATTGCAATCTAATTCTCTCCGTCTCCAAGTCAGCAGTGCACATCAAATCCTTCTCGTGCTTTGGATCTCTGACTTCCGTTTCAGTGACCAACTGGAGAAAACTCTGCTTTTGGAAAGCTTCCATGATGAAGCCAGCCATGCCTGGGGAATCTTTCTTTCATTTTCATTTCCTGTTTCTGTTTTCAGTTTTATTATTATTTTCAATTGACACATAATAATTGTACATATTTGTGGGATACAATGTGATATTTTGATACATTTGTACAAAGTATAATATTCAAATCAGGGTAATTCACATATTCATCACCTCGAACATTTATTTTTCTTTGTGTTGAGAATGTTAACCATCTGTCTAGCTATTTGAAAAAATATAATATATTGTTGTTAATTACAGTAACCTTACGGTGCCAGAACACTAGAACTTATTCCTCCTCTCTAGGTGTAATCTTATACCTTTTAAAAAGCAACTTCTCAATATTCCCCCACCCCCCGACCCTTCCCAGCCTCTAATAACAACAATTCTACTCTTCGTTATGAGCTCAACTTTTTAGCTTCTCCATGCAGTGAGAATGTGTGGCATTAATCTTTCTATACCTAACTTATTTCACTTAATCTCCTCCAAGCTCATCCATGTTGCCACAAATGACAGATTTTCATTCTTAATAAATTAAGAATTACTTTCTTGATTTCTTGTTTATGGCTGAATAGTATTCCATCGTGTATATACAGCACATTTTCTTTATCCATTAATTTGTTGATTGACCTGGGAACCACTCTTTCTTAAACAGTGTCATATGACATAACTTAATTTAGGGCATGCACAGCAGGGGTTGGGGCATCTTGGCGGACGTTTTAGAATTCTGCCCACCACCAGTGCCCATTTGACATCCTTGCAGGGCCCAGCGGTTGATAACTTGTTTGCTGTGGCTCATCATTCATGCCTTCCCAGCCTTGTGACAATATTTTCTCTAATTTATGGAAAGGTACTGGTAACAGTACAGCTCTACTCAAAACAACTCAAAACATATGGACGTGCTTACACAGTCATTTTAGGCTATTTTTTTTTTTAAGGAAGCAGGGACTATACCTTTAAAGTTCTGCATTGTGATCTAACTCTAGTGGCTACCATTACAATTTTACTTTAGCTTTCATATGGGAGGGAATTTTTTAGGCTGATAAAATTAAGAGCTCCACATTTCCCTCATGGACTGTAGGAGGTATACACCGATAGGCATCATATTTGAAGTGAAACATGATACAGTTTTGGCAATTCAGTCATGGGATATAATTTAATTAGTTGCTAACTCAACTCCCATTCGTGACACATTACTTTCTCTCCCATCTCTACTAACGAGACTGAGAAAGCAGAATGATCACTGTTCTATACTTCCTACAGATAGGGAGGTACATTTCTGGCAAATGAGATATAAATTAAAGTCTGATAGAAGCTATCAATAGGGTTTTATGTTTTCTGATATGGACAATAATACCCCTTATTCTTTTTTCTAAATTGAAATCATTATGAGATCAACCCTAGGTAAGATCTACAAGTTAACTGTCAATCATGTTTAGCTGATGTTCACCTATACACTTATTGCATCTAGGCATATTTCATAATATTCAGGCTTATTTATGCTTTCACAAATTCAGCTAGAAACTTATATAGCTTTAAATCATAGAAAACTCAATTACCAGTGATTGAGACCTGAGGTAGGCAAACTATAGCCTACGGACCAATTTGGTCTACTCTCTGTTTTTTGTAAATAAAGTTATATCAGAACACAGCCAGGCCCATTTCTTTACATGTTGTCTGTGGCTGCTTCATGCATTACAAAGGAAGAGTTTGAGCTCCAACAAAGACCTATGGTCTACAAAGCGTAAATTTTTTACTAGCTGACCCTTTACATTAAAAGTGTCCTCTGGGGACTAATTTCAACAAACAGGACCTTTTTTGGTTCCACATGAGAACTTTGAAGTACATAGTTACTGGTGATAGTTCAGCAGTTCGATGCTGTTAAAGAGGCGCTCATTCTACATATTCACCTGGTACATGAGGATCTCTGTATTCTCATATTCTCATTGATGCTTACCCTCATTAACTTTTCCCAATCTGATGGGTGTAACGTCACGGTCAACAGTGTTTTAACAAGCATTTTAAATTCTTAATGAGTTTGAGATATTCTTCAGGTGCATGGTTGCTTTCAGGTTTTATTAATCCAGGAATTAATTGACTGGTATCATCTGTTTTGTATTTTACTGGAATTTCTACATTTTTCTTGCTGCTTTATAAGGTTAACTTGTCTGTTTTAAGCACTAGACTCACTTTAGTTTTACACATTGGCAATAACATCTCACTTGTATTATCTGTCATTAACTTTGTGTATGGAGTCCTGCATTAAACAGAAACCTGAAAATTTGATATACTCAAATGTTTCATGGGTTGAGCTGCCGTAGTTTTCTTTAAGAAATACTTCCCCATCCCGTACACAACAAAGATATCATCGTAGGCCGGGAGTGGTGAAGCACATCTGTAATCCCAGCCCTGTAAGAGGCTGAGGCAGCAGAATAGCTTGAGGCCAGGAATTCAAGATCAGCCTGGCAACATAGTGAGATTCCATCTATACAAAAAAAAAAAAAAAAAAAAAAAAGCGTTATCTTAAACATTATTCAATTGGCCTTACAGTTTTGCCTTTAATATTTTGGCCGGGCGCGGTGGCTCAAGCCTGTAATCCCAGCACTTTGGGAGGCCGAGGCAGGCGGATCACGAGTTCAGGAGATCGAGACCATCCTGGCTAACACGGTGAAACCCCATCTCTACTAAAAAATACAAAAAATTAGCCGGGCGGGGTGGCAGGCGCCTGTAGTCCCAGCTACTCGGGAGGCTGAGGCAGGAGAATGGCGTGAACCTGGGAGCCGGAGCTTGCAGTGAGCCGAGATGGCACCACTGCACTGGGCCTGGGCAGACTCTGTCTCAAAAAAAAAAAAAAAAAAAAAAAAAAAATTCTAAAGACTCCATCAAAATACTGTTAAAACAGTATCAAATGAATTTAGCAGTTATCACCATATAATTTTTAAACATTGTTCATATCTGGGTTTTTTTTCTTTTCTTTCTACTTTTTTTCAAATTAGGGTTTTTTGTTGTTGTTTAGTTTGAGATAGAGCCTTACACTGTCACCTAGGCTGGAATGCGGTGGCACAACCTCCAGCCACTGCAACCTCCCCCTCTGGGTTCAAGCAATTCGCGATTCTCCTGCCTCAGCCACTTGAGTAGCTGAGATTACAGGTGTGGTCACCAGCCCGGCTAATTTTTGTATTTTTCAGTAGAGATGGGTTTTCACCATGTTGGCCAGGCTGGTCTTGAACTCCTGACCTCAAGCAATCCGCCCACTTCGGCCTCCCAAAGTGCTGGGATTACAGGAGTGAGCTACCGCGCCCAGACCATATCTGGTTTTTGCATCAACATTAAACCAGACTCAAATAGCTAAGCAGCTTTTGCTTTTTTTTTTTTTTTTTTCTGGACTATCTTGGAGAAGAGATTAATTCACTGTCCCTTAAAAGTTTGGTAAACTCAATTATGAAACCATCTGGAAATGGGCTCTTGGAAAATGAATATATTGTTTTACTCAAGTTTTCTATTTTTCTGCTGACAATTTTGATATTTTGTATTTTCCTAGATATACAACCTTTTACTTGATGTTTTAAGTTAATTAATATATAGTTGTTTAGAAGCTGTTTATTACTATTTGGATTTTTCTTTGTTCAGTTTCCCCTTTTCATCCTGTACTTGATTTATTCCTACGTTCTTTCATCTAGCTTGCCAGAGGTCTCTTTTATTAATCATTTCGAATGGAGCTTTTGTTTAGATATTTTTTCCATTTCATTGATTTCTGCCCTTATCACTATGTCTTTCTTTATGGAAATGCTCTGTTGCCTTATTTTAAATCACATTTTCAGTTGAGTGTCTAAATTCTTTGCTGTCAACCTGTTTTGTTCATAAAAATATTTTTAAAGCTACATGTTTTCCTTTCTTAAATTTTAATATATACTATTCAATTTTTGTTAACAAATAATTACGTTTTGTAATTTAACTTATAACTTCCTTTAAACTCATGTTTTTTAGAAATTTGCTATTTTTATATATGTAGAATATTTAATTATCTTATTATAATAAATTTTAATGACATTGTATTATGGCGATAGGATATAATTTTGTATAATTTTGTTCTTTTGAATTTATTGAGACTTTTTTATCACCATCTTTTCAGTTTTTACAAATATTCCAAATGTGCTAGAAGGAAAGTGTCTATTTTGTTTGCTGTTGATAGTAGATGTGTGTGTATATAGGGCCACACAGATAATATACAATTGCTTAACCATTGTTCTATTTCATATCTTCCATATCTTTTCTTATGAGAGTGATAGGTTTACTGCTTAACTTCCTTGTCAGATAATTTTGTCACCTGTGATTAAATTTGTCTTTTTTTTTTTTCCACTGGACAATATAATGTACTGGACAAATGTCAATGTGCTTCCAAAACCACTTAGGGTTGTGTGTAGGGATACACTGTACTGCTTTTAGCATCTGTGTAATCTTGCCTGAGAACTAAGTTGAAGGGGTTGTCTGTGATTTGAACTTGAATACCATTTGTAGACTGATACAATGTCATCACATGCAAGCAGTTTCTCCTAAGCTTCTCCATTTTTATTTCCACTTAGAACCCAGCTTGTGACACTTTTAAAAGTTGATGTATGTCAGCCATCTGTCCCTAATCATAGCCTTGTATCTTTTGAACAGCTGCAACACCATTTTTAAGGCAATGATCTCTCTAGCTCTTGTCAGTTTTTTTGATGCCACCAGAACTTGATCTTTCTGTATTTTCTGTCTTACATGTAATGGTAGGTCAGCAATCCTGGTCGACTCATGGTAGATCTTCCCAGCTGTCAGATGTGTGCAGTAAACAGCGAACTTATTAAACAAGTAAACAACCCTGTTTTGATTCCAGAAATGCCAACGAGAAAAGTTACAGAAACCACAACTAGCATAATGACTTGCTTAAATATTAGCCACGTATTTTCTCGAGATCTTTGTGAAAATCAAGTTTTGATGATAGACCACAGGAGTATAAAGGAGCTTTTTGACAAATACATGTTTTATCTGTTTGAGGAGGGCGACCCGCAGACTTCTCATAGTTTTATTACAGAGAAGAGTGGACCCACTGGCTGTCTTCTCCAGGGTCATTCAGCCTAGGATTTCAGGTTGATAGCAGGCCCTCTGCCGTGCTACTGTTTTGTTCCTTGTTAATGTACCCAAACCAGAAAAAATAAAATAAAATATGATTGGTTACAAAGAACAGAGCAAGCCATACCCTCTGAAACATTCAGAACTTCCCATATGAACCTCTGAATGACCTCTCGCGCAGGCGATGTCCTCGGACCCTACTGGCTAGTTTCCCAGTGGAGAGGAGGTAGCCCCAGAGGGCAGATGAAGAGCTCACAAGCTCAGTAACAGGTCAGCTATGCTGCTTGCTGTGGCCCCCATCAGATAGCAATAAATTATTTTTCCAAAGAGAGGCTTTGTGCTTTACTGCCTTTTCCCTGCATTTCCTCCTGGGGCTCTGATACTGACAGGGCTCGTTGACAAGGAGCTCTTGCCCGAATGGACCTTCACCTCCCACAGGCTGCCATCAATCACCTGTCCAGCCTCTGGGGGAAGCACATTGGAGAGCTGTGTGCACTTCTTAGTAATCAAAAATAAATAAGTAAAAAAGAAAAGCATATTTAATGCCTTTAGGTGACACTGAATAAACAGGGATGTATCCATTGCTTTTAAGGAAACAAATATCTTACTGGAGAAATGGGGCTATATAGAAACTTTTCGTGGTTGTCCTATTTTACGTTCATGTATAACTAACTCTGATACAGATGACACTGCTTATCTTCTCATAATCCTGTGTCATTGTAGTCACTGGGGCTGGCCTCACAAATTACCAAAAACTTGGTGGCTTAAAAACACAGAAATTTATTCTCTTATAGTTCTGGATGCCAAAAGTCAGAAATCAAGGTGTCTGCAGGGCCACACTCTCCCAAAGCTTCCAAGGGAGTCTCCTCGCCTTGTTCAGCATCCGGTGGTTCCAGGTCTTCCTTGGTCAGCACAGCATAACTTCTATCTCTGCCTCCATCTTCTCAGGGCCATCTCCCTGTGTCTTTGTCTCAAATCTCCCTCTGCTCGTCTCTTGTAAAGACACTTGTTGTTAGATTTAAGGCCTACACTAAATTCAGAATGATGTCCTCTCAAGGTCCTTAACTTAATTACATCTACAAAGACCCTTTTTCCAAATTAAGGGCACATACACAGGTTCTAGGGACAAGGACTTGAACATATCTTCTCAGGCGCCCCTGTGCAACCCATTGTAATAATTAAGAGATTTAAGTTTGTCCATCTACTAAGTCATAGTAGCTGTACAGTATCTGATAATATCTGTGTAGTAAGATTGCAACTCTCAAAGTAAGAGTGATGTTGTAACTGACCGAGTTGTTTTGTGAATTTTTGTTTTTGGAGTCAGTGGAGCATATTATTAGATGTGGTAGATTTAAACACACACACATGAGAAGTGCAAAGATTTTCTACTTCAGTGCCTATATTTCTATATAGTGATTTTCTGTATTTCCCAGACTTGAATATAGATTGTCTTTCTGTTATATAATAGACAATCTCATAACTTAGGCATAATAAGGTAATGAGGTTTTTCTGGGCTTCTTTTTGTCATCCCTGCAATTTGAGTCTCTTTTATAGTTGAATCCTTCTCTGTAATAACTTCTTATTTAGCTGATGTTTACCATTGATAAATCACATGACTCTCAGAGTAATGACTGTTGCAGGAAATGGTGGAAAGTGTACTAGCCTGAGAACTAAGAAACTTGGCCCTTATTCTCTCTCTGACTTTAACTGTGTGATAGAGACCCAAATCAGGATAGCCATTTTGCCATTTGTAAAATGAGGCAAGCTCCACTCTAAGCTTGCTAATCAGTTAGAAAGTTTAGAGGGTGCGAATAACAGAAACCCAGTGCACACAAGTTTCAAATGTGCATTATTATATATTACAGCAGAAAAAGAAACTGGCTTCAAGGTTGCTTGATTCAGTAATTCTTGCTAAACCATTAAAACATGTCTTTGTTTCCTTTATCTGTGTTCTTCCATCTTAGGATTGCCTCATCCTCCTCAATCTAGTAGAGTGGCAGCTGTAGCATTTCTTAGTTATGACATTCAAATGCGGCAGCAGCACTAGAGAAGAAGGCTGGTTTTATCATGAAGCTACCACTAGGAGACTTCTATTCACATCACATTAGCCATATGTGGCTGATATTCCCATTTCTAAACTAATCACAAGCAAGGAAACTTGACCCTTAGAATGAGTTGTACCAAGATACTAGGGCTGAGAGATTCCCACCAGGACACACACGGGCTGCTTGTTGGAGGGGCAAATAATGGAACAAAATCAGGTTCTGGTAAGAATTAAGGAATTGGAGCTGGATGTTGAGTAGACAGCCAATGGAGTATTATGGTTAATTATAATTATGGCTATAATTATATTGATATAATTATTCATTTTTAGATGAGGCACTTCATAACGTGGTTTATGTCAAAGATGTAAAAGTTTAAGCTAGTAATTATTAATAATAAACAATTAGGAGAGTCAAGTGGTGAGCTATGGAAGAATCGTGTCAGAGCACATGTCTGTCACAGGTAGCTTTAAGAATGAATTAAATTGATTTCTTTCGTTGTACACTTTCATTTTTATCAGCAACAGGAGGCAAATATAAGGAAGCAGCTGCTGGAAAATTGATATTAGTTGGAAAAAAGCAATAGTAAAATTTCTATGCAAATTTCATGATCCAGATATTGAAGCATATAATGTATGAGGTAATACAAATATTTAAATTGTTATGAAAGTTTAGGATTCAAGCATAGAGAGATTAACCTACATTTATTGTAATAATGAAAATGCAGTAAACTTTTCATTTTCTTTTCTTAGTAGAAAATAAATATTTTCCATCCTAATAAAGTGAAGTTTTATTAAACTTGCTCCTAAAAGGTACTATTTTACTCTCAAAAGTAAAATCTTTGACTTAATTAAAACAACCACAGAAGATTAGTAAAATACCCAGGTTAATAAGAATTATTAGTGAGATTACTAAGAAAGAATAGTAAAATGTATGTTCTAATTCATTTGACTCTACTTGAAAAAATCTAGAAAGTAATTTCACTTTTCAAAAAGGTTTAAAGAAAGAATGTTAGTGCTTTAATGGGCAGATAATCTAATCTCAATTATCACGATGCAAGCTGAAAAGAGGCACATTAAAACTAATAATAATTATAGTAAATATGGGGTTTTGCCTATTTATGTATGTAGTAAATAGTGTAAATGCAATTGTAGTGAGTAAGATCTTCATTAAGTGGTAATATTCCACTTAATTTGCAGTTAGGCTAAAAGAAAAGATGCATAAAATAAATAGCATGATGCTTTTAAAATGCACAGATACAATTTATGTATTCCAAATGTTACCAAGCATGCAAATAAAATAACTGAAAGACTTGGGCTTAACTGGAAAAAATATCGCTAAGTCCTTAAGGCCATATCATATACCTCCACTTAAATGGTAGTAATGGTGGAACAAGTAAAATCTTCTTAACCTTTTGAACTAAAATTGAAGCAAAGCTTCTCTCTGATGTTTGTTCTTCTATTTATAACTCCTAAAATATCTAAATATGCCCTCCCTCTTACAGCATATACCCCAAGAGAATAAATCTTATTCTTCAGTCTTTTCTTCTCCCATGGGCTATGAAAGGAATAATCACTTAATAAATGCCTAGTGGTCTTCACAGTAACAGCACACTGTCAAAACTCACAAATAAGTTAGTATATCCTATGTTGAAGTCTAGATATGCAAAGAACAAAGTAATTGACATTGATGAATGAAAATTAACTATTTTTACTTACTGTGTCCTGCATAAGAACACAAACAGATTTCATAATGAGCCATAGGCATCTGAGTTTAGATCAAATTGCCAAGTTCTAGAGAAAAGATCTGTCCAAGAATGAATTATGAACTCTGCATGAGTCACTCAGGGAAGACGTGCCCATTGGTCTAGAAGAATGATTATTAATTTGATAGAAATATGCGTAGATCAGGATAGTCCAAGTGGATTATTTTGTGAAAAGTTTCATAACCTTTAAATAGCATGCTTTTTATTCAGGACAATTGAAAGATGTTATATATGGCTAGAACTTAGCTTGTGTTGAGAGCTGGAAAAAGATGATGAGATTAGATGTGCAGGTAGCAACTAAATCATGGAAAGCCTTCTAGTTCTTGCTAAAGAGTGAAAATTTCATTTTTTAAAATGCTACTAAGTAGGCTTAAGTCCTTGAGGGGCATGATTAAATGTATGGTTAAGAAATATTAGTCTGAAAACAGTGTGATCAAGATAATGAAAGGTGAGGAGCATGTAGGCTGATGGGAAAATAATGAAACTATTTCAAAAGAGAAAGAGTGAGGGTTTAAATGAGTCATTAATGTGAAGAGGAAGGAATAGGTAGGAGAATGTTCAAGAAGTAGAATTGACAAAACTTCATGACAGAACAGATGTTGTGGGTCCAGGAGGAGGTTATACATGGAATAGTGGATCTCAGAGTGGTCCGTGAAAACACCCTTTCATCATAATGCTTCTGTGTTACCTGCCTTTACTACTTGTTTTCATTTCCACTCTGTTTTGGTGAATTTGCAATATTAATTAAAACTATAAATTTTTTGTAGAAATGGGGTCTCTCTCTGTTACACAGTCTGGCCTTAAACTCTTGGCCTCAAGCTATCTTCCAGCCTTGGTCTCTAAGAGTGCTGGGATTGCAAGCATGAAATCCATCATGCCACTGTGCCTAACCAAATTCTACTTTTAAAAAAATTTTAAACCATGAAAATTTAGGACAAGATCTAATATATTTGAATATCCTATCTTCATTTCTTTTTTTACTGTCAATACTATATGGATTGACTACCATGAAAAACTCTGTATTTACTTACATAAAGAAAGCTTTTAAAATAATTATAAAATGTTTTAAAATTATGTTTTCATTAGTCTAAAACCTGTCAACGTAATATAAAAAATTATCAACATTTATTAAAATTGTGAAATCCTTGAGCTTTTCAATAATATCAGTAAATTATTGCATCATTAAAAAATTAATATGTACTTTTGAATTGATTTTTCACATGGCTGTAAAAGCATGAAGTACTGATTAAAGTTTAATGAAAGCATTAAACTTAAGTATTTTAAATATGAAGTTGACTGAACTGAACTGAAGGAAAAATTATTTGAAAATCATTCAGGTTGTTCACATCCAAATCAATAAATTCCATGATGAAAAATTTAAATTAAAAAAAAAATTAGTTGGGCATGGTGGCACACACCTGTAGTCCTAGCTACTTGGAAGGCTGAAGCAAGAGGATTGCTTGAACCCAGGAGTTTGAGGCTGCAGTGAGCTATCATCTCACCACTTCACGCCAGCCTGGGCCACAGAACAAGGTCCTGTCTCTTAAGAGAAAAAAAAGAAAAGAAAGAAAAGTAGAATTTGATACTCTTCATTAGTATTTTTCTTTTCTGGTATCTGTTTAATTTCTTAGGGTACACACTGAAGTGGGTAACATCACATTGTTGATCAACAATGAAAAACCTTGCATTATTCTAAAAACTATGTGGGCTTGAAGAAGCTGTCTGCATTTTACAGAAGAGCAAACACTTTTGAACTACATCATCTGTCAGATTACCTAAGGCACTGAAGTTAGAAAATCCCTGGGGTTTGCTGCATTTTGCTAGGCTACCCATTAGCTTATTTTGTCAATTTTTACTATAAGAGGACAAAAAATAGAAATCACAGTATCTGTTCTAATATTCTTTTATGTTTGCAAGTAAAAACCTTTGGAAAAGATTCTCAGATTTATAAATGTTTTCATAATATGGTACAGCTACCTATTATATGTAATGTAGTTTAACAGTGTATCATTCTTGCGTTTACCTTTTGATGTAAATTATTAAGCAACACATAATTTTCATGAAGATCCTTTGTTCAGGTAAAATTAGTAGCATTTGAAAATAGTATATCTTTTCAAACATAACTTCAATTTTGTTTTAATGAAATTTGTTTTAAAGTCACTTGATTCCATTCATTAAACATTAAAATTTAAGCTTTATTTCAGAACACGCTTTAATGTGCTTAAAATACAATATGTGAATCACTTTTCTTAAAAATCTTCTTATTTTCTCCAGGGTATTAATTCTCAGAAGCTATAAGACACTGGTTTTTATTTTTATTTTTTCTGAAGGGGAAAATGAATATTTTCAGATAGATGGACAGATAGCAAATTGTATACACATACATGTACACACATACATACATGCACATATACACACACACATAGATACCTGCATATACAAATATATGTATTTATATATATATATAAGCAAACCTATTTTACTTAAAATCACCCATATTACACATTTTAATTTTTTTTTTTGTGACGGAGTCTGGCTCTGTTGCCCAAGCTGGAGTGCAGTGGCCGGATCTCAGCTCACTGCAAGCTCTGCCTCCCGGGTTTACGCCATTCTCCTGCCTCAGCCTCCCGAGTAGCTGGGACTACAGGCGCCCGCCACCTCGCCCAGCTAGGTTTTTTTTTTGTACTTTTTAGTAGAGACAGGGTTTCACCGTGTTAGCCAGGATGGTCTCGATCTCCTGACCTCGTGATCCGCCCGCCTCGGCCTCCCAAAGTGCTGGGATTACAGGCTTGAACCACCGCGCCCGGCCCACATTTTAATTTTTTAAGATAATTTTAAATGAGATAATTACAAGTAGGGAGAAAACAAATATAAATAACAGATGCATTAATTTCTAACCTAAAGCCTTTCCTCTCATAACTGATACAAAACAAAAGAAAACCTACTTTCACCCCTCCTATTCTACATAGCAGTAGAAGTCCTAGCCAGAGCAAACAGGAAAAAAAAAAAAAAGAAAAAAGAAAAGCAAAGAAATAAAAGGCATCCCGATTGGAAAAGAAGAAGTCAAATTGTCCCTCTTTGCAGATGAGATGATCTTATATTCTGAAAAATGTATATTTTGGCCTCACACAGTGGATCACACCTGCAATCCTAGCACTTTGGGAGGTCGAGGCAGGAGGATCACTTGATGCCAGGAGTTCAAGAATAATATAGTAATATAGTGATACTCTGTCTCTTACATGTTAAAAAAAAAAAAAAAATAGAAAAAGAAAAACCTAAAGACTCTACCAAAGTGGATTTAGATTTGATAAATTCAGTAAAGTTGCAGGGTACAAAATCAACATAGAAAAAGAAGTGGCATTTCTACACACCAATAATGAACCATTAAAAAAGAGATCAAGAAGGCGATCTCATTTACAATATCTCAAAAAATAAAATAAAATAGAAACAAATTAACCACGGAGGTGAAAGACCTCTACAAGGAAAACAGCAAAACACTAATGAAAGAATTGAACAAATGCAAAGCCACACCATGTTAACGGATTGGAAAACTTAATTGTTAAAATGACCATACTACCCAGAGCAATCTACAGGTTCAGTGCAATCCCTATCAAATTACCAATGTCATTTTTCACAGAATTAGAAAAACAATTGTGCAGCTAATCTAAGCACAACAGTTTTGGCATCCGTTGAGTGGAAAATTTGTTCAACTTTAATTTTTCTGTCAGACTTGTATAAGCTGAACCAATTGAGATGTCTGTGGTTTTGGCTATTGTTCTGCCGTTAATTGTTGGTCTTTCTTAATTAAGGCAAGAACAAGATGATTTTTTTCCCTCAAAAATTGATGTGATCTGCTACTGAGGGCTTCATCTTCAACATCATCTTGTCTCTTCTTCAGTTGACTTATTTATTTGTAAGCTGCTGATTTCTTTGGACATTGTTTCCCATAAACTTTTTGTGAAGCATCAATAATTTCATCATTCTTCCACCCAAGCTTTGCCCTAAGTTTGATGTTTGTCTTTGCTTCAATTTTAGCAGAATTCATGTTGCTCTGATAGGAGTCCTTTTCAAACTGATGTCTTAGCCTTCTTAGTGCCTCAAACTAGAGTCTACTTAGATATGTTATAACAAGAGTTGATGAGTTTATGTGAATTTATGAGTTATAAGATTATTAATTTATTTTGGTGCAAAAAAATTTTAATCCATACATTTTTTTCATAATATGCATTTTCTATGAACCTTTTGAAGATTCTGTTTCTCCAGAGACCCCTAACTAAGACACAAGGCTTAGTGATTTTTGCCCCAGAAGAATAAAGCTGAACATAAGACAGAGTTCTCAGTCTCTTTCCAAAAACACCTGACTTCATTTTCAACAGGGTGTGGAAAAGTTTAAGCATATGGACACTATACAAAAGCACAGAGGTTGTGATAAAAAGCAATTGGGAGAAAATGATAGGTATATGAGAGATATAAGCTAAACTGTAGGTCAGCAAGTTTGCTGGACAGGACCTGGAACATAGACAGCTGGGAGGAGCCCATCTGGATTTAGCACCAATGTCAAACAATGACCTCAGGAACTATCACTTTAAAAGATCTCAAATTGGATTGGCCCAATATGTGAAGTGATATATGCCCACAGGATATTTTTTTAAAAAATAAAGACATCGGCCTGCAAGTAGTGGAACTAAATAATTGGGTGTGGTCATGGAAAGAAAGAGTGAAAGAGAGTCCTGATTAAACCACTGTCATTCCACATCCAGAAGCTCAATTAACTCAAAGTAGGATAAATGCAAAGTGATATACCATCAGGCATGTCATAGTAAAAATACTGAAAGACAAAGACTAATGGAGTATCTTGAAAGCAGCAAAAGAAAAACTGCTCTTCACTTACAAAGGAACCTCAATAAGATTAACATCTGACTTCTCACTAAAAACACTGTAGACTGGAAGGCAGTGGAAAGTATATTCAAAGTGCTTAAAGGGAAAAAAGAAAAAAGAAAAAAACCACATCCACAAAGAATCTTGTATTCTTCAAAAAATAAGATGAAATAAAGGTATCGTGAGACAGACTAAAACTCACAGATGTGCCTTACAAGAAATACTAAGTGATCCCAGCCCAACCATACCAAAAAACAGTATCAGTAAGGTAATTATAAAAGAAAATATAAATGCATATTTTTTCCCTCCAAACTGACTTAAAAGGCAATTACGTAAAACAATATGTATATAATGTACTTTTAGGCCTATAACATAGATTTCTAGTATATTTACCAATAGCAACACAAAGGAGGTGGTGGGAGCAAAGCTGTATTGGACTACGGAAATGACTTCAGATAGTAACTCAAGTCAATAGGAACAAAAGAAAAGATCCAGAAATGATAAAGAAAATGTTAATGTAAAAAAGCAATAAATATACACTTGGTCTCCTTTCTTCTCTCAGCTTCTTTAAAAGATAAAAATTATATAAATTAATTAAAATTATAAATATGTTGGGTTTGTAACATTTATATTAATAGATGTAATATGTATAAAAATAATATCGCAATAAGGGAAAAAGCTATGTAGATATGAGATTTCTATATTTCACTGGCACAAAATTAATATCAATCTAAAGCTAATTCTGATACGTTAAAATATTTATGGTAAACCCTAAAACAATCTCTAAGGCATATAGTTGAGTTTCATAATTCATTGTAGTTATGGTCTATAAAACCTCTGCAAACATTGAGTTGCAAACCATGAATGAATTAATGACCTCTAATCACAACACTTTTGTTAACTAATCATTATATTACCTTGTTTTATTGTTGCTCTTTAAAGATATCTGATTACTAACAATGAACTTAGGGCAAACAGCACTGTAACTCATGCTGAATAAAGCTTATCTAACACATATGTTTTCTCCATAAGGGGTATCACCCTCCATAAAGGGTATCCTCTTTAACTTAGGAACACTAGACAGCTAGCACTGCACTTGGGGAGCCATTTTTAAAAGGGAAGCCAACAAGAAAAATCACAAAAATGCAAAAGCCACAGCTCTAAGCAGAGCATGAAAATGACATGTGTCTACAGTATGACCACGAACACATTAAGACACAGCATCACCTGCTCAACCTCAGCTGGAAGCGTGCACATCTGGAGACTCAAAGTTTTCACCTCTCTGCACATGCACATGTCTACAAATGACCACAGATGTGCCATGCATATTTATTTTGGGGTTGTAAATACATTTTTGCAGTAGGTGAATTCACAAATATAGAAACCACAAATAAAGATGATCAACTGTAACTTTAAAAAATACCTGGTAACTTGGGTGATTTTCCTCGACAAGTGACTTTCAGCCACTCTCTGCAGTCTCCATTCCAACATATCTACTTGCTCATTTCCATCCACATTATAGATTCCTTGCCTGTGATTTTTAGTTTTTTCGTGTGTTTTTATTGGGGATCTTAGTCTAGTTTACATAGTGTCATGTTAAATAGAGGTATAAATGCTTGCTAAGTACTAAGCACATTTAATGTTAGAGATAATAAAATATTTTCTTAGAAAAATAGATCCTGAGGAATATTAAATATTGATATTTGTATTATATATTAGATTATATAACTATAATATGCAAATGTGTATAAAAATATGCATGTGTTTAATTATTGTGTTTATAAAAACATTAATCAGCAAAATAGCCTTGAAAAAGCTAGTTATATCCTGTGAAAATTCTACATTTGGAGAAGAGAAATTAAAGCATAGTCAAAAGGTAATGAATTTATTATATAATATAATGATAGATATAATATCATAGGTTATCATAAAAGAGGATATTAATTTGCTGTTTACCATGCTAGTTAATCCTGTCTTCTTTCTGTTAACAGTATGGATCTAGAAATAAGAAATCTTATAAATGAGAAGAAAAAAATTCAGCACCTTGAAAAGTAGATTTTTAAAAATTAACTCATTGAATATTATTGCAATGTTGTGTTTGCAGAGTTGTTGAGGACATATACATTTGTTTCTGTTGACTGTTGAGAAAATTAAAGATGCACAAGTTGTAGCAGAACTTGTACCAATAAGGAGTCAACATCCAAAATACATAAGGCTAGTAGATATTTATTAATTGCCCAATAAATAAAGAGTTGTTAACCTGGGTGCAATCAATCTTATATGGGCTTTGGTGGGAGAAGTGGTATATGGGTCTGTGAACACTATGAGCATTTTTCTGGAGAGCAAGTCTGTTGCTCTAAAATATAACTTTTGGAGCAATGCACTTGCTTTCCAGTCACTTTGTTGACAGACATATGTCAGTTACCTCAGGACCATAAGCCTACAGGAAATTTGCATGATAGGTGAGAATTAAGAGAGGGGAGATATTAAATACAACCAATATTCTGCAGATATTTAATGAGAATCCTCTGTATACCACAACTGCTATTATTTGCCAGGTATATACTTTTAATAAAAGCGCAAAGTCCATAGAACCCTTCTACATAATATGTAGATCATTTCAAAATGCAGCAAACAATATAGTCTGTGACCAAAGTTAAGGGCATAATAGAAGACATTTTGTTTTGTTCTTTACTGTTTTTGGCTAAAGTCAATTTAAAATGATTACAAATATTCAATGGAAATCCATGTAAGACTGTGATAACTTATTTTGTTTCAGCACTCCAACATATAGCATACATACTGTATACTAAGTTAAAAATATTTTTTCTTTCAAGGTAACTGAACTGCACAATATCAAAAATATAACCAGACTGCCCCGAGAGACAAAGAAGCATGCGGTGGCAATTATCTTTCACGATGAAACGTCGAAGACATTTGCCTGTGAGTCAGGTAAGCTATTACTGGCCATCTACCCCTTGAGGAAATTGAGCTGCTTATGAGACAGTGGCCCAGGTAGATTAAGAAACACTATTGAACAGGATGGCCTACTGTAATGAGAATGTGCTGTAGAAGACTTCATTCAGAAGCTCAACATGTTGATATCCACCGATGTTTTGGTGCCTGTTGTTACATGTCTGTGTCTGGATTTGGCTCCCAGGTGGTCTGCCTGTTGGGGTTTCCATTCAAGTTTTGAGAATTAAGTAAACAATACCTGGCAGGTATTGTTCGGGTATATGACCAATATTCTGGTTGTTGCCCAGTGTGTCTCTAGGCATTTGGTAGGGCAGGAATCGGGGTGCTTTGCAAAAGCATGGCAGAGCAAAGCCCCAGTCCCCAGACAGCACAAAACAGAACTTTGAGCTATTTGTTGCTTTCATGGATTGTCAGTACTGCAAGTAAATACATTTCAGATTGAATTTTAGCATCTTGGTTCATAAAGCACTCTGACATTATTGAGACACAAGGCAGTTTATAGTTTGAACTTGCAGTATTTTTCATATTGGAATCCCTATGGTGTGTTATATATTAGTTGGCTTATCACTTTTTAAAGATTTTGCTCAATGCAGTGGTGCATTTGTTTTATAATGGATGTTAGCAGAAAGTACCAAGGGTTTGCAAGATGTGAACTTAAACTAATGATTAGGTCTTTAGGGGAAATTTTATTCAGTATTTTTAAAAAGTAAAATGGTCCCTCTAGTTTTGTATACTTTGTTTATGGATGTCGTTAATACCAGGTTATTTTATTCTAAAACTGATAATGTCCCTTTGCCTAACTGAAATTGCTCACACCTCTCACCGACCTTATCTTAGTATGGCTAAACTGAACTGGAATTTATCTCAGTGTTCCTCTTTTCTTGCATGCCTTTATCCATCTGTCCTGACATATTTCTCTTCACTTGCAATCTGACCTCATTTCATCATTTAAAATCGACATTTTGGAGTTGCACAGAAGCCTGTTAATTGATATAAATTCCCATTTTGTAATACACCCTGTCCCAGCCTTGCTGGTAATAATATAATATCATCCAATGATTTTTCTGCCTTCCTGTCCACTGTCTTAAAACTGGTAAACCACTTTGTTTTCTTCTGGGCTCTTAGTCTCTCATATTAAAACTGGTATTTAAAATAACTAAAAGGTAATGTTTAATATTTAAATTTCTAATTTTCCCATTTACATTTTCAAATTGTAGTGAGCAATATTGTGAATGTATAGGAAATACTGGAGCCTATTGATTTGTTAAAGAATGATATTTGGTTATATTTCTTTATGTGAAAATCTTATTTATGTTGTGTTTGGAAAGATATTGACCTAAAATTCATGTTCAGTTAATAACTTAATCATTCAATATATTGCTCCTTTCCCTCTGATTACAATCTTGAATCCCATATTACAGTAGAAAATCATTTATTGCAATTTTATGTATTTATACAGATGGCTTTTCTGATTTACATCATTATAATCTACTCTCCATTTAACTTCCTATTGGTTTTAAAATAAACTAGGCTTGAGAATATTATAAAGCATATAGGATTATGCCTTTTCAAATTTCTATATTCTTGGAAGTTAGAGTAAACATATATTCCTAAAATTTTGTCTAAATATCTTTGCTTCTCCATGACTCTTTTCTATCTCATTTATCCTGGCATCACCTGAATGTCCTTGCCCTCATAGATCACAGAATATATACCAATGGCCCAATTGAAAGCAAAGCTCTGGTTTACATCCTGATACTTAAGAGCATTTTAATAGAAAAGGTGTATTATTTTAATAGAAAAGGTGTATTATTTGAATAGTACATCTGAGTTCTGTGTCCCATCATCTCAAGTTCTTAGTTTATAAATGTCAGTCTGTATAACATACTGATATTATTCAGTCAGAAACTCATATAATTGAAATTCAGCTGTACTTGTGTTTATATATACTATCTGGAAATTTTGAAGTATGATTTGTTGAACTTTGTTGGCCTATGCACAACAGAAGACCAGGGTGTTCCAGACAGTAAGTGTGATAATAGAGCAGTGCCCTACTCCTGACCAGGTGCTACAGTCAGAGCCCCTCATCATTACACAAGGCTCTGTGCAAACAAAACATTCTCCCTACTGGGTTGCCTTAACAAAAGCATTTAAATTTTTATTTAAAGGCCATAAAGATTTAGAATTTTAAAATAAAACTCCCAAGTACATCCAGCATCCAGATCTTTCTTGGTTTTTAGTAACAGAAACCAGTGTTTCTTGGCGAAATGGTAGATTCTAGAACTGGGGCATGAAATACACAAGATGAGCCCAGAGCATCTTGTAGCATCTTGTAGTGCCAGAAAGGAAGGAAGCACCGCAAAAATGCTGCTGTATGTCTGAGGGACACAGGAGTTCCCAATGGCCGAAGATGGAACAATTTGAGTGATAAAATAAAGTAGCAAAGGATTATAACCCAAATTATAAATGAACATTTATGAGTCCATGCTTTAGCAATGATTGATGAATAAATACATAAGAGTACAGAAAAATATCCCATGCAGAAAATTACAAATAATTTATGTAGATGCTGTATCCACAGGAGGTGGAGCATGGCTCCCTGTGCTTTAAGTGGGGGATGTTCATAGTGACTTCGTCTCTAGGAGAATAGGATAGAAAAGGACAGGAGAAAACAACTTTATGGTGGAGAAAACTGACAGACACTGCCTCATCCAGGTGACCAAAGTGAAGATCAATAATGATAAATCATGTTGATAGAATCTACCCTTGATATGATGTGATCAAAAATAGCACTTTACCTCTGTGGTCTTCATCCTAACAACCTATAAACCCATGAGAATAACATCAGACACATCCTGATGAAGGAATGGGTATTTGTATTCCACAAATTTTGTATTTGTATTCCACAAAATTTGTATTCCACAGGTATTGTATTCCGCAAATACCTGCCCAGGATGGATCAAAACTTTCAAGGTCATTACAAACAAGGAAAGCCTGGAAAACTGTCCCAACCAAGAGGGAGCTAAGAAGGCATGATGAATAAATGTAATATGATATCTTGATGAGATCTTGAAACCAAAAAAGGACACTAAGTAAAATCTAAGGAAAATTTAATAAATTTTGGTGATTAGTTAGTAAAACTTTATCAATACGAATTCATTAATTTTAACAAATGTACCATACTAATATAAGATGTTACTAATAGGAGAAGATAGGTATAGGCTATATAGGAACTCAGTATTACTTTTGCAATATTCTTTAAAACTATACCAAAATGAGATGTTTTTGTTTAAAAATAATGTGGAAGTCAATAAAAATATATCAATGAACTAGAGTAGATTCAAGTATAATAGAAATCTGTGCATTATCAAGGATATATTAAAAATTAGTAAAGAAAAATTATATCTTACAATAACTGCTGTTTGAAAAACTAAACTCTTACACCATCCTATTAGAGAATGCTTTCAGAATGATGAAGTGATATTCATTATTTCTTAACAACGGAAATGACAATACTAAAATCATTGCCACTGTTCAGTGGCTTGAGAGGAAATGTTAGATGTTTACCTAGTGTCATGAACAATAATGAAGAACCAGACTTAAAGTTGTATTGTGAGGGTCCCATCTTTCAATATAGGTGATTCAGCAGAAGGCTGAGCCTACCATATGTTCTTTTAGTGAACTGAGCACTCCCTTCAGGGTCATTTTAGAATACTGTTTTATTACTAACTTTGAAATAATTATCGAGGCCCTACTTGGTTTTCTCTGAAATGCTACTGTGTGAGCTTACCACACATCTGTAGGACAAATGGAAAGGTTACAAGATGGCTTACCTTTGATACTGATTTCATAGTGCAAAAACCTACCCCTGAGGCCCTAACCCTACAATTCTGCCATCCTGCCTTACAGAGTGCCCTGTGGACATTTGGTACCAGTCTATACATCATGTAAAACCTATACCAGAATCTGCTCATCACAGCTATTGCTACCATGTTAGTCTCTTCCATAGATTTCTAGATACCCTGAAATATAGACATCTGTAGAAAGCTTTACTCGGTTCCTGTTGAGTCAAAACGTTGAAATTAAAATGCATGTATTTGTGAAGCCTAACTTTAGGGGAACTATTTTGAATATTTAGTTATTATACAATTTATTCTCAGTGAAAAACATTTACAAAGAAATAGGATCATAATTTTATTTTAACTAGGATAATCTCAAAATACAAGCATCAAATTAGGGTCATTAATAGCATTCTTAATTGAAAATGACAAGTAGTGGTCTCAATAAATCACACTGAGAATTCGAATCCATAATTTAAACTGAACACTGCAATTATTTTTAATATAAACAGATACTTTCTGTATTTCTAACTTTGAACTTTCCCATTATCAATTACCAGTGGGGAAAAATGGCTTATTTGGCATACTAATTAAGGAACTAGGATTAGTATAACCACAAAAGACAAGGTTCTATTCTGTTTTATAAAAATTTTTGAACACACAGAATCCTCTTGCTAACAAAGACTTTCTTCTCATGTCTGAATTTCACACGCAAAAGTCTGAAATGTGAAGGTTTCTTAATGTTGGTTTTATGGTTCGTATAAGATTTTTGGGAAATGTAGGGCTCTTCATTAGGATAAAATGTTTTTAACTTCCCAGAGAAGAATTTCCTGACAACGTGGCTGAAGTTAGACACAAATGTTAATATAGAAGAATGCTTTTATTTGAATTTCTAACAAATGGTTTTCAACTACTTTAAATATGACCAACTTGAAAGTATTATTTTTTTAAAACTACTTTTTATGTATAGATCTAAGTCTGCTTGAAACTAGTAGTTGAAGTGTTTGAGAAATAATGGCAAGTTTTTTAAATTGTCTCAACTTCATGACACATGCTGAACGGGATAAAAAAGAACGTGAAAATCATAAACAAGAAAGTTTATTACTTTGTAATGAAAATTATTTTTAGGTAAATGTTAAGCTACAGTAGTTTATATCTGTTAATAAAATTTTATTCTCCAAGAAAATGCTGTGTCAAATAGATATTGTGTACATTATTAAATATTCAAAGGAATTGCCAAGTGATAACAAGAAATCCACTTTCATTTTATTTGTATAAACTTGAGGCTACAAGTGCAGTTTTGTTATGTGGTTACATTATGCAGTGGTGAAGTCTGAAGAAACCCACTTTCTAGTTTAATAAGAGTGTCACTTCTCCTTGTCGGAGAGAGTGTCTGAACCATGGCCTCAGGATAGAAAATTTCAAAAACTCCTTGTAGTTTTATGAGACCCCCTGTTGGGAGAGATCTCTTTGTGTGTGTGTGTGTGTGTGTGTGTGTGTGTGTTTCAGAATCAGCTGAGATCAAATCATTTTGCAGCATTAAGTATTTGTCATTTTTAAAAGCTTAAACATACAAAATGATAAAAAGTAACAGTAGTTTTACTGAAACCTTTCTATAGTTCTGCAATAAGAGTGGGAAATGTATTAATGCAAAAAGTCCTCCCTGCAGCCTCATGCAAACTGTCCTGTCCCTTTAACCAAAGAAGAAACAGAGGTACTCTGAACCTCAGCACATGCTCTTAACAACTAGGTCACCTGCACAAGTTTTCACCTGAGTCCTGATGTTAATTACCAAACATATATTCACTTAACATAGATGACAGTCATATGCTGTCTTTTCCTTGAGGTCTCTCCTTAAGCACAAATTATTACTAAGTCCAGGATAAAAGTTAAAACATCACTTTTTTTTCTGGTGGATGACTTTAAAAACGAAATGTAACAACAATAAAAGGTAGTATGATTTTCAATATTCTGAAAATAATCCCACTAATAATCTAAAGAATAAAAAGTATATTATTATATTATTTGTCACAGAAAGTATTTGACAATATTCAAAGATATGCATGATAAAAACTATGAGAAGATAAAGAATAGATGGGAACTTCCTCAACTTGATAAAGAATATCTGCAGAAACCTATGGCTACATCACACTTAAGATAAAAACCAATGCTTTTTCCATAGACTGGGAAGACAGAAAGCTTTCCTGCTGTCCTCCATGCTGTGCAAGACAGTTCTGGAAGCTCTGCTATCACAGTAAGGCAAGAAAGAGAAATAAAAGACATACAGATTGCAAAGCAATGAATATAACTGCCCATTTTTTGAAGGCGACATAATTGTCTATATTTAAAAAATCCCTACCGGGTACGGTGGCTCACCACCTGTAATCCCAGCATTTTGGGAGGCCGAGGCAGGCACATTACCTGAGGTCAGGAGTTCAAGACCATCCCGGGCAACACAGTGAAACCCGTCTCTACTAAAATACAAAAAATTAGCCGGGCATGGTGGCACACACCTGTAGTCCCAGCTACTTGGGAGGCTGAGGCAGGATAATGCTGGAACCCAGGAGGTAGAGGTTACAGTGAGCTGATCACGCCACTGCACTGCAGCCTGGGCAAGAAGAACAAAACTCCATCTCAATCAATCAATCAATCAATCAATCAATAAAATGCCCGAGGAGTTCTAAAATTATATGGAAAGAAAGACAACTCTCAATAAAATACATATAAAAGGAACAAACTTCAACAGAGTAATGGCCACTTGTGAAAAGCCCACAACTAACATCATAATCCATGAAGAAAAACTGAAAGCTTTTTCTCAAAGATCTGGTACAAGGCAAGGATACTCACCCTTGCCACTTCTATTGAACATAGCACTGGAAGTCCTGCGCAGAGAAATTAGACAGGAAAAAGAAACAGAAGATGTCCAAATTGGAATTACCCCTGTTTGCAGATGACACAATCCTATGTGTAGAAACCCGAAGGGCTCCATTTAAAAACTGTTAGGGCAAATAAACGAATTCAGTGAAGATGCAGGATACAAGATCAACGTACAAAAATCAGTGGCACTTATGTACACTGACAACAAATGACTCAAAAAGGAATTTTTTTTTCCTTTTTGCTTTTTTCTTTCTTTTTTGAAACGGAGTCTCTCTCTGTTGCCCAGGCTGCTGGAGTGCAGTCGCACAATCTTGGCCCACTGCAACCTCCGCCTCCCAGGTTCAAGCAATTCTCTGCCTCAGCCTCCTTCAAAAAGGAAATTTTTAAAAATAAGTCTATCTATCTAAATTGTGTTTACAAAATAAAATACTTAGGAGTAAATTTAACCACGGATGGTTTTGTGTGTTACTCTTTTCATGAATCCCAGCACATAACAAAAGATTCCTGGGTCAGCGAAAAGAATTTTTTTTCCCCAAGTCCCAAAGAGGCAATGTGATTAGCCCAGATGGATGCCTGCACATGCAGTGGGGGTCACAGTTGCAGAACCTAGAACCAGAAACTAGGCACTTTTTAAACAACCAGCAGGTATTGCAACAAGCAGCAAACAAGCCAACCCCCTTACCTCCAGGGGCAGTGGGCAGTTACCTGGTAGCCACACTTGATCTACTTTGTTGCCTTTGAAACGTTAAAACTCATAAAAAAGGAAGATGATCTACTTTATTTTATGAGGCCAGCATAGTAACATCTGATATTATTCTGTTTTAATATATTTTTAACTTTAAATTTAAAAATTAACAAAAAGCTACAGTAATATACAATAGCAGGAAAAAGGTAAATATTCAGGAGGGATTTAATTGCTATATAAAGGAAAATAACAAGCCTTATTTATAAACATAAAACAGATCGTTTCCTTGGATATAAAAACACAATATTAAAATATAAACTTCTCCCAAAACACAATATTAAAATATAAACTTCTCCCATGTTAATAGTGCATTTTAATATAGTTCCTACTTGGATGTCAACAAAATTTTACTTTTAGATTAGGGAAAATTATTTAAAATTTATATGGAATAATATCTATAAATAACCAAAAGACAATATGTTAGAGTCTAAAAACATTTCAAAGAAATTTGGAAAACTGTATGCTTAATCTAGGGATGGTAGAGACCTTCTTTATAAAGACAGAAGCTCCAAAACTATAAAACACAACTGATGTATCTGAGCCTAAAAAATCAAACAGCTCTCCTACAGCAAAGGATTCACAAGCAGAGTCACCACACAAATTAGAGTTTTAGGATAATTTTGGAAATGCAGGTAACAGATAAAATGTCAAAAACTACAATGTGAAAAAAACTCTTATAAAGTGGCAAGGAGGAAATGTTAACAATTACAGTTATGCAAAGATTATGACTAGGCAATTCACATTTTTATAAACACAGATGGCAAAATTGTTTTTAAGAAGACTTAAATTGTAAAATAGTTAGAGATATAAAAAATCAAAATAATAATGAGAATAAACCCAAGATTAAAAGGAACCCTCAGTTCAAGTTATAAATTTATTTAAAATCTTATAACTAAGCCTTTAATCTATTTTGATTTGATGTTTGGATATAGTGTAAGATAAGGGTCCAATTTCATTTTTTCTACATGGATTTCCAGTTTTCCAACACTATTTGTTGAATAGCTTATCCTTTGCCCACTATATGTTCTTGGCACCCCTGTTGACTGTATATGTGTGGATTCATTTCTGGGCCATCGGTCTGTATGTCTGCCTTCATACCAGTATTACACTGTTTTGATTATGGTAACCTTATAATATATTTGAAATCAGGAAATGTGATACCTCCAGCTTTATTCCTGTTTCTCGAGATTGATTTGGATATTCACAGTCTTTTGTGGTTCCATATGAATTATAGAATGTTTTCTTTATTTTTGTAAAAGAAGAAAAAAAAAGTCATTGAAATTTTGATACAGTTTGCATTGAATCTGTGGATTGTTTTGGGTAGGATGACATTTTACCGGTATTAATTCTTCAAATCCATGAGCAATAGATGTTTTTCCATTTGTTTGTATCTTTTTGAATTTCTTTCATAAATGTTTGTATTTTAAAGCATACAAATTTGGGAGGCTGAGGCGGGTGGATCCCGAGGTCAGGAATTCGAGACCAGTCTGGCCAACATGGTGAAACCCCGTCTCTACTAAAAATACAAAAATTAGCTGGGCACAGTGGCAGGCGCCTATAATTCTAGCTACTCAGGAGGCTGAGGCAGGTGAATCGCTTGAACCTGGGAGGTGGAGATTGCGGTGAGCTGAGATGGCACCACTGCACTCCAGCCTGGGCAACAGAGCAAGACTCTATCTCAAAAAAAAAAAAAGAAAAAGAAAAAGAGAAAAAAAAAAACTTAACTTTTAGTTAAGTTTATTTCTTAAGTATTTTATTTTTTATGGTGCTATTGTAAAACTCTTAGAAGAAAACAAAGGGGACATTTTTATCTCCTTGGTCTGGAAAAATGATTTCATGGCTATAACACAAAAAGCTCAGATAACAAAAGAAATAGGTGACTGGAAATTGTGTCAAACTAAAAAGCTTCTAAACAGTGAAGAAAGATATCAACAGAATGAAAAGGCAATCTACAGTTGGGAAAAATACTTGCAAACTACCTTATTAGCAGTTAGTTTCCAGAATATATTAGGCATGTGTACATCTCAATAGCAAATAACTAAATTATCCAATTCAAAAACAGAATAAACATCTTTCCAAAGAAGACATACAGATGGTCAACAGGTGTATGAAAGGTGCTCTGAACATAACAAATCATTATAAAAATGTAGAGCAAAATCATAATGAGTATTATGAAAATGTAAATCAAACCTGCCAGGATGGCTATTACAAAAAATAAATAAAAGATAAAAAGACAACAAGTGTCGGCAAAAATGTGGAGAAATTGGAATCCTAGTGTATTAGCAATGGAAATGCAAATTGATGCAGCTCTTATAGAAAACAGTATGGAAGTTCCTGAAAACATTAAAAAGGAGAATTACCATATGATCTGGCAATCCCATTTGTGAGTATTTATCAAAAGAATTAAAACCTGGATCTTGAAGAGATGTTAACACTCCTATGTTTATTGCAGCACTTTCACAATAGCCAACATATGGAAACAATCTGAATGTTGATCAGTTGATGAGTGGATTAAGAAAATGTGGACTAGACATACAATAGAGTGGTATTCAATCTTTAAAAAGGAAATTCTGCAATATGCAACAACATGGATGAATCTTGAGAGCATTACGCTAAGTGAAATAAGCCAGTCACAAAAAAAAACAAATACTGCCTGATTTCACTTATGTCAAGTATCTAAAATAGTCAAATTTGTAAACCCGAAGAATGAAATAGTAGTTACCAGAAAGTAGGGGCTAACCAATGGGCATAAAGTTTCAGTTAAGCGAGGTAAATAAGCTCTAGAGATCTGCTCTACAACATTGCACCTCTACTCATTAATAATGTATTGTCTTTTAAAAAATTTGTTAAGAGGATAGAGCTCATGTTAAGTGTTCTTATCACAATAAAATAAAATTTTAAGAAAAGGGAAAAATGAATTCTCACATTTATTTCCCATGAAAATGTAGGTAAAAGTATATTCTCATAATGGCTGATAGGTATATGAATTGTTGTCCCTAGGTTTTCAAGAAAATTGGCAATTGCTATTAAATAAACATGCATACCCTTGATTCTATGAACCTCTTTGGGAATATATCTCATATAAGCATATACACTAATACATGAGGATATAGGTTCAAGAACATTAAATACATTATGTATATGGCAAAAAAATTGGAAATGTATGCCTATCAATAAAACAGTTGAGCATTTATGGTGTGTCCTTATTCCATGAAATATTTTGCAATCACTAGAAAGAATTCTAATTAAATCCTTTGAAAAGATTTCAGTCAAACTTAGTTCTTCATGCCAAGCAACCAACCAAGAAGTACACAATGAACACAGTCCCCCCGCCCCCATCTGTGGATACTGCATTTGTGGAGTCAGCCAACGGTGAATTGAAAATATTTCGAAAGAAAAATAACAATACATCAACAAAAAACAATACAAATTAGGAAATACAGTATAACAATGATTAACACAGCATTTAAATTGTATTACATATTATAAGTAATCAGGATATACTTTAAAGTATTGGGGAGGTTATATGCAAACACTGCAGCGTTTTATGTGAGAGATTTGAGCATTCATTGATTTCGGTATTTGAGGGTTAGGGAAGAGGGTCCTTAAACCAATCCCCTATGAATATTTAGGAGCAACTGTAATCACATATTTAAGGGAAACAAAGAGAAAAAGACAGTTTTAACAACTGCTGCCTTAGGTAAGGGAGGATGATAGTGAAGTGAACGGAAAAGGAAGAGGGACAAAAAAGGCAACCAAAAAAGAAAAGGTAGTACAACTATTATGTACCCATAAAAATGAAAAATACAAAAAGGAAAGAAGATAAAATGAACAAAACATCAAGTATACTATTTATTGCATTCACATGAAATTACGCATATGTGAATTTGTGCATGAATGTGTTCAGTATTTTTAAGTAAGTTAATCATCAGGAAATGCAAATTAAAACTGCAATGAGCGCATAGTGATGTACCTATCAGCATGACTAACATTTTTAAAAAATTAGCGACGCCACCAAGTGCTTGTGAGGATGCAGAAAAACTAGATCTCTCATATGTTGCTGTTGGGAAATGTAAAACGGTACCGTCAGTTTGGAAAATTGTTCGGCAGCTTCTCATAAAATTAAACATGAAATTAACGTACATCCTAGAAATTACACTCTTGGGCATTTATCCCAGGAAAAAGAAACAAGTACACACACACACACACACACACACACACACACCCCTGTACCTGAATGTTTATACTAGCTTTATTTGTAAGAGCCCCAAACTGGAAAGAACTCAGATGTCCCTCAACAAACTGGTATCTTCACACCATGACATAAACACTCTTCGCCAGTACAAAAAAGAACTCTTAATATATGCAGCAACCTGGGTGAATCTGGAGGGGATTTCACTAAGTGACAAAAAGCACATCCCAAAATGTTTTAGATACCATGTGATTCTGTTTACATATCTTTTCAATGACAAATTTTAGAAATGGAAGACAGATTAGTAGTTGCCAAAAGTTAGCAATGGGGCTGGAAGTGTGGGGACAGGAGGGCTGTATGGTCACTAAAAAGTAACAGAGCTTGTATTGGAACTGTGCAACATTGATTGTGGTGATGCGTACACAAGCCTCCACAAGTGATAAATTATATAAAACTTACACACACACACACACAGGAGTAAAACTGGGAAACCAGAAGTAAGATCAGTGGACGATCAATGTCAACACCCTGGTTGTCATATTATACTGCTCTTTTGCAAAATGTTACCACTGGGGGAAACTGGACAAAACGTGCACAGGATGTCTCTATCATTTCTCATAAATACCTGTGAGTCTATAATCATCTCAGTAAAATTATCAACGAAAAGTAAATTAGGTATATGTCTATGATCTTAAGGTTGTCTATAGTGTATATTTAAGTTAAAAAAAAAAAAAAAAAAAAAAAAAACCCAGGATGGGAAGACAATTGCAGAAAAATTTGTTTTCCTTAGGTTTTCAAGAAAACTGGCTATTGCTATTTCCTATAATATGGTAAAAAGAAACTAACTACAAAACCAAAAATAATCCTCAACCTGTGCCTGTGTGGCTTGTGCATGTTTATGAGCACGAAGAGATTTGTATGCGAGGGTGCATGTATGCGAGGGTGCATGTGTGCGAGGGTGCAGATGTATGTCTTGCTCTTTTCTAACATAGAGACCTTGCATGAGCTGCTTCCCTGCCTACCCCCGCCCGGCACCAGCACCTCACCCAACCGACTCCTACATCTCCTTCCATTTTCAGCGTAAGGGTCTCCTGCTCTGTGCCCCCTCACGCTGCTTAGTGCCTTTGCTCCCCACTCCCATAGCACCCTAAAGCTGGGCTTGACACTCTCTGTTCAAGGTGTCTCTACTCTGCCAGATTTTAATTCAGTGAGGATATGTGCATATTGGCTTACTTACACCCCTATATTCCTAACACCACATGCTAATAAAAGTGTGTTGAATTATTAATTAATACCTGAATTAGTAAAATGTATACTTGTTTTATCTTAATGTATATTTCTTGGATAATTCTTTCTTTTTTGCTTTTCTTTCTCTTTTGAGACAGGGTCTTGCTCTGTTGCCCAGGCTGAAGTGTAGTGGCATGATCATGGCTCACTGCAGCCTCTAACTCCCTGGCTCAGTAAATCCTCCCACCTGTAGCTGGGACTCCAGCTGTGTACCACCATGCCTGGCTAATTTTTGTATTTTTTGTAGAGATGGGGTTTCGTTATGTCGCACAGGCTGGTCTCGAGCTCCTCAGCTCAAGCCATCCACCCGTCTTGGCCTCTCTAAGTGCTGGGATTATAGGCAGGAGCCATGGTGCCTTGCCTATTGCTTTTTTCAAAACAAATTTTAAAGACTATATGCTTTGTGCTTGTGATGTGAGAGTGAACGACCAGCGTGCTGCATGTGTGTGTGTGTGTGTGTGTGCATGTGTGTGTAAAATTGGTTATGGCACACCAGGCCTGCAGCAGTAACTCTGCAAGTAAAGCATTTCTGTATACAATGAGAAATTCAACGTTTTGCCTATTCATTAAAAAGAGAGCCCTTCTTTCTTTTATTGTGTATGTCCCAGTCTCAAGGCAATGGCTAGTAAATGAAAAAGGAGATGACGTAGAGAAACCCAAAGTTTGGTTAATCGATTCTGCTTACCTTCATTAAGAAAAACAAAAGAGGAAAAAAAGAGTATAACTGTGTCAGCATATGAAACCTAAAATCTTACTTTCAAATAATTTAGGACAAGTAAATTTTTAAGTCTGAATTACCTGTTTAATTTCCTAAATAGTTATATGAAGCATTGAATGTATTCCATAATATAATGAGGATATTTTTATAGGCTCTTCCATCCAAAATATGTCATGGAATATGTATCAATTGAATAAATTCTTCCACATGAAAAATTGTAAAAATGAATTTGTGTAAATCCCAAATCTCAATATAGTCATATATTTATAATTAATATTTTTAAGTTTTCTGAGTATTACCTCGTGCCTGAAATACCTGGTTATCAATTTATCACATTTCAGTTTATTCAAATTTCATTTCTCAAATTCTGTATCTTTATTTCAAAGACAACATTGTTTACTAAAGTAGCACCTTTTTCCGCATAGTGATTTGTGTTAGGCAATACATTTGTATCTTACAATATTATCACTAATTTTTCTAAAAATTTTTTTCCAGAGGAGTCTGTCGTTTTCTGCTTCTCAGACTTGGCATAATCTTTCCTACCACAAGTCATCTAGAAAAGATGCTGTTAAAAATCATCCTTGAATTCAAAAAAATCAACCTTGAATTCAAAATGACAGGGAGTAGGCATACAGTTAAACCTTTCTTTCCATTAGCATTTTCAGGTTTACTGTGGCATAATTAGCAAGTAAAAATTCTGTTTATTTAAGGTATACAACTTGATGTTTCAATATATATATGCTTCATAAATTGGTCACCACAATAAAGCTAATTAAAATATCTGTCACTTCATGTAATTACCACTTTTTTTCTTTGTGCCTGTGCATGTAAGAATACTTAAGATCTACCCTGTTAGCAAATAGATGCAATCACAAAACCTGTATTGGTTTCAATATGTGGCATAGAACCTGTAAATAGAAATTAATTTGTTTTGCATCTATGTTACAGCCATAGACACTAAACAAATAATCTGTACTTAGACATAGGTGAATGGAGCCTACCGTAAAGTCCAATTACTATTCATTAACATTATAAGAATATATATATATACACACACACACATACATATGTATATGTTATTTCACCAAAAATATTTTTACTTGATTTTTTTTTTTTAAAGCATTTCTATTTCCGTATTTGGAAATACTTTTGAAGCGTGTAGATTATTTAGGATTAGAAGGGCTCACTTTCTGCTTCAGAATAGAGGAAGTGTCCCTCATATAAAGGTTGTATAGAGTTCAGGTACTCATCCCAGATTATAGAACTTTTCATCTTTATGGCCACAAAGCTGATTTAATAAAAGTAAGATAGTAAAACAACTAATAGTTTTTATCGATGTTAGATCAGTGGTATAGACAAATATGACTAAGTTGTTGCAAATATAGTATATATAACCCCAAATAACAGCTGGTATGTATCCATGACAAAGGAGAAAATCAATTTTATTGCATTTAAGAAGCCAACTTAGGGTATGACATTAGAAAAATTATTCACTAGTGCTGCTTAGAGTTATATGGTCTGTGGGCAAACTATAATACTTCAGTTTCAAGTGATGTCAGTCCAGCACTTTTATGGACATTCCATTACTCTGGGGATAATGGGAAACATTTCTGTTTACTGATTGTTCAATACAAAAGACAACTTGAATAAAGCTGGAACAACTTATATTTCTAGCTGACTCAGTCACTGTGGAATAGAATTGCTGGTTTATAACCATCTGCTTCTCAGCCATCCTGCTAAGAGATGTGGAAGAAATCATTAAAAACAGAATATAGTGGCCTTATGTTATCTGAAATGTATTGAGATTTCGAAGTTAATTCTTTAGAGAAAGTGGAATGCTGTATAGCAATGTCAGTGGAATGAGACTTGAAATTTTTAATGCCCTTCACAATTTCACATTGAAGAAAAATACCAAACCTTAAGCTGCACATACCTCCACCAAAAGCTTACATTATTTTGGTGAAATTTGGGTATGGCATTGTCAGATTGGCATAACAAACCAGAGACAAAACTGATTTGAGCAAAGTTTGATGTGACTAAACTGCCCTGCCGTGTCCAGCCTCTACTGTGTATGGGATATCAGTGAAATGGGTGTGTTCAGTTGAAAGTAGTTTCTCTTTGACACCAAAATCATAACCAAGGTGAACCAGCTTTCATTTAGGATGAGTGTGGCTAATGCGTTTTTTCTAAAAGAGGTTCTTGGATTTGATACATTGGAAATAAGAAAGGAATGAGTTCCTAGTGGGATAAAGAAAAAATTGGCTGCTAAACACTAAGGATAAACAATACAGTTAAGTGTGATATACAGAATACTAATGTATCCCGGTATCATTGCTCACTAAACACTGATGAACTCTAGAAATTAATGGCAGAAGAATAAAATCCAGAAATCTAGTACATATCCTGAGAGGCTTCTCTTCCTGTTCCCAGCTTCAGTAGAGTGTTACTATCACACTGGTACTGCTTTGTTTCCCTGTCTTTGAACTTCATGAAGAGTAGGAAGAGCTACCACTCATGACTGTCTGCTCTGCATCGGTGTCTGTGTGGCATCCCAGCACCTCTCACCTCCACCAGGCCATGCTCATTGCTGGGCTGCCCAGGCCTGGCCTTCCCATCACCTTACACAACAAAGCCCTAGCTGGCCCTTTCTCTATGTCAACCAAGCTCCAGAAAGTAACTTTAGAACTACTAGATATGCAAGAATTTAGAAACTCCTTTTTTAAAAACATTTTATGAGCAATTAACATACAGTATCAGCTGGTAAATGGTTGTTGAGGAGTTGTCATTGTCATTCTTATTTTTGTTTTTTTATTTTTATTTTTATTTTTATTTTTTATTATACTTTAAGTTCTAGGGTACATGTGCATAACGTGCAGGTTTGTTACATATGTATACTTATGCCATGTTGGTGTGCTGTACCCATCAACTCGTCAGCACCCATCAATTCATCATTCATATCATGTATAACTCCCCAAGGCAATCCCTCCCTCCTCCCCCCTCCCCATGATAGGCCCCAGTGTGTGATGTTCCCCTTCCCGAGTCCAAGTGATCTCATTGTTCAGTTCCCACCTGTGAGTGAGAACATGCGGTGTTTGGTTTTCTCTTCTTGTGATAGTTTGCTAAGAATGATGGTTTCCAGCTGCATCCATGTCCCTACAAAGGACGCAAACTCATCCTTTTTAATGGCTGCATAGTATTCCATGGTGTATATGTGCCACATTTGCTTAATCATCATTAAGAAGTCAGGAAACAACAGTTGTTGGAGAGGATGTGGAGAAATAGGAACACTTTTACACTGTTGGTAGGATTGTAAACTAGTTCAACCATTATGGAAAACAGTATGGCAATTCCTCAAGGATCTAGAACTAGATGTACCATATGACCCAGCCATCCCACTACTGGGTATATACCCAAAGGATTATAAATTATTCTACTACAAAGACACATGCACACGTATGTTTATTGCAGCACTATTCATAATAGCAAAGACTTGGAATCAACCCAAATGTCCATCTGTGACATTCCTTATTTTTGTACATTAAGAAAATATACTTCTGCTTTATTTGCAGAATTTACATAAAGCATATTACCTTGCTTCTCACTTCAAAGTTTTACCATATGATACCCGGTTAAACAGAATTGTGCTTTTTTAAGAAATTAAGACCTCTATAATTGGGTGCCAGACATTTTGAAATCTTTGTAGCAAAAAAATGGTTTGAATATTTTTATGCATATACAAACAAAACCTTTCATTTGAAGTGTTGAATGAGGACTTAAAAATATTATATATATTTCTTACAGTAGCAATCTGTCTTAATAAGCTAACAAGAATATCCAAGACTTTTAAATTTAAACTTTCTAGAAAATGTTCTAAACAATTAATATCCAGTAGTACAATAGACCTCAGGACTGAGTTTACTTTTTGCCAACTTGTCTCTTGTGTATCATATGTTTGTAAAAAAAAAAAAAAAAAAAAAAAAAAAAAAAAAAAAAAAAATCACTACAAACAGATTAGGAAGAGGTTTTTAAAATACAATGTGCTCTGGTATCAGAAAACAGAGCCTTAGGCTGGGAGTGGTGGCTCATGCCTTTAATTTCAACACTTTAGGAGGCCAAGGTGGGAGGATAGAATGAGCCCAAGAGGTCGAGGCTGCTGTGAGCTGTGATTGTACACCTCACTCCAGCCTGACAGAGACAAAGAAAAGAAGGAAAAGGAAGGAAGAAAAGAAAGAAAAGGAAGGAAGAAAAGGAAGGAAGGAAGGAAGGAAGGAAGGAAGGAAGGAAGGAAGGAAGGAAGGAAGGAAGGAAGGAAGGAAGGAAGGAAGGACTGAGCGATAGAAAAAGAAGAAAAAGAGAAAAAAGACTGAGCGATAGGAAAACATAGAGAGCAAGAATAGAAAGAGAAAGAAAGAAATAAAAACAAGAAAGAAAGAAAGAAAGAAAGAAGAAAAGAAAGAAAGAAAAAAATCAACGAGCGAAGAAAGAAAGAGAAAGACTAGAAGAGCCATCCGATCAGATCTTAAATGAGGAAGGACGGAAACGAGGAGGGTGGGGAGTGTAATGCGGCGCATCTGTAGTTGTCTTGAGTGTATGACTTAAGGAAAAGGACAGAGCGATAGGATAAAAAGAATTTGTAGTGGGTTGATTTGTGTCCCCACAAAATACATGTTCAGGTCCTAACCTCCAGTACCTGTGAATGTGACCTTATGCAGAAGTAAGGTGTTTTAGATGTAATCAAGTCAAGATGAGTTCATATCAGTTTAGTGTCAGCCCTAAATACAAGGACTGATATCTTTGAGACAAAAGAGGGAAAGATTTGGATACAGAAACACATAGGAGACATGGAAAGAAAGCCACATGGAGATGCAAAGAGGCAGCTACAACCAAGGAATGTGAAGCCTTGCCAACAACCAGCATGAGCTAGGAGAGAGGCATGGGATTCTCCCTCAACCCTCCAGAAGAAGCCAACCCTGCTGACTCCTGCGCTTAGAAATTCCATCCTAGAGAACTGTGACAGAATACATTTCTGTTGCTCTAAACCACGCAGTTTGTGATCATTTTTACAGGCAGTGCTAGGAAACTAATGTAGAGCTCTTCCAAATCAAGTTTAAAAATTGTCACTTGTGGAGGACTAAATGGCTTCCAACAGGTAGGTGCATGGAAAAAAGGCAAGCTGTGTATAAAGGCAAACAAGAAATGATGAAATTCCTCTGTGTTTTATAAAGAAGCAGTTTCAGAGGCAGGGGCATAAGAGTGGAAACAGCTAAGAAGCGTTTAAGAATTTTGTATTAGTCTGTGTTCATGCTGCTGATAAAGACATACCTGAGACTGGGTAAATTATAAAGAAAAAGAGGTTTAATGAACTCATGGTTCCACGTGGCTGGGGAGGCCTCACAATCATGGCAGTGAAAGGCACATTTTACATGGCAGCAGACAAGAGAGAATGAGGGCCAAGCGAAAGGGGTTTCCCTTTATATAAACCATCAGGTCCCATGAGACTTAGTCACTACCATAAGAATAGTACAACAGTATGGGAGAACTGTCCTCGTGATTCAATTATCTCCCACCAGCTCCCTCCCACAACACATGGGAATTATGGGAGCTACAATTCAAGATGAGATGTGGGTGGGGACACAGCTAAACCGTATCAAGTTTGGCCTTTTTTTTTTTTTTTTTTTTGGACTTTGTTTTGAACACAGGTGGTCCAAATGAAAATTATTTCTTTTTAAATAAAAATAACGATTTTTTTTTCTGATTGTCAAAGTGATACAGAACTTCTTTCTCCAAAAATAAGGTCATTATGTACTAAAAGAAAAAAAAAATCACACAACACAAAATGCCTAAAAACAAGTCCTAAGTAAAATATAACAAACATTTAAATGCATAGTTCCATTTACAAGAAAGAAAAGAGATGCCACAAAAAACTAAATGGACAGAACATTTTCAAGAGGAGTAGACTGGAGAGAAAGCAAGTAAAGCCAAAGAGGACCTGGGAGCCTGGGCTCACTCCAGAAGAATATGGAACACAATATGCATGCATTTTTACGGCTGTGACTGTGGACCAGGAGAGAGTGCCTGGGGCTTCTATAGCTTGAGCAGACAGAATTGAAAGCTTTCAGTAAGAACTGATTGAAGAAAACAAATCAAAATGCCAGTAGCGCAAAATAACTAGACTGCCATTTCCAAGACAGGCTCTGTGACTAGGTCCATCCTACACCTGCCCCGGCTGACATTTTCGTGCCATCACACCACCTTCATGATCCTGGGTGTCCAGACCCATGCTAAGGAATTTCTCTAAAATGACCCAGGATTGTTAATTCACCTATCGGCACTACATGCCTCTCAGAATTCCCATGTGCAACTTCTAACGTGGATTTGCCAGAATGATGACCAAAATTGTGAGTAAACAAGCACCTTGGGTAAAAGTTAGAAAACAGACAAATTCGTTGCAGGGCTTTATATAAAATAGGAAAATGAATGGACTAATTGTCCACCAGTTTGTTATTGGTGTAAAATACAAAATAATTTGCATCAATTAAAACTGATATAAATTGTATTTCTTGGCTTGAAAAGATGTGCATTGTAAATTAAGTGAAAAATGCAATTGGTAGTGTGCATCATAAAATTATCCTGGAGTTGTGAACATGTGTGTAAACATACACATGCACACATATGTACACAAATACACACAAGTATATAGCTTGTCATAAAACATGAGGTACTGAAAATTTATATCAATGATTGTGTCTCGGTAAGAAAATATCAAGTAATAGTAAGTGATGTTTCCTTTATATTTTATATTCTAAAAGTTGTTTAATTAGTATGTGTTGATTTATGTATTATTAAAACATATGTAAATAATATTACGAACACCTGTGAACCTACCAACCACCTTAATATATAATACAATATAAATATGTGATGTATGCTTTTAATACAATGATATCAATCCCTAAAATTATATTATAATGCTTTGCATGGTTTCTTTAGTAGACACTTGTGATTATACTTGCATAGTAATATGTATTTTGAAATTGCTTTGCATTTTTGGAAATTTATATAAATGAGTATTAGACTCCATTCTTTGGCAAGTTGCCATTTTTTTCCTCCAGATTGTATTTGTGAACATCTTCCACTTTGATAAATATCACCTACTTCATTTATTTTATATCATTTCACAGTTATACCAGGCCATCTTTTTGATAGCTAAAATATGTCACTTCACTCAAAGCTTGTGTCCATCAGTATAATGACATGGTTCTTTTCCTTTAAGCATTTAATAGAATGAAGTATATTAATATGAACACATTTCCTGATATTGAACCATTTGAGAGGAAAAGTCATGGGTAAGAGCGTATCCTGCAGCCAGACTGAGTTCTAGTTACCCCTCTCTGCACCTCTGATTCCCCTTCTGTGAATGGGACCATGACGATCACACCTCATGCGTTTGAAATGAAGATTTAATATCAAAAGTACAGTGTCTGGCATTTGATAAACAATAGTTAACAATAAATATGATTCTTTGTCAATGGATAATCTTAAGCATTATTCTTAATGTACTTGTAAATTCAACTTTCTGAAACACGTAGGTTTTTCACAATCATATTCATAATTGAGGCATGCCTGTAAATGCTGTGTACTTTCCTAGTCAGGTTTCAGCATCAGGACGTTGTGTTTTATGTACAAGGAACTTCAAAAGTGTTTATTTTTAAGCACTACAGCAGTTCAAATAACAAAATATTATTTTGATGTTGCTTTGAAGCCATCTTAGCCTAGTGCATTTTTTAGGGGTGCTTTTTACAAAGTTCATGGTCACTCAGGCATTCTACATCTACTTGAATGCATTCTGGTTGAATGCATTATGATTTTTCTGGAACACTGTTTCATCCTGAATTTAGGGTTCCTTTGTATAGTGGACTGGACAAGATCATACACCTAGCACCAACTTTAGGTTTAAATCCTGGCCCCCCACGTCCTAGTGATACGGTTGGGAGAAAGTGACTTTATCTCCATAAGGCTTTGCCTTGACATTTTTTAAAGGGTAATTATAAAATGTACTAAAATTGTTACTGAGACTTAGTAAGTGCTCTGTCAGGTGTCAGCTATTATTACTATATACCTTATTATTTTAATTTCTTTTTATTCATATACCCTTTCTCTTCTCATTACTGATACCATGTTCTTATATTTCCTTCTCCTTCTCTTTTACAATTATACAGGATCTGTAGGAATGTATATATTTTGCTGTTTTGTTTTGCCAAATGTATATGAGGAAACAAGAGGGAGGACTGAGGAAATTGAAAGGAAGTGGTTCTAATGGCTGACCAAGGAGTTAAAGCTGGATAAGGAGGGGAGTGAGGCCATGGGGGTGACTGAACTGAAAAGATGATGGGATCCACAATGGTTGGTGATCTTGATGGAGTTAAAAGAGTGCTGAAATTGAGACACTCAGTGGAGTCCACTGCAATGACAAGGGGCATTTCAACAGGACTTTATGAAAACAGCTTTAACTGAGAGATGTGAACTTTGATTATTTGGATATCTTTCTTTTGGAACATAGTTAATTCCTTCATTATAAAAGATGGCGCCTTACAAATAAAAGACATACAAAAAACATTTATTGTTGCTGATCGCGGTGTTTTGAAAAAGAAAATGATCTTACAGTGTATTTAAAATAATGTAATTAAAAGTTAATTCTGATATATTTATTTGTGCTTGCTTCTTGGGAGAATTTAATTTTAAGAAATAATCTAATTTTGTTACTTACAAATATTGTACATATAGTAACAGATTTTGTGTTAATTTCCCTTTTGAATTTTCAGTTTCTACAGATTCAAATGCCAGAAATGTGTAATACCCCAAGTATCTGATGCTGTGCTAAGAAAGACCACATAGGAAATCCTGTTTAATTTTACAAAGAAATCCTTTCTGTTTATTGTGTTTTCCAGGCACACATCTTATTAGCTTATAAGCTCATTGCCTTATCTTTATTACTTTCTCCAGCCCCATAAAGAGAGAAAATAGAAACTAGGGAATTATATGTAAGTTCACAGTTTGATAACCTTTGTCTCCTGTGAATTCAAGCTTTGTATTGTGGAAGCACATCGCATTGACATCTGCAGTATTTATTGTTTTGATAACTATTATTTCTTAGGCAGAATATGTCACAAAGCTGCCTCTTAATGTCTGCAGCCAAAAGCATTTTTCTTTAGTGTGACACTGGAAATGCTGTGAGATAAGCAATGGGATTTTTTGTTTCAGTATATTGTTGCCATTTGCTTCAAGCTATGTTTTTCTGTCTTTAAATGTAGTACTTCTAAGAACATAGCTGTGGTTTGCTAAATTGTACTTACTTTGTTTATAAATAGTGAGGCAGATGTCAGCAGAAAATTAGATTTAATACAGGTCACCATGGCCTCCTTAGATGAAGAACTTGAAGGTGTTGAACGGAAATTGCAGAGTGACACCAAGAAAATTGAGATTCAGAGATCTGAACCACGGGCAGGTGCAATAATATTATTATTGTCTAAGGCATATGAATGTGAAACTTTAAAACAATTATTGATCATCTTGAAATTTTCAGAAAGATAAGGATTTATCTTTCTGTACTGTACTGACTGGGAAGAAAAAAAGTAAATTGCTTGTGTTTACCAATATCACTCCTGAATCATCTGGAAGGGAAATAAACCCATTAGAGTTGGAATTGCCATTTCACTGTTTCCACATGATATGGTTTAGCTCTGTGTCCCCACCCAAATCTCATGTTGACTTGTCATCCTCAGTGTTGGAGGAGGGGCCTAGTGGGACGTGATTGAATTATGGGGGTGGACTTCTCCCTTACTATTCTCATGGTAGAGTTCTCAGGAGATCTGGTTGTTCAAGTGTGTAGCCCTTACCCCCTTCACTCTCTCTCTCTCTCTCTTTCCTGCTGGCCATGTGACTATATGCCGGCTTCCCCTTCACCTTCTGTCATTATTGTAAGTTTCATGAGGCTTCCCCAGAAGCAGAAGCCTGTATAGTTCACAGAACCATGAGCTGATTAAAGCTCTTTTCTTTATAGATTACCCAGTCTCGGGTAGTTCTTTACAGCATTGCAAGAATAGACTAATACACCACACTTTGTTTTTAAACTATGTTAATCATTTTTGGACACTTCATCCATTACATTCAAGAGAATTTTCCAGTGTATGAAAAAAAGATGATAAAGTCTACCTAAAAATTCACAAAGAAGGTAAAATTCAACTTCAGTCTAAATAACTATTGAACATCTATATTGTCTGGATGAAACTGGCTCATAATGTTCATAATCACATTTTCAAGAAAAATTGTTTGTCTTCTAAGAAAGTAAAGCAGTGTAGGGCACTGGAAACAGAGGGATCTAACCAAGCCAACTGTTAGCTACATGATGCTGGGCAAACTTGTAAATTCTTCTAATGATTTTTACTAATATTTATTGAATGCTACTGTGTGTCTCTTACTGTGTCCTAAACTTTGAACTCATCTGAAACTCATAATCATTCTCACAACACTCTTATAATGCCATTATTTTCATTTTAGGGGAGATGAAACAAAGACACAGAAAGGTTATCATCACATTATTAGTAAGTGCTAGAGCCAGGATGTGAATTGAGGGAGTATTACCCAGAATCTCTCCTTCTAGCTGATATACTGCATACATTTCAGTTGTCATGTTTTCCTGTGCAGAAAGGAATAATTTATAGTGCTGGTAACAATTAGACATGATAGACAAAGCTTTTGGCACCGATTAAAACCATAGTGAATGGTAACTACCAGTATTATGGCTCCACACAACTTCCTCTTCTATTGATTTTTGACATAGAGTAAGGAACAATGAACAATATTTTCATTACTTGGGGGAGTTCTAGTGTTTAATAAATCTAAAAACAATTCAGAAATTATTTAATTTATTGGACCCTAAAATTTTCTTCTTTCCAAAACCCATCCATAAAAAGGTTAGTTTTAAAACATATCATCACCATCATCATCCTCATTATCAATCAACCTTATCATCTGATTGTGCCAAATAGACTTAGTAAATCATAATCATTTTTATCTTATCAGTTAAAAATGGCAAATATCTAAAGTATTTTTAAGATATAGCAAAATTTTGCAGCCACTTCTATAAAACCTGCTAGCAGGTTTACGTTTATGTTTCAAATTGTGTTCCTCTGTAAATTAAAACCAGCTAGTAATACATTGTATTTTTCTGTAATCAGGTAAAGGAAAAAGCAATTATAGTCTCGCTGCTAAAAATTGTCATTTTTCACAAATATAAAATCTGTCACTTTAATCATTTGACCATCCCATTTGATCTCTAAACAACATGCAATTAACTGAACAAAAGCTTAGCCAGAGATGTATTTCGTGAGAGTATTACTTCCTGGTTCTTTTTAGGAGCCAGGTTTTTGAATTAATTAATGAATTCTTACATGTGTGGGGTTATTTTCTAACTTAACAATACCATTTTTATTTACTATTCAATTTGTAATGAATCCTGGCTTTGGAATCATTTTATCACACATATTAGAAGCCAATTCCTTCATAATTTGTAAGTATAGGATCGTGTTTTGTATGTTCTTTTACTTTATGCTGCAGGAGTTACACCTAAACCTATTAAATATGGTCTTTTTTTCTTTACATGTTTTCCCAAACATTTTGAAGATTAACATTATTTTAAAGCTTCTGTACATCCCACTCTACTAAATATCACCTAAAATTTTTTATTTTTATTAATTATCACTATAAAAGTATTTATGAAAATATATTGAAAGTTGAAACACATTCTAGAACAACTTGACTTGGCAACTCTAGTGAAGATCTGAAAACTAGTTCTCTTAATTTTTTCTAGCATCTTCTATGTCCTTACTACATAGGTAAATGTTCAAAATGCCATTTAAAAGGCTATAAAGCAATGCAGTAGGTGACCTAAGAATGCTGTAAACTCTTTATTAGTGTCAAGACCAAATTAAAATGCATTTAAGGTGATAGGTTGGAGTTGTTTTATTGCATTTCCATGAGTTAACACCCTAAGAGGAGCATGTTTATGGCCAGAGAGTAAGTTTGTTACATAATTTGTCAGGGAAATAAATCTATGGTTTGCTTAGGTTCTCTGGTGGTGCACCTTGGGAGGGTAACTTCCCTGAAATTACCTTGGCTGAGACTTCTGCTTTTAAAGATGTATTTTACTGTAGCCTACACACATAATAAGGCACCACCTATACCTAACTAGCATTGCAGTCATATTCATCATGTCTATTATTGATAAATATTATCTTTTCTCTGAAGGTATATAAAGTCACATGCTCACATGGTAAGGTTCACATGTGTAAGTTCAAATCAAGAAGTGTTCAAGTCGTATGAAGTCTGTTTGTAAAAGCAGGTATCTTAATTGCTTCAGAAAATACACAAGTCAATTAAGTATTTCCCATGTCAGCAGTAGCAGCAGCAACGTTTTTACTATTTATTGTATGCACCACTCTTTTGGGCCAGGCCCAGGACTCAATATTCACATAAAATATTGGAAGACTATGAGAAGAGATGTTCATAAACTCAGGCTTGATCATTCTGAAACCTGTTTTTTTTTTGTTTCAGCGGTTTAATGCATAAATATTATCTCAGTGAAAATAAAGTTACTAAAAGGGCACTTGATAAAGTCTGTTTTCATGGGTAGAACCAGGGAATTCTGACATATGGAATAGATACAAAAATATGGCCCTATTCCTATACTCCTGGACAAAGTGAAGATGAACTCTGTATTAAAATTCATATCCAAGATGCCTCTGACACCCTGACTTTAGACAATGGCTGGTAGCACTGCCCATTCCCAAGCAGAGAAAGTTACCACTGCCTGTGTCCTTCCCACACTCCCCTGTCCACTTCAAACCCCCTCTCGGTCCATTCACATTTGCTTCTGTTGATGATGATTACCAGAGAAAAGAATATATTCACCTTTCTTCCTTTCTTTATTCATCAAGTGAAACAATACGTACTAAAAGTCAACCTTGTAAAGGTTTCATTCAAGACATTAGGAATACAGCTGCAAACAAGCAAAGAAAAATCCATGCTGGCAAAAAGCTATAAGCTAAATGCCTATAACCCAGTAGGAAGAAGCTAAAATATGCACAACAAATGAGCAAAATGTTTAATAACTTCCTGATAAATGCTGCCAAGAAAAATGAGGCAGGAAAAACTGGTCTTAACCAAAGGAAAAATAAATTTTCTCATATCTTCATGACAGGAGGTAGTTTTCCACTTTGGATCAAGATGTTCATCGAAGTTAGACCCTTACCCTCTCACAGAAACTGAGAAACAGTGGTACTGTCTTCTTGGATTACTGTATTTCAAAGGGATGGTTCCCATGTCCTTGAGAAAGACCTTCCTGGCATGCAAAAGGACAAGAGCTTTTAAAAAGATTTCTGTCTCAAAGAGGCAGTTATAGTTCCCAGTTTTCTAAAGTAAATGCTCCAAGGAAACGAAGGGATGGGGCCTCTGTAGTTAGACTGCCTGGATCTGCCAAGACTGGGGAGAGAGGTGTCAGGCACCCGGCTTCACCTTCCTAAACTTTTCTATGGTCTTCAAAGCCCTAATGTCCTGGATGTCAAATCAATCAAGTATGAAGATGAAGAGACTGAAAAAGTAGGAATCTTAATAACTTAATGAAATGACTCTTTTGGAATAGCACTCTTTTTTTCAATATCATTATCCACAACTTACCTTTGTATGTAAAATATAGAGATGTCACTTCATAAAACGCATAAAATAGAAAAAATAAAATCCTCATTTTATCCTTTAATTGAATTTTATATATGATGTACAAAAAAGGTTTCTTAAAATGATTCCTGTAGAGCCAATTTTTACCTTTTACTTCTTTATAAATAAAATTTGATTAAATTTGTTTTATCATACAGTGTTTCCCCCAAATTGTCTTCTGTAAACCATTCATTTTTTGCAAGGCAAATAGGTGGATTGAAGAAAGGGTTGCTGTGTCATCAAATGTTTGGGGAGGCTGGGTGTGGTGGCTCACACCTGTAATCTCAGCACTTTGGGAGGCCAAGGCAGGCAGATCACTTGGGGCCAGGAGTTTGAGACCAGCCTGGCAAACTTGGTGAAACCCCATATTTACTAAAATATAAAAGCCGGATTTGGTAGCCTATGCCTATAATCCCAGCTACTTGGGGGGCTAAAGCACAAGAATCTCTTGAAACTGGGAGGCAGAAGTTGCAGTGAGCCGAGATCACGCCACTACACTTCAGCCTGAGTGACAGAGTGAGACTCTGTCTCATATATATATGTGTCTCATATGTATATGTGTCTCATATGTATATGTGTCTCATATGTATATGTGTCTCATATATATATATATATATATAATAAAGGAAGGTGAATATATTCTTTTATATATCTATCTATATATATATCTGTCTCAGAGGCATATAGAAACTATTACATTTGTTAGCTTGGGAATGCCTTTAAAACTAGATCTAAGTAGGAGAGTAATTCACACCTTCTTGTAGGAAAGCCTTCTTGGATGGATTGGAGTAGGATGCATGTACATTTAAGAGTTAACTGAAGGCCGTGTAAGCTGGAGCTGGTGATGGAACAATATGCAAGCCACAAATATCAAAGGTTTAAGTGCTCATCAAAAGAGCCCAGCTCATCCAAGTTACAGAGAGCACCTAGCCCCTGGCTGAAGAGATGATCATATAGTAGCAAAAAGTGTTAATTTAGTCACAAAGGCTGAAATGTTCTAAGGTCTCCTAGCCCATCAGAGGGAATGTTGGGGGTCTGCCACTTTGAGGATCACGGTTGCTGCCAAATTCACCTGGCAGCTGTTCCGAGAGAGTTCAGGCAGCTTCACATCTATGCAGAGGTTCATTTGTTTGGGTGTTGATAGCCGGGCACCCCTGGAGCAATCCAGAAGACCTTTAGTGACACAGCAAGTTGCAATGTTTCGGGAATTTACTCAGTATATGAGAGTTCAGATGGAGGTTTGCCGAAGTTTCGAATAAGATATCAAATATTATAGTTGCTTATTTTTTTCTATCATACTAAATGGCCATGAATTATACTTATGACTGACATATTTCACATCCCACATATGGTGTCTAATTAAAAGAGCAGCATTCTGACAGGCTCTTTTTCCCCAACATCTTCCTCTCTTCCTGCATCTGGCACTTTTATTGAAAGAGAAATTTGCAATATAAATGTTTTCTAATGTTAATTTCTTTAGAAGTAGAATAATAACATTATTGAGACTTGACACTGAGGAACTAGTTAATAAAATGAAATTAATGTTATATCTCTAATCACAACTCAAAGGACTGTTTCCATCTTAACAGACTGATCATTTCCACCTTGAAGGACTGACTCCTCCCCCATTTCAAGAGTGATGGGCAAGTCATCAGGATTCTGCTTCCCAACACAAGCCCTCCTTCAGCCCCCCACCCCCCGCCTTTTTTTTTTTTTTTTGAGATGGAGTCTGTCCAGGCTGGAGTGCAGTGATGCGATTTCAGCTCACTGCAACTTCTGCCTCCCGGGTTCAGGCAATTCTCCTGCCTCAGCCTCTTATGTATCTGGGATTACAGGTGCCAATTTTTTGTATTTTTAGTAGAGACGGGGTTTCGCCATGTTGGCCAGGCTGGTGTCGAACTCCTGGCCTCAGGTGATCCACCTGCCTCAGCCTCCCAATGCGCCTATGGTCTTTAACATACCCTCAGCACATCAGCACACTTCCAGCAGAAACTGTAATGTACAGTTGACTCTGCATTTGATGGTAGTTTTCTTTTTTAACGATGTATTAATTCATAGTGAAAACCTATGAGGTTATATAAGCCTACCCTGTACACAGAGTCACCTGGCATATATCTCTACATGCCAATAACAAGTAACCAAGAAAGGCCAGAAAGACCTAACTTGACCATTTTACATGTGATGTTTCAAAAGCCAGCTGGAAAATTGGTTATGGGTTTTCTGATTCCATTGTTCCTTTTATTATACTATGCTTCCTTGGAATTGAAAAAAGGAATGTCCCACCCTTGTCACATTTCAATTCCCTTGGATTTTTTAACATTTAGTAGCATTTATGTTAAAATGTGTTTCACTTTAAAATTTTTTGCATGAGTGAGGAAAGCTATATATTTCTTCGCTTTCATTCATTCATTATTCATGAAATCAGAACACAAATAGACTGTCAGAATACAGCCAAGGGGCTGAGTGTAGAGTAAGAAGGTTGCTGTTACCATATAAAGTGCTATAAAAAGTCAAAACAATAATGGGGGTGTAGATACATAATTCTTCTTGAGAAATGTGCCCCAAGTTTCACAAAGCATTCGTCATTATATTCATTTCTATTTTCAAAGCCCCAGGCATTAGTTTGGATTTATTCGTTCTTTGTTGAATGGTCAAATTATACTGTGACTGCATATATTGCACTGTATAATACAAGTTGTTACTGAATTCCCATGAAATGCTTCTGTAAAATACTTTTGGTATTGCTGAACATTTTTCGTCTGACTCAGAAAAGTATAAATTTATAGGCATTTTCTTAAGATAGCTACTTCAGGCTATAAAAAGTAGGTGCCCCAAGTAACTTGCCAAGTTTAGAAATGCAAGTAACTGAGAAGTAGCTTGGCAATCTGAAGGAGTTCACTCAAATTATTAAATAATTTGCATTCAAGTTGTTATATTTCTTGTTGAATTAGGAGATGCTTACTTGCCAGGATATTATTCCTATACATAGCTAGAGATAAGGTATTTTTAGCTCTGTCTTCTTCAAAAAAAATAGCAGTTCTCATTTTTGTATTTCAGCATATTTTACTGTATTCCTCCTGGATCAGGCATCAAGGAGATATATACAAAATGTAGACAATCTGAGAGGACATGTTTGCTAATTGTCTCTTCATATGGGAAAGTTCTCCCAACTCCATTAGGGATTTGGAGATGATATAATTGATAATTTATAAACCCAGTGTCTTTTGAAGCTGCTGGATTCATTCGAGTATTACCAACCAACAAAATCCAGACAGTAATTTGAAAGTGGAATTTGAAACACCATCAGATAATGTGTGACCAGCTGGGCCCAGGAGACCTTCAGTGAATAGCATGGTAATTCATGGCACCTAACAGGAAACTCCAATTTTACCCATCTGTCACTCTTCAACCTCAGTTTGGCCAGCTGAGTCATGTACAGTACATCATCCTGCAAACAGACCAACCAATCCAATCTTCCCTCTTTTAGGGCTCTTTCATCATTACTGAGTGAAAAAACTCACCCTGCCAATGGAATGATCAGTATGAGCACATTACTGTAGCTAGAACATGTCGCAGACTGTTCAGATGTTCTCCACAATATTAGATGTTTGATACCGTGAATACATGCACAGGAAAAAGAAATTGCTCGGCCGGGCGCGGTGGCTCACGCCTGTAATCCCAGCACTTTGGGAGGCCGAGGCCGGCGGATCATGAGGTCAGGAGATCGAGACCATCCTGGCTAACACGGTGAAACCCCGTCTCTACTAAAATTACGAAAAAATTAGTCGGGCGAGGTGGCGGCGCCTGTAGTCCCAGCTACTCCGGGGCTGAGGCAGGAGAATGGCGGGAACCCGGGAGGCGGAGCTTGCAGTGAGCTGAGATCGCGCCACCGCACTCCAGCCTGGGCCACAGAGCGAGACTCTGTCTCAAGGGAAAAAAAAGAAAAGAAAAGAAATTGCTCACATATAAAACCATCTGACTTGAAAACTACTGCTAACAAATGGACATGTGTGCATCCATTAGACAGTGTCCGAAAATCCAAGCACTATCCTCTAGATTTCACGAACCCTCTTTCCTGAAAATACATTTGTTTATGTAAGCCTGCTTACTTTCATCTCTAATTCTTTTTATTACAAGTCACATGGACTATTTGAAAATCTTTCTGTTGGTTGTGTGACTAAGTTTTGATTCATTGTATGCCTTAAACGTTCAAATATTCATATATTTTCTTGACCACATGACTACTGAATAAATGCCATTGTCAAAAATCCTAAATATTTATTCTTAAAATTTAAGAAATATTTACCACTGTTTGGTAATTTAATAAAATGCATTTGTATTTCCCTTGATGACCATGCAAAAACAGTATAAAAACTTGGTACATACTTCATCACTAACAAACCAGATTTGCTTCATTTGTCTTAGGAGACATACTGGCTCAGCAAATAGATGGTAGAACCTTTGACAATGGGAAATTGAGTGTAACATACAGTGTAATCAACACTTAGGTTTTCTTGCTGTGTGGGTCTTAAGAATAATTTCATGCATTTTCTAGTTTTTAATATATATATAGCTCTCCCATTTTGTTCTGAGTTTTTCATTTGAAAATTATTATTTACAGTTTTCCAAGTCTTGAGTTCCAGTATTTTCTCCCTCTAAAATATTAAAACAGACTTCTAAATTCTAGGATTAAGGGATTCTGTTATCTTGAAGATAACATCAGTGTATCAGAATACTGTATATAGGAAGGAACCTGGGTCCACCTCCTCACACAGGTATAAATTTTAAATATTAAAGTCACCTGGTGGCCTTTGACAACTAAGATGATTGTAGCAGAAGGTACTGTCCTCTTGAGTGGTAGCAAGATGATTGAAAGTAAAGTCTCCCTAGGTATATTTCTATATTTAGAAATATACAATTTCAGTAAGCCACTTTTCGATATTTTGTTCATAAACATGTATTGATATATTTATAACTGCAAACATCCTACAAATGCCTATGCAATAAATATAAAAAGCAGCATTTGGAGCAAGACAAAAGTATTAGAATCCAGCCAATTCAGGAAGCAACAGTAATCTAATATTTTCTTTCTGATGGCACTTTGTGTTGACATCACTTGTAAGACATAAGTACTCATAGAAATCACTGTGATCAGACACCATCCTCTGTGGCCTCCCCGAGTCCTCAGTTTGTATGTCCTGGAAACACAGTTTACACTGATGGCATCCAAGTCTCTCCTCTATTCAACAGCAGTTACTAAGCTCATAGCTGTGAATCAGTTTCTCCATGTCTGATCCATGCATGGAGTTTATGGAGCCCATGTATTCTCTGACTTCTTTTCTCATTTATGTATCTATGACTTTCATTGATTTGTCAAGAACTATTGTTTTAATTTATGGTTTTCTTCCCAGAGTGCATGTAATGTCCTCACAAGAATAACAATAGCTAATAATTATTAAGCATATTCTACTTGTCAGTATGACTGTAAGACTTGAATTAATTTATTTTTCTTCACAATAATCAGATGCAGCAAATATTCACACCCATTTTACAAATGACAAAATCATGGTAAGATAGTCTAAGAAATTGTTGAAGCTCATACATCTCATTAGTGACAGAGCAAGAATTCAAACGTCAAAACGCCTATGCAAAGTCTATACTGTTAACCAGAAAGCTAAGCTTTCTGAAAATGTAGCTGGTTTTACCCTGCAGAACATATTCTGCCTATGGGTTTCCATGTATCTTCTTAGTGTACATATCTTGCAACCAAGGTCTAGCTTATGAGTTATTTTGGCCATAGTTTAAAATTATATACCACATTTTTATTGAATGGGAGTTTTAAATTTAGTAAATCTAATCAAAAATTTCCAATTTTGTTTTCCTTTCAAGCCTATTTTATACAAAGTATGACCTATCTAAAAATATTTTAGCTTATAAAACAGAAGTTTACTTATTGAATAAGAGGAAAACATCTAATTACTCAGTGATGGCCAGGGTGCCATTTTTACTCTCAAATTCTAGCAAAATCTATGCTTAGTGGACACAATAAGTAGTATATGTTGAAGACATGATTGTGAGACCATTTAACAAATATTTCAACTCAAAACAAAAAAGTCTTGTACTAAGTACTGAGTAAGGGAAACGGAATTTAAAGTGGCCTTTCCTTGGCTCACCAATGGTTTTAGGATTTAGAGGAACAAGAAGAGTATAAATATGGAAAAGTAATATTGAAAGTCTTATAAGAAAACATAAATGAAAAAAGACTATTAATTTAGCAGTGACTTTGATCTAATCATAACTAGAGGAATATAAGAAAGTTATCTTTCAGACCAAAAAGAAAGTACAAAATGGTTTCATATCCTCTCCTCTACAAAATTAGTCCAAACATAAAATCTCTAAAGATGAAATTGACTTGAATTCAGCACCATGTCCAGTACAAATGGTAGTATGGTCTTCAGTAAGCCAGCTAGGTACCTAGGATTGTCTCTAGGGATGGAAATAATAATGCCTCTTCACTTACATATCATGAAGGTCATATGAAATTTTCTCTTTACACGATTCTAGAACACTTTAAAACTTTAGTGCACTTTTGTACACCATTTTAAAGTAACCCTACTCCCCAGCAGAGACATTTAAAAACTGATCACGCTTTTTGCCATGTTAAGAAAACAAGAGTTGTCAAGATACTTGAGTTTTAGTCCCAGTAACTTCAGAATCTAAGTTGTGAGTTCAGCATGTCACTTAAGTTTTCCAGTTCACAAGCCGAACAAGTGAATTAGATAAGATGATCTTTACTACTCATTCCTTTTCTGTTAACTGAATACTGGGTAAGGAGAGGAGGAAATTTTCACTCACCAGAAATAATGTATTTGATAGTATTTATTTATTCAATAACTATTTATTGACTGCTGACTCTTTGCTTGAACTTAGAGAAATGAACAAGAGAAATAAAGCCCAGACCCTGAGAGAACTTTCTAGAGGGGGAGACAGGCAACAAGCAAGTAAACAAATACATAGGTAATTTCAGAAAATAATAAGTACAATGAGCAAAAACAAGGCAGGGTAAGAGTTTTTTGGTTAGCAGATTCCTTTACCGTATTACTGGTAAAATTAAACATCCTTGGTATTTTGTAATTTTTTTCCCTTTCTTAAAATGTCTTTCCTTCTCAGTAAACTCTTTCAACCTATGTGCTTAATCTCCTCCCCAAGTAATCCCCTTGTTAGTTTTCTCCATGTCCACTGGCTTCTTCCTGCCGCAGACAGCCAGGCACACCTGTCTCTTATGCTATTTATCGCCACATCTGCCAGTCCCAGGTGGGCTCCAGTTGACACAATCCAGGTGCAAACGTGCAGTGCACACACTCTGTGGCTCTTACTTCTGCTCCATGGCTTTCCTGTTGACACCGGAGCTTAGAATTCCATGTGACCCAGATGGGTACTTATGCATGGACAACTAGAAAGTGCAGGGATGTTAACGAGCCATAGTATAAACCTTTCTCTAGTGCGAGAGGTGGAAACCAGAGATTTAATATTGCTCTTCTTTTTTTCTCCTCATATGGATTGGCTTGACACACAGTTTTGTGGCATTTTACAAGACAACTGTGCAAGACTGAGAATGTTTTGCTCAGAGAGGTATATAAGCTTAATAATACATCATTATTTTGGCTTTCCCTTTCTTGTTCCTGACCTCTCCTTCCTATTGTAATTGTCCTAGGTAATAAAGTAGTACCACTTATGCCTTTGCTTCGGGCTTTGCATTTTCTAACTATTCATGCTTTCATGGAACCAGGAATGGCTTTAGACAACACACCCTCAGGACAGATTTTAGGATTTGGATTGCTCCCCTATCTGACGGCAATGAGGATCTGATTTCTGGTTGTAAACACATGGTGATAATTCTAGGCATGTGGTAGCATCAGAATTACCAACACTTCCTCTTGTGGTTAACTGAGATGTGGTGCAGGTGGAAGAAGAGATGTGTTGGGATCCTCAGTAGCCACCTAGACTTCCCTACCCAGACAGAGAACTCAGTGTTAAACTCAGCATCTCCAACCCTAAGAAAGAGGTGCAATGGTGGGGGTTTCTTTGAATTTTGGAAGCAACATGTATGATAATATTTCACAATAGTTTTTCAGTGCATTTATTGCTTTACTTAGAAGGTTGCCCAGTTTTCAGTGGAGTCCAGAGTAAGAAAGGGCTCTTCAGCATGTGCTGGCTGTGCTGCAAGCTTCCGGTCCCTGGAAGTCTGACACAGCAGCGATGATAGTGCTGCTGCTGTCTGCGGTATGGAAGAATGGTGAGGAGAGGTCTCCAGCAAGCCCCAGAAGGAATTCTGTAATGCAGACACCTAGAGATTTGGAAGGCATTCATGCCTTTTATGGAGAACTGTCCTCCATTGTCAAATTGCCTGTAGCATGATTCTGGTGCTAGTGGGGACTGATTATTGGACCATCAGGTACCAAGAGCCTGTGTGACAGAAGCCACCCTTTGTAAGTTGGATAAACTGACCTAAATCTTAAAATGAGGTGGACGTAGCAGCAGTCCACTTTACAATGGATCAAGCCCTCACCAGTACCGATGACACAAGATATTATGAGGACAAGTGGCACAGACTTCGTTGTCACATGTCATTAATTAATGCCCTGGCACTTTTCTTCTATCCATGCATATGGCCTCATGGAGGATTCCCTGTGAACTACTAAAGAAAAGGAAGTGAACTACTAAAGAAAAAGGAAGCCATCCAGGCATGGCTCACAGATAGTTAACAAGGTAGTCTACACTAGCCAAAAGTTGATTTCTGCCATAACTCCACTCATGAATGTCCCAGAAGGACAATAGCAAAGAATAGTAGTCTTAGCGACCAGAGTTGTTTGCCTTGGGCTCTGCTTTCTGGGGCAACATTGATTTGCTGTCTTCAAAGACCTGCTTATGTTCCCTCTCCCTTCTACTAGCTGCTACGTCTTGCATTGCAACTGTCAGTATTTGCCTTAAACTTATGATCAGGGCTGCCAGAGATAGAATGATTATAAGTCACATTTTGGGTTCCAGTACTGTAGAGTACATGCATTTATGCAAAGGAAGTCTGGTTCAATGAAGTTCAAAGTCAGCTGAAAGACCAAAAAAAGGATGAAAGGACAAAACGCAGCCTGGGAAGTGAGGGTCTAAGTCAATTAGGTAAGTTGACTTTGGTGGAGTAGATGGTGTTTATAGGATGATTCTGTACGTAAATGCCTTAAAGGAACTTTGTTTTTAGTCCTGAATGGCAGCACCCTCTCCCCACCACCATACCCCTCTCTGCACTCTGGGACCCTGGGCCATTACCCAGAACCATCAGCAGGGAGCTCCCCAAGCTGGGCCTCTGCTCTGTGCACCCTGTGATCTGTCTTAGCCGGGTTATTATTGTCTATCACTTGTCCTAAACCTACCTAAACGACAACGCACTGATTGTTATTATTTAAAGCAGTGTTTTCATTGACAAAGAGGTCATAAGAGATGTTCAGGAAAATAAATTTTCACGGTCATATGAGTTTAGGAAATGCAATGTAACATGTCCCCCTTTTTTGAAAATTCATCAGGCACATTTACATATTAAAGGCCTTAGACAGTAAAAGGCAATCAAAAGATACTTTTATCCTTATTTAATTCAGTGATTACCAAACGTATGAGTCTACATAATTCCATTTTATCTTTGTTTTTAATACCATCTCCACTCCTTTCCCCCTGCAAATGTTTCATCCCTGTTTCATCATTCAGGGAGAAAGAAAAGTCATCATAACTTTGAAGTATTCATGTGGTGCACTGGTGTTCAAAGCATTTTGGAGTTGAAAAGGACCTTAGATAATATCTAATCTATTGGGTCACAAACATGTTATCACCAAAAAACCATTTTACTTAAATCTCTCCACATATGTGCAAGTTTTAAAAGACAAGTTCTACCACTTAGAAAATTATAATATTCTCCTCTTTACTTAAACCCTGCAAAGGGGAAGATAGCTGCCTTTCAAAGCCTTTGATTAATGTTGAGTTATCTATTTTGGCAGTTTAATAATACTTTCAGCAAAAAAAATCAAAGGACCTTGACATTTCGGTTGGCAAACTTTTAAGTTTTATTTTTAATAACTTCTTATTTCTATGATAAGAATAGGAGATCTATATTATGCCCATCCTCAACTATTTATTGATAACATACCTTGGTTTCAAAAAGTTGAGCATCTTACTCTAGGCCCACTGCTGTTTGATAGAACTCAGAGCTCCTAATTCCCTGATCAATATTCTTCCTACTGCCTTTGATGTTTCTTTAGAGCAGAAGTTGGCAAACTGTTTCTGTAAAGAGTCAGATAGTAAACATTTTAGTCTATGTGTGTGATAAAGTCCCTGTTGAAACTATTCAACTTTGTTGTTGTGGTGCAGAAGCAGTGATAGGCAATATGTAACAAATGGGTATGACTGTTCTAATAAAACTTTATTTACAGAAACAGGCCACAGGCTGTGAGCCACAGTTTGCCAACTTTTCCTGTAGAGCACTTTGCTATACACTTGCCTGCTTCTAAGAATTATCTGGCCTATGAGGTAAAATATCGATTCCACTGTCTCTTTTCTGATTCTGATTGAGGATCAGGCCCATACATCTGTGTCCTTTTCAAATGCATCAGGTGATTTTTGAAGGAACAAGTTTGTCAAACTCTTTTCTTTGTAATACTAGAAAACCACATGTATTTATTTCCAGATTTAAGTATTTAGTATTTTCCAATTTGTACCAGATCAAGTTTGAGTCAAAGTAACTGAATATTTGGCTTCAGTTTGGTTGAACAGATTAATTTGAATCAAATCATTGGCTTGTGCTTTAGTTTATGGTACTGGTTCTTATATGAACTCTTAAGTGATTTATTCCTGGTTCATTTGCGGTTCTTCAATGGGAATAGCTTGAAGAAGGATCCAGAATCATTCTCTAAAGGATTTGATGCCTGTTTAAGAAAATGTATGTTAATGTACACTGTATGTAATATACTTGTTTTTATATATACATACAGTATAACCTCACAAGAGAAATTATGGCTAGTTAGAAGTGGGGATTTATAAAGCAGTTAAAAGTAACCAATATAACATGATGTTGTACAGTTGAAAAAGTACCCTTTTCTCATTTGATGTCTATAATCCTGGGAGGTAGGTCTTTTTTTTTTTTTTTTTTTTTTTTTCTTGTTTTATAGCTGAAGAAATTCAGGTTCAAATCACAAAGCTGGTAAATGGAATTGGGACAGAAACTGAAGACTTTAAATCTCGAATTCTGTGTTCTTTTTCCTGTAGTCTAGAAGATCCAAGTCAAAGAGGCATAATAGCAGAAGTTAGGAAAAATAGATGAACCAAGGAAAAGCTTTTTATGAGTGTCCATCTCTCCAATGATCCCCGATCCAAACGGAATCCTAGACTCTTAGAGTTACTTCTCCACTGTCTTAAAATAAAGCTTGAAAAAATATCTCTTAAGTGTCCTCCGATCCTCTGCTCTCTTAGAGAAAACCCTTTACAGCCCTGAAGGACCCTTCTGTAGCTCGAAACATCCAAATCAAGAGTCCACACTTGATAAGGCCATGGAGGGATTCTGTAGGGAGGAGGACTTGGCCAATGAGAAAGGGAGGGCTCCTGAGGATTTGGCAGAGCTGGGTCCTCACCTGCCTTCTCTATAAAGTCTTTCCCAATTTTCCTTTTCATAGCTTTCTGAAAACCTGGTCAACTCTTCTTTGAGTCCTTGTGCAGACTTTTCATGGTTCTTTTAATACTTTTCGTACACTGCCTTCTTGTAAGGTGTTACAGGATCCTAATGAATGCCTTCTGTATTGTTGTATTCCATACTAGTTAGGGCCTAACAAAAGCCCGGCATCAAATTGTGTAGAGGTGACTGATAAATACAAGGAAAGAAGAAAGAGTGGGCAGGAAATAAGGGGAAGGAAAGACAGAAAGAGAAAGGAGAGAAAAATAAAACTTGCAAGTCAACAGAGCATGAGACATAGCATTACTAATTGGCTGAGGAATATAAAAATTAGTATCTCTACCCTATTAGTTTCCTATTTCTTTCCTGGTCCAAAACTAAGCAAAAGTGGAATTATCTCCCCAAAGTCCCTTGTCCTCCTCTGATTGTTACAGCTGGATCAGGGTTCTATTAATTGATGATGAGGTCACTTGCCTGTTTCCCCAGGTAACCATGAGCACTTGAGCTAAGGCCCCTTTCTTAGATACCATTTTAACCAGTTTCCCTGACTCCAGTCTTTCTGCTCAATTTGTTGCATCCACAAATGTCAGATTAACCTGCAGCACAGCTGTAGTAAACAGACAAAGGCTTGTGATGTCTCCACACTGCCCAGGATGGCCTGCATACTTTAGCTGACCTACTAGCCCTTTGCAATTCACAATCATGTGCAAATATTGCCTTAATCTGGTATTCTTCACTCTTTGTTAACTCTGTCTTTCAAAGTATATTCTGAAAATACATCTCAAAGAGAATCTCACAGTCCTCAAAATCTCTGAAAATTTCCTGTTTCCCTGATAATGTAGTATTCCTCTCATTCTTATTTCATGAGAGGTACAATTGTATTAAAAAAAAGTGCTTGCAAGCCTGAAAGATGTACCCTTTGCAACATGTGGTTCTATGCCCTTAGGTAATTTGCTTAGCCATTTGGAGTCTGTGTTTCCAAATCTTCAGAGAAGTGTCTTAGTCCCTTTTTGCATGCTGGCAACAAGTGAAAAACTACCCTCCTTGTTGCAGAAGCTTAAACTCCTGTGCTGAATGACAGAAGCAGCAGCATCTAACCTTGGGGTCATGGAGAGACAGGACCAAGGAGAGTAAGGGACAGGGCAGTTGGATCCAGAGGGGCTTCTGTTTTTGTACGATCATGATCCCTTCTTTACTTGTTAGTATGACCAGCAAGACACTAAAAAATGTTTTCTTTTTCCAAGACCATATAAGAAAATAAAACTATTGAGCAATCTGATCTCTTTCAGAATGCTTTTCATTAAATGATATGAGTATTTATTGCTTAATAGTGGACTCTTCAATGGCAGCATCCCCCAGTAACAAATTAGTGTAACAGTATGCTCTTCCCCTTGCTTCAAAATGTGCTTTCTGATTACTGTCATAAAACACAGGCCAGGTGCAGTGACTCACACCTGTAATCCCAGCACTTTGGGAGGCTGAGGCGGGCAGGATCACGAGATCAGGAGATCGAGACCATCCTGGCCAACGTGGTAAAACCTCGTCTCTACTAAAATACAAAAAATTAGCTGGGCGTGGTGACACGTGCCTGTATTCCCAGCTACTTGGGAGGCGGAGGCAGGGGTATCGTTTGAACCTGGGAGGCGGAGGTTGCAGTGAGATCATGCTACTGCACTCCAGCCTGGTGACAGAGCAAGACTCCATCTGAAAAGAAAAAAAAAAAACTCAACCTAATGATAAAATAAATATGAAGTAGTGCTAATGCCGCTCCACAAAAAAATTCCACTTAATCACTGACTAAACTGATTACAAAACATTTCATGGGAAAATTTAATCTGATTTATTTTTTATTTTTGAACAATAGCAATAACACCTTATGCCAGTTGCTTACAAAACCTTAGCTAATTAATGTTATTGGAAAAATTGGATAAAAATTTAGACTCTGGTGCCACCCACGGACTTTTTAATTCATTAAATCTGGAACCGGGCCCAGGAATTTACATTTTTAAAGAAGCAGATGCTTAAACTATGACAATAATTTTAGCTTGTTTTCACTGTGGTTTCTTCCTGCACCTAATATCATCATTATTTGACTTATGAGCTAGATATCAGCTGCCCATACTAATTACATTGCTTGAGAATCTCTGCAATGAGAATGCGGCCTCAGAATTACTATGATTTTAGGATGTGGTCTCCTGACTTCAATTTTCAACTAGCTCCTTAGTGATAACACTGTCTGGTGATAGAGGATCTATATTTCCCAAACATCCAACTGCTACCACAGCCATCTTGCTGTGCACAAGCAGCAGCATAGAAAACACAAAGATTCTGCAGAATAATTATCTGAGATGTGAAACTGCATGTTCTTTCCTCCTCTCTCTTCCAGCCACCTTCATTTAGACTGTTGAAAGCAAAGATGCCAGTGCATTTTTATTTTGCTAAGAGCATTTATAACCACTGGATTTGTTTTAATTTTAAAGAATTACAAATACAGAAAGCGCAAAGAAATAGCAGTAAAAACCCATTTACACTCGAACTCAGCAGTTAATACTTATAATATTTACTTATTTCTCTTTCCTCTCCATGTCTCTGTCCACCTAACTGTACTTTTTTCTTTACTGGATCTTTAAAGTGAGTTGCAGACATGATGATACCTGCCCTATATATTTCAGCATCTCTTCTAATTAAAAAACCTTCACTTACATAAATGCAATACCATGATCACAACCAACATAGTTAATACTGATAAAAGAACACAGGCACATTCAGTGTTTCCTTCTTCCACAACTGACCTAGAGTGATTTTTATTTTACTTTGTTTTATTTTTTTGCTCCAGATTTCAGTCAAGAACCACTTGTTTGCTAGGCATGGTGGTGGTACATGCCTGTAGTCCCAGCTACGTTGGAGGCTGAGGCCAGAAGTTCAGGGCCAACTTAGGCAACATGGTATAATGAGACTTCATCTCTTAAAACAACAAAACAAACACTTAAACACTTATTGCATTTGGTTATATCTCTTTCGTCTCCTTTTAGATTTATCTAACTGCCTTTTTTTCATTTTTTTTTTTTTTTATTTCAAAATACTGACATTCTGGAAGAGTTTAGAAACTTGTCTCGTATAATATCCTCCAACCTGAATTGGTTGTACTTTTTTCCTCAAGTTAAACATCTTTCCAAGAATGTCTACATGTATCTATTTCTCACAGCCTGACATTAGAAGGTACCCAATGTGAATTTGTCCCCTTGTGGACAATGATAGTTTCAGTTACTTGGATATGGTAGATTTTGCCACATTCCCTTATTGTAAACATAACTTTCTTTTTGTCATATTCTGTTCCTCAGAAACCTAAACCCACTAGATTAAGTACCTATTAATGAACCTTGCACAGATCAAAAGGCACATTGATTACTGCAAGATAGAGACTATCATTACTTTCCTCTTTTTAGGTGGTCTTAGAGAAAAAGTACATACATGTTGAGGAAAAGCTCCTCTTTACATACTTCGTTTCCTGATCTTTGTATCAGTATGGCCCTATGGATTCTTTTTATATTCACTGTAGTAAACCATTACTGTTCTTCTTTGGTTATTGCTGTTTTTATTGAAGTAGTTGTGCGTTCATATGAAGTTGTAGGAAATAAGAGAGAGCCCAACGGTAACATTTTGCAAAACTATAGTATAATATCCTCCTAAACAGGGTATTGACATTGATGCAATCCACTGATCTGATTCAGATTTTCCTAGTTTTGCTTTTATTCATTTGTGTGTACGTTCTATACATTTTTATCACCTGGTCCGTTTGTGTATAAACAACACAGCCAAGATGCTGAACAATTCCAACTCCACCGGGAGTCCTTGTGTTGCCCTTTAGAACCACATTCACCTTCATGCTATCCCACCCCACGCCTAACCTTTGGCATATGTCTTCCATTTCTAAAATCTGTGGTTTTAAGTGTTACGTAAATTGACTCAGGTAGTGTGTAACTTTTGGGAATTGGTTTTTTTCTCTGTGTGCTTCCCTTCTGACAGATCCACACATGTATCAATAATTTATTCCATTTTATTGCTAAACATTCCATGCTGTGGTTACATCACAATGTATTTAATCATTTACCTATTGAAGGACATCTAGGGGCCATTTGGGGGCCTTGAGAAATAACACTGCTATAGATATTCATGTGCAGGTTTTATGCAGACACGTTTTCATTTATCTAAGATAAATGCTCAAGGGGTTAATTGCTGATTCTTAAGGTAAACGCTCATATAGTTTTATAAGAAAGTGCCAAAATGTTTTCCAAAATGTATCATTTGACATTCCCACCAGATATCTATTAGTAGAGTCCAGTTTTCACACCCTTGCCAGCATTTAGTGCTGTCACCATTGTATTATTTTTGGAATCTGGATAGGTATGTGGTGACATTTAATTTTTGACTTAATTTATCTTTCCTTGATGATAAGTGATTGAGCATATTTTCAAGTGCTTATTTGCCATCCATATATCCTCTTCATTCAAATGTCTGTTCCATGTATTTTGCCCATTTTCTAGGTGGATATTGGTTTCATTTTAACTATTGATGTTGGAGAGTTATTTATAAATTCTTGATATTTGTTGTTTGTCAGATATGTGATTTGCAAATATTTTCCCCTAGTTTATAGCCTGTATTTTCTATTTTCATCCTTTTCATATAGGTTTTTACAGCACAAAAGTTTTTAATTTGTATGAGGTCCAGTTCATTAATTTTTCTTTTTATGAGTCATTCTTTTAATGCCAAATCTAAGAACTCGTTGCCTACTCTTAATTCCTAAAGTTTTTTCTTCCACTTTTAAATACATTTTACAGTTTTTCATTTTACTGTTAAGTTTATGATCCATTTTGAGTTTATTGCTGTGTAAGCTGTGAGGTTTATGTCAAGATTATCCTGCCTATGGATGTCCAATTGTACCAGTGCCATTTAATGAAAAGGTTACCATGCCTCCATTGAACTACTGTGACACATTTGTCAAAAATCGTTAGGACATAATGGTGTGGGTCTATTCTGGGTTCTCTATTCTAATCATTAATCTATGTATCTGTCCCCTGCTGAGACCACACCATTTTGATTACTGCAACTAAATTGTGAGCCTTTTTATTAGGTAGAGTGATTCCTCCCACTTTAGTACTCTTTGTCAAGATTGTTTTAGCTATTCAAGACCTGCTGATACTCATGCTAATTGCTGTGGTCTTGAGTAATAAAGTTTTTCTCTGATCCAGGAGTCTTGTCACCTGCCAGGATTTATGAAAGAGTAACAGGTGGACTTGTTAGCTTCTAAGGAAAGCAAATCTCAGATCCTTCACCATTTTTCCTGTATATTTCCTTTTCTTAGAAGATATTAAATGAATGCTTTGAAAGGACCAATATTAAAATAGATGTTTTAACTTTTTATTTAGAAATTATTACAGATTCATAGGGAAATTTCAAACATGGTAGAGAGAGCTCTTGTATACCTTTGATGCTCAAAGATATGCAATCTTTGTGTTGTATATCAACCCCCAGTGGTGGCCTCTTACATAAGTGTAGACCACCACCAAAACCAGGAATTTAATATGATACGATGTGTGTGTATAATTCCATGCCATTTATCATGTGTGTGGATCTGTGCAACCACTGCTGCAGTCTAGATACAGAACTGCCCCATCCCCACAGAGACTGGCTTATGCTACCCTGTGAGAGGTGCACGCACCACACTCCCCCAATCTTCCCAACTGCTGACAACCACTAACCTGTTTTCCATCTCTCTAATTTCACCATTAGGAATATTATATACATAGAATCATGTGTTCTTTTACTCAGCATAATTTTCTGAATATTCATCTATGTTCAATACAATACACACAGTGAATAAAACATAAATAAAATGAAGTTGGGACCAGTTGTATCAGACATAGTCATGATTTTAAGGGAGTAAGCTCATCTGTTAAAAGAAAAAGATTTTCACTTTGGCTTACCGGGCAAAATACATGCCAGTGGGAATGTAAAATTGTAGACATAGTCTGAAAAACAGCTAGGCGGTTTCTTCATATTAAAAAAAAAAAAAATGCATAGTTACTATATAACCCAAAAATGACACACCTGAGCCTTTATCCCAGAAAAAAAAAGGTCTACAAAAAAAAGAAAACCTGTAAATAATTATTCATAGTAGCTTTACTTGTAATATCCTAAAACTAAAACAAGTTGTTCCTCAGAAGGTGTGTAGTTAAACGAACTTCTCAAGGAGATAAACAAAGACAATATTTCCTGAGTTTTTCCTTTTTAAATGTATTTCTATGATATTTAGAGTTTAAAGACCCTTAATTCTTTTGTCGATTCTTCTGGAATGTTCCACCACTGTCTTATTTTGTATTTTGTGATTGAGGAGTCTGATTTCAACCTTTTCTTCCATTGTAAGTGACTTAGTCTTTTTACCTGGGATTTGAAAGGAATATGTATTTATTATATGTATTTATTCTCTGCAGTTTTACTAGAGTATATCTAGGAATTAATGATATTTTTTAAATTCCCCCAGTATACAATAGACCCCCCTTCCAAATGTAGATTCCAGTTCCTTAATTTTGAGCAAGTTTTCTTGGGTTATTGTTTTAAATATTAGTCTTGTTTTACAGTTTTGTTTTTTCTTCTTCCGGTGTTCCAATTATGCATATTTTAGTTACATTTTCTATTTGTATATCTGTATCTATATTTTTTCATATCTTTTCTAAGTTTTTGACATTTTGACAGGTGTTTGCTTTCATTATGTCTGCAGTTGCTTGTTTGAGAGTATTTGATGCAGATATGAGTATGATGTCACAGTTTGCCTCTGATTTCTGATTTTAGGGAAAAAATTGACCAGTTATGTATTCTCTTTTTAAACTTTCTTCTGTTAGTACTTTGATTTTTATTCATTTTTAAATACTGTGTTTTTCAAAATCTGAAAGGTCACTTCAGGGATATAGAGTTTGAGTGGCTCCCTGGGTTTAATTTTTGAGGATTTCTTTCATGGCGCCCATTTGCTAGAGAAGCGCTGGTAGGTTAATTTCTGCTAATTTTAATTATCTTTACTTGTTTAGGAACATTACTTTTCACCACTTGCTTCCTTCTTTTCCTTCACCACCAAACCTCTAAAGGATGCGTCCCTCTGCTCTAGAGACAGGTTGTTCATGACACTGGCCTCTCCTGGTCTATGCATAGAGACAGGGTGTCCATGATACTGGCCTCTCCTGGTCTATGCATAGAGACAGGGTGTTCATGACACTGGCCTCTCCTGGTCTATGCATAGAGACAGGGTGTTCATGACACTGGCCTCTCCTGGTCTATGCATAGAGACAGGGTGTTCATGACACTGGCCTCTCCTGGTCTATGCATAGAGACAGGGTGTTCATGACACTGGCCTCTCCTGGTCTATGCATAGAGACAGGGTGTTCATGATACTGGCCTCTCCTGGTCTATGCATAGAGACAGGGTGTTCATGATACTGGCCCCTCTTGGTCTATGCATAGAGACAGGGTGTTCATGATACTGGCCCCTCTTGGTCTATGCATAGAGACAGGGTGTTCATGATACTGGCCCCTCTTGGTCTATGCATAGAGACAGGGTGTTCATGATACTGGCCCCTCTTGGTCTGTGCACTTCCAAGACTCTCCCTTTTGATTCCCCAGTCAAGAAGGCTCTGTCCATCAAGTCTCAACGTATTATCGATATTTTTTCCTCAGAGTGGGCCCCTTCTATCTGGGAGTAAATTGATCAATGAACCACATTGCTAAGCATGCTCCTTCACTCTCTCCTTTCTTAATATGGTCTGTGTATCCATGTATGTATGCATGTATCTATCTAGCTAGCTATCTAATCTATCTAGCTATCTATACATCCTATCTATCTTCTAGCTATCTCGTCTATCAGTCCTATCATCTATCTACCTATCTAAATATCCATCCATCCAATCTATCTATCTATCGATCTCTCTATCGATCTATCTATCCATCCTATCCTATCCATTTATCCTATCTATCCTATCTATCATCTATCCTATCTATCCATTCTATGTATCTATCTCCTCTCTTCATTATGTACTCCAAAGCTGGTCTTCTAGTTTCATTTTTTTCTTAAGTACTTGTGAAATGAAGTTTATATGTTTGTTATTTCTTGGTTATGCTACAAATACAAATTACGGTGGTTTCACTAGCTCTTTTGGTTGAAGGGTATGATGTTGGCGGGTGTGTGGAGAAATAAGAGAGCCATCACTATCCTACAGGACTCTGGGAGTCCTATAGCTCACAGATTCTAAACTGCTAGTTCAAAGCACGTCACTTCCAGTACTTGACTCCTCAAGTCCATGAAGATGCAAACAAACAGCCAAGAGATCTGAAAGTAAATGGATTTCATCAGGCTAAACAAGGTACTCAGTCTTTAAAGAGGGATCAGGGCTTGTGTTGCAAGCATGTGTGATGTACTGTGCCCTTGTTTCTTGAACATTCCATTCCCCACTCTGCCCAAGCACTCCACACTCCTTGGACTCCCCATAAACTTTTGAGCAGAACGTAGGAGTAGGAGAAATGAAAAGCACTAGAGAGTCTTCTGGTGATCTGGAAATTTATGTCTCCTACTTAAAGGCTTTTCTGAAAATGAAAATCCCATAGATCAACTCCATTCCATCAGGCTGGGGCAGAGGACAGAAGTGGTGATGTAGCAAACTGGATGAGAAGCAGAGAAATGCCTTTCTCTGCCCGCAGGCACGGAAATGTTAAATAGGACCCTGCTAGTGAAGGCTGCAGTTTTAGCTGCCCAGGGAGAGCCAGAATGAATGTATCTATTCATTTGTTTACATACTGCTTTATTTTAGGACAGGATTACAGTGACTAGAAGCCTATCAAATACTTGTTTAGCTATCATATAATCATCATGAAGCCTGGCATGTCCTTGCTTCTCCTTTTCTTGTTGAAAAATACTTTCAAATTTTACCTTTTGTTTTTTATGTTACGCACCTACAGAGTGAAACTACAGCCACATTCATGTCTTCATTAATATTTTAGCTCCCTATAGTTATTTACTATAATTATTGAAGTGACTATTAAAAAGAAATCAATTCAAAATGTTATTGTGCTGAATTTCAGAATATTATTGGTAAGTTGGGTACAAACCAAGGTTACAGTGTATTTGTCTGAACAAAAGCAAAACAAAAGCCCATTTTCTAATCTGTATACCAAACTCCTGAGTCACAAGTTTACCTGTATAACAAATGTCACATTGTATTTTAGCTTTAGGTATCCCTGAATCTAAAAATAAAAGTTAAAATATTTTTTAAAACCCATTTGCTCATTTCCATTGAAAATGATGTATTCACCATCCTGTTACTGAGAGTTTATGTGAATGACCTTTACTGGGAATTTTAAAATCATAATCAAACGGCTTATTAGTATCTCTAGCATAAGGACTAGGAATTAGAGGACATGGCGATGTGAAAGGAAGTGTACTAAATATCCTCTGTTAATTGATAGGTAGAACATCACTGCCCTGGACTCAGCAGTTCTGAGCACTCCAGTTTGCTTTGGCTAAGTGCCAATGCATGTTCTGCTTATGCCTAGGTGGAATTTGTAGAAAATAATCAGAACGGCCCTCTGTTCCCATCAGCAATAAAATAGCTGTTCATGCAATTGGGAACAGTAGTAAATTCTTTTTTATTTCCTAGCTCCTATGCAGAAGGTCAAATCCCTGGCCATTTTCAGATGTACATTACGTTAAACATCTATAAATTAAGAGCAAGAACATGAGCTGTATCTTATACTAAAAAAAGAGACACGTTTTCTACTATGAAGCACGTAATCCCACTAGATATGATATTATTAGAGCATAGCATCCAGACGGCATATTCTTGCGTCCTGATCATTTTGTAGCAAAGAAGTGTTCTTGACTTCTCTTACCATCCACACAGCTTCCCATTGGAGGAGTCTGTGGATACGTCCATTCCCAAGAACACACACAAACCTGAGGCAGGAAAGGGATGCTAGTATTTTTTCTAACACCTATCACAAATCAAATGTAAAAGGCTCATCTAATTACAGAAAGAAGGCTATATTCTATTCTTTTTTTTTTTTAATGGTTACAATAAAGCTTTTCTCAAAGCCATTTATTCTACAGTGAAAGCTTCCTTTCTCAAAGAAATAATTTATGTCCATGTAAACCAAGTCTCCTTGTCAGAGATCTAAAAAATGACAACCTTCATTGCACGGACTAGACTTCCACGAATCCATGCTAATGATGAAAACAGGGATATTTTAGTTTGGGACAGATCCTAGGGTTGCCTCCCTTTCACTGCCAGGGATTTGCCTGCTTCTTTTAGGATGAATGAATGTTAAGTTATCAGCTTCCACAGATATTCCTAGAATTCATATTACTATGAAGAACTTTTTCTGCATACTCCTTTTTAAAGATAGTGGCATCCTAACAGACTTTATAATTGGAAAACACAAAATAAAACCAACTAAAAATGGATTTGAATTAATGAGATTAGTAAAGGACCTGATACAACAAGATCAATGCACGGAAATCAAGGACAAAGAAACATTGCATATTTAGAAAAGGCAATAGAAACATTTTTAATGACAAAATTCTACTAAGATTTTAATAGTAAAATATTTGAGAAATGTGCAAGACCTGAATAAAAACAAATATATAAACCTTTATGAAATATAAAAGATGTCATATCTTACAATCTCAATAATTATGCAATCTCTTATGCAATAATCTTATGCAATTGCAATAATTATGATTTTTTAAAAATAAAACTTGACCCACTGATCCTAAAATACAACTCTTATGGGACCCCCTCCCTCCAGAGTCCTTTACATAGAGCTTAGACTGCCAAAAATCACCAGGGTTACTTTCCTTTCCAAGGAAGGACAAGGCAAGACTTTTCTTGCCTTGTCACCCAGTGGGATTAACACTTTGTGCCTACTGTCTGCTGTTCTTAGGCCAGTATGATAGGTGGCATGTCTAACAAGAATTTGTGAAAATTTTAAGATTTTCTATAAAATTATCATTTTTTTTTTTTTTAAAAAGTATGGTTGGTTGTTTTTTGTATTTGTAAAGAGGATACAGGGAATACTGCTGCTTTGTGGGTTGAAGACTTTATAAAGTAATCTTAAGTGAGACTTTCAGTCTCAGAGCTAGGAGAAGTCATCCAGGGGTTCTAGATGCCTCCTGCCCTGAGTCGGGCATAAGGTTCTGTCCTAGAGGATCTGCTACAGAGAGTGATCAAAGCTCTAGACATCTTCCCTATCACATATGAGCCATGCCAGGCATGGGGTCTTAAAAAGGAAGGAATATGCAGGAAATGCCTAGATATTGCTTGGCATACTTTCATAAGAAATAAAACTGAAACTTGTTCCACAAGTTTAATTAAGTTGGTTTTCTAACTTTTCAGAGCTATTTTGGTTCAAATGGATCAAAAACTACCATATCCAATGAAGGGAGGTGGCCCTTGCTGTTCAACAGGTATAAAGTTTCAGTTATGCCAGAAGAATAAATTCTAGAGATCTTCTGCACAATTTTGTGCTTACCTTGAACAATACTGCGTCATACACTTCAAACTCTGATCTCATTTCCAGTGTTCTTACCACAATTAAAAATATATATCCAAGACAAGAAAACATTTGTCTTCCAACTCCTTCATTTTTTTTCCTGCTGCTATTACTGCTTCTAATTTCCAAATACCCATACTTTTTCTTCGACTGTTCTTTTTGGTATAATAGCCATATTTTATTCATTGCAGCGTCTAAATGCCCTTCATCAAGGCAGTGAATAAAATTTATGAACAATCTTGATATGGAATATGCTGCAGCCGTACATTTATACGTAAACATTTTGAAAGACTTAGACTGTGTGGAAAGATGTAGAAAGTGTCTTGTTGGTAAACAAAAGGATCCTCTCTCCCACTTTCCAGAGGAAATAGAAGTCACCATCATCGCATACTTCCCAGTAGGAAATATACAGACATCTGTGCCCGTCCTCTCCCCTTGAGCCTCCTGTAATAACAGGGGAACCATAATAACGTCAATACCTCCACCTATAGTTTTGATCATACCACCTCCTTGAAGCACAAATAATCTTCTCTGCCTTTTATTCCATGCATAATCCAATGGCTCCCTCAAGACTAGGTCCTTCCCATGATATTTTAGATATAGTCCAATTTCTGCACTTTTTTCCAAAACTTGTCCCTGCTTTCCGTTAAAACACCCCTTGTATCTTCTCACCTTCACAGCTGGACTTTTTGGCTCCTCCTTAGGGAACCCAATCCCTGCCCTGCATTGCATCATCAGCCCCTGACTCCTTTTTATTTTTTTTATTTTTCTTTTTTAAGACAGAGTCTTGCCTTATTGCCCAGGCTGGAGTGCAGTGGCGCGATATTGGCTCGCTACAACCATCTCTCTCCCGGGTTCAAGCGAATCTCCTGCCTCAGCCTCTGGAATAGCTGGATTACAGGCATGCACCACCACACCCAGCTAACTTTTGTATTTTGAGTGGAGATGGGGTTTCACCATGTTGGCCAAGCTGATCTCAAACTCCTGACCTCAAGTGATCCACCCACCTTGGCCTCCCAAAGTGCTATGATTACAGGCCTGAGCCACTGCGCCAGGCCCCATCACCTCCTTTAATCTCTTTTCTGCACTATCTCATTGCAAAGCAGGCTAATAAACATCTCTCTGACCTCCATTGGTTAAATGATATTAATATCATTTGATTATTCAGAATCCTTTTGATACAAACTTTAAAAAGGAAACTAATTTAAGTTAGCCTTAAAAGTGAATTGATTTGATAACCAAAAGAGCAATGGGAGAATGGCCTTTGGTCAGCTAGTGTCCTTGTGGTTCTCTCTGCTTTAACCTTGCTGTGCGCTGGCTTCTTTTCTGACAGCAATGGCTCCCATAGGCATTTACACACAGCTTGTGGAAAACTAAGGGTGTTCTTCTTTCATTATCAAGGAGCAATTGTGTGAGTAATTTTGCTTTCAAGTGAATCCATGAAACAGAGGATTAGGATGACAAGGGAATTATTAAATAACTTTCATAGGAGTTGTTTTTTATACAAGACACTAAAAATAATATAAGAAGTACCTATTTATTGAATTCTAGAATCAACCATTTTTAATTTTGCTCACATTCGTTTTAACTCTTGGTTTTAAAAGATGAATATTTCATATGAATGTGAGATGTTGCCTCACACAGGCTCCCTTCTTTTTACAAAGAGTGTGATGGGAAAATCCCAGGACTATACAGAAGAACATCCCTCAAAAACTGGGAAGAAACTGAGAGACCAAAGAATGCCTTGGGCAATTCCAGCTTGAGGAGTAGATGAGTTTATTAGGATTCACAAACAGGACATTTTGGGGCAGCATCAGGACACCTCTAGAGATCCACCCGCCACATGCCTCTAAACTGCTTTTAAGCTGATGCTGTGTCTCTTTGCCTGCTGCATGTGATGAGACTGTTTTCCTTGGTATGTTCCCAGATACACTTTAGGATGTTTGGGTTCTCAGGGACACCTGCTCCTCCGCTGAGCACCATGGCCTTGGCTCATTTCCCAGCTTTTAGGGTTCAAGCAGCGGACATACATACACTCTTAAGTAAACCGGGTGGGAGAAACATCACCCTACAAAGAAAAGTATTATTTTTACTACATAGTCTAGGTTGAAGAAATCATAGAGATTATTCTAGCTGCAAGAAATTAAAAATAAATTTAGAATAGTAAGGATAAACTACTATCTGACAGTCTATGTTATTTTCAGATCTACATATATTCCCTAAGGGGGTGAGGTCTGTATTTTTTTTTTTTTTTTTAATTTTTTTTAGACGGAGTCTCTCTCTGTTGCCCAGGCTGGAGTGCAGTGGTGCAATCTCAGCTCACTGCAAGCTCTGCCTCCCGTGTTCACACCTTTCTCCTGCCTCAGCCTCCTGAGTAGCTGGGACTACAGGCGCCTGCCACAACGCCCAGCTAATTTTTTGTGTTTTTTAGTAGAGACGGGGTTTCACTGTGTTAGCCAGAATGGTCTCAATCTCCTGACCTTGTGGTCTGCCCATTTTGGCCTCCCAAAGTGCTGGGATTACAGGTGTGAGCCACCGTGCCTGGCTGATGTCTATTTTTAAAAATTCACAATGGAATTCTACTTCTGGCTATGGGGGACTCACTTTTATCACACCAACACTGCTGTTAAAAACACGTATAAATAATGGATATTTTTCAAAAGCATCTATTTGAAGGTATCTAAGAAACAGCAAAGCAACTGGATTTAGAGAAGTCAATATTCAACGTAGAAAGCCAACATGTTTAGGTGAGTCTAGTCTTTAAGACCGTCTATACCTTGAAAGTATTTGCCAATTCGTAAGTAACATAGGCTGCAAGCCCACGCAGAAAGAAGAGGCTATGGCAGATAGCTGAGAATAGTTTTAGGCAGTCTTATGAGACTGAGACTGGGACAAAAAAAAAAAGATTTTAGCTAACTTCTGAGGCAGCCAGAACTTGAGGAGCTGAGGTCCTGGAGAGAAGGAAGCACAGAGAAGTGAGCCTGACATTTGACTCTGTGCTGCTTTCCAACGTACTTGCCATCTGGTAGGTAATCACGAAGGAGCTGAGAAGTCAGGCTGAAGGTGGTGGCTAAGAGAACTTCCAATAGACTCATGATATTGGGAGTCAAATTCGGATTTCAGGATCCACCAAGGAAGAGGGACGTCTGTGAACATCCCACATTTCTAGTGGGATTCTGAAGGGCTACACCCCAGAAATGAAGACAAACTGAGCAAAAACTAGTTCTTACAAAAACTGAAACTCAGATTTGAATCAGCTGAGTCCCAGACTGGAGAAAATTGATACGTCTCTAACCACGTGCAGTAAAGCCAATTGATAAAGATAACATCATTCAGATCTTTGTCATCTGGACAGAGATAAACATCATTGAGATCCTCACATTATCCCTATAATGTTTCAAACATACATTCCAGCGTTCAACTAAATATCACCCATCATTCCAAGAGAAGAAAAACTGGTTAATAGAAACAGGGCCACAGATTATCCAATATGAGAGTCAAAATAGCTGTGATTAACATGCTCAAAATGTGAATGACAAGATGGAAAACTTCAACAGAGAATTGAAACTTCTAAATTGAAAATTCTAAAAAATGAATCCAACAAAAATTCTGCAATCCTACAAATGAAAGTAAAATGTAATGAAGATTTGATATTGATTAAAAACAGCTGAGGAGTGTGTTAGTAAACAGAAATGGGTCACTAGAAATATACAGACTAAACACAGAAGAGCAAAAATATATATAAATAAATCATGGATAAGATGCAGTGAAAATGTCTAACATATTTGTAATTGGAGTTCCAGAAGTTTAAGAGAAAAAAAAGATTGTGTAAAGGAAATATTTGAATGGAAATTGGCAGAGAATTTTTCCAATATGACAAAAGACATCAAGAGACAAATCCGGGTTGCTATGTACTTGAGAACAGGGATACACACACACACACACACACACACACACACACACACACACACACACACACACACACACAGAAATTGTAAACTTCTCTGTGGCAGGAAATTTGACATTGACATTGAGTCGGCATGAAGTCAGGGCTCTGGACTTGAATTTTTTGCATAAAATCTGGCTCTTCTCTTCTTTAAAAAAGAAATAGCAAAATTTGACTCACCCTCAAAAGGCTGACACATCTCTCTCAGAGTTAAAATGGTGAATTGTCATCTAAATGAAGGCTTGCCCCTCTTATGAATATCCTATCCCAATATGAACTACTTACATAATAAAAGAATTCCGAGCTAATATTAAACTCAAACTTGTTTAGGATTGCTGACTGCTGTAGGGCTTTGACGGAGGAAAAGATTACTGTTTGTTGAGAGCCTTTAAAATAATTCTAGGCTCACTGGACACAGTGGTGCACGCCTGTAATCCCGGTACTTTGGGAGGTGGAGACGGGTGGATCACTTGAGTCCAGGAGTTCAAGACCAGTCTGAGCAACATGGCAAAGCCCCATCTCTACAAAAGATACAGAAAATTAGCTGGGTGTGGTGGTGTGCACCTGTAGTCTCAGCTACTCTGGAGCCTGAGGCAGGAGGATAGCCCGAGACTGGGAGGTTGAGGCTACAGTGAGCCATGACTGCACCACTGCACCCCAGCCTGGACAACAGAGTGAGACCCTGTCCCAGAACAAAACTAAACAAAAAGAATTCCAGGTTTACGAGATTCTGGAATCTCGTAAAACCTTCTGAAGATGAGCTGACTTTAATAGCACCAACCACATCAATACAAAGAGGGAAATTCACCAGGTGCAAAACAAAAAAGCAAATTAGCATCCTAAGAACTGCAAAGAATGGGAGAAGTTTTACAAGAATAGAGAACAATTTTATTTAAAATGAATAAATACAAGAAAAAATAGACATTATATTGGAAGGGCATAATATAAAAGACAGAATATATGTAAAAGAAACCAGTAGAACTTTGAGATATTTTGAAATGTCATTGAAATGGAAAGGATTAAATAAAATTAGTCTATCCGAGAGGATTCTAGTTACTTTGAAGATGAATCTGAATAAATCATCAAGAATGCAGCACAAAGGCCGGGCATGGTGGCTCACGCCTGTAATCCCAGCATGTTGGGAGGTCGAAGTGGGTGGATCGCCCGAGCTCAGGAGTTTCAGACCACCCTGGGCAACATGGAGAAACCCTGTCTCTACTAGAAATACAAAAATTAGCCGGTGTGGAGGCGGGTGCCTGTAATCCCAGCTACTCAGGATGCTGAGGCAGGAGAATTGCCTGAACCCGGGAGGTGGAGGTGGCAGTGAGCAGAGATCACACCACTCCACTCCAGCCTGGGTGACAGAGCGAGACTCCTTCCTCCAACCCCTCAAAAAAAGAAAGAAAGAAAAAGAACAAAGCACAAAATAGGAAGGTATAAAAACCTTAATCTAAAATATGAAAAATAAAATATGACATAAGATACGAACCAATGAGAATGTCCACCATATGTTCAACATATGTCTGACAGGATTTGCAATGAAAGAAACAATGGTGAATAGGAAAGAGGCAAAATTCAAAATGGTAATCGCTGAAAAAAAATTCCAGAATTGAAGAAAGACTTGTGTTGAGAGTTACATCAAGTCAACAAATAGACACATGATGGTGAATATGTAAAATTAAATATAAAACAAAAAATCTTAAAAGCACCCCCAGAGAAAAATCAAACTGCTGTTAGAATGGAATGACAGAATGAGTAGATGACTCAATATTAGCAACAATAAGACAAAATACCCTAAAAAAATTTTGTAATGCTGGAGAAAGCAACAGTCAAGATAAATTAACATTGAATAGTAAGGGTAGCAAGAAAGATATTTTCAGAAATATAAAAGCAGAGGAAATTGATTAACCTAGATCATTACAGAAAGGAGCACTAAAAATATATTCTTTAGGAAGAGGAAGGTAAAAACAGAAAGGAGGAAGATGCAGATCACGATGAGACAATATCACAAAGTGGTTTAGAGTGTAGGTGTTCTAGTCAGCTGTGCTGTGTGACAAAGAGAAAATTACTCCACCTCTCTGTGCCTCCATTTCTATACATTTTCTGTGGAAATATAAATAACAGTAGCACTTACATCATAGGTTTGTCACCAGCACGTAGTATAAGTTCAATAAATGTTGATTAAAAATAAGTCAACAATTTGCTCAATTTAAAATAATATTGATGTAACAGTGATATGGTAAAAAGAGGAAATTTGATTAAAGCATTCTAAGATTATTGTATTTTTTCTTATACATGAAAAAGGGAGAAAATAAAGACAATGCAATTGATAATTGCAGAAGAGTGAATGTGGGCTCCAGACCACCAGCATCAGTATACCTGGGAGCTTGTTAGAATGCAACTTCTCAGGTTGCACCCCAGATCTTCTGAATCAGAAATTCAGGGCTGGAGTCCAAGAAACCACTTTAACAACCCTCCAGGTATTTCTAATGCATAATAAAGCCTGAGGTCCTCTGTTAGAGAAGATAGGAGAGGAGGACAGATAAAAAGAAAAATCGACCAGGCGCGGTCGCTCATGCCTGTAATCCCAGCACTTTGGGAGGCCGAGGCGGGCAGATCACGAGGTCCGGAGATCCAGACCATCCTGGCTAAGACGGTGAAACCTTGTCTCTACTAAAAATACAAAAAATAAGCCGGGCGAGGTGGTGGGCGCCTGTAGTCCCAGCTACTCGGGAGGCTGAGGCAGGAGAATGGCGGGAACCCGGGAGGCGGAGCTTGCAGTGAGCCGAGATTGTGCCACTGCACTCCAGCCTGGGCGACAGAGCAAGACTCCGTCTCAAAGAAAAGAAAAAAAAAAAAAAAAAAAAGGAAAGAAAAAAAGAAAATTCATGGCTTCATGGCAAGCAGAAAACACAAACTGAAATGATCGATAACAATCCGAGTAAATGCGAATACATACGTTTTTCTTAGATATCTACAATTGAATTGAAAACCTAGTTATATACTTTCTACAAGATAAATGCACATAAAATAGAGGATCCACAGTGATAGAAAGTAAAAGGATGGGAAGGATGAGTGCGATGTGTTGGGTTGGGTTCTTGTTTCTCATGCTTGCCTGCCTTTCTCTGTTAGAATATTAAACCTCCCTTTCCATTAACTTGCATCTGTCAGTGGAACCTGGAACAGTGACATGTGCCACATCTGAATTTTAACTGCATGACATGGCTCTGCCTTTGCTTTTATCCCCTTTGCCCTAACACTGGGATAGAAGCTACCCCTTCAGCCTGGTCCCAGAATGAGAGAACCTGGGCAGAGGTGAAGCTGACTGACATCCAACAAGGTCAGGAGTAAGAAATAAGCATTTTGTTATGGGAATCCTCTGAGATTGCAGGGCGATTTCTTACCACAGCATAATCTAAGTAAAAGTTGATTGATGCAGAAAAATCTAACAGGCAACAGCTAACCAAAGAAAGTTGATGTAATGAGATTTTTGATGTCAAATCATGTATTGGAAACAGAGGCTAATAATTCTTCACTCTTACACACCTAACAAAATAGTCTCAAAATGAAAATTAAGTGCTGATAACTTTTACAAGGGGAAAACTGGCCCAACGAATGAAGGAAATAGTAAATGCATGAACTTGATAGGAGATTTTCACCTGTTTCATAAATTCTGGAATTAGGTCTGCATTCTACCAGACCTAAGATACAAATTAACTGGACCCTTTCTGTTGGTTGGTTGGTGTGTAGGTGAGTGGGTGGGTTTTTTGTTTGTTTGGTTGGTTGGTTTGGGGTGGGTTTTTGTTGTTTTTGTTCATTTTTGAGAGGGGTCTCCCTCTATTGCCCAGGCTGGAATGCAGTGGCACAATCATGGCTCACTGTAGCCTCCATCTTCTGGGCTCAAGCGATCCTCCCACCCCAGCCTCCTGAGGAGCTGGGACTAGAGGCACCACCATGCCCAACTGACTTTTTAATTCTTCATTTGTTGAGACAGGGTTTTGCTATATTGGCCAGGCTGGTTTTGCACTCCTGGCCTCAAGAGATCCTCCCACCTTTGACTCTCAGAGTGCTGGGATTACCAGCGTGAGCCACCACGCCTGGCCTGGAATCTTTTACTAAGATTAAGAGCATAGGGTGGGCTGGATTGCTGGGTTTGACTCCTGAATCTTCACATGCACTTTAAATTCTTTGGTCTTGGTGACATCATCTGCAAAACTGTGAAATTAATAGTGTCGATTTCATAGGGTTGTTGGGAGTCTTACATAAGTTCATATATGTAATGTAAATCTCTTAGACTAGTACCTGGCACACAGTAAATATTTTTAAAATAAGTATGGTTGTAATATTTAGTACGTTGACAATAATTACTACTACTATTACTATCGCTATTATTATACAAGCTTATTCCATTTGAAAGCAGCATGGGAAAGACATGAAAGCCAAGAACTGGCTTTTATTCACTCATTGTCATGATCAGAAATAAGGGGTCTCTCTGCTTCCTTAGTTCTGCTACTTACACCTGCCAGTAGCAGCTCGCTGTATTTCTCTATTTCGTAAACGGAAATGAATCTTTTTCTGTGTCTTTTTCTCAATATTCCAGAATACAGCACGAGCTAATATAGAGAGACTCAAAATGCAAAATATATTTTTGCATATATAACTCTCTTTTTTCAATGAGGAAAAAGATTAATTGGTAGCTGGTTTTCCAATAACTCATTCCTCTCAATATTCCTGGCTGCAGCTTAGCCCAGCTGTAAAGGTAAGCCTGCACATAATAATTAAACACAATCCCTTCTCAGCCTATAGATGGTAAAGACTAGCCCTTAAGAGTTACAACACAATTTTTTTGATCTAGTTCCCTTAACAAGGTTATTTTTTCTACTTCGAATATTTGAAAACACATTAAAATCAAATACAGGCAAATCGAAAACTTCTTTAACACCCTGCAATCAAATAGTAGAGCAATGTAAACATTTAATCATTACATCTGACTTTGCTGCCACTGAATCTTTCAGGTGACAGGGGCTTCTGGCACCCTGAACTCTGCATGTTCTCTGCTGCTCCAGCATTTAACCTTCATGGTCAAAGGATGCTGTCCTGGCTCTCTGGCCTTTCCTATTACATGAAATGATTTCAAAAGTCACTGCTGTGCCCGTCTACATATACCTCCAAACGGTTCAAAATATTGAAACAATAGTGTCCATTAGAAAAAGTGACGAAGAAAGCAGTAACAAGAAGGCCACATGCTGTGGTTTTGCAAAACTGAAGATATCCAAATACAATATGTTATATGTTTCTCCACCATATATTTCATTCTGTTTGTATTTAGGAATTAATCCCCTGAGAAACTGAACATTGCTCACATTTGCCAGCTGAATCCGGTTAATTACACAGGCTGAGATAAAGTCAAGGGCACTAGGGACATGAGCAAACAGGTCGTTAAATGCGGTGACTGGAGTGGAGGATCAGGACGGAGAGAAGGTACATTGACCAGTGTTTTACAGCCCTAATTTGTTTTGGAATGTCTTAGAAAGTGGCTAAAAAGCACTTTAATCTGAGTGTGCCTGTAATTATTTGCTAGGACAGTGTCACTCTGAACATTGAATAAATGCCAGATTTTATATATTATTAGATGGCCATCTGAAATCATGGTGTTTCATGAGAAGAAAATCACAAACCTGGTCACGCTATTGATGCAAATATTTGGTGGTGTCTTCCTGGCTTTACGATAAGAGGAGGGGCTTCTGCTGCACCTTCTGTCTCAGTTTCAGTGCAACATCTGGTCTCTTTGGAAGTGGCTTCCATGCATGACAAACAGGGCCCTGACTTTCTTCCTGAAGGCCGCTTTTCAAACTAGTTTCTGTATGTCTGAAACAAACCCTCTGTATGGAGGCCTGCAATGTGCATAGATTGAAGTCAATGTTCTGAGTTATGAACAATCAGTTGCTAAATGTGTTACCTTTTGAAGAAAAGTAGGATGCAAGTGTCTCTTTGTATATTCAAATAAAAGCTAATGAATGAAAAATTTCCAATAACTTATGAATTTCAACTCTAAAATACAAGTCTCAGTGAGGCTAACCACTTTCTCTCATTGTTTCTTTTATCATGGTATGCGCTAGTGGAGGATACTGACTTTTTTTTCAGATTGGTCTTAACACAGTCACTAAAGTAATTTCATTTTTCTAACTGAAATGACAGATTTAGCAGGGTTAACATTTTATAAGGGATACTTCCATAACCAAAACTGGATAGATTTTGGAGTTTTCACACCGACCTCAAGGAGCAATACATTCCTTTTCCTATTTCTTTAGAAGACATATGACATCTATACCTTTTTTTTCTTGAGATGGAGTCTCGCTCTGTCACCAGGCTGGAGTGCAGTGGCACGATCTCAACTCACTGCAACCTCCACCTCTCCCAGGTTCAAGCAATTCTCCTGCCTCAGCCTCCTAAGTAGCTGGGACTACAGGTGCCTGCAATCACACCCGGCTAATTTTTGTATTTTTAGTAGAGACGGGGTATCACTAGGTTGGCCAGTCTGTTCTCAAACTCCTGACCTCATGATCCGCCCACCTCAGCCTCCCAAAGTGCTAGGATTACAGGCATGAGCCACCACGCCCGGTCTATACCTGGTATTTCTTATGCTTCGATTACAAATTCAACTGAAGAGACAGCAGATGCTGAAAGTCTGAAGAAGTAGGAGTGACACCTCAAAACTCAGCAAATTATATCCTGTTTTAGTTCATTCAGGCTGCTGTAACAAAAATACCATACCCTTGGTGCTTATAAACAACAGAAATGTATGTCTCCCAGTCCCGGAGGCTAGGATGTCCAAGATGAAGGTGTCAGCACCTGCAGCGTCTGTTGACAACAGACTTCTTGGTTCATAGGTGACTGTCTTTATTCTGTGTCCTCACATGCTGCAAAGGGCAAGGGAGGGATCTCCGGGTCTTTTATAAAGACACTAATCCCATTCCTGCTGGCAGAGCCCTCATGACCTAATGACATCCCAACAGACCCACATCTTAATAGCATCACCTTGGGAGTTAGGTTTCCACATATGAATTCTAGGAGGACACAAACATTCAGTTTATAGCATGTGCATAAGCACTTAATTAAGGAGCAAAAAGAAGAGACTATGTCTAGAGGCATCTCCTAGATAGGAAATTGAAATTCAGAAAGCATAAGTAACTCAGTCAGGTGTGAGAAATGGTGGAGCCTCCTTCCTATTATACTCTGTAGGAACCATTTAACATTCCTTTATGTGTAATTGTTGGGATAGCAGCTCTGAACGTTAGATCATTCTTATCAGATAAGATAAAAATGTAACATGATTCAATCTGGTCAGTTTTGTTCTTTCTACGTATGATAATTCTTCATTAAAATGTAGTTTTAATTTACTGAATTAATTCTTTAAATTGAATAAAAACACAGTTGCAACGTGAAGGAAAAGTAGAAAGCTTACGTAATGTATGTAATGTGGACTGTCACCAACGCCACCCCCCCCCCCCCCCACTGTAGACATGCTACAGATGTTTTCTTACTTGTCTGAGTTGGAGCACTGAACTGTACCCAGGTGTGTCCACTCTGAAAAGCTGTACTTCTGGGCTAGCACAGCAACGAACAGTAGTCAGAGAAGGGGAGACTAACCTATTTCTCACCTTGGTTCTTCTGAATAAACTCAGAATTTAATCTCACCAGCAATATGTTGATGCAGATCTCAGCTCACCACAACCTCCCCCTGCCGGGTTCAAGTGATTCTCCCGCCTTAGCCTCCTGAGTAGCTGGGATTACAGGCACCTGCCACCACACCCAGCTAATTTCTGTATTTTTAGCAGAAATCGGGTTTTGCCATGTTAGCCAGGCTGGTCTCAAACTCCTGACCTCAGGTGATCTGCCTGCCCTGGCCTCCCACAGTGCTGGGATTACAGGCGTGAGTCATCACACCCGGCCTCCAGAAGCTACTCTTTATAGTCTATCTCTTCTGTGTTGTACCTCCTGTGGTTCTGTTTTGAGACTTTCACATTTTAATCAGGATGTGCACTTATCACAGCTACTTTTGGAAGGCTTGCTGCTGATGTAATTTATTACTCCCTTTACCTCCATTTTTAATAAAGAAAGCTCTTTGAAAATGTTTTTCTCTTACTCTATGTTCTCAGGAGCTTAATACTACTTGCTGCAAATCCTGGGTTCTTTCCCTTTTGTTCACTTTGGACTTTTGTCTAAAAACCTCTGTTAGTAGATGAATATTGCCTTTAAACAAATAAAAATATTTGAATACAGTTTTACATTGATCTATTTTAATGAACCAAAGCAAATTTTGCATGAATGTGCAGTAATAGATTTCCAATGAGACTTTTAAAGTCAGTTTTTAAATCTCCACTTTAGAAAAAAAATAAGCTCATCTGTAAAGGAGCAAAATGGAAATGATTTGAAGATTGATTTCTCGTGCCATGCCAATGCAGCACTGTCCCACTGCCAACTCCACAATGATGTTTAGCTTTACTAAACTTTCTCCTGTAAAACTGATCTTCAAGTTAAATTTGTTTCCCTTCATAGAAATAGTTACTAGGGACAAATGACTTTAAGCAATGGATGTATCCAGCCTTCAAGGTGACATGTGTTCACCTTAGCTCCAAAGCCAATTAAGTAAACCAAAGGATCCTTTTTTTGAACTATCCTAAGTCATTCCAAAATTGTTTATCTCATGGAAAATGTTTTGAATCTCAAGTCCCTTAAAACATAGTGCAGTTATTAACAAAGTCAAGGAGTTAAAAGACAGCCTGCCTGCAGAATCTGCTGAACAATGTGTCAACGTTAGGGACATAGTTAAGAACTGGAATGGATCTGGCCAATTCCTTTGTCCCAGGGAAATTCCTAAACCACACTGTACTTTGAAGCAATTTTCCAGGCACCCCTCTTTGCAAGTTCTGCATTGCTTCAGGGTCCTGACTTGTAAGGTTTAAGATCTTCTAAAAAGGGATTAGAAATCTGAGGATGAAGGGTGAGAGGAAGGAGAGAATACTAGGCTTAATACCTGGATGGTGAAATAATCTGTACAACAAACCCCCATGACAGCTATGTAATAAACCTGCACATGTACCCATGAACTTAAAAGGAGGAAAAAAAGAAATCACAAGTCAGTCGATCACAGAAAATCCCTTCAGCCTAAACTCCACCTGGAATATGAAAATGGGCCCCAAGGACAGATAATAATTAAATGGTCCACGGTTGATTATGATCATACAGACACATTGGAGAACACTGTTAATTGGAAAAAAGTTAACTAAGAAATTGTGGAGATGTATGGTTCTAAGAAGAATCCGGGAGTTTTGTTATCCTTTCCTGCCACCCTAGGCACAGCACTGTGTTTGGCATTAACTACAGTGGAGCTTTTAATAAAATTGAATATTGAACAATATTTTGGAAACAACTGAAAGCAACCAATGAAGGCAACAAGCCTATCCACAAATCTAATTTTAGATACTGTGTGACTCTGGTGGTTCTTTTTAGAGTGTTTGTGGAATGTTAATCCAGTCTATCATTGATGGACATTTGAGTTGGTTCCAAGTCTTTGCTATTGTGAATAGTGGCGCAATAAACATACGTGTGCCTGTGTCTTTATAGCAGCATGATTTATAATCCTTTGTACAGTAATGGGATGGCTGGGTCAAATGGTATTTCTAGTTCTAGATCCTTGAGGAACAACCATTGTCTTCCACAATGGTTGAACTAGTTTACAGTCCCACCAACAATGTAAAAGTGTTCCTATTTCTCCACATCCTCTCCAGCACCTGTTGTTTCCTGACTTTTTAACGATTGCCATTCTAACTGGTGTGAGATGGTATCTCATTGTAGTTTTGATTTGCATTTCTCTGATGGTCAGTGATGATGAGCATTTTTTCATGTCTGTTGGCTGCATAAATGTCTTCTTTTGAGAAGTGTCTGTTCGTATCTTTTGCCCACTTTTTGATGAGGTTGATTTTTTCTTGTAAATTTGTTTGAGTTATTTGCAGATTCTGGATATTAGCCCTTTGTCAGATGAGTAGATTGCAAAAATTTTCTCCCATTCTGTAGGTTGCATCTTCACTCTGATGATAGTTTCTTTTGCTGTGCAGAAGCTCTTTAGTTTAATTAGATCCCATTTGTCAATTTTGGCTTTTGTTGCCATTGCTTTTGGTGTTTTAGACATGAAGTCCTTGCCCATGTCTATGTCCTGAATGGTATTGCCTAGGGTTTCCTCTAGGGTTTATGGTTTTAGGTTTAACATTTAAGTCTTTAATCATTAATCTTCAATTAATTTTTGTATAAGGTGTAAGGAAGGGATCCAGTTTCAGCTTTCTACATATGGCTAGCCAGTTTTCCCAGCACCATTTATTAAATAGGGAATCCTTTTCCCATTTCTTGTTTTTGTCAGGTTTATCAAAGATGTTGCAGATGTGTGGTATTATTTCTGAGGGCTCTGTTCTGTTCCATTGGTCTATAAGAAAATGTGGTACATATACACCATGGAATACTATGCAGCCGTAAAAAAGGATGAGTTCGTGTCCTTTATAGGAACATGGACGAAGCTGGAAACCATCATTCTCAGCAAACTAACGCAAGGACAAAAAACGAAACACTGCATGTTCTCACTCATAGGTGGGAACTGAACAGTGAGAACACTTGGACACAGGAAGGGGAACATCACACACCAGGGCCTGTCGTGGGGTGGAAGGAGGGGGGAGGGATAGCATTACGAGAGATACCTAATGTAAATGACAAGTTAATGGGTGCAGCACACCAACATGGCACATGTATACGTATGTAACAAACCTGCATGTTGTGCACATGTACCCTAGAACTTAAATAGTAATAAGAAAAAAAAAATCAGAATTGCATTTTTTAGAAAATTGCCAAGTGAACTGTATGCACATTCAAAAAACAAAAAAAGAATGTTTGTGGAATGTGTGGCTATTTAGTGCCTAGTGCCTATTGTTCTCAAGTGGTACTTTTAGAGGGCTCCAAACACAAGAGGACAAATCCCATTCAACAATATTATAAAGTTTAATAAAATTTATCTGATTCATAATAAATAAAATACACTAATTTATCTCATTTCATAAGCCATTAATTTTTTTTAAGGGTGACTAGTCAACAAATACATCTTTAAATAAAATGCTATGTGATGTTTGGATTGGGGTACAAAGCTAATATAAGACACAGGTTGAAATTTTAAAGGTACTAATGCATTAAAAGGTTGTGTTAATTTCAGAATCTAATGTTCGAAATTCTTGTAGTTTTAAACTGAAAGTAATCAGTTTATTTTCACGCTTCTGTATGTTGTTTTGATACAAATTTCATCATTACTCAGAAATCATTTTTCAGACCTATTAGTGCTTTTCCACAAATATATATGATCTTTCTTTCCAATGAATGGAAAATTAATCTGAATATAATATTTATTATAGGTTCTCATTTGATACTGGCTTTTAATTTCATATAACTAGAACATGTAAATCTTAATGATCTTTATGCAAATTATCAGAATAATTACACTTTTTATGTTCCTCAATAATTATTTGTATTTCAACATCAGTGGTTCTTATGCTTTCTTCTTTTATGGATGTGTAACTGGAAGGAAAAAACGAATTCCTAGTTGTGTAATGGTCTAAACCACTAGCAGCGATCTTGTTGGAAATAAACAAAGATACACTCATCATATTCCTCCCATGTTACTAACTGCAAGCAATATCACCCTGTAGGCACTCAGGGCTTCTCAGACTGTGTGCATTTAAAGGGAAACATATGAAAAATATTTCACTTACTTTTCATTCACTCAACAAATACTCTGACTACCCACAATGTGCCAGGCACCTGCATCCAAAGAGGAGAAAATGCCATCTTGCCATGTGCCCAAAAGCAGCAGCTCTAAATCCAGCTGAACAAGAAACTGTGCAAAGGATCCCACCAAGCATGCTTCTGCTCACTGAACATCGCTGTTTTCTTCCTAAAAACAAGATGTGGCTGGGCGCAATGGCTCACGCCTATAATCCCAGCACTTTGGGAGGCCAAGGTGGGCGGATCACGAGGTCAGGAGTTTGAGACCAGCATGACCAATATGGTGAAACCCCTGTCTCTACTATAAATACAAAAAAAATTTAGCCGTGCATGCTGGCACATGCCTGTAGTCCCAGATACACCAGAGGCTGAGACAGAAGAATCGCTTGAACCCGGGAGGTGGAGGTTGCAGTGAGCCGAGATCGTGCCACTGCCCTCCAGCCTGGGCGACAGAACAAGAACTCAGTCTCAAAAAAAGAAAAGAAAAAAAAAATACATGCACTCCTCCCCAAAAGACACTAACTCAATGTCTCATTTAGTCATGACTCCAGGATTCTGGGCAATGCAAAGTTGTCCCTACAGCCAGTCCAGATGTGACTCTTTATGAGCTAGAAACCTATGACCCAATGCACACTTGTGAAATGAGATGGGATAAACAGTTTCAGAACCTCCTTGCTGTGTGGAATGAGGTATTTGATTATTTGTACCTAATTATAGGTACCTAATTATTTGATTAGGTAGTAATGTTGCACTCTGGGAGGGGGTCAGCAGTCCATTGTTATCTGAATTGATGTCATTTTCTGGAAGTTTTCCAATTTTCCATTGTCTGCCTTAAGTCGACCTCTGAAGCGAGCGTGGAAGTAGACATCTTCAGGAGCTAAGAAACCTCTTCAGATGCTTTCTGCCCTAGAAGCTCAAGGATGATTTATAAGCTCCAAAAGTGATTGACTGTTTTAGAGAAGTTTTGGATTTCTTTGGCAGTATAACTCTTTGAAACTTTGCAGTTTTGTGATCTATTCGATTTTACTTGGTTCCATGGGCCAGTAGTTACACCCACAGTTTTGTTTGATTTTTTTTTCTAGAAATACTTCTCTTCAATCCTAAGCCTCCTGCTGTTTCTCTCTCAGACCTTATGCCCTTAGGTTTTGGTGGGAGAACCACCCCTTTGCTCTCTTTTCCCTGAACCATTTCTCTATTAAGCAAGCCTATTGGGCTTCACCTTTGGGTAGACCTTTACTCTGAGATGCTTTCAACCATTCACAGGCTTTATGAAAGGGCATGTCGCTCAAAAGCTTATCATTTTTATTTTATTGGTATTGACTTGGAGTTGAGAAGCAGTTGCCTTTTTCAACCTTGAAAAGCACCAAGTTTTAAATACACTCTATTTCCTTTTGATCCTGCATGCAAACTGACCAATTCTTTTTCTTAGTTGCCACAGGCTGTATTTGGCAGGGTATTAACATATGCTGATGAATTTGCTAATATTCTATCTTCCAACTCCTTTTCCTAGGGTGGATATTTTCTAATCCATTCCCCAAGTTACTACAGGTAGTGTTTTAGCCAAATATTTCCCTACTACATGCCATGGATCAGCCTCTATCCAATGCCCAGTTCCTTTCCCTTGCTGACTGAGCACCAAGACAGTGACACATAGCATCACCCTTCTCAGCTGACCTCTTGTCTTTTTTTAATCTTTTTAAAAATTAGTCAGGAAATGTTAGGCATGCAACTATAACAAACAATCCCAAAATTTCAGTGTCTTAACCCAACAAAACTTTTTTTTTCTCAATTACACAGTGAGTCTACAGAATGGCTGTTAATCATCGACATCAGATATTCAGCCTGATGCAGGCACCATGTTGCTATTTGCTATTATATTGGCCCATTTATGGTGTTTTCCACATAGTGGGACTCAAAAACATGTTCATTGAATGGAACGGATGATGTGAGATGAAGGAATGGAAGAAGTTAGATGACAGATATCAAAAAAGACCCCAAGGTTTGTTACATGGATTGAATAAGAAATAACTGCCCACTGACAACCCTGGGTCACCTTTGGCAAAAGTTGCCTGCAGGCTGCCATCAGCAGGGATTCACAGGCTGTGTACTCAGCATGAGGCCACTCAAGGAGGCTTTCCTCTGCAGTCATGAGGAAATAACTTCTTTTTAAGGAAATAAGTCTGCCCATCTGCAGGCTCCACCTCTGTCAGTAGGAGCCACCAGGGATCCTGTGCTCCCAGAAGGACCCCTCATCCCAATCTCCCCTTAGTTTTTAGTCTTGTCAGCATGGCATCAGCATGGGGCTGTCAGAATTAATCTCAACGTGCCCTTTATCTCTGTCCATGGCAGCTACATGCTCTTTCTCCTGTGTCTTTCATCTCTAGAATCTAATATATTGGGCTTTATAACGGTCTTTCCAACTCCTTCTCACACCCCTGCGCACATCCTGATATTTTTTATGCTACTAGAACTCATCATCAAGCAGAATTCTTGATGTCCCTTCCCTCTGCAGCTATTGTGCCAGATATTTTTCTTGACCTAAAACAAAAATTACAAAATAAATAACTTCTAGATTGAGTTGTCTATATTTAACTGTCTGCACTGACTCCAACTTCTGTTTCTCTTCTCTCCTGTTTTCTCTTGCACCTATTCAAGCTGTCTTGTCTTCCAGCAAAGACAATAAGAGAGCTAATGCTACCTTAAGAAAAAGGTAACAAAAACTTTCTAACAAAACTTTCCTTATTAAGGTAGCTAATGCTCTCCAGGTTAATGATCAATTTTTGGACCTCATTTCACTTGAGCTTTGCTAGCATGAAAAAGTCGGCTACTCTGCCCTCCTTGAAACATTTTTTGTTCTTGGCTTTCAGCATATTGCACGTTTTTCTGGTTTCTTCTTCCTTAAATGTCTGTTATGTCTTAGTTGCCTTCCCTGTCTGTTTCCCAAATAACGAATTGTGGGAGTATCTCAGGTCTTAGCCCTTAAATGTCTTTTTTTCTACCTACTCAGACTTCTTGGTGATCTCATTTGGTTCCATGACTTTAAATGGAATCAATATGCTGTTGACTCCCACATTTCTAAGTCCGATCTGAATTTCTCTCCTGAATACCAGGAGCTATTGCACTGCCTCTTCATCCATCCACTTCAATAACTAATAAGAATCTAAGAATTATTCTTAAAACTGAGCTCTTGCTATTTTCCTCTAAATCTGCTTTTCTCATAGTCTTCATCATCTCACCACATGATAAATCCATTTTTCCAGTTGTAAAGGCTAAAAATTTTGTATTCATCTTTAATTTCTCCTTCCCTCATACCCTGTTTGCAAATCTCATAGGCTTTCCTGAATATATCCTAAATGTGAATGATTCTCATCACCACCATTCCCCACTCCACTGCTATATTGATCCTAGTTACCATTCCTCTTCTCCTGGTGTCCATTTCCACTGCTTCTCCTCGACCCTTTTTACTTCTTTTTTAGTGACAACTTTATTTTCGTATTTTACTCAATGCCTCTGAGTGTTCATTTGACTATTCTACCTTATGTACCTTGTACTTTATTTTTCATTCCTAGGTTTGTCTTTTTACACTTCTTTTTCTAATTCATGCCATTCTTTTCATTTTTCTTAGTTTTTGTTCATTTCCATTCTTAGTTTATGAATTTTCGATTCAAGTTTGTATTTTACACCCTCAATGATTGAGCACATTAAACTATTTTTGGAGTGTACTCGTAGTTTTCTTCTGCTTTATGTTATTGGGGATTGAGGTGTGGTAGGAGTTTATTTCCTTCATTTATTTGAATTTGTGTGAATTTTCTTGTCTTGAATTTCTGCAGTTGTTCTCTATGGACTTTTATTTTTCTTTGCTGATTTTTATGATATTGGATGATGTATAAGAGTCCTAGTTTGTTGTGTGGCTGGATTTGATCATTCCACAAAGTATGTGACTCAGAGCATCATGTTGTACATGATAAACACATAAAATTTATATCTCAATCTTTATGAAATTAAATATTTGAACAAAAAAGGTTAAAACAGCATCTGCCTACTCAATAGTTAACAGTTTGTAATTAAAAGTATTTAGTCAATGAAAAAAGTCCTAGTTTCATACTGCCCTCTTCTGTCATTTTAATAAGGCCCAGGGAATATGGTAGGGTTTTGTTTGCTTGCCTTCTGTGATAGATTGTCTGTTCCCTGATACTGTGGCACCATTTTACTTCCAGGACCCTAAATCTTCTACTTTTTTTTTTTTTTTCTCTCTACCGCCCAATTGCTAAAGGGTGTTTCTTCCTCTCTCTTTGCTTTTATTCTTTTCCCTTTAACTTTTATTTTAGGTTCGGGGGAGTACATGTGCAGGTTACATGAGTAAATTGCAGATTATTTTGTCACCCAGATAATAATCAAAGTACCTGACAGGTGATTTTTTGATCCTTTCCCTCCTCCCACTCTCCACCCTCAAGTAGGCCCTGGCATCTGTTGTTCCCTCCTTAGTGTCCATGTGTACTTCATGTTTAGCTCCCACTTAAAAGTGAGAACATGCAATATTTGGTTATCTGTTTCTGCATTAATTCTATTAGGATATTAGCCTCCAGCTGCATCCATGCTGCTACAAAGGACATTATTTTGTTCCTTTTATGGCTGCATAGTATTTCGTGATGTAAGCCATACAACTGGAAGACTTGCTCCTCTAAACCTAATGTGTTTTTTTAAATCACAGGCTTGGCCTTTTATATAACACCCGTCCTTTATACCCAATGTCCTTCGAAATCTCTTCCTTCATACATTTTCAGTACTTTCAGGTTACTGGTGAATCTCATCTTTCTGGTGGTTGCTCCAACCCTCCATCTGACCCTCCTGCTCTTCTTCTCAGTTGGCTTTTGGCAGATCAGCATTATCTGCCTTGAGATTTTTTTTTCCCCCCTTCATGTTAATAATCAGGAAATTCCTATTTAATTTCTTAAGCTTCAAGCAGATTTAACCACACCATATTCCTTATATATATTTCTAATTGTTTTCATAGATCACATCCCATTAACTTGCATGCTTGGAACCTTTCCTATTAGAATGGAATAAAATATTTGGCCTTTATATTTGTTTTGGTGTTTTATTACTGACATAACAAATTGCCACACACAGCAGCAGAAAGCACCACCACAAATTTTATTATCTTATAGTTCTGAAGGACAGAAGTCCAGCACTGGTCCTCCTCAGAAGAAAATCAAGTTAATTTTTTTCAACTTATTTATTCATTTATTTATTTATTGTTATCAACTTGATTTTCCTTCCTTTCAGGAAGCTCTGGGATAAATACACTTTCAGATTTGTTGGTGTCGTTTGGCCAAATTCAGTTCCATGTTCAATAGGGACTAATGTCAAAATGTTTTTGTAACAAGTTTGGCTGTGTATAGAGAAACAGTTTTAGAGCTCTGTATGATTTCAGACTTCCGGTTTAGATACCCATTTCCTGTACACGGCTCTTCCTGTCTGTTTCTCTCTCAACTGCCAACCACCTCAGGGGAGTTGCACAGAAAGCAATTGCCTTTGGGATCTTAGGAAAGTATGACTAAGATAAAGGGTGTTGATAGCACCTCTTCCTCAAAAAGTTGTCTGCTGGATTATATTCTTGAGAAGCCTAAAAAACTTGTGTGTCAATTTTTTTTTTTTTTTTGAGAGGGAGTCTCACTCTGTCACCAGGCTGGCATGCAGTGATGTGATCTTGGCTCACTGCAACCTCCACCTCCCGGGTTCAAGGGATTCTCCTGCCTCAGCCTCCCAAGTAGCTGGGTAGGTGCATGGCGCCATGCCCAGTTAATTTTTGTATTTTTAGTAGAGACAGGATTTCACCATGTTGGCTAGGATGGTCTCAATCTCTTGACCTCATGATCCTCCCACCTTGGCCTCCCAAAGTGCTGGAATTACAGGCATGAGCTACCACACCTGGCCTGTACATCACATTTTCTATTGGCATCTATTAAAAATTTACCCCAATGCTGGCTTTCCATCACAGAAATGCATTCGTCCTCAAGGTGAGCTTCCAAGTTGGTGGAAAGGATCCTTTTTAAGCTCGTAATTTAAAAAAAATTCCAGTTCCCATCTTTGCCCCCCACCTCCACACACACACACGTTACACCATTCTTTTCAGATCATTTACTGGTGTCCATTTCTGCTCTTTCTTGTTTTCTCTGAATTGTTCTAAGCTCTTGTGTCATTTACTAACCTCCATGTTAAAGAATTTTACAATGAATTCTCATCAGGCAAAAAAGCAGCACATTTGATTGTTCTATCAATTGCTGCTATTTGTCATTTGTTACTTTGGAAAATAGGTAGGGGCGATTTTCTCTTTGGCCATGTTTGAAAGCCTAACCTCACTCCTTCAATTCATAAAAGTAGCAGAATAAGGTTTTTCCTATTGAGTTCAGAAAGTTGATATATCAAACTGATGTTAAATCAAGGAAAACAAGTTATGATTATCAGCATCAAAGATGCATTTAGGTGGTAACACATTTCCTTGGCTCTAAATTGACCTTTTCTAAGATTTCACTGTCACATCTATATAAAAAATACAAATTTAATCAAGTGCTGATCACAAATAAAACTAAAAGAGTTTATGCAAAAGCTTCGGGTTGCATAAATATTTCTAATGAGGTGGAAAGAAAAAATAGCCAATAAAATAAGAAACCATTTTTGAATAGATAATATTTTATCATTACCTAAGTTCAATAGAGAACCATGTCAGGTCCGTTTCTCTTTCTAATCTAAAGATCTATTTTATCTAGCTAAGCAAGACTTATAACTCCACTTAAATGGAGACAATAGAGACCTCAAAATATCCTCCAAGAGACTACTCACCAAATTATTTGCATTTGGCTTTAGAATTTGTTTTGAATTTCTGGGAATAAATTGCAAATTATATATACTTAATTGTTCCATATTTATGTATTGGTTTCCATATCCAGATGCTGTTCTAGGGTAAAGGGTGACTAGACTAAGTATGTTTCCTGCACTCCAATTTCTTAAAGTTGACTGGGAAAGGCAGAACAATAGCTCATTGATACTTAGGGGCGTCTGCGGCCGTACCACCCTGAATGCACCTAATCTCATCTGATATTCAGGAGCTATGATAAAACTCTGTATAGTGTCAGGAAATGTAGAGGAAAGGTGTCACATCTAAACATGGGTCTGAAGAGCTAAACTAAGAAGGCCATATTTGAACCACACTTTAAAGGACTGTTAGATATCAGTAAACTTTGTGGAAAGGAGCAAATAAGGGGGACTCCACTGAAAGAAAATAAATGCACTTCCTACTTAGAAAACTAATCGTTCCCCCATCTCTACATTGGTCAGCTCTACAAATCTGACTTCAACAGAAAAAGCTTGTTCCTGTAGGGCTACCAGAGATGCATGCTTTTGATCTTTGCTGAAGCAAGTGTTCAGGTGGTTTTGTTTGTTTTGTTTTGATGGAGTTTCGCTCTTGTTGCCCAGGCAGGAGTGCAATGGCCCGATCTCGGCTCACCACAACCTCCACCTCCCGGGTTCAAGCGATTCTCCTGCCTCACGCCTGTAGCTGGGATTACAGGCGCACATCACTACGCGCGGCTAATGTTTTTAGTAGAGACGGCTTTCGCCATGTTGGCCGGGCTGGTCTCAAACTCCGATCTCAAGTGATCCGCCTGCCTCGGCCTCCCAAAGTGCTGGGATTAGGTTTGGGTTTTAACTGGTTTCTTGTCTTCCTACTACTAAAAAAAAGGGGGGGGGGGGGCGGGGAAGCAAAAGTCCGTAAAACATCAGCAAGGCCAGTTAAGTAGAAACTCACGCCAGTTTAAGAATGAAAGCATCACCAAAATGTCTTATATTTTAATAGTTCCATAACTTTTAAATGACAATAAGGGAGAGTGTTTATATTCTCTAAGCGAAAGGCTGTAAGGGAAACATTTTTCTTCACTTTATGGCAAAGCCTGTATTTAAGATGTTAATAAATATGAAAACAACCTTTATCATCAAATCATAGCAAATCTGCACAGAACATAAGAATTAGATAGAATTAAGAATTTGTGCTTATGCTGAAGACAACAGTATTTTGTCTACATTTTCCAAATATTATTAATAAAAGCTAACTCCAGTGGGAACTAGATACAATGACTTATTATTTTAACACAAAAACTCTTACTTGCATCTTCTAATAAAATAACATGAAACTGATGCAGTGCTATTTTTAATTCTGCTATGTAATTTTGAGCTGATGGCATATTTGCTGTATATATATATATATATATATATATGATGAAAACTTTTACTGTTGTCAAATATAGTTCATTTTGGATCATTTAACTTTAATGTCATTATGTTAAGGACTAAACTTAGTGAAAGCAATAAAGCTTGAATCTAATTATTTAGTCAATAGGCATTTATTAAAGGCCTTCTATTTAAATACGTCTTTTCTGATTCTTTCGAATGAGAATTAAAAACAGCACTGCATCAGTCCCATGCCACTGTATTGTAAGACACCATACTTTCCCCAGAATTCTGAGGAGAAATGAAAAGACACTGAAACACAGGCAGGAGCCACAGTCTTGGACTGAATTGGTTTTGGACTCCCATCATTTTCTGTCCCATCAGTCAACCCATTTGTCACATAATTCACCGTTTAATTTAATCTCTAGTCTCCATTTGTCTTAGAATTCCCAAATGCCTTTCAATTTTCCTTTTGGAAATTACCAAATTTCTTCATTTAACTAATCCTCTACATAACGAAAACATTATTTGTGTTTCTAGTCCAGAGAAAAAGTTATTTACTCAATTAAAAATTTGAACATAGCTGCAAGCTATCTGAAAAAGGCGTCTTAATGAAAAAGCACTTCATCATGAAGAGAAAAATAGAAAACTTGATAGAACACTTTAATGTCTTTATTCTCCCATAATGAAATTTAATTAGTTACACATTATGTGTAGACTAAAAAGTTTGAAAGATAAAGCAAATTACAAAAGGCACTCAAGTCTATGGGAAAATAAACATTTTAAAATGTAGTGGGTGGGTTCAGATTATTACATTTGTATTGAATCTCAGTTCTGTAAAAAAAAATATGAAAATGAAAGGTGAAAGATAATTTAGAGAAAAACACCAATTAAATGGTGAAAAAATTAACATGCAATAAAAGACTAAAAGACTTCAATACATAGAGCTTGCCTGAGAAAGAAAAATTAAAAAGCACAGTTGTAATATTTGAAAGGTGGTGACTATCAAAAACAGATTTATAAAACCAAAGCTTTGTCTGAAAGTCAAAGAAATTCAACTTATCTGCAGCAAAACTGTTAGTTCCAAGTATACAGAGTACAAAGGTTAATACTTACGAGGTGAAGTTTTAGGCCTGATCTAATTCAGCCAAATACTAGAAAATCATGAAAAGAATGAACTGATACCGTTTCTCACATTTTTCTACATGAACTCAGAGCTATCCCCAGCTGTTACGGGATGTCACTCTTGCTACCCTGCAAATGTCTTTCCCTCTCTGCCTCAAGCAACTTCCTCACTCCTCCCAGACTCCTCCAATGCACACTCATACACTCACAAACATATGAGTACATATGCACTCACACACACATCAAAACTGCTGTGTGCACAAACACCTACACATTACACACTGCTGTACACACTCACACTTGCTCACTAACACACACATCATCATTTTCTCTCTGCTTGCCCTGATACTTTCACTCTGCTGAGCCTTTGGCATAGTTCCTCAGTTTCTGCCTAGCTAGGCTAACAGCCTTCCAGAGCACCATATACTAAACCCACCTGCCCATCCCACTAGACTATGATTATTGAAAGCAGAAATGGTGTGTTTTTCATAAAACCTCCTAGCACAGTGCCTGGCATATAGAGAGTTCACAATATATTTGATAAAGGAATGAGCCCTGAATTCTAAGAATCTCTCTTCCTCTCTTTGAAATAGTTCACAGTTCAGTCTTTAGTGTGACAGTATGTACTCTACTTTTGTTATTCTTGCACTTCCTAGTCTTATATGCTACTACACTACTAAAATGCTGAAGCCCTGTCTGCGAAACACGTCTTTATCTGCTGGTAGGAGCCCATGAATACCTCTCATTGCTCTGATGGAGACTTCTTTGTTCCAGCACTTACAGAAATTCTGCATTTAGTTCTGCTTGAAAGAGTCCACTCCAATTTCATAGAAGCCTTTTACTGTATGATTGCTTTCTTTGTCTCATTAAACCCTAGGACAAAAGGCTTAACACAAAGGAGGAGTGAATTATATATTTCTTAAACGTCTGGGCATGCACTGACTCACTGCTAAGGAGAACATTGGCACTAAGGTGTTTTGGCACCTAATTTTTACCCCCAAATAGCACATTAGATATTTTCATCTTCATCTGTAGAGAAGTGGAAATACTGTTATGTACAATAATGTAGGAAAGATTTTAATTGCATGTGACTTTACATTATTTTTACATTGTGGAGTCTTGTGAAAAATTTGAAACAGTAAAAATTTTAAAAGAAAAACAATAATCATAGTGCCTCCCTTGACAGAAATTTCAAACATTTCTTGATACATAGCATGTAAATTGGTTTAACCTAAAATATTTTCATTGATTGCTAGAAAATCTTTTAAATCTTTTATACATTTTATAAATATTTATGTATATAATAAAGTTACATTCAATATATGCTTTTGTTGCGCCTATAAAATTTTTCTTTAAAGTCTAGCATTTGCTTCCTAGAAGAAAAAAGCTTTTTTGTTTTTTTGGTTTTTATTTTTGTTTTTAGTAAGCCATCACCTCAGCAAATGGTGCATTTATTATATTGGCAGCCTTGTGGTTGGAAAGGATTATTTTCTGGGTTCCTAAGGAAATGCCTGAACAGCTATATCCCAGGCCTCTGACTCCACCCAAGTGAGGGAGCCAGGCTCTCTTGAAAATTTCCTGATCCTTGACACGGTTTGATAGTGTGCCTTATACCAGTGAGGGGATGGTCCCTCCTACATGCAAACTGTACTTTCATAGATTAAAAAAATGCTTTTCATGATGGGAACATTGGAACTATTGTTTTTATTAGAATAGGATCCCATGGGGAACTGCATGTTCTTTTTTCTTTATTTTTAAAAGTATGTCATGGTCTTGAAAAAACTAAAAATAAATGACAAATTTGTCTTCACATCTCATTGATGCAACTTATTGTTGCTGCAAAGGCAACGTGACTAAGCTCAGAAAGAAAACATTACCCAAATTTGATGGTGTTGACCGTCAAGGAGAGCCTAGTTTTGGTATTCAGATCCCTAAAGTCAAGACAATCTGTCACAGATAACTTTTTATGGGGAGTTTAAAATGCCAAGGCAAAGGGTGAGGTGTCATCCACAGAGAGCAACAAGAGATTTACAGAGAATCCGTATTAAACTGTTCTAGTACAGATTTATGCTGTATGGAAGTCAGAAACTTCTCTGGGCAGATGTCAATGGAAAGTTCTTATCCAATTTCTGTACAGTGATATTTGAGCTTGGCCTAAAATATTAAAGCTGAGATCCCTTTTCAAATTTCTGCATAGTAAAGTAGCTGGAAGACTTGGCTGATTTCCAATTCTGTTTTGGTGCTGACCAATGATTTGAGGTACAGGTATGACCCTAACCCTTGGCTACCTCACTCACACAGGGCTTACACCAAAGTCAAATTCATTTACGTTTATGAAAGCCTGTGAAAACTTTAGATATGACAGGATTTTGTGTTGCTATAACATTATAATGTTTTAAGCAAGAGGAAAATGTGATTATAAAGAAATTGGGAAGTAATCATAGTTAAAAACAAACAAACAAAAAAGCAATGATCTAATCAATGTCTTAGGTAATTGGAATTTTCCAAAGACATACTTTTAAGATTCTACCCCAATTTTTTAAAAAAAATAATAGCCTAATTTGTATCATTTACAGAGAAAAATGATCACATTCTAGAGCTAATTTATGATCCATTACAATTCACAATGACTTGGGGATCAGATCTTCAAACTCATATAAATCTAAGTCACTTTCAGGAAAACGTTCATTTGTTTAATCTATCCTGATATTGTTTCAACTATTCACTTATATATTTTTTATTAATTTTTTACATTGACATAAAATTAAATGTCTCATGTAAAGCATGATGTTTTGAAGTATGTGTATATATATATTATGTGTGTGTGCGTGTGTGCATGTGTGGTGTGTATATATATAATGTAAAGCATGATGTTTTGTAGTATATATAAGTTAGCCAGGTAACTAAACCTGGCTAATTTATTAAGTAAATTTTCCTCCCCAAATAAAGTCAATCTAAACTATGCTATATAGGAAACAAATATTCTCAGACTATTATTTGTAGATAAGGTAAAGTACTACAAATAAGATAAACCACTTAAAAATATAATGTCAAAGAGTGGGAAATAATTTTTGAGACTTATTTTCACTTCCTAGATACAGTATTTTGTTGTTTTTTAAAGGCAGGTTCTTAACTCTTGCCAGTTACCTGGGAAAATGGTTAAGGGCACATTCTTCTTCCATCATTCCTAGGGAGCATTGCTTGACTGGTGATGTTGTGGTTACTTTCAGAGCTGGAGGCCGAGGAGTGGTGCAAGCACCTCTGCATGGAGTGTCTGGGGACCAGGCTCAATGACATCAGCCTTGGGGAGCCCGACCTTCTGGCAGCAGGAGTGCAGCGGGAACAGAATGGTAGGTGTGAGATTGCCTTCCTTCACTTCAGAATACCCTTGTAACTGTAGAACTTTGAAACTGGAAAGGAGCTCAGAAATGTTTTAGACCAATCATATTTTTTAAATCAAACAGGCCAAGTGTAGTGGCACACACCTGTAATCCCTGCATTTTGGGAGCCCAAGGGTGACCCGTCACTTGAGACCAGGAGTTCGAGACCAGTCTGGGCAACATGGTAAAACCTCATCTGCTAAAAATACAAAAATTAACTGGGTGTGGTGGCTCGTGCCTATAGTCCCAGTTTCTTGGGAGGCCAGAGCATGAGAACTGCTTGAACCTGGGAGGAGGAGGTTGCAGTGAGCCAACATCACACCACTGCACTCTAGCCTGGACAACAGAGTAAGATCCTGTCTCAAATATATAAATATAATATTAAAATAAACTGAACGTTCAAGTTATTAAGGAACTTTTCTACACTGGTGTAACAACTGGAGAAAATGCTAAGGTACAAACCCAGGTCTCCCAACTTCTTGTCTGTGACCTTGCCTTTTATCCCAATAAATAACTAATAGGTTAACTTGTTCTACAGAAGGCTTTTGAATGGCTAGCATCCCTCCAGTTTCTTGAGACTTGTTATAGATTTAGAGTCTATATTAACAGATTTGGCTTATCAGGTTATCAGTAGCTTTTAGGACATTTGGCTAATATTACAAGGAGGAAAGTACAGTGAGTAAAATCTCAGGGTTTGACAAAACTGAGGTGTTGGTTTCTAATGGTGTTTACTTACTATCCCGTTCTCTAGTTTAACAAGAGTTTCTAATGTCTCATAACGATTTATACTGCATGTTCATGACTAGCAACTCTAAATAACAGAATTGAAGTAATATTATTCAGTCTGTCAATATTCATTGATTGTGAGGTCATTTTTAAAAATATTATCACCACCACCAGATGATCGAATAGTGTGAAAATAGAAACTTTTTAGTGTTGCTAAGTTTTGATGATCGGTTTTTTGAAAGGTTGAAGGATATTGAGGAAATTTGACACTATTTATTAAGAAGAAATTCTGGGCTGGGCGCAATGGCTCACACCTGTAATCCCAGCACTTTAGGAAGCAGTGGTGGGTGGATTGCTTGAGCTCAGAAGTTCAAGACCAGCTTGGGCAACATGGTGAAACCCTGTCTCTACAGAAAATACAAAAATTAGCAGGCCACGTGGCGTGTGCCTGTAGTTCCAGCTATTCGGGAGGCTGAGGTGGAAGGATCACTTGAGCCTGGAAGGCGGAGGTTGCAGTGAGCCAAGATTGGGCCACTGTAGTCTAGCCTGGGTGACAGAGTGAGGCCATATCTCAAAGAAAGAAAAAAGAAAGAAATTCTTGAATTATCTGTGGGTCATAAACTAGATAGCATAGGTAAAAGAGCACATGATAGCACATGATGATTATAATCTCATTATTACTAATAATACTGTCAACAACCATTGCTAGCTCATGGCCCATTGTGGTACTATTTTTTATTTGTTGCTAAAATGAAAAAAGTTTTTTTCTGCTAATTGCTCATGAGCATATATAAGTACCAGACATTGCTTCCATTTGAGTTTTTAGAAAGTCACCAAATCATTTCTGTAGCTCTTTAGCTTCAGATTTATATTCCAGTTCCTCTCCCACACTCTCAAATTTCATCTCCAATTTGTTTTCTGAGAGTAGTGCTAAGCACAGAGGCTCCATAATCGTGCTGCTTAAAATGGATGCTCTTCATTCACAGTTTAAGAAAAGGAAAAACCTCTTTCTGATAAAAATTTGTCAAGTACTACATAAAGGAAATATGATACAAGTGAATAAATTAAGCTTATAAATAGAAATACTGTGTCTCTAGCCACATGGACTGTATGCTTTTTACTTTGAAGACCTGGAGATATATATGGTTTCCATCCAAATGTACAACGTACTTCTTTGGTTTCTCATAATTTTATTTCTATTTTGATAAGAAGGTCAAAGTAATTTGTCTAGAACATAAAGAGAAATTTTAATACAGGGTTATTTTAGAATAGGACAAACAGAATAAAATGCCAAAGCTACATCAAAAGCACGTTTCTTTAAAACACACACACACAGTCAAAATAAAGAGAAAAAATAATTCCTGCATATACTTTACAGTGGAACTGAAATTACATCACCAATGCTATAAATGCTTTTCTTAGATTAATTATGTTTAAGAATCCTAACTTCAAAAAAAAAAGGATATATGTGCTTTAAAAATATAGTCAACAAATCTATGAGTAATTATTTAGCTGGAAAAGGGTAATTCCTTCCCCTTGGAGGAAGCTCCTTATTTGACTGCCAAGGCCATGGATACAGCCATTGCTCAGGGTTCGTCAAGTCTGCACCCCCTTCTTTAAAGAGCTTCCGTAAGTTTTGATGATAACACCTTTTCTCTGTTCCTCTTGCCTATTCAGAGCCAGCTAGACCTCTTTAAAATTGGCATTAACACTTTAGGAGAATAATAAAAGGAATAAACATTGAGGCAATATCAAGATCTCAGACTCGACTCTTGCTAGCTCAATAATCTAGTGTGTACACACAGAAAAAACTATACATATGGAGATTGGCACAATTTCTTAGGTATATACCCCAATTTTCTCACTTTCTAATCAACAGGCTTCTCACACACCTATGATAATTCCAATTTAGAATGCTCCCTCAAAAAATTACAAGTTATAAAACCTCATGGTAAAGACTAAGATATCGCATCCGTCAATTTGAACCCTCCCACCCAGGCCTTGGAGTAGATACCTATTTCTTAGACAATATACTCACTTATTTTACTTATATGTGTAGAGAAAGCATTTTAGCTAACTAAAGTCTTTAAAAATAACTGACTTTTAAAGCTGTCATTTCACTGACTCTCAGTCACTCTTCTAGACTCTTCAAGCATAACATCTTTTAAAATAAACAAAATCATTAACTTCCTTATACATGGTTGAAGTCACTAATATAGAGAGATTGAATAATCTTTTATTAAAGAATTGTCACGATAGATTCAGTTTTTTAAGACATTTTACTGTTAAATTATATAACTTAATCTTCATCAGAAACATGATTTTATTATTTTGCCAGTAATGTGCTTGGATTAGTTTGAACTTTTTTCCCTAAGAGCTAAGATATGCATGTGTGCAGAATTGCTGTAATTAAATACATTAATGTGGTTTGTGGTGATCTTGCAGTATTCTATCATTAAATAAAGTCACACCGCTTAGTCTTTATCACAGCATTTTTTGACATTCAAAATTGCTACTTCTCCTCTCTCGTGTTTTCCTGCCTCTTCAGACAGCCGGGTCTTATTTACCCTGAGACTAGCTAAGAAGAGACATTTATGCAAATAATTTTTAAAGGTGAAAGATAATGTGTGTTGCTGAGATAAAAGTGGTTATTGATTAAATTCTTTGCTGTAATCATCTTTATCTACTGCTGTCAGCTGTTTTCATATCGACCCAGAATCTCACATGGTATAGGGAAAGTGACATGGACACAAGTTCACATGCACACGTGCACAATCACACACACACACACAGGAAAATGTGTTCTGACTTCAGATGACACTGCCACAGAAAAGTGCATACTTGGTCCTCAAAAATCTCAGTAGTACAGACCTATAAGCAGATCTTCATTGTTCAGGCACGGGTAAAAAGGCTAAAGTTGGGCTGAGTTAGACTGGGTTGTGCTGAGATTGGCTCCAAGCTGCAGACAATGCCAGGGTCTGTTTCATCTGTTTCTCAATCTCCTTACACTTGCAACTTCCTAAAGCACACTTATCAAAATAAAAGATAACAGTAATGCATGATAGTATGCCCAGATTTGCAACACAATTTAAGCCTTTGCGTATTTCATGTCCACTAACATTCCACTGGCTAAGGCAAGTCCTATTGCCAAGCCCAAAGTCAAGAAGCACAATACACCCCATCTATGAGTTCACAACAGGAGTTAGAATATATGACATATGGAAAGGAAGTGAAAAGCTGATACAAAAATTGACACAATCTACTATCTCAGGTATAATAAAATATATGCCAAAATAAAAACAAAAGTACTGTGGTAGAGATGAGATTAATTCTAATCAAAGTAGCCTGCACTTTTATTTTTATAATTATTTTTTACTCCTCTAAATTAGCTTTCTCAATCAGGCAAGTCTGAAACTCTTAATGTCCATCAATGATTAAAGCCAATACTAGCAGGACCTTACTCATGTGGAAAATAACCAGTTAATGACAAAACAATGGCAACAATAAACCTCTATTTTGAGGATTTCCCCCCAGTATCTTAATGATCTGGGGTGAACCTTATTCACTTGTATATTCTTTATAACCAAACAAAAGAGTTTTCCAGGGTAATAATTTTGTCTGTGGGATGACACTGAGCAAAACCAACTCTTGCACCAGGAAAAACACCCAAGCATACCCACGTCTGAGTTTCTAAACTGCCACTCATACGCTCTAGCCTTGCCCAAAGTGAGTTCCTGAAAATATTACTCTGATGATGATGATCTGCTCCCTGAAGCGAGGGAATCAGTCGCTTGAACTTGATACTATATGACAATTGTATCCCTTCCAAAAAGATATGTTGAAGTCCTAACCCTCCATAACTTAGCATGTGAATTTATTTGGAAATAGTTTTTTTGTAAAGGCAATCAAGTTAAAATGAGGTAATTAGGGTTGGCCATAATCCAATGACATCTGTCACTATAAAGAGGGGAGGTTTGGACTCAGACAGATATGGACGAGGGAAGATGATGTGAAGATGCACAAGAAGATGGTCATGTGGCTGGAATGATGACGCGTCCACAAGCCAAGGAACATCAAGCATTGTCCATGAACACCAGAAGCTAGAAAAAGCCAGAAAGGATTCTTCTGTTGAGCAGCCAGAGAGAGGATGGCCCTGTCAGCACTCTGATTACAAACTTCTAGCCTCCAGAACTGTGAGATGATATATTTGTTATTTTAAGCCAACCAGTTGTTGGTACTTTGTTATAATAGCCCTAAGAAACAAATACCAGCCCAGCATGATAGTCACAATATACATTAGTAAAGCTGTTGAGAAGTCCTATAATAAATCTGTTTAACTTTGTATAACCCAACATTTCCCAAACTCACGTGACCTAGGTACCTCCTTCTGCACATAACATGTATTCATATTCTGTGGGATTTGTGTTCCATGAAACACATATTTACAAATGCTGATATAATCAACAGAGGTTATTATCCACAGGGAAAGCTGCAAGGCAATGATTACGGAAGCAGCCCCTCTAGAAGAAATAAGATGACACTAATGGATGCAACACAAAGTCTTGAATGTAACCATAGCAATTTTGCCTGCCATTGTGTTGTACCATTTTACTTTTATTATTTGATTTATACAGACACCACGTATAATTTGAAAAATACAAATTACAACCACCACTTTTCTCACGTGGTCTTCAATACACACTACACCAGAAAAAGGTCAAAGCTATATTTATTTCTCCCTATACTTTGCCATATATGCTTCAGGAAAGCAAAAGATGTTTTGTAGTGCTTCTCTTCTCACAATGTCAAATCTAAATGATCCATTTTTCTGTGTCTAACTGTACTGTTATAAAGGAGATGTATGCATGAAGAAATATCTTGAAGCACCAAAGGACCAATCCTGGTTCTTTTGCCCTGGGAACATCCCCTCCGCACAGTAAGGATAAAGATGCAGATTTTGAAAGCATTCATGTCTATGTAAGGGGAAAAGCTTTTAGGGGAGAATACTGAATCCAGAATTACTGCTCCCAGGTATGTGCAACAAGATGAAAAGAGTGGCTTGGAAAAGAAGAGTTTTATGGAAACAAAGAAATAGATCGCTTGTCTTTCCTCTTTCCATGGGAGGTCAAGTGGGTAGTGACACTTGCTTATGTCATCTCGTATAAATTGGAGGTTTCTTCAAAAGAAGACTAGAATGTGATTTTCCCTATTGGGTTTAATGAAAGGCATAGGACAATTAGCAGACAATGTTATTGGAAGCCAGAGAGATTTAAGAAAGTAAAGAACCTGAATTTTCTCAAAACTGAGTGTGGCATGGAGAGGGTGCTCAACTTTTCCTTAGATGCAGACTGGACCCTAGATATTACCTGGAAGCAGAAACTGACATGGCACAGGAAAGCAGAGACAAGGAACTTTTTTGGCATACAGGTGCATAGAAACGAGATAAGACAACCACTTTTCCTCTGCCAACTCCTGTGACTACATCAGTTCTGCCAGCTTTCAGTTCGGTCTAGAGGAAAAGGTAAGGGTGCTCAGGGATTGAACTTTGAACAAAAAAAAAAAATGGGATAAGTGAGTCCTCCTTTGACAGAAAATTAATGCAATTTAACACAAAAAGAAACAATATAGTCTTTATAAATTCAACATATAATATTGGCATTTCATTTTTTGGTGTACGTGTTTTGATTGTCCATTTTTTTTTCTGCTGTACTAAAACAAAATATTGTATGAAGCTGGAAAGTCAAATACATACCCTGTCAGAAAAAGTTGACAAAGTTAGTATGTCATCATACTATTCTAGTTTTTACATACTATGCGGCCTTGGTCAGATTAGTAAAATTCTCTTAATCTCTGCTTCTTACTCTGCACATTGAGGATAATGACAATCCTTATTTCAGAGGATTGTTACGGGGACTAAATAAGATATGACTTGGAAAGCAGGCAGCACAGTGCCTGGCAGGAAGGTCAGTTTCTCTAGGATGTGTGTGAACATCCCCATCACATTCACGTCGGGTGCGCATTAAACAAGGGAAGTTTGGGCTCACCCACACCTACAAAGTAAACATCGGGAGGTGGAGCCCAGACATTTCAATTTTAACAATTCCAGTGATGCTCATATATACATGAAAGCTTGAAAACTGGGGGTAACGTACTGTCAATTATAATTAGCTTTAAAAAAAATCTACCATTGATTTTTGCCCATTGCTTGAAAAGTTTCAAAATTACTGGCAAAAATTTCATCCTAGTATCTTTGCATTATCATTTTAACATCTTTTTATAGTATGGTGGCAACCTTTGCATTCATTCCTTTTGGTCATGTGTGGCTTTTCTTAGTCGGCATCACTAGACGCTTGCGTATGTGTTAAACCTCTTTTCTGTATTTTGTGGGCTGAATTTTGTTTCACTCAAAATGTATATGTCGAAGTCCTAACCCCTGGGTACCTCAGAATGTGATAGTACTTATTATACCTTTAAAGAGGTAACTGAGGCAGAAGGAGAGTATATAGGTGAGCCCTAATCCAATATGACTGGTGTTCTTGTAAGAGGAGGAAATTTGAACACAGGTAGACACAGAGGGAAAACCATATAAAGATACAGGAAGAAAATGGCCCAGTACAAGCTGAAGAGAGGCACCTCAGAAAAAAAATCAACCCTGCTGGCACCTTCATCTTGGACTTCCAGTCTCCAGAACAGTGAGCCACCCAGTCTGTGGTACTTTGCTATAACAGCCCTGGCAAACTTTGTATATATATTGTCTAATTCTATTCATTTTTGTTCTCATTGACTATTACTAATAATTCACTTGCTCTACAGTTTTGGGCTTCATTGCTGGTTATTTTTCAAATTTCTTGAGATAGATATTTCAATAACTAATTTGTAGCTTTTCACTTTAATATATTGTATAAAGCTCTACATTTTTCTTTGAGCACAGATTAAGACTTTAATAGCAACAATATTATTCCCAAATCCCAGATTATACTACAATAAATATTAAAGAAATTTGAGGGGGGATTTGGGGGAGGAGGAAATGCCCTAAATTTTCCATCTGCCATAATGGAAAAATCAAAATAGTATCTTATAGCTCTGGAAAATAAAGCAACATGTCATTTATACCTCTAAAGTTCACTGGATGAAGATAATTAAAATATAAAAAAGGAAACAGGAACCACACATAATAAATAAAACAAGATAATATGACACTAGCTTTAATAACAAATTTGAATAAATTATTTTTATTTAAACAGTTTTTCTTAGATTGAGTTAAAATAATCTAATTTCCTATCATTCAGTGGTTTCAAATTACACAATCTTACTCGAGAAATAGGAAATCAAAAAAGCTCTATAAACATTTTTAAAAATAATGTTGTTCTACAACTTCCTATACATAAACTTTAGTTCCATATAGTTGTTAAATTATATCAGACATTTAAATAAGAAATAATACTAATGCTATGCAAAACTATTCAGAAAACAAAGGAGAGATCATTTCACAACTCATTTTATGAGGTCACTATAACTCAGATACCTGAAACCAGACCAAGTTTATACAAGTAAAGGAAATTTCAGGCAAGTATCTTTCATGAACCTAAGCCTAAAATGGCTTTTAAAATATTAAGAAATTGAATCCAATATTATACAAAAAAGATAATACACCCTGACCAATGTTGGCATAGCCCAATAATGAAATAATCCCAGAAATCCATCAAAATATTTCCTTATGTTAATCCATGAAGGATGAAAAATTATGTGATTATTATAATTCATCTGTAAAAAGCATTTGATAAAATTCAAAATTCATTTATGAAATCAACTCTCAGAAACCAAGGAATAGAGGCCGGGCACGATGGTGCCTCGCCCCTGTGATCTCAGCGTTTTGAGAGGCTGAGGCGGGTGCATAATTTGAGGTCAGGAGTTCGAGATGAGCCTGGCCAATATGGTGAAACCCATCTTTACTAACAATACAAAAATTAGCCAGGTGTGGTGGCACGCACTTGTAGTCCCAGCTATTCCAGAGGCTCAGGCAGGAGAATTGCTTGAGCCCAAGAGGCAGAGGTTGCAGTGAGCTGCAATCACACCATTGCACTCCTGCCTGGGTGACAGCTCAACTCTTTCTCAAACACCCACCCACAAAACCTAGGACCAAAAAGAAACAAAATGAAGAACATCATTGGAAAGCTCTCAGTAAAGATCATGCTTGAGAGTAAAGTACTGACTGTTTTTCTCTTAAGGTTAGGAATAAGACAAAGATATCTTTCTCATTACTTCTAGTCAACATTTTGCTGAAAGTCTATGTAATATGACAAGAAAATAAACTAAAATTACAAAAAATTATAATCTAGATTGTGTACTCAGAAAACCCTAAAATCCTACCAGAAAGTAACTACAGCTAACAAATGAATTCAATGATGTTGCAGGATAACAAGTTGGTATTCAAATTTTTTAATATATACTTATATTTTATATAATGCAATTAACTATTATAAAATTAAATATTAAAATACCTTTTACAAATCCATGAAAAACCATCACATACTGAGGGATAAACTATCAAAGGATGCACCAAGCCCCTACACTGGAAACTAAATATTTCTGAGAGAAGTTTTAAAAGGTCTTGATAAATGGAATCATAAACCACTTTTATGATTGGAACACTCAATGTCATTAAGATATCAGTCTTCACAGATTGATCTGTAAATCCAACATAATCCCAGTAAACTAGACATGTTTTTTTCTAGTACTTGACAAGTCAATTTTAGATGAATTTGGAAGGCAAAAGACCAACACGAGCCAAATAATCTTGAAAAGGAAAAGCCAAGTTGAAACTGGTGTCTTTCCTAATTACGGGTCTTACTATAAGTTATAACAGTTAGGACAAAGGCTACACAGAGATCCAGGGAACAGAATAGACAGAAGAAATAGACACACACATGTGGACAAATAGGTGATTGTTGTTGTTGTTTGAGTCAGAGTCTCGCTCTGTTGCCCAGGCTGGAGTGCAGTGGCACAATCTCGGTTCACTGCAACCTCCACCTCCTGGGTTCAAGTGATTCTCCTGCCTCAGCCTCCTGAGCATCTGGGATTACAGGCACCCACCCCCGCAATCACACCTGTCAAATTTTTGTACTTTTAGTAGAGACAGGGTTTCACCATGTTGGCCAGGCTGGTCTCAAACTCTTGACCTCAGATGATCCACCCACCTCAGCCTCCCAAAGCAAGGACAACGCTCTTTTTCATAAACGTATTAGTCATTTTAATGAGAACAGTAAAACATCTGAAAATAAATTGTTCTAGAATGACTGGATATCTGTGTGACATGATGAACCTGAACGCCTATGCACACCAGTTAAACATCAATTTAAGATGGATGCAACTTAGAGATATACAGAGATTTCTTATGTAAAACACCGGAAGCACAAACTATAAAAAGAAATGTTGAACTTCATCAAAACTCAAACTATTGCTCATCAAGAAAATGCCATCAAAAAATTAAAAAGGAAAGTGACAGATGGAATCAAGTCATGATGTGCTGGTATCAGTCCACAAGAACCTTGCAGAGAATAAGCAAAACTAACCTAACAGTGTTAGAAATCAGATCAGTGGTAGTTCTGAGGACCTGGACAACTGAAAAGTGGAGTAAGATAACTTTCTGTGGGGACAGAAGTGTTGCATGTCTTTGCTGTGCCTTCGTCAAAACAGAACATTATATGCAAGATATGGACATTCCATTATATTTCACAATATAGTTCACACTTTCAAGAATGAAGGACTTATTACAAAAATTAAAGAAAATAAAATTGTTTTCTAAGTAATGTAAACAAAACCAATGAAAATCTGAGATGATTTGTCATAAACATCTTCAGGAAAGTTTCCAATATACAGAATTCTCACAATCAAGAAAAACAGTAGACTGTAATTTTTGATAAATCTGGCAAAAGACATTTACAATGACTCACTCTATATGTATTTTGAATATTTATTGGTAAGGAATTTCTGGAAAGCAATTTGGCAATGTGTGATTCTTATAAGTTTATAGTATTTGCTCCAGTGATTCAGATTTTAGTACTCAATATAAGTTAATAATCAAAGATATTAAAAATTATCTAAAATGTATAAAGAATATAGTACAGTAAACTCTATGAACCAATATAAAAGGACTGAATTATTCAGCAAATTGCGCTAAAAATTGGTTATTTTATTGCATCTTAATTTAGATGAAAATTGGTTTACTTTTAATATTCATTAACAGATAAATTATGGCATAGCTATATAGTGTAATATTATGCATTTCTTAAAATTTTCGGCCCCTTAAAATATTTAATAGTGTCTGAAAATGCTTATAAGTGCAATATACAAGGTTAAATACTTTCAGTGTAGTAACTGTGTGAATTTTTTGTATGTTAAGATACAGTATAACAAATCTCTAAGGTTTGGCAGTTTAATTTTTAAAAATAATTTACCATATTTGCTGCCATGAACATGCTATACTTGGAAATGCAGATAAAATCCATGCAATAGTCAATTGTTTTAAAGCAAAAAAGAAATTTCTGGGGAATTTTAAAAAGATGCTGTGGATTTTTTTTTTTTTTTAAGTACTGCTGATTGATCAACAAATGCAAGCATTCCGATTCACAGTGATCCTCGATACTGGGCAGATGGTACCTGGCCACTAAATCTATTGGTTTCTACATAATAAAATAAATTTTGATGAATTTTAGTTTTGTGGTGGAGATGGAGTCACAATTTCTGAAGAGTTCTATAAATTTTGACAAGCACAAACCATGTTTTGTTTATTCAAGGTTTAATTGCATTATACAGATCTAAGGATGGGTCTAAATGTGCAAACATCTGCTTTTTCAGTGTGGTTCAGCTTCTAAAGCTGCTAGAATTGAAGAGTGACCACTGCAATAATCGTCTGCTATAGAAATTTTGGAAATAAGATTATAAAGAACAGAATGATCTTGAAATGTCTCATCTTCTGTGTAATATCTGGCTCTATTTAGTTCCATTAGGCATTTCCTATAACTATTAAGAAAAAAACAAAGCACACTGTTGAAACACTGGGATGAATCTAGATTCCAAATTGATATGAAACTCAATAATAAATTATTATATCTATTAGATATTAGATATATATTAGAAAAACTAATATAAAGCATTAGTTTTTCTAATACCAGATTCTTGAGGACTTACTCATCAACACTTAATATTAGGCCAATGTCTCTGGTCTTTTGCCTAAATACCATTTAGCAGTTTTGTATTCTTACTAAAATTTCATACCCATTTTTAATTGGTAGGTAAGAAGTGTTAAAGAATATAGAATTGGGCCGGGCACAGTGGCTCACACCTGTAATCCCAGCACTTTGGGAGGCTGAGGCAGGAGGATCACCTGAGACCAGCCTGGCCAACATGGAGAAACTCATCCCATCTCTAGTAAAAATTCAAAAATTAGCTGGGCGTGGTGGCAGGTGACCGTAATCACAGTTACTAGGGAGTCTAAGACAGGAGAATCACTACCTCAGTAGGCAGAGGTTGCAGTGAGATGAGATAGCACCATTGCACTCCAACCTGGGCGACAAGAGCAAAACTCCATCTAAAATATATATATATATATATATTTGGACTTTGTTTTCTCTGTACTGCAGCCACAGAGCTGTGGATAGTGGGTGAAAAGAACCAAGAAATGTTGAGAGAGACATGAAGATAATTCTTTGAAAGTCTTTTACAGGAGAAGAGTAGAAAGGAGGGGGCATTTACCCCTCTCAAGCCCCATGAAAGAGGAAGGGCAAGAGAACTACTTGTAGAATTTGGTTGTCAGGAGGGGAGACTGGCTTCTCACCTCACCCATGCTGGTAGAACTGCAGAATCAAGTCGTGCTGCCCCAGCTGGTATCTGGGCAATGTGCAAGAGAGTTTGGGGAAGAACCTGAGTTTGGGGAAGTAGTGGTTTCAATTTTCACCATGGTGAACCTGAGATCAGGATGCAGGATGGGTCTGAGGCTGTCTGTGATAGCCAAACAAGGAGAATGGGTCAGCAATTGGACAAGATACCCTGCCACATTCGGTGGGACAAGTGCACACCTTACAGTGAGCTAAGCTTGATTCATCGTGAAAAGACCCACACCAGGACAACTCTTGTCTGTGAGAAGGAGCTCCAGCAGAAAGATAAAGGTGGAACGCAGAAAATAGAAGCTAAGGGTAGTAGGCTCCATGTCTAATCAAGGCACCTCCCCTTCAGGGAGCAGGGGAGACATCTGAGGTTTGGGGATGGTTCTTAGGAACATACCGTATGCCCCAAAGAGAGAAATAGCATTTGAATACATCTTGTCATTAAGAATTTAAAAATAAAGAAGAACTTTCAATAGTAACAACTATTTAGAAGGAATTTACCCTCTTTTCTTTTCATTATTCTTACCCTGGAGAAGTCAAAAGCAAAAGAAACGGGGGGTTAGGGGGAGTTGCCATGGAAAGGCGGTAATGGAACAAGCAGGAAAAAGCATACTCTATCTTTCTCATTCTCATTGCTGGACTCTCAGTAATGGACTTGACCTGAAAGAGGAGAAACTTCCATTTGAGATTTTAAAATTATCAAATTACACCAGCCATCTCATCTGAGACGTGAAGTTGACAATATCCTTATGGGCGATAGTGAATTAAGCACTAATCTCTGCCTGAGATACTGCCAGGGGCAAGGAGAGGAAATTTCATAGTTGTCTGAGAGCAGGGTTGGAAGAAAAACCATTTTCCTAAATTGCATCCTACTAAATCTGGGTCTTTTAATGAATTAGCTACAGTAACAGATTGAACCTAAACAATGTCTTCCATAAATATTGGGTTTTTCATCATGTGATATTTTGAAACAAATTCGAGGACTCCTGCCATCAGAGAATCTCAGTTAAATCTTTACAGTTATTTTGAATGGTTAGTTGTATATAGAAGTGAGTCTTAACTTTATGGAATCACTCGCTAATAGAAACAATGAAGTGAAATTCTCCTATTTAGGGTTGACATCTGCAGTTTACGCTCAGATAGGCCCGGGCCATTCAAGTTTTGACTGTGACTCTAGTTATGTATACTTATGGGAAAAACAATACATGAGTATAAAGTACAGCAGAATGAAAAAAATATGTAAACAAATTATCCAATACTTACAGCTATTTTAAATCATATAACCAGTTTACATCTACTCTATACATTTATGTAAGATTTTTATTTATGTTAGTTAACTTAATGCCTAGATATTTTAATAAATTTTAACAAATATTTAAGCCTCATGAGGGATACAGGTTCAGTTTTACACAAGGAATTGTTTACAGCCTAAATCATTATGTCACCAACGATCTAAATCAATAGTGCCTTTCCTTTTGTACAGTTTCTTCTTTTGAACCATTTTTGGCTTTTAACAGGAAGAGAAGGTAAAAGTATAAAGAGTTCACATTTATCACTTAGCTGAAGATAATGTTAGATTTAACTCCTCTCTGGAAAACCTAATGAGTTAATATTTATGAATCTGTTGGTTTCTGAATATTTAAGTGTAACACTTTGTTTCATGTTCCATTGTTTCCTTTTGACCCAACCTTCAAACCCATGACTTCTGGAGTAGAGGAAGAAATAGAATACAGTGGATAAAAGTGTTCAGCAACAAGCTAACAACTGAAACTTCTTTGAAAAAAAAAAAAAAAAAAAAAAAAAAAGACTCTATTGGCTTCCAGTAGACATTTTTCAAATTTCTTCTAACATACAAAAATCCATTTTATGTCTATGCAGTCACAATACACTGTTCACCATGTGCAGATGCAGTTATTTAATACATAAATTCCAAAAGCCTATTTTTATTTATATATTTCTACCTAGCATAAGGGAAATTTTGCTGAACAGATATGTCTGTTTTCCTGTACAGTTCTCCATTAAACATAGTTTTCCATCTGTATTCTTACAAAAGGGAATTATCAAGGGGTTGTTTGAAGGACTTGTTACCCGTTTGTTTTCTGTGTGTTACTTCTTGTCAGAAACCCCCGTCTCTGATCCTTTGCTTCTCAAGGCAACTGCGAGCCCCACTTACCTCCACCTGCCAGTCTCAGACTCACAACTATACTTGGATTTGTTCCTGTATAAAATAGATCTATTTAAAAACTCACTGGCTAACAGGGAAGATTTCAGTTCTTGGCACTGATGACCCATTCAGTCCGCTCTCGCTCCACCTGGAGCCTCGCTGCCCCTTTTCCCTGAGTGCAGTCACCCTGTCTTGCCAGACCTTGATCTATTCAATTCATCTAAGCCTTGTTTTGCAGCCCCGTCTAGACTCTTGTTGTAGTTGCAGCCTTACCCGTGTATCTCAGGACTTCTCTGGGCATAGCCTATTGCTTTGGACCTCTCATCATTCAGCTTTAGTGAAAAAGATGCCCTTGCAAACATAATTGCAGATTCAATACTAGCATCTTTGTTGGATGCAATATTTATATTATTTATTATAATAAAATTATTTGTATACTTTATTATAGTATAATTATATATTTATAATATTTAATAAATATCCCACCCTTTTTTTGTTTTAACCATTCAAAATAAAATTATACTTTCTCACATATTAGCTAATATGGGACTCTACATTTTACCAATGTACAAATTCATGGGCAATGTGTTTGGGACTTTTTAACTAATTTAAAATCTTATATGAATGAATACATTTTGATTTGATATTTGTTTTTACATAACCTTTTCAAAAATTTGTTTTTTCATACATTCAGCAGTCTTCACAGATTATCAGAATATTTATGTTTTAGGATATTATTATTTAGACAATTAGTCTCCTTTTCAGTACTTTTGGGTATTTGGGAATGTGTTCGTTTTCTTTAGTAATGTTTTATTGTTGTTGTCAATCATCTGATAAGGCAAATAGATGGAATACATATATCTTGATAAATTGTAAACCATTTTCCATATATCTCCTTTCTTCCTATGCTCCTGTCTCTTCTTTTGTTCCAATTAGCATAAGAACTTTCTTACAAAATCAGACACGAATCGGTTTAGATGGGATTAATTTATTTGGGCAGATATTAGATAACACTTTTGGAAAAAAAAAAAGTACTGTTTTGTTCTGCTGGTACATGGCATCATTTTCCAAAGTCATTCCTCATGGTTTCTCTAATATTGCTACTTCCCTAGCAATATTTTAAAGTGAATTTCACAAATCAACAGTTCTCAAAGTGTTGTCCCCAAAGCAGCAGTGTCCACATCTCTTGGGAATAAATGGAAACTGTAAGTTATCTGACTCCAATCCAGCCCTGTTGTACCAGAAATGGTAAGACTGGAGGGCGCCCAGCATTCTGTTTAAACAAAGCCTCCAGGTAATTTTAATGCACACTGAAGTCTGAAAAACCAATGGTATAGTAAATGAAAACCAAACGTGGGTTCTTAAAAAGCAGCATAATTAGAGAGTGATTTAAAATGCCTGCTTGATAGAATCGTTTCACAAAGATAAAAATTTTTTTTAAATAACTTTAATTGAGCCAATTTTAGCCACTCCATTTTGAAATGGTCTTTCTAGCAAAACCTTAACAAATGTTTTAGTAAAACAAAGTATATTAAGCTACTAAGAGAATACGATGATACATTCATTGTCAAGGCAGAAAGCTTCCTTCCTCATTATAATGGAATTCAGGTAAGTATAGTTAGGTAACATAATGTGCCGCCTTCATCTTTATGTGCCTAGTTTTTCTGCTGGATTAAATTTGTTCACTTTTTAATTGAATCTGAAATTCTTAGAAATTAGGCATTAGGAGAGAATAGATTTTGAATACTTGAAAATCGAAAATATATCTTAGTATAATTTCTTTCAAAAGTGCAAGAAATAGCATCCAAAGGAAGATTGGAGGGTTCTAAACCATAACAAGAAGGGTTGACTTGAGTTGCTGGGTTAAAAAGTATATGAGGACAGGGAAAGCAGAAGGCAGGCAAGAGGGTAGGGTCACCACAGGTAAATTTCACCTGCTTGTATTGACTAGAGATGGCCCTGGAAAAACTCCCTTAGGGCAAGTTGTCCAATTACTTTTTTTTAAAATGGGCCTTGATGATATACATAGAGATAGAAACGGAGATGGAGATAGAGATACATAGAGCCCTGTATCATGTGAATCTTATTAAATTCACTTACTTGATTTTTTTCAGCTTTTTCCAGTGTCCGGTGCGATGCTTATACTCTCTCCTTGCTTATTTTTCCTAGGCTCTATCTGCTAACATTTGAGCACACAAACATTTCAGTGAAAATGTAATGGTCCTTCTGGGTCCACTGTTACAGGTCATGTTTAATGTACCATCTACTTGGTGGACACTCAATGTCAAGATCCTTTTTTTTTTTTTTTTAACGTTCTGTTTTTAACTATCACACTGTGGGCATGAATATCAAGGGTCAATACAGCCATAAGCAACAATACTGGTTAATGGATGTTTACTTCAATATTTTGGAAAAAATGTTATTTATTGGCATTTTTGCAATTTTTTTTGGTTGCTAATTCAGACTCTGGAATTGATGGAAAGGAAAGAATGTAAAGAAATGTTTTGCTTTCCATTTCTGTAACAATATTTTCTCTATGCATAACAGGTGCCACTGACACATGATTAATTCCACATGTAGGAGCTGAACTTTATCAAAAGGTTCCTGGCCAAAGAAAAGAAGATTGATGTTCAGACATTGTCTATATTCCTGTGTAAACCCTTTGGGTCCAAGTTTCATTTATAGTTTTATATTAGATCATGCCCCTTTGATTTACTACTAATCCCATTGGCGTGGGAATTATGATGGGAATGTGAGTGATGTGTTTAATGCTAAATGTTAATACTTTAGTTGGTTGCACCTAAGAATTTTAAGCTATTGGGAATATGTATATCTTTGGGCTTTTCCTTGCAGATAATTAATGAGGCAATGTTCTTTCTTCAGCTTTCAGCCATATAATTGATTGCAATTTGTCATTTCTTAAGAAATGAATGTGAAATCCATACACATATTAGTTTCATGGGTCAATCTAAAAGACTGAATTACTAGATAAGCTGTTGTCCAAAATATCAAGACACATGAGTATAAATATTGTCTTTATGGCTAGTAAATGTTAAGCTATCATGCTTATGTTAATTTGGAATCCGAATATTGTTTTTTTGGCATCAGAGAATCCTTACTAAGTGAAATATCTAAGTAAAATAGAAAATAATCTATTATACAATCTCAGCTCAGTACCAGCAAACATGTAGCATTTAAGATTATATTATGAATAGTACATTCCTAAACATATCAATCATTTTCCATCTGCAGCTGTAGTATTTCATCTCTCAAAATAATTCAACAGCACTGACTTTAAAGCACTATTCACAATTAAGTCCTAACCCACAGAGGTACATCTGCCAATAATTCTTAAACTTTTTGTTATCATGACTTTTTTTTGTAATTCTTCAATTCTTGCATCTCCTAATTCATCATGGCATAGATATACTTCATTCATACAGTTAACAAATATTTATTGGACACTTACTGTAAACCAAGGATATGGTGCTAGGAAGTAGGGATGCTTTATAGAGTATGTTGTAAGGCATACCAAGTTTACTTCCTAGAACTTACAACTAGTTTTTCAAAATAAAATCTATTTAATGCATTTAAATGGGAATCAAAGGCAGCATAACTTTGCAATAGCCTTTGAGATACACAATTACAAAGTAAGGCTTGGAATGATTGCCTAATAATCATATTTTTGACCATAGGATATCCAGGAATGAAAAAAGTTAAGTATTTTTATTTTGCTTACCAAAGCAATGTCTTAAGTTCTGCGGAAGACTGTAATGAATATCTGCAATTATCATATGCTAAATTTGACCATGACTACAATTTGTTTTGAGATTCAAACTAAATTATTTTTGCAGTGCTTAAGTAGTGAGTCAGTCTGAGTGTGCATTAAATACTTCACGTCAACAAAGGTAAAACTCCAGTAAGATCTTGCCTAAGTCGAGCAAATAAGATATTCCTCACCGGAATTGCAATCTGTGATAATCACTTAGATTGTGTGAAGGAGCAGACTATAAGCACAATTTGGCCAGAGACTCCCTTAAGTTTTGCCCTTATTTTTCCATTGTACAATTTAACTACTTAATCATCACCATAGACAATACATGCTATGAAAAGTTGTTGACTGAGTGAATTAATGATTCCGAAGATTGTAATGAACTCCTTGTCTCAAATTTGGAAATATGTAATGTTCTACAGTGTTTATCCATATCACCAAGGGATGTGGTAACGTTTCCTACAGTCTGTAGATAAACAAATTAATATCATACGGCCATCAACAGTCACACCTCTTTTCACTTAATCTTCTCCATTCTTCGTTTCTTCACAGAGCGATTCAATGTGTATCTTATGCCTACGCCAAATCTGGATATTTATGGTGAATGCACAATGCAGATCACTCATGAAAATATCTATCTCTGGGATATCCACAATGCCAAGGTCAAACTGGTGATGTGGCCTCTCAGCTCACTGAGGAGATATGGTCGGGACTCAACGTGGTTCACATTTGAGTCAGGAAGGTAAGATCTAATGCAGCAACCAAGTGCGGGAAGTTGTATAACGGAGTCCTGAAAGAAAGTTCTGTCCATCCATTGCCCTCAGTGAGCACTGTTTTCATTCAGGGTAAAAGTTAGCAAATACATAATTTCTTCAGAGTCTTAATAATATGAATACAATTCTGTTAATTTTTTGGCAGGCTAATTACCCCATTCAAAATAATTTCAGTCTCTTACACTACCATCAAACTCAAACTGGTCTTGTAATTATTTTAAGAATGTAATTATCTTTTGCAAGATTATTACAATACTATATTTTTGGTGTGCCTGTATTCAAAAGGATCTCTATAAAATTAAATGTAGCGTGTCCTTGCTTGCCTTGTTTTTATGAGTGTTTTTCAATAAGCAAACAATATTTTTTAAAGTTTTAAATAAAATTATTTAAATATTGCTTTTAGGCAAATATGCTGCTTTCTTGATCACAGCATATGGTTGAAATCCATAAGCGTCTGAAATGAATCCTTGCTTCACAATCATTAATAAACACGGATTTAGACATAAAATACAACCAACCAAATCATTGTCTTTATGCTATGACCCCGTTGTGATATTGTCACACATCCAAGATAAGACTTAGGTTTGGGGATTCTATATGAGAAGGAGATGTTTAATGCTTCTATCTTCACCCAGGGGACATGATTTATCACATTCTTAAAATGAATTCATGGTCTTATAAGGCAATTATAGTGAGGTTTCATTGCATTTGATATAATATGTTTAAGTTTATAACTTTCTTCTTATAATACTACTAAATATTTACTCAAGGTCACATTCTAATATCATCTGTCTAGCCAGCTAGGGTAGGTCCCATGTCTCTTAAAATTTTAAGGAGAAAAAAAAAAACCTGCGCTGGAGTAATTTTACCAGTCTGGGGCCCTTTTGCACTAAGGTAATATTAAAGTCTCTACCACACTGATTTCTCTGAAAAGCATTAGATCCTGTGTTGACTTAGTACGTATGAGCTTGTTCAACTATTTCTGTCTACCTAGATATTGAGAGTGTAATAGTGTAATCACATTCTGATAGCCATTGGGAAATATAAATTCTAATAAGAAAATGAATTTTTAAGATGTTTATTATTTTTAAAATTATGACTATGAAAATGAGTTGACATGTTTTAGAGATTCACTGACCTAAAATCTGATGTTTTTTGTTTTTTTTTTTTTTGAGACATAGTATCACTCTGTCCCCCAGGCTGGAGTGCAGTGGCGCGATCTCAGCTCACTGCAAGCTCCGCCTCCCGGGTTCCCGCCATTCTCCTGCCTCAGCCTCCCGAGTAGCTGGGACTACAGGCACCCGCCACCACGCCCAGCTAATTTTTCGTATTTTTAGTAGATACGGGGTTTCACCGTCTTAGCCAGGATAGTCTTGATCTGGCCTCCTGATCCACTCGCCTGGGCCTGGGATTTACAGGCATGAGCCACCGCACCCGGCCCGATGCACCTTATGTTTTTACTGGCTTTCAAAGTTAGTGTATTAGTCCATTTTCACACTGCTGATAAAGACTGGGCAATTCACAAAAGAAAGAAGTTTAATGGACTCACAGTCCCACGTGACTGAGGACGCCTCACAGTCATGGCAGAAAGAGAAAGGTACGTCTCACATGAGAGAAGACAAGAGAATGAGAGCCAAGCGAAAGGGGTTTCCCCTGATAAAACCATCAGATCTCATGAGACTTATTCACTACCACGAGAACAGTATGGGGGGACCTGCCCCCATGATTCAATTCTCTCCCACTGGGTCACTCCAACAACATGAGGGAATTTTGGGAGCTACAATTCAAGATGAGATTTGGGTGGGGACAGAGTCAAACCATATCAGTTAGTTTTACATATACATATAAATTCCTATATATGTAAATTCATATATATTTATATATGTATATTCATATATATATATGAATTGGATGTTGTTGAGGTTTTGTTGGGGTTAGGGTTTTGTTTTTGTATCATTTACCAGCACTACCTCTAGAATCCCCTCCCTTGGATCCTTCTAGATACGCCTATCTTCCTGTTTCTATGGAAAACAATTTAACCATTTTGTCTGTTACAACATTTCAATAGACTGCCACTCAAAATTTTACATAAGTCATTTTCTTATTTAAATGGTTATTCAGAATTTTCACTCCATTTATACCTGTCCACATTAGTTTTTTAAGATCTTTCTATTTGATAGAGGAATTTGGTATCTTTTTTTCCCTCTGTTGTTTCTTTGTCTTTGAGATTAGAGTTCTGTCCTTTGGACACAGTTCATTTGTGTTTTTCTCCTTCTCTAAATTTTGGGTGTCATTTGCTCTTTAGTGACTGAGAAACTGACTGAGAAATTATCCATAATTTTTTGCATTTATTTTGTAAATTCCAGATGATTTTGCTCTTGTTAAAAGGAGCCAGTGGGGGAAGGTCTTGTTCATACTTTATCTAGAGAAATAAAAGTGGGACTTTGTGTTCCCTGGGTCTGGACTGATGGGGTCACTGGTGATGAGACTGGGGACAATTTAGAGGGCAGATTGGCAGGTAAGGCATGGCCAGTCATCCTAGCAAACCAAAGCCAAAGGCCAAAGGCCAACACTTTCTAGGTTTTATTAGCTCATTGCCCAAGGCATGTCATTTGGTATAAATTTTAGCCATTTATTTATACTACTGTATGTACTAATAGTAGTATTAGTACAAATACTACATGTGAAAATAATACAATTAGATATATCAAAATTCTTTTTTCACTGACACACTTTTTCCAAATGCATTGTTAAATTCTACTATAAACCTGAAATGTAGACATGAACAGTAGGAATGGATCTACATCATTTATTCTGGAGAAGCATCCTTCAGTCACCCCTGTAATTATAATTATATGTCATAAGTCTCCAGGAGCACTCACCTAGTGTGGGGCAGAAGGAGAACAAGGACCAGGAAACTCCCCATGGTAATAGTCCTCAGCACAGCATGGCGCCTAGATGTATTCATAGTCTCACATCAGCTTGGAGCAATTGCTCTTTTACCATAAGAATCATAACTTTGCATTTTAAAGGTAAAAACAACCAATTTGCCATGCAAGCATATTTTCTCAAGAAAATGACAAAAAATAACAGACCTTCAGAGAAAGTGATAAGATTCATGATTATGTACAATTTTATCCTGTGAAAGACAAAACTCCTTTATTTAACTGCTGACTTGATATTTTTACTTCATATTAGCTCATAAATATTGTAAGTAAAAATCAAGATGAGTTCAAATGCCTGCATGGCCAAAATTTAGGTGAGCCCCTGATCTTCTGTATGAATTATTTTTCAAAACAAACACCCATATTCAGCCTGATGCTTACTAGTACAAAATTGGTGTTTAAAATGTGTCTCACTAACTTTGATAATATTGTTTCCATTTAGAAACCTGGGAAAAACCTGGTTACTAATTTTTAACAATTAAAAATGTGAAATAATACTAAATATTTCTATATAGTTATTATGAAAAGGTGGTTAGTGGAAGCAAATGTCATGTGTCATACAATTAAGGATTCTGTGATGTCATAGGTAGGCTTAACTTATTCCTAAACCTGTGTTGGTCAGGGATGCAAAGAGAAAGAATCTTTTCTCTAATGCATAATCAAGTGGTTAAGAGGAAAGATAATGCAGAACGTTCTTAAATATGATAAAAAAGCATACAAATATAATTAATACATAATACATACGATTGTTATATAAGCTATAAGGTCTAAGTTAAGAAATTTCCAAAACATTCTCACATATGAACGCCAACTTTTCTGTACTAACCCACAGTTATCAATGCCCTTGGGTTTTTTGTTTTGTTTTACAAAATATCATTTGATTTGCCATCAAGAGTGTTAGTGGTACACATTTCTTCATAAAAGAGTGTACTGCTGTGACTAAGATTTTCTTCTGAACTACTGAGAACTGTCCTGCAAGTTTTCTATGCTTGTTGGTGCAAACTTTATCTACCAGAAGGTGTCCACAGTAAGTTTTTAGACAAGGTCACGTGTTTCTCTTTTCAACGGTGCTAAAACATTTCTTGACTGAAACACTGAAGAATTGCAATTAACTAAAATATAGTCAAACACAAGACATGAAGTACCAACAGTGCACAGGGCTTCAACTGAAGTCAGGAAATCCTGAGCCTGTGCACACAGGCAACAGCAGCCACATCACTGCCACCACCTGGCAGCCATCATTTGGAGGCTGCTATTCCATAGACGATGTCATAACAAAATATACCCCAATTTCAGAAATACTGAAATGTAAAAACATGTGCTTCTACAGAAACCTAGGAGTGAATGTGGTGACATTTCACAAATCACGGGAGGAGATCAAACCAGAACTTTACATCTCTCTTGACTATCTTCTTGATTCCAGAAATCATTCTTGATTTAATGACTATGAATGAAGTTTAGGAACTTTCTGAATGAGAGTAAAAGAAGCCTAAAAGGTGACCAAAACTGTCATTGTGATTCCTATAGATCAATTAGTAAAAAGCAATTCACATTAAAGTATGTGTGGGTTCAATAAAAATGTATCGAACTTTAAAGTTAATTGAGCAATAACTAAGATCAGAGTCTCCATTACTCGATAAAAACAATTTCCTAAGTCATTTAATCAATGCTCTCTCCTAGGGGAAAAAAATAATCAGAACTGGTATTATCGTAGCAAGAAATTTACCAAATTAGACACATGGAAAGAAAAGGCACTAGGTTCCTAAACAATTTGTCTTAGATTTCTTTCTTTGGAATTAAAGCAAGGGTTTATATAGATCTACGATTTTTTTAAAAAACATTGAATAAATCGTGATGCAAATTTTTTTCATGGAGGACTTTGAGTTTTAATTACAAAGTATGGAGTAGCAATTAGATATGATTTAAATCTTTTTGTGGCACCAGAAACCTCATTTGTTCTCTGGGCTACTTTATTTCATTTATTGAACACTATGGTAAGAACTAGAGAAATAAAGATGGGTAACATAGTCCCTACCCTTAATGAGCACATAGTGTACTTGGTAAGATAGATCAACTAATCATTTCAATATAATATAGGAATTGTAATAAAATACATCCCAGGAGGGTTATATATTAGGAACATAGGTTCAGTTGGATCATTTTAAAAACGTTAATGATCTCAACCCCAAATCTCAATAGCTCAATACAACAAAGGTTTATTTCCCACTCAAGCTATGCTTGATGCAGGCTTGGACAGATCACCAGAACACCTGGATTCAGAAACCGAGGCTGCTGCCGTCCTGTGACGGAGACGTCTTCATGCTAACCCACCTCATTGCCACGCATAGCCGGGGAAGAACGTGGGAACATCCTCCAACAAGCATACTATGGACTCAGTTTCTCCCCAAAATTCACACGTTGAAGCCTGAACCCCCAAACTTCTTATATCTTTATGACAAGAACCAGAGATGATAGGTCCTTTTAGATGGAATTAAAGTTAAATGAGGTAATAAGGGTGGGGTCCTAATCTGATAGGATCGGTGGCTTTATGAGGAGGAAGAAACCTCTCGGCCCCTCTTCTCTGCCATGTGGAGGAAAGACCATGTGGGCAACAGATCAAGAAGGTGACCATTTCCAAACCAGGAAGAAAGCCCTCAACAGAACCCAACCATGCTGGCACCCTGATCTCAGACTCCAGCCTCTAGAGAGAAAATTCATTTCCATTGTTTAAGTCACCTACTCTGTGTCATGTTTTTCTTATGGCAGCCTGGGCTGAGTAATACAAAACATTTAAATACTTGAGTACAGTGGCAATGCATGTTATTTCTATTAATAGCCCACCATCCAGAAGGTGGCCTCCCACAGCCCCCTCACCCCCCGTCTGCAAGGGGGCAAGTGGGGAAACGCAGAGGAGTATGTGGAATATTTGGTAAGCATATTGTCTCTGCCACAGTCATATCTTCTGATGAGCGAAGATCCCTTTTTTCTCTTCTTCCTACACACTCAATTGTTCCTTAAGGGAAACAACCCAGAAAGCAATCCAGCAAGCCACTGATTATAGCTCAGAGTCCAGAGTCTGCAGGCAATTTGCAGCAGTGTGTACATCAGGCTGGAGTGCGGTGGCGCGATCGCGGCTCACTGCAAGCTCAGCCTCCCGGGTTCACGCCATTCTCCTGCCTCAGCCTCCTGAGTAGCTGGGACTACAGGTGCCCACCACTACGCCCAGCTAATTTTTTGTATTTTTAGTAGAGACAGGGTTTCGCCCTATTAGCCAGAATGGTCTCGATCTCCTGACCTCGTGATCTGCCCACCTCAGCCTCCCAAAGTGCTGGGATTATAGGCGTGAGCCACCGCACCCGGCCAGTATGACTTCTTATAGTTCCAAAAGAATGATCCAGAAAAAGATGTTATTTTTTTCCCCTCTACCCACACTGGCCCAAGGAACACTGGTTTAAGACAGGTGGGATGCCTACCCCTGCAAACACTCCTAAGGGAAAGTTTGGGAGGCAAGCAGGCAACAGCACCTGGTCCTGGTAATTCTGAAATGCTGCTTGCCAGATATCTTCAGGGTCTTCATCCAGAATTAACAAGGATATGTGGCTGGGCCCTCATTCTCCTCTTTGAGAAGAACGTATCAATCCTCTGTTCCACTTGGTTCTGCCCTCGGCCCACCAGGAGCATTTTCCTTTGTCATTATCCTTCTTGTCCATATTCAAACTGGACATTGGGAAAATCTTCTCTTTGAAGTGTGGCAAGTTTCTCAGCCCACATTCTACCCTGAGAAGTTGTAGTAGAGATCTGAAGGTTACTGAATTTTAACAAGTTACAAATATTTTTTATTTAGGGCCTTTTTTTCCTGTAAAACTTTGTCAAAATAGTACTAGATTTCTTGTATATTTAGTGACAATCACTTGTACCAAGGAAGTGTTTTCTTGGTTTGTTTTGGTTTTGGTTTTGGTTTCTGAGATCTACTTCTCAGATTTGCTTGTTTATTTCTTCCCCAAAAACTCTGTCTTTGATTTGAAAGCTGCCTTGACTTTGTCAGGTTTTTGTAGGGGCAGCACTCACTCAATTCTTTGCCCTGGGTCCTTTTTATCTAATTAACAGATTATAATGGGCATCCTACCCTTGAGCTGCTTTTTACCTGGACACACCTTAATTGAAAAGTTTTAGCAACAGGTGTGGAGATTACACTTAATCTGCTGTTTTCTTTGAGGCGGCTTTAACTTGCTTTTGTCACTTAAACACTTATTAAATGTCTCTGTCTCAGAGACAGAGAGACCAATTTTAGTTTTGAATTTTTCAAATGCCTTTCGTTTTTGCTTGAAACTTCTCAATTTCCTTCTAAGAGCCTCTTTCTTTTTAGTACCTTATCAGTCAACAAACACTTAACATTTTGTTATCTAACTGCTTTCCCTAGATGTTGTTGGAGGAATAAAATTAAAAACAAAATCTCCCAATGCAGAAATCTTCATAAAGGTGATAAACACACACACACACACACTCCATTATTTCTGCTAAGAAATTGCAGACAGAAGGAGAATCCCACCCTTGGATATAGCCAACCAGGTACAACTCAATACATGCAGGTTCTCAAGATAAACAAGCAAGAGAACTTGACAGCAACGTTTGTCACACATTCCTCATCCTTGCAATTGGGGTAACCATTTGTGTTGACTAATTGGACTTTATGCAGAGGAAAAACAAACTTCTTGTATCTTTATGACAAAAGACAGTTTTGCAAGTTGGAGAGAAGTAGCACCTGAAATTAGGCACCCTCTGTCACAGAAACTAGGAGATGGGGGCGCCACTCCCTTCAGATTTACATGTCAAAGGCATGGTTCGTGAGTCCTTGAGAAAGGCATTTTAGGGTCTTAAAGCTAAACAAAAGACCTATCTGGTTTTCAGAAGAATTTACATTTCAAAGAGAGGAGAAAGTGCTTACAACCGAAAGTTTTCTCAAGTTAAATGCCCTAAGAAACAGGAAGGATAATTGCCCATTTTCAACAGGGAGAATAGAGCCTCTTATTTTTAAATTTCACATTTGTCCATACAATCTGGAAACTCTTAAGACATGAAATCGGCCTACCAAGTTATCACAAGTTCTACTAAGAGGCAAGAGCTTTACCGAATATCTCACTGCTAAATATCATTCTCCTAGCTTGCTTACTACCTTCCTTTATCCCTGGCCCAGCCACTATTTCAGTGCCCCATATTTTAGGGCTATTTATTCACTTATCACTGCACCACTATTAGGATCAAGTACACTTAAGTGATGAACAAAGTCTCAGTGGTTTATGCAACTGAAACTGATCTCTCGCTCATGCTAGTCCCACTCCGATTCTGGACAACTGTCCTAGACAATCAGGACAACACTTACATCAGAAAATAGATGACTCTGTCCCTTCTGTTTGTAGCCCTTTCTTGGGAACTAGTGATAAGGTATCCAGACTGTGCTGGGTGCAGGGAATGAAGAGGAGCATGAGACATTTGGAGAACAGTCCTGTCTAGATAAACGGGCACCAAATTTCATTGTAGGGACTCAGGAAAGGCTCCCTGAAGATGATGATTTGCACAGCGAATCGTAAAAAATGAATTGGACTTCAAGGTAAAGTGTGAGGTTGGCATGAGGATAGAGGGGTCAGGTTACTCTCCACTATGCATAGCACCGGCAGAGCATGGATGGTTCCTTCTTAGCGGATTTTAGCTGCTGGAGATTACAGTAAGAATAAAATGGGCAGAGAGTTTGTTAGAAAGTCAGATAAAGCTCGAAAGCAGGAGTGTTTTCTATGTCATGTCAGAAAATAAATTGGACTTTATCTTATAGGCAGCAAGGAGTGTTTTTTAATGCAGCAAGTAAACATAGATTTAAATTTTAGATATGTCTATCTGGTGACTTTGTGGAGGATATTTTAATAATGAATCCTTTAACTAGGTTAATAATTTATAATGCGCACTGTACCTAGGGCAGTATAGTCTGAGCAATCGTGATTTGAAACGACATGGGAGAATGAATCACTCTACTTCTGCATGGGCCAGCACTTTCCCTGCACCTTCAGTTATCTTCTATTAACCTTTCCAAGGCTTGATTTCCTCATCCGTGAGAACCTGATAAAAATATACTCTGCTATATCCACCTTCAGTGCTGATATGGGGATCAAATGAAATAATGTGCTTTGAGGCCGGGTGCGGTGGCTCATGCCTGTAATCCCAGCACTTTTGGAGGCCAAGGCAGGGGCATCACGAGGTTAGGAGTTCGAGAACAGCCTGGCCAACATGGTGAAACCCTTTCTCTATTAAAACTACAAAACATAGCTGAGCATGGTGGCGGGTGCCAGTGTCCCAGCTACTGGGGAGGCTGAGGCAGGAGAATCATTTGATCCCAGGAGGCAGAGGTTGCAGTGAACCGAGACCGCGCCGTTGCACTCCAGCCTGGGTGACAGAGCAAAACTCTGTCTCCAAAAAAAAAAAAAAAAAAAAAAAGTGCTTTGATACAAGGGCTTTGAAAGCTGTAATACAGGTATAAGAGATGATTAAATTTGGCAAACACCTATTTTTTTTTTTACACGCACAACACTGGACAGGGCAATATAGGGAATCAAAAAGAAGCCTTTCCTTTGGAGAAATCAACATTCTTTCATGAAAAACGCTAAAACACCAAAGCATGATTTTGTAGCTTGAGCTGCAGGAGAGTGATTACAAACAATGAACCAAGTATGAAAGCACAGCAGGGCATCTCTTTGTGGGAGAGCGATTGCCAGTATCACTACTTTGTCCTTGTTTAGGACATTTCGTGAAATCTTCTTTAAGGGGACTTTTCAAAACAAGTTAATGTGCCCTTCAAGAACATCCATCGTTTGACTCTGGCTTCACTTATTTTAATGGTGGTGATAACCACATGCGTTAGCCTCACAACCTGAGGCTTGAAATCTTACTAATGAGTGCTAAGGAATGGAGTCCTGAAATTATTATTTTTAAATTCAATAGCCAAAGTCTTGTCAAAATGCCTTATAAATGAAAATATTTTTCATTCTTAGTCAAATAAATTAGCTTATTCCTGACACAAATATTAATTTTTTTCCCATTTTTTATTGCAATAGTTTTTTTAAAAAATAAGTTGATACATGTGGATTCAAGTCATCTAGTTTTGTTGGGAAAATGTTAAACCTCTCACAACAAAAGTCTAGGAGGAAGGTCAAAAATTATAGTTGCTCTTGTATTTACAAGGTTTTTTCCTTGGTGTTGAATAAATTCTAGACAGAGATTATAAATTCGTTATTATCTTTTACAGACACATATGTACTTGATCATGGTAATTAACTCACAATGTCTTATGTTTTACTAAAATTAAAGAATTTAAAATTATCTGGGTTATTCAGCATTAGCAAAAAGAAAAAAGATTTTTCTTGTTATAAATAAAATTCAAATTGTGTAAAATCTGTTCTTTCAAAACTATTTTTTGCTCTTATATTTCCTTCTAATATTTTACTTGCTTAGATTTTTCACCATCTTATTATAACTTCCTGGTCACTTGACATTAAAAAAAATTAAACTACTGGCTAGGCACCATTGCTCAAGCCTACAATCCCGGCACTTTGGGAGGCCAAGGCTGCCAGATCGCTTGAGCTCTACGTGTTCCAAGAGCAGCCTTGGCAACATAGTGAGACGCCATCTCTACTAAAAATACAAAAAATTGGCTGGGCGTGGTGGTGTGCACCTTTAGTCCCAGCTACTCTGGAGGCTGAGGTGGGAGAATCACCTGATCCCAGGAGTTTGAAACTGCACTGAGCCATGTTCATGCCACTGCACTCTAGCCTGGGCAACAGAGTGAGACCCTGTCTCAGGAAAAGAAAAATTATAAACTTACTCTTTTTAATAATTTCCATTACTGTAAATGAAGCAGATCAGAAGAGGTTTAACAAAACTTTAAAGGGGAAAAAACTAACTTTTTGGACACTGAATATATTCCAAACATTTTTCTAATTCTCACATACATTATAGCATAAAGTCCTACAAAATAGGTATTCTTATGCTTCTCACAAATGAAGGGAATACAACTCAAGAATCAAAGTCAGTTTGCACACACATAGTAAAACCAATCCAAATCTCACAGTGCTGCAAAAACACACGTTCTTCTTGTGATAACATAGCTTTGCTAATACATCTCAGCTTTTGGTTTGGAGGTCAAATAACTTAATTTGTGTGGTAGAGATTCCAACAGCAATTACTAATAGATGGGAAAACATTATCTTTTGACCCAAGGAGATACTAAATTACAAAAAGCAAAATTAGTGCTAATGTAGAACAAAATTAGCGTTAAGTGTAGAACTTCCAGACAATATTTTTTTCATTAATATTTCTAAGTAGATCATTGATTCATAATTGTCTTAAAGGCAGTCCATCATAGGATAATCTGCCATGAGAACAAAAACCGATTAAACTACAAATGAAATTGGGTATTTTTTTGTTCCGTTTATTTTACCATGAAGAGTTGACTTAGATGAAATAGGTAGCTTGGTTTATTCAAAACTAGCTGTACTTTCACCTGACCCAAGCAAGGCTATATCTTAATAGAAGATACAGAGACACTAGAGGTTATGGGAGCGTAAAGCTCAATATTTGCTGCTGATCTTAGATCTACCCTCTAGCTTTGGTTTGTCTGCTGTTACTCTTCAGGCTAGGTCTCTAGTTCCAGAGAAAGAGTTAATCAACCCTTCAAATAGAGATGAGAAAAAGCTTTCAAATTTCTTTTCAATATATGGCACCTGGAACATGGGCTTTATAAGACACCTCCAATTCATATTATTAGAGGAGCAAAGAAAACAAATACACAGAGATCCTGAGTCCATGATATGCTTTCCCTCAGACCCGTTTCCAAATACATATTTTAATTTACAAGTAAATTTTGTAGGCACTTAGCACCTATGGAATTCATTACCTTTGGATATACAATCCCGATGATAGTGGAATCTTTTAATGACGAACAAGGTAACAGATATTCAAATGATATCATCCTTAGCAAATCTGTGATAAAAACCACTGCAATTTTCATACATTGTTAAAAATTATGTTACTTGTAGAACTTTTACTAAATTTTACTTTTCATGTTGATTAAAAGCAAACCAATTAGTTGGTATATTTTCTGAATCATTTCTTTGGACAATCAGCATCTACTTGGATTCCAATTAATATATATGAAAAACTAATGCTACTCTATTCTTTAATATGAAAATATATTTACTCCTTGAAATTCTGAACAATCCATTTTCCTTTGACATTTGTTTGTCCAAAGACTCCTCAGGGCATCACATGTTTATTTGCCCATTTATTGCCTGATGTGTTTCAATTATTTAATTGTATAATACATTAAAAATGCCAAATAATTTTATCCTACTTTGGAGGGCTGATGTCAAGTCAGTTAGGAAAATAAACAATACCACTTTGTATCAGAATTAAAAACACTTTCCTGACTTTTAAAACTTCGTGAATTCTATAGGCAAAACCATTCGTGGCAGGCCCCATACTTGTTTTCTGTTTTAGGTACTTGTCTTTTTCCATAGAGTCACCCTAAAAAACTCAAAAAAACCAGACAATTGATTATTCATCATTCTCTATGCTGGCATAAAAAATTAACCTTTTCTGAATCACATTTATGTAGAAAATCAATTCTGTGAAGAAACTATTATGAAAGAGGCAATGGACATTATTGTGTTTATTTTGAAGGGTACAGTTTACAACTCAGAGTAAAATAGGAAAATACTAATTTTCAGGTGAAAGAACACCTAGACAAATAGTGTATAAATGTATACAATCCACCAAACTCTCTGGACATGCTGATTATCTTTCTATAAATGTACATTGAGGCCTGGTAAAGTAGCTCATGCCTGTAATACCAGCACTTTGAGAGACTGAGGCAGGCAGATCACTTGAGGCCAGGAATTTGAGACCAGCCTGGCCAACATGGCGAACCCCCCATCTCTACTAAAACTACGCAAGTTAGCCAGGAGTGGGGGCACGCATCGGTAGTCCCAGCTACTTAGGAGGCTGAGGCAGGAGAATCTCTTGAAGCCGGGAGGCAGAGGTTGCAGTGAGCAGAGATCACACCACTGCACTCCAGCCTGGATGACAGAGTGAGACTCTGTCTCAACAACCAAAATGTGCATTGGAAGCTCACTTCTCCAAAATCCCCAGTAAATGAAGTGCTAAATAGAAAAGTGTATCTTTCACTGATTTGATTACACAGGTGGAAGAGACACTTGAAAATATTGCTTTCAAGATATACGAGATTGACCTTGAAATTACAGCTACAATTTAGAAACTTGGAGATTTTTTGCATGCTGGATTGTCTCAAGGGTATCAGTTACTCTCTCACAAATTATCACTGAGTTCCTATTATTTAAGAGCTATTCAGGATGCCCAGATCACAGTCTATCCCTAGCCAGTTGAATGAGAAAGCCATTCTTTATTGTTTTAAAAATGATTAATCCAGTTGTGGGAAAAGCACAAAGAAATGAAAGGTAGAACTTGTGACAATTATTCAATGAAATCTGAAGTTCATAAAGATTTTTGTTGAATTAGGGAAGAAAAGGTTTAGAAGTATGCAGGTAGCTAAAAAGTCAGATATGTTCATTTCTGTCATCATTATACCAAAATAGAATTAGAGAATTAATACCGTGGGAGGTAGCATGGATTGTTGAATAAGCTTCTTGCAAACCAGATCTCTTTTATTTATGTTAGGTATATTCCAGGAGGTTCCTAACAACAGAATGCAACTCTCTTAGCACAAATATCCTACTTATGTACAGGCAGAATTTGCTGAAATACTAATGAGTTATGACTTCAGGAGTCCTCTGTTAAAGGTGACCTTGCACCCTGTTCACATGTAATCATATTTGTCATTTTGTACATGACAATTATTTTTGTTCTTTAAAGTAAAATGGCCTCTAAAATTGTATAAGCTTTCAGCCTCACAAAACTTGCATCCATACCGTGCTTACTCTTATAGCTGTTTAATTATCTTACTCAAAGGGAGTGCTGGATTTCTATATCATACCTTTTTTTTTTTTTTTTTTTTTTTTTTTTTTTTTTTTTTTTTTTTTTACACCTCCTTCTTTTCAAGCGGAACCATGAAACTCCCAGGTGGTAGATCTGCATTGGTGTTATGGTATATCACCCTGAAATGTGAGGCTGCTGAATCATATAGGATTAAGCTCCCAGTCTTGGCTCTAACCCTCATCAGTACTCCCAGAAAAGTGGTGAAAATAAATTATAGATTCAAGGATGTGTCCCACCATGCTAGAGGAAGGTACACACCTAATCTATGACCATTTCTGTCTCAAGTACCACTAAAGGGAACCTCCAGCGGGACAGGAGGTGATGCAGTCTCATCTCCTTGTAAAAGTACTGGTAAGTGCTGGTAAATAGATTACTGACTTGACTAAAAAGATGACCCCCTATATACAGACTGCTCTTAGCAGGACGCTTCTAGTTTAGGATTACCTATGGTAAATAGACCTACAGCTTCCGGATTTAGGAGGCAGAGCTTTCTGGAGAATGACAAACTAAACAGCTGGGATATAAAAGAGAGATTTCCTAACTGACATACTTCTTGCTGGGGGCACTAGTGCAGACCTGGTGTAATCTGAGCCATACAATGCACACCCAAAGGCAAAAGTGGGGCCCTAGGAGCTGCCTGGACAGTCCAGACCTCTTCTGCTTTGTCCCAGGCCTCCCGATTGTTTCTATATGTGTTTCTATATTTAGATTGTTTCTAAATATCAGTAACTTGGTATTTAGTAAATTCTCTTAATAATTTCACCCTTTTTATTTGCTCACGCACCAATATGCTCAAAAATGGTTTATGTGAAATAAGTAAAATAAATTTAGAACAGAAATTATGCTGTTGATGTTTTTATAAATAAGCCATAAAAATAAATTTTTAGCAATATATCTGCCTCAGAAGAAAAAAACTAATAAACGTTGCAGAGATTTTTAAAAATACCAATATACCACAGAAGTTGAATAAAAACTTAGAAGGAAATTTTGCAGGGCAATTCACCTTGATCATTAAACATTTAGCAATATTTTCATATAAGTATTTCATCTATGCAGTGCAAAATGTGATGAATGTATTTATAATAAAGCATTTAGGTAAGTTGGATTATGCTTTCATTGACTCACAGAATTACTCCAATACACAAATCAAGAAAGATTTGGTATGAATAATATGTATATGCAGAAAACAAATCATCATGGAAACTTACTTTATATATGTATTTAATGTGGTTTTTTAATAATAAATACAATATGAGACACTCATTACCTAGGGAAAAGCTCTAGAATGAAAAATCCTTTCTATATGACTGTGCACTATTACGTTACACATGTGTCACATTAAGGCCATGTAAGGAAGTGCTTTGAATGAGAATATGAAATCTACAAGCCAAATCGGTCTAGATTCTGCAAGATACTTCATCTCTTTAGGGATTAGTTTCCTAATCTAAAAACGAGATTAATTTTGCCCAGGCCATGCAGTTGTTTATAGAATTAAGTGAGATGATGCACACAAAGAAATGATGACGTGCCTGGCAAAACGTAAGCACACCATAAATGGAAACCACATTATTAATTGGACCCATGGATGTCTTCTTTAAAACTTTAAGACAGTAATGGAACTTAAAGGGCACCAGGGTTTTATATTTTAAAAGATAAAGTGGAAATCGGATCCCAGGGCAGGATGCACACAAGCTAAACTAAGTAGCATATGGTCTAGCAACTTTTCAGACGGTAGAGGCATCAGCTCTCGCCATCTCACACACCCTGTTGCATGATAGAACTGTCAGTCACGTGCATTGTTAACCACAAGCCTGATGAGGAGTGGGAAACACAACTTCTGACATTTGACTTTGCAGATGAATGAATTCTTCCAACTTTACAGTCTTTGAAATAAAGGACTGTCTCTAAAGTTCTGTGTGGCAGACTCATGCTCCATTACTCTGTGAAGAGATTGTATTTGAAACAAGTCAGATCAGGATCTGAATTGGTCTTGTTGGCATTGAAAGTCCCCCTTGACTTTCTATTTGCTTTCCTGTTACTGGCTCTGAAACCATTCTACTGGTGCACTTAGGGATTTTTGAAGCTGATGAAGGAAGTGATTGGGGTATGGCCTATGGATTGGTTGGTTTACATCTGAGGTTGTATTCATTATATCACTACTCTATTAAGATAATTGGCAAAACTGTTCATTTAGCAGAGAGCTAGAACACAAAACCATCTGTTATTCTGCTGGAATTATTTTTTTGTAAAGTCTAATCAAAAGAAAAAGGAATGCCTTAGCAACATCGTTTCAGCAGCTGCATCCCACATCTATTCAAATCGAGTCATTGGTATTTTCTCCAATCATGTTAAGCAGGCTGAGATACTGACCTGTATCTCTTATGGAGGTCAGAGTACAGCATCGAACCCTCCCCCAGATAAAGCAGGGCCACGGTGAGACGGTATTCTTTTCTATCTACCGGATTATTGAGGGAATTTGTAATTTGAGGCTCATTTAATCCATGTTATTCTGTAAAGCCGTCCTTTGAGGAGTCAACAGGAAAAACTTAGTTGAGAATGTCACCATGCAATGAGAACTATGAGGCAATTTAATATGCAACTATTTTAAGTATAATTATAAGTGGCAAACTATAAATACGTTGCAATGATGTTCTAATACAAGTGTTTCAGTTTCCTCTTCATTTTGGAAATCATGAAAACCTTAACCCCTGAAATAGCTAGGGCTTTATTTTCTCTTGTGTCTTTATTTGTACAGGCTCTCTTAATTCTGTACTGTGTACACGCTGCTTTTCCTGTGCTAATCTGACTCAAAATGTCCCTTTGTTTCAGAACCCTTATTGCCCTTTACAGAAAATTCTCAGACTGTGTCTGTAGTTGCTCATAGTTGTTTTAGATAACAGATTCTCTGCAGAATTGACAAAAACAAAAGTCTTCTTCTGGTTACTTATAATCAGAAACTAGCTTTAAAAAAAAAAAAAAAAAAAAACATTCTTATGCCCTGAAGTGGTGTTTCAAATTCTGCTCCTTTTCCTAAAAGTAATTTCTTAATTATTTCTAATTTCCAAATGGGTACCCAAGTGAGCAAAGCCGTCTACTCCACTGTAGCACCTGAGTAACACTGACTTCATTTCTATCCCCATAGTCTTGCTTTGTTCTAGAATGTCATTTAAATGCATGTCTGGCCACTTTCACCGAGTGTAATGCTTTTTAGATTCTTCCATGGCATTTCACATATAGGAGTTTATTCTGTTTTATTGTGGTAAGAATATACTATAATTCCTTTACCCACTCACCAGTTGAGAATTTTAAACATAGTTGATTGCTTTATATAAACTCATGAATTCTGGTCTAAAGAGTAATTCTGTCACACCCTTCCTGCACCACAGGTGGCGAGACTGATTCATTTTATTCCATAAACTCCTAAGACCCAATGTAGATATATTTCTGGATCTTAATCTCTATACATGTTATTTTTATGACAAAAGCTTTTGTAATATAAACATTAATGTGTGAAAGTATTCATTAAGCCTATTTATATTTCTCACTGGGCAAAACACAAGCTTTGAGAAACTTCAAAAAATACGAAAATGATAGACAATGAGGAAATATATTTCATATTGCACCTAAAAAGTGCTTATAAACAAATAAAAAGTTGCCTAGAACACATGGATAATTGTTTTAATAGGTTTTATTATTATTTAGGCATGATGAGGTCAATAGATAAGGACATCATTTTCTTTGAAAATATAGTTTGTGACCCTGTTCCCAAGAGGAGGGAGCATGCCATGGCTCCGGGGGGCCACAAAGAAGTACTGAGGTTGGTCACAGGCAGAGAGAGAGAGGGAAACTGGCTAAGAGCCTTCATTGTGTAACTGGCAGGCCAAAGCAAGCAAGGATAGGATTCCTTAGTTTGGAAATTTCAGCAGGCTCTGCAGCATAGAAGCTGCTGCTTGGCCCTGGGGTGATCAGGGCAGAGAGACAGTGGCTCAGTTAGAGTCTGATGACGGAAGTGGTGGTGGGTGTGGGCTCCATATCGGTTGGTTTGCATTTGAATAAGCCCACCTTCAGGGAGTTATTTACTATCTCTAGGACTTGGCTAACCGTGGTAGGGGGAGTCCTTCCAGTGGCATCAAGGCCTTAGATGTCAAAGAACCGGAATATAGAAAATAAAAAAATATTAATAGAGGAATGCGTTTTCTAAGTAGGTACCTTTAAGAAGTGTAACTCTTCGATGGGGTTAATGCCCTGCTTATATAAGTTAGAAAGTTGCCTTGTTTAACCTTCCATGGGAGGATTCCATATTCCAACAGCTGATGAGGACAGCAACAGAGAATCTGTGGAGACCACATTGAGTCTTGGAGATGTTAAGGGGTGGATTCGCCTATTCTTGCATTTGAAATTCCCTAAGCAGCCAAAATAATTTCGAGTGAGAAGGGAAAAGTTGGGAAGACCCATCTGGGAACCCCTCTCTCTCACAGGAGAGACAGCCATTCTCCTTTCTCTTTCTGTTGCCTATTAAACCTCTGACCCTAAGCCCCTAACCCCCAAAAAGCTGAGAGTTGGGGTGAGAGCACACAGCAGTTGACTGAAAGATGAGGGAAACATGCAGTTTAGTACTTTTGTACTAAAATGCCTTATGTACAAAGCCCACCAAAAAGGGTATTTGTAGGTTAAATCTTGACTTTATCATTTTTATTATTAAATGTTTGTGTTCAGCAGCACAAAGATTACATAAAAATTCCAAGTCTTGCCTTCTTCAGTTCATAAAGAAGTAGTTATCCTCACATACCCATAATTACATACAAAACGTTAGATTAAAAGGTTCCCTTTTTGTGTTGTCAGGAGCTCCCTGCAATAAAATGTTATAGAATATATACCTAACATCCTTCTCTGAAAGTTCTTTTCTCCTACTAGCATATGTGTTCCTGGCACATTATAGGCCCCAAGAAATATTTGCTTAATTATTTGAAGACATGCATAGCCTAAGCTATTTACCTGAAGAGTGAGAATTTCTTTATTCTGGCTCATTCCCTCCTTCAAACAGCAGGTGCTTGATGAAGTACTCAGCAGAGGTTCCAAGGCAACTGGCTATAGATCTTTAACAAAAAATAAACATCAGATTTTCCATAAAAATATGCTTATGACAATGTAAATTATAAAAATAGGAACAATGTTTTGGTTGTCGAAAACAAAATATAAGTTTAATTTATTTTCTTCAATCACATTGTGCTATTGTTTGCAGTACACATTCAGGTGCATTCTTTAACTGCAATAAGCATTTTCCTCTCTGTGTCTTGACACTAGTCATCCATCAAAAAATGCTAATTATATTAGTTTTATCATAAGCTGTCTCCCTTGGAAGGAATTTTTAAAATGCAGTAGAAGCACCATTATGAATTTATTTAAAGTATAATATTTCATACATTTATTAATGAGAACAGAAATTATAGAAACTTACCACTAAATTATTTTTCTTCCAGTTACAAAAAACAACCTAAAAAAATTTAATTTAAACAGTGCTGTCTTTTTAAAATAGAATGAAGCTAAAGGATCATTGAAAGTTTATTCTCTGTAAGGCAAACTATGAATATACCATATAAAACCTGTTTGACCTGTCTTTAAACAAAAAGCCTTAATTAATAAGAGAAAATTTAGACTGCAAAGGGTCACTTCTAGGGTTCGTATGGATTTGGAATATTATGATAACTGATGGGAAACTGAAACTTCCTTCAAAAAAGATGTGATGTTATTTCAAACCTCTTTTCAATGGACACCTTCATTCCATATTATAAAATGAAATCGTATGTTTGGGTCTGTGTGTCACTTTTGATCACTGTTTGAAGAGCTTTGATATTCTTAATAGATTCTTCAGGGAGGAAAAGGATGCTAATACTATTCCTATTTACACTTTTGAACTTCTAGTTCATATTTATAAGAGAGGGTATTATCCAAGTTATTATTCTTATCTTCAAATGAGTGCTTTCAAACAGCCTAGCAACTCCTCATTGGTGTGGGGGACATCCTCATTAAGTGTAAGCCTACTGTTTCAGCCTGGACACGTTTTTCCTTTGATCTAGAACTAGAAGGACATTAATGACCAAGTTTTAGAGACAGCTACTATATTCCTCTCCCCAAAATGCCCATCATTTTGGTGCCTGTCTCAGAGAGGGTCAGCTTCCCGGGGCAAAGCACCCAGATAGACAAAACAAGGAAGGACAGAGATTAGATATCAGGGCACAGTCAAGGTCACATAAATCATTATTCGCACAACCCTGAACATAAACCTCTGTTTATGGAAACTGAATCCAGTATGCTTTTGTTCAACTCTGGAATTTAAATTGTAAATTAGATTTTTTGTCATGTGTTTGCATTAACAGCAAAATACTTATCTCTAAAGTTAAATTCAGTCATATTTATGTTAATTTAAAATATTGACAAATAATCAGCATCAAAATAGAAAATAACAGCCCAGGATCCTGAGGAAATAGATAGCCTTCCTTTATCTACTAGTCAGACTGGTTTAAAACGAACCCTGCAATAATTCAAAAATACTCAAGAAATTAGAAATATTCTCTAAAAGAAATTGTTTTCTTACTCTTTGTGCTAAGGAAAATTAATGCTTTAAAAAGAACCCCAGAGAAAAATAAAGTCAGCCAAATCCAAAATCAGAAACTAAGCCTTTATTTATTCCAATCCTAATCAACTATAAATATTTTTATATTGCATTTCTATTAAATATGCCTAAAGCTGACAATAGGTATAGAAATGGGTTATTTCACCTACAGTTCTAACTACATCACCTGCATGCTCTGCTGCACTAAATGTAATAAAAGTTGGTCTAGGTGGAAGATAGCACAGCCCCTGAGAACAAGAATGAATTCAAAAAGGCAACATTACTAGACCTATGTAATCAACACCTTCCACTGCACAAGAAACAGGTTGAGAAATGACCTTTACATGAGCTAGTGAAATAGTAAAGCGATTTTTCTTCCCTTCTCCAGTGTTGTCTGTGTTGGCGAAAGCACGGGCAGATTTCCTCTGTGGAAAGCTGCCACTTTACGAGGGGAAGCCATTTTTCACAGGCAAACTCTCTGATAGGGACAATTGCTAGTTCGATAGAACACACACTCGGGTATGATTGGGCCTGTCAGGGGTATTGTGGGCCAGTCTAACAGGAAACACCATCTCTAAACATAGAAAATGCAACACCACTGGGGAAGGTGGCAGAGGCCAATGATACTATAAAGCACAGCAGGAAAATATTTGCAGAGGAGGATGTTTTAGCTCTCTAGGCAGTGTAGGGCTCCTGTGAAATCATTGCTCGTAATCACACTGTTAATATCTTTTATTTCACGGTGCCTGACAGTGTTCAAAAGGTGTTCATATTTTGATCCTCATAGCAACCCTCTACGGTGTGAAAGGCAGTAGTTTTAGAGATGGGCAGCCACAGACTTGGAGGTCAGGTGACTTTTCCAAGGCATCCAAGCTGAGCCCAGGGCCTGTCGATTCCTCATCAGTGTTTCTCCCCAGGATGCCACCTGCCTTCAGAAGGCAGTGTTTGAACTTTGCAGGGTATCCTTTCCACTGCTCTGTGCATTCTCGTGCACCGCAACCTTGTAAGCCTGGTCTCAAAACCTTTACTTATTTCTTGACATAATATTCATTGAAAAGAAACACAGGAGATTTGCTTTTTAATTCTCTCGTTTTCTACCTTGCTAATTCCATCTTCCCCTTCATTTTGTAGGAATGCTTAATGAAAGCAGCAAGAGAGATTATCATTGGGAATTGAAATGTGTAATCAATCCCTGGAAGGAAAAAATAGTGGGAATTATATAAATAATTTTGTAGCTCAAGTACTTAAAATCATAGACAACAGAGCAATACAAAACCTTATGTGATGGAGTTTCTATAATTCATCCTTACATACAAGGAGAAATGAAACCCTATAGATATTACTTTAGATATTGCTTAGCAGCAGACAAATCTTTTGTTCATAGAGAAGATAGCATTGAAAATGAACATTTCATGGAGCTTTAACAACTAGCAAAGCTGAAAGAAATATTTTTCACCGAGATTGCTTTGATCCATGATAGGTATTTACAATATGCAGCCAAGGGCTTTGACCATTAAGAAAAATAAAATAAAATATATAGTGCTTGAATTTCCATTAGGTCTCAAGGGTAGAAGAGTAAATTACTCTCAACAACTTTCCTTATGGCATTTTTATCCCATTCTTTATAACACTTGGTGCTGGGTTGAGAAAAGTAGAAGATATTCCAGTATACCCCACCTTCTTTACACTTTAATACAATTTCATCTCAAGCTGGGACAGGAGCTGGAGAGGGAGTGAGGCAGCCAGCTCATTTTGTCTTCTCCCCCATCTTACATCACTGCTCAAGAAGCGGGTGTTTGGAGTTCAGAGAGGATCCAGTTGTTAAAATACCTACCTGAGGCACTTAAGACCAGCTCTCTCCAAGATTATATGGAATGCTAAGTTGCTCTTGTCTGCTACTGATGAGTGCTGTCTCCTTTCCTTCTCCTGACCCACCAGGACTCTGATGTTATGAAGTCCAGTGGCTTGTAAAACATTGTAATGGCTCTTACTTCTAAACATCTGAAATTACCCTTTCCAGAAAACCAAAACTTTCTGTATAAATACTTCTCAGTTATGTACATGATTCATTCATTTCTACCATGAGCCCCTGAATTCTCCTGAAGGTGTTAATAACAAAGTATTTTTGGAAATATGAAATGACTATTTGGGTCCAGTCATGGAGATGTGGTGATCTGGAGGTGGCAGACAGAGGATAAACTATTCCAAAGAAGCGTCAGAATCTTACTCATTCGGGCAGCTTTCCCGATCACCACCCGTCAGCCTGCAGTCACATACTTGGCTGGACAGAGTACCTTGCATGCAACAAGGGATGGATAAACGTTTGTTGAATGAGAACAAGCTAATGAGAATTGGGTCCTGTGAGAAAGCTTTCTGCAGCCCTTAGTTCTTTCCTCATGTTCGAAAGAACAGGAAACTACCCTCGGCTTGCTCTAAAAGTAGTAGTTTGGAACTTAAATATGCAGAAATCACCTAAAGTGTGTTATTTTTATTAATTTTTAAATATGTATTTATTGAGACAGAGTCTCACACTCTGTCACCCTGCCCAGAGTGCAGTGGCACGATCTCGGCTCATTGCAGCCTCTGCCTCCCGGGTTCAAGCAATTCTCATGCCTCAGCCTCCCGAGTAGGTGGGACTATCGGTGTGAGCCACTACATCCAGCTAATTTTTGTATTTTTAGTAGAGACAGAGTTTCACCATGTTGGCCAAGCTGGTCTCGAACTCCTGACCTCAGGTGATCTGCCCGCCTCAGCCTCCCAAAGTGCTGGGATTACAGGTGTAAGCCACCCTACCCACCCCAAAGTGTATTTAAAATACTCAGTACCCATGATCAGAAAGCTATGGAATCTAAATATATGAAAAAGTGTGCCTTGCATCAGGCAAAACCGAATGGAGAGCTAACAATGGAGGAAGAGGCTGTGCACCCTCACTAAGGACACATCATCTTCCTTTGCTTCTCTTTCACAATCGAACTTCTCTCGCTGGTGGTTACTCCTGTGTCTTGTAGATGAAAAATCACTGAGTGGGAAGAATTTGATTATCTCACCAGCCAGCAGCTTAAGTTATCAGGGAAATGCAGTCGGTACACCCAGCCAGAAGTGTGGGCAGCATGGAGAGGGATGTCTAGAATATCCCATGAGGATAAGACTTTGAAAATCATTTTTATAAGTTTAACTTCATTTCCTCTGCTAGTTCGGATCTTCACTCCCCTTCTTTGGCCTTTTACTGTCTTCAGATTATAACTAGCTTGTTCACTGAATAATGTTCTTGTTTGAATCATACTCTGGACTCAATCCTTGTTGATTTTTATCACCATTTGACTACTGACCTTTCCCATTCATCTTTTTGTTCTTTAATCTTTTGTTTATTTGCTACTTTCTTTCTCACCCCATACCGTTCCTCTAGTTTCCGGCTAAGCATTAATCTCGTGGGGGAGAATATTGTTAGCCTCCAAATGCAAACTCTCTCAATGTCGCGTGTGAATGACCACAGCAGAAAGGAGCCCAGTGCCTAAATATGCCTTGCCCTAGTGACCTCGCTTTATTGTTGGACTCTTAGCCCATTTGGACTGCTATCATAAAATACCATAAATGGGGTGGCCTGTAAACAAATAATATATACACACACACATATATATACACACAGACACATATGTATGTGTATGTGTCTGTGTGTATATATACATTAGATATTTTGTGTGTGTGTGTATATATATTTTACCCCTCCCCGCCACAGTTCTTGAGGCTGAGAGGCCTAAGATCAAGATGCCACCAGATTTGGTGTCTGGTGGGAGGCCCACTCCTCCCCAGGTGGTGATTTCATGCTTTGTCCTCACGTGGTAGAAGGGCAAACAAGCTCCTTTGGGCTTCTTTTTGTTTTGTTTTGTGATCTTTTTTAAAAGTCTCACTCTGTCAACCAGGCTGGAGTGCAGTGGCACCATCGTCGCTCACTGCAGCCTTGACCTCAAGCAATCTTCCCACTTCAGCCTCCCAAGTAGCTGGGGCTACAGGTGGATGCTGCCATGCCTGGCTAAGTTTTGTTATTTCTTTGTAGCAACAAGGTCCCACTCCATTGTCCAGACTAATCTCAAACTACTGGGCTCAAGCAATCCTCTTGCCTTGGCCTCCCAAAGTGCTTGGTTAACAGGCATGAGCCACTGCACCGGGCCTGGGTCTCTTTTATAAGGGCACGAATCCCATTCATGAGAGCTCTGCCCTCATGACCTATTTACTTCCCAAAGGCCGTACCTCTCACTACCATCACATCAAGAATAGGGTTTCAACACATGAGTTTGGGGGAATACAAACATTCAGGCCATGGCAGACTGCTTTTTGAAGTGATTGAAATCTAAGTCAATGGAGCATGTTCTGGCACATATCACTCTATATGCTCAACATTTAAAAATACAATTTTGGCTTTTTGTGTATGGCTTTCTGACAATGAAAAGAGCCTCTTTAGTGATAATATGAATCAAAATAAAATATATTTAGTTCATTCCATACCCCCAGCTGATTGTAGAAGCCAGGAATGAAGTCATGGAAGAATTAGAAAGATGTGTGGGCAAAAACTTAGAAAAAATATTTTCCCCAAATTTAGGGAGAGACTGTAAATCTGGCCTGATGACTAGATAAATGTGAGACCACAATAAATGAAACCCTTTGCCAATTAATTTTCATAGACAAGGGAGTGCAAGTTTTCCTATTTGAAATTGCAGATGCTTTACAACTGTAGCAGGTTCAAGAATTTAACACAACCTGATGCAGTTAAGAAAGTGTGAATTCTTTGTTTCTTATTGGATATTTCTCAGGAACCCCTTCTCACCGGGAAGTGGGTAATTATAGCTTGCTATTTCAAATCACCCCTTTCAGATGACTCACCTTGGTGATACTATTTTCTGTCCCTTCTTCCTAGTTTTATGTAGTTTGATGTTTAAACACACAAAAATCTTACATGACCTTATGGAATAAAAGGAACCCCTGATTCAAGCCTCATGTGGTCTGGTCTGTTCCAGGCTGGCATCTGCTGTAATAAATATAACTGAACTGATTTGGGCTTTGCAGATGCGCTGTCACTTCTCCACTGAAACCCCTGATCCTGGCCAGTTTCCTCGATCCTAGATTTCTCACACCCTGCTCCCTGACTCCAGTCCTCCACATTGGAATTTTTGGATGCCCTGAAGCCAGTTGTAGGCAGTGGGGAGTCAGGAGTGTAGCCTTTAGCTCACCTATCTAGAGACCAATTTATTTCACATTCCTGCATTCTCCAGAATGTTCACTCAGATAACAGATATCGGGATATCTAAGTCTCACCCAATGCTTTCTAACTTTTTTTCTCACAGTCACCCAGGTCCAGATGGAACAAGGTTGCCTCTTAAATCATATTCTAATCTCCGCCTAGCTCCGATTTACAGCAAAGCTGACCTAATCATCTAGATTTGGCTTTTACAAATTCATCAAAGTCTGCCTGGCTAGTGACTCAAATCTTACTCCGAATCTCAGAAATGAAATGTTGACTTCCTATTTCTTTTGCTGTAATAATACTTTCCATGGCAAATTAGGGGAAAATGTCCACAATAATTTCTCAGTGGAGAAAAGTCCTTAGTATACTGGGAAAAAAATAAAGTAAAGCCATTGCACTACAGTAACTTCCTGCCCTCCTTTACCCAAGTTCTGCTGTGTCTGCAGCTGTTTGTGGAAGAGAAAAAGTCTCCTCGGATCTGCTGGCCAGCATTTTTCTTATCTTCTCAACTACAAGCTGGTTCAGAGAATGAAAGTCTACCTGGATCTCAGGAGAAAGATAACTTGAAGAGCAATGTCTATAGTGATGCAAACACAAAAACAGAAGAAAATTCTTCATTTAAAATGCATTTTTTCTATATTATTTGATCTCTCAAGCACCACCATGATTTGTGTGGCATCAAGGACAGCACCTGCAATGCATCCCATTCATCCTACTCACCCCTCACCTGAGCTCCCCAGGGTCAGAATCAGATTTCCATGGGCTCAGAAGAGGGCTGGAGAAGTCAGAAGACAAAGATATACATGCTGTGTTAATTAGGAAGCCTCTAGAGAAACAGACCAAAGTAATATACATATACATATGTTATATACACACATATACATATATAATGCACATATATACATATACACAGACACATACACACAGTCAACATACAAATAGTAAATACAGGTCAATGCACTTCAACCAAAGATCCTGTATTTTGTGGTTTAAACCTGGCTTTGTTATTTCTTTCTTTATTCTATTAAAGGACTCAAGTTTTGTATTGTTTCTGCTTTTTTACCATTACCTGAATTAGCATCAATTAAGAAATTATTTTGCCTTCATTGTAGCTGTCCCAATTGTTCTTTTCTACCAACATGTTTGTCTTGAGCAAAAAGTGAAGGTTTTATTTTCAAAACATTAACTGAAATCAGCTTGACCAGACTTTACTGTTCTTTCTTTCACAGTTAGAATCACGAAGTCTAACAGGAGGTGGGAAACTATCTCAATTCCATTCCCAAAATGAGGTAGATGGGTACCAGTAAGAAATGAGGATTAGGAGCAACTCTGTGCATGTTGGTTGAGATTCCAACCAACTGAAGAATAGGAATTGGCTGTCACCGAAGTGAAAAATACACTCCGCCAAGGGAAATTCCCACACACAATCTGTTCAAATAACCAAATCTGGATATGTGCCCCCAAATATGAGGGCAAATGAAAATGTAAAAATGGGATCTAGGAAGCAAACAAATAAGACAGGTAAAAAGACGTCATTCTCAAATTTAAGAAATTGGAGTGGCTCAACGTTTTATTGTAAAATCTAATAAAGACCTTCAAAAAGAAGAATCTTTAAAGGTCAAAGAAGGAAGCCATAAGAAGAAATAAGAACAAAATAAACATGTGTTAAGATGATGGGAAGGACAAATATGACAAGGGTTTTCAGAAAGCTTAGAGAAAGGATAAATCAATATGGAAGGAAAAGAGGGAAGATAATAAGATCCAGCCAAGTAAAAAAGCTAAAACAACTGGAGTCAAACCAACAGTTAGGAATGCTCCTGTTTTTCCAGCCACCAAGCAGCCTGCTCTGACTTCTACAGGATCCTGGGTGGAAACCCACCACCCTGTCTCAAACACCAACATCCCCATTCATGGACTGAGTTGCCAGCCTCTATAGGTTTTCTTTTCCTCCCTATCTACTTGTGATAAGTCTAGTTGGGAAAAAGTAATGTGAAAATAAAGATAATGAGATATTAGAAGTACTATAATACAGATTTATACTTAATTCAGCAGGAGAAACAGAAGTGATTGGTCCATTCCTAAACTAGAATTCATTAGTATGAACCATGACGAGCCTAACACTGTATAACTAAGAAGATGAAAGATATCAAGGAACAATACAAACTGATTGCTACTTTTATTTTTGATAGGGAGATATGTCCTCTACGCTTCTTAGCATCTACATTGAAGGTGATTCAAGCTATCTATTCACTAACATTTTCAATGAAAATTTTAAGAAATACAATTTAATGTGTTAAAATGAAGTTAAAAATTTAAGGTTGAAAATTCAGTAAGCTGAAATGAACATTTGATGTTTGAAATTATAAAACGTCTAGGTAATTGCACTTGAAATTCTTTAATGTTTAAACCTTATATAGATTCATTTTGTTCATTTTAGTAAATTTTATTTCTATTTCAAAAGAAATTAAAAATTGGTACCTTAGGCAGGATGTGATGGCTAACACCTGTAATCTCAGCACTTTGGGAGGCCAAGGTGAGAGAATCTCCTGAGGCCAGCCTGAGTGAGAGGCCCTAGCTCTACAATAAATATATCAAAATACAATGTTAAAAATTAAAAAAAATTCAGTAGATCAAACATATGCCTACATCTTTTATAATACCAGTCGGTATTTGCTCTGAGTATCTTAGAATGATTTGTGTTTTGTGGTTTTACTGGGTAGCTTGTTTTGATAATGCCAACTAAAAAAATATAGTACTTTATCAGTGATCTGTCAACTAAAAATCTCTAGAGAAAACTGTAACACAAGTTCTTAATCTCCATATAAGTTTATATAATCTACTCAGTTTTTAAATAAAAAGTTAAATGCATATATATGAGAATATAATTCATAATGGTAATGTTTTTAAAAATATGATTTTAAAAAATATTACATCTTCCATTGAAAAAATATGGTTATCTCTGAAAATCTAAAATCTAATACAGTACCTGACAAGTAGACAAGTGGGTGGTGCCCAAAAATATGTTGACAAATGAATAAATATGACCTGAGAAGAAAAGTCAATCCTTAGTCAAATCAAATCCAGTCTTACATTTACTTTCTATTTGGCTATGATACTTTGTCCTTTGTCTTCGATAGTCAGTTGAAATGCTGAAAGGATCTTTCACATGATTAAAAAAATTATCTTCACTATATTTAAAGCAAAAGAGGAATACAAATATAATTTTAAACCCTGATTACATGCTTTTTGCTCTGAAGAAATATAATTCTTGTTTTTAGGTTCCCCTCAAAATGGTGAAAAAAAGCATAACTCTTCTCTAACGCAGAGACTAAATAACTATTAAAATTTGGGACAAACTAAAAACTGTCCCAATCGTAACATGGCAGTTAAATTCATGTAAAAAGGAAAGTCTACTTCATAAATGACAGAATTCAAGTTTCTGCTTGTCTTCTTTTGTTATTAGCTCTTCACCACAAAAATAGGTGTGAGTATAGATCAGTAGCTGCTCCATGTGATACATTCAGATCCCTCAAACAAGTTTAAAATAGGAACAAGTCTACACCAGCTGGGAACATAAGAACGTATCACTTCTCTGTATTTAACTTTTATCTACTCTATTCAGAAAAGTACACTAGCACCAAAGGGACCATTCAAAAACAATGTTTCTTTTATAATTCATTTTTCTTTTTTTCATATCAGAAACTATAAAAATCAATACTTTTTCTGTAGCCATTAGACTGATAATTTTCATTTGCTTGGGTCAACATTTAAGGTGTACATGAGGTGCTTTTTGTGATTAACATTGGGAGTTAAAAATATTAAAATTCCTAATTGTCAGGGAATATCTGATATCTTTACAATAAAGCCTCCAGGAGATATGTATACAGGGCAAATATAAAATCATCTGTAAATCTTTAAATTTTTTTCCCATTAAATCCTTATTAACATGTAACTATATAATAAGGATAATGGTAATAATTTGTGATCATATATTGAGGTAATTAAGGTCTTATGACTTACATCACATCTTCACATGTTGGGTTTTTTTAATTCTGAATTTTTGAGGCATAAAGTAAGGTAAATAGAAGAGCACCTTATATGTATATATTTTCTAATATTTACTAAAGCCAAACTCCAGAGTGTTCAGGGAGACTCAACTAGTCGTCTTACTGAGTTAAAGAAAAAAAAAAAACAAAAACAAAAACAAAAAAAAACAGAATAGGGAAAATGAAAACTTTGAAAAGATGTGAAAAGATAGATTTTAATAAACGTGACTATAATCGTGTCATCACAGAGTACACAGGTGGAGGAGTTGTAGAGTTTGGGCACGAATGTGTATCTTAGATATGGTTTATGTTAGCTCTTTCATTTAAAAGCTGAATTTTAGAGAGGGTTAAATGGCATTTCACAATGCTAGTTGGCAGCAGAACCCAGACTAAAACCAAGATTTCCTTATAGGCATATGTATTAGTCCTTTCTCACACCGCTATGAAGAATTATCCGAGACTGGGTAATTTAAGAAAAGAGGTTTACTTGACTCACAGTTCTTAACAAGGCTTAACAGGAAACATAGCTGGGAGGCCTCTGGAAACTTACAATCATGGCACAAGGGGAAGTAAGCATGTGTTACCATGGTGGTGTCAGCCTGTACTACCAGCTACTCAGGAGGCTGAGGTGGGCAGATCACTTGAGCCGAGGAGTTCAAGGCTGCACTGAGCTATAATCATGCCTCTGCACGCCAGCCTGGGTGATAGAGGCAACATCTTGCTCTATGAAAATAAAAATTTAATTTACTGTAAGTAAATCTACAACTTTTCCTTATTTTATCATTCATGTAAAGATTAGTGAAAATGTTCCTTCTATACTTAAACCCCATCTATTTCACTTTTCCCCCAATAAGTTAACACTTAGTTTTTGTACATGCTTCCGGAGTTTAGTGTATGCACATGCAAAGATGCATATACATTCTTCCCATGCATTTTTTACATTGATATAAAATTGTATTTATTGTGTACAACCTGATATTTTGAAGTACACAAACATGCGGAATGATTAAATCTAGCTAGTTAACATAAGCATCACCCTCACATAGTCATCAGTTTCCATGGTGAGAACACTTATCCACCCTCTTTATAAAGTATATATTTTTATTAACTATAGTCACTACATTGAACAATAGATCTCTTGAACTTATTCCTATTTAACTGAAATTTTGTCCCACACATTTACACAATTAGCACACTACATATTACTTTCACCTGAAAGTTACTTTTCGTAATTTTTTCAGAGTTCTTTGAGCATTAAAAAAGTTAATATGTGTAAACCCTGAAACAGTGTAACTTATTCTTCACTGAATACTATTATTTATTATGACTACTACTGAATTGAATTTCTAAAATATGTTGCTAGATGAAATGAGAAATTAATGTTTTGAGTTTCCATCTTGTTTTTGTCTTATGATCTTATGATTTCTATTATTTTTAAAAAGTATTTTCACAGGCAGATTCATCTATCTTTTCTTCTGTGACTTTATTTGAATCCTCACTTGAAATCCATCCCTTCTCCTTTCTGAGTTCATATAGAAATTCTTTGATATTTTCTTGTGGTGCTTTTTTTTTCCCCATTTGCTTTCTCTGGAATTTCTATCAATGGAGGAAGAAACATGGATTCACAATTTTTTTTTCCAAATGGCTACCATTCAACAGTTTGTTGAAGAGGTCGGCTTTCCCTAACTGATTTGAGACTCTACTTTGACCATATATTTAACCGTTACATGAACTGGGTCTATTTCTTGACTTTCTGTACTGTTGCTTTACTGACTTTTCTGTACTGTTTTTTTACAAACTGCTTGTCCATTTTGCCCAATTTCTTAGATCAAAGTCTGACTCAGAGTAACCAATCTTTTCATAGCAGCAAAAAAAAAAAAAAAAAAAAAGTAAAATTCTAGCATTGTTAAATGACAATAAAGATTAAACTTAACAGAATAAAAGTGTTAATTGGTTTTAACTGCTCTGTGGAAAAGCTATGCTTTGAAGAATTTCATTATGTTCTATAATTAAACATTAAATTTTAAATACTGAACAGAAATACCACTGGGTTTTTTTTTTTTTTTTTTTTTTTTTAGGAACATGCTCCTTACTCTACCCCATTACTGAGAGTTTAAAATTTCTGCATTCAAGGAGACTAAATATCTGGTTATTAAATATGTATACAATATTGTAAAACTTAGTGAGAAAGAAATCATACAGCTGTGAAGATGGACAAAACTGCCAGATGTCAACTAATTCATCTGCAGCAAAATTTTATCTAGAGACCCACAAAAAATTATCTTAAAGTGTCTACACTTACTTTAAGTAAAATGTCTCCATAATTTTTGACTTGATAAATTTATTTCACACATCATGTGGGAAGAAAGAGTGGCATTTCAAAGTCACGCCTTCATAGAGAGCCAAGTTTGAGAGTTACAGACAAGAAAAAAGGGGTGTGGTCTAGTAGTTCAATGCTAGGAATTTTTTCTCCAGAAAATTCCTCCATGCACCATGTTAGGGCTGATTCTGCCCTTGAAGGCAACTAAGAACCATGAATAGTGGAACACCCTTTGGAGTTCACTTTCCTTCAAATATATACATCCACATGATCCCTGGTTATTTTTTATTTACCAGAACATAACAGAGTAAGTCTGACAAGTACTGTTGTTGCAAGTGATTCTGGATGTGAGTGGTGAGACTGGATAAAGAGGATATTCTCTTAGATTCCACAGTGACAGACAGACATTTAGGGAAAAGACTAGGAATTTTACATTCTTACTACATTAAAACATATTGACTCCTTAGCACATGCTGGCAGTGTCAGATGGAAGGGTTCCCAAGGCCACCCTCCAGCTCGATAATCCTCTAGAAGACTCACAAGACTCAGAAAAACACATTATGCTCACAGTTTGTATCACCACAGTGAGAAATAAGATTAAAATCAGCCAAGGGAAAAGTCACAAGGGATAAAGACCAGGAGAGTCCAGGCAAAAGCTTCCAAGGCCCCTCCCAGTGGGGTTGCATGGGAACACCCTTAATTCTCCCAGCAATGATGTGTGGCAACACATGCAGTGCTGTAAACCAGAGAAGCTCCCTTGAGCCTCGATGTCCAAGGTTTTTTTATTGGGGGTCAGTCGTGTAGGCATGCAGCACCCCCAGGACTGACTCCGCTACTCAGGCTCCAGGCTGCATCAGAGTGAAAACAGGCATTCCTGCTGGGCTATCCTTTGTTGGGATTAATGTATCTGGTCAACTGGGTGCAGCATGGCCCAAGGTCTCGGACTTACAGAAACAGGCAGAGTATTCCAAAAGGTCCCAGAGATCATATCCCAGAAGCCAGCCATAGGCCCATCCTAAAAATAGAAATGAAGAATGTGCAGGGTTGGAATAACCAATAGAAATGAAGAATGTGCAGGGTTGGAATAACCAACTGGGGCCTGCTACATTAACCCTTTACTGCTCACTATCACATACATTACTTCATTTAATTAAAAAGAACTGAAATTCTTGTTGGTGATTTTATAGGTAAGAAGTTAATAGGTAAAATAACTGGCTCAGATTAATCCCCAATTGTCATCCTCATGGCCATATACTTCTCCCTGGTAGCACATATCACAGTAAGTTTGTGATTCTTGCTGGCCTTTCCCCACTACTCAAAAGCCTCAGAAGCAATAGGCCATATATATTTTTCCCTCCTATTCAAGTCTCAGGCCCCAAATGGTGCCTAGGTTATAGTAGCTACTTGAAAATTATATGATAAATTTATATGACAGGCTAGAACATTGTGGTTGAAATTGGTGCCCTAGTCTTTTGAGTCCTATATTGTTATTAAATCCCTATCACAATATCAAACAAAAACAAAGAAAATTCTGGAAACAAATGTACCAGTTCTATTTACCTCTTAGAATTTTTGTGAGGCCTTAGAATATTCCTCAGAGCTGAAAGAAACCTTAGAGATTATCCAACACTATTTTAGATAAGAAAAAAAAAATTCATTTTGTACAAAGACATTGTTAGATATAAAGAGATTACATTCGCAACTGTCTACAGATATCAATAGAATTCTAGTTTGAAGTCAGGGTAAACACATGTCATCCATATTTTCCGTTTCACAAAACAAATGCAATTGAGGAATGTGCATCTTGTCGGCAAGGGAGTTGGGGGTTGAAATGTAACTAACACCTGTTTTAGCTTTTCCCAAGTTAAGGAAATGGTTCTTTGGGTTCATTTGCCCTTTGAAAAGAAATATATCAGTCTTCAAAAAGCTGTGCAAATGCACCTTCTAATGTGTCCTCCTGTGGGTCTCTCGTGTCATCTCCCACTCCTCTTCAATGAAATGGTGGCCTGTGGAGAAGGTTCTGGAGTCATTATCAAATATAATGGGCATGTGAGTCACCTGGGGGTGTGTGAAATGCACATTTAGATTTGACGGTCTGGACAAGCTCCCAGGGGGCAGATGCTGCTGATCCGTGGACCATGCTTTGAGGAGCAAGTCAAATGCCATCTAAATTGTTTCCTCTTTCTCCTAATTATATTCTGTAGTATTGGCTTGTTACCACAAGACTGTTTAGACAGATATGAAACAGTCTATCTGTTCCCTAACAGCCCCAAAAGAACACATTTTAAACAAGGGAAACCTAGGGTATTAGTCCATTTTCACACTCCTATGAAGAAATACCCAAGACTGGGTAAAATTTACAAAGGAAGGAGGTTTAATTGGCTTAGTTACACATGGCTGTGGAGGCCTCAGGAAACTTACAATCATGGTGGAAGGTGAAAAGGAAGCAAGGACCTTCTTCACATGGTGGGAGGAGAGAGAAGAGCACATGGTGGGAGGAGAGAGAAGAGCAAAGGAGGAATTTCCAAACACTTACAAAACCATCGTATCTCGTGAGAACTCACTATCAGGAGAGCAGCATGGAAGAAACCGCCCAATCACTTCCCTCCCTCCACATGTGAGGATTACAGGTCCCTCCCTGGACACATGGGAATTACAATTTGGGATGAGATTTGGGTGGGGACGCAGAGCCAAACCATATCACCTAACCCATTTATTCCAACATGGCTGACAAAAATCATAAACATGACCTTCACTGAAGAAACAGCATCTTCTACCTAAAGTTTCTTTGCTTTTTGTGCTGTTTGAAATGCCTTAGTTCATGATCAAAGGATGAAGTTTACAGTAGTTTTTACTTCAGAGACAAAAATGCCTCCTGTAAACGGGGAAGCTCCTGCGCAGGGCAGAGTTAAATCCCAGGAAGTGGACAAGCACTCGACCTTTACTTTTTTTTTTTTTTTTTTTTTTGACACGGAGTCTCGCTCTGTCACCCAGGCTGGAGTGCTGTGGCCGGATCTCAGCTCACTGCAAGCTCCGCCTCCCGGGTTCACGCCATTCTCCTGCCTCAGCCTCCCGGGTAGCTGGGACTACAGGCGCCGCCACCTCGCCCGGCTAGTTTTTTGTAGTTTTTAGTAGAGACGGGGTTTTACCGTGTTAGCCAGGATGGTCTAGATCTCCTGGCCTCGTGATCCGCCTGTCTCGGCCTCCCAAAGTGCTGGGATTACAGGCTTGAGCCACCGCGCCCGTCCGACCTTTACATCTTAATGACTCTGTGAAATAACAATTTGTGTCTCCATTATCTCGTTTCCAAAGGCTAATAAGCACTGTTTTTCAGATGACGATGAAAAAGCTCAACCTCAAGATGCACTCGCTACTTATCAATGGTTTTGTTGCTGATGCTCCTTACTCCTCTGAATCAACAAAAAAAGCTCATTTGTTTCACTTTGTGAAAACTCTTCATTTTTCCCCCAGACTTTCCATTTCACGCTGTGCGAATTTTATTAAGATCTCTTTCAGAGAAGCTGAGTGCTGGCTCTATAGGGCCCTAAGGGATCACAGTTGCAGCCTCTGTAATGTCGGGAGCCTCTTGAGACATTTCTTTTCTATTGAAAACTCCTTGGAGAATCAGAAGAATCTAAAATCTTTTTGGTGCTCAAAGTTTTCCTCATGAATATTTTTATGTTATAACTTAAAAATTACTTGATGTAACCTGAAAAATCAACACAGAAATCCAGTTAATAGCCAATATCCAAATATTAACATATTGATATTGGGTGGGTCTTTCTGAAAACTTTAAAAGCTAGCTTAAAATATTAAAGTATTTTCCATTTTAGAGTTAGCCTTTGTTAATAAAACTTACCTATAATCCTATTGAATAACAACTATGTCAGTGGAATTTTCCCAATAAAAATGTTTTTAAAAAGTAATTCTAATTAGGTAGTTGAAAAAAATTTGCATTCTGATTTTTCCCTGAATTGACATAAGAATTTTATTATGTCAGAAATGACATAACTCATACATGTTTGTCCATATATCATAATAGTCTTATCATAATGGCAGATAAAAATACTGTAATTCATTTGTTTTTAATCTTCAAATATTGGAAAGCACCCACTGTCATTATCTAAATCACTTTTTCTGTTCCTTTATACTGTTGTGAATGCTTCATTTTTAAACATCCAAATATACATGGATTTTTATTTTTAATTCCATTTGCATGTACCATTTAAAGATGCATTTTTTGGTTCGTTTGCTTATGGCTGAGGATCAGCCTCACTAACTCCTGTGGAGGTCAGGAGGAGGAGGCACAAGGGTAAGGGTTTTGTCTATGTGGAAAACTGTTACGTACTTGAACACATGGAGACCCATCTCTTTCCCTATCTCTGTTCTCACAGAATGTGTGACACAGGAGAAGGACTATTCACTTTTCAAACAAGGGAAGGAGAAATGATCTATCAGAAGGTCCATTCTGCAACATTGGCCATAGCTGAGCAACATGAAAGATTAATGCTAGAAATGGAGCAGAAGGCCCGGGTAAGGCCCCTTCCTTGGTAACCTGTCAGCTTGGAAATGAATGTCACTGGGGTCTGATGTACACCATGTATGTGTGGGGCCATTCATGTCAGCGCCTGGGTGTTCACCCTGCCCTGGATCCTGAGGGCTTACCCTACCTTCTCACCTCTCTAATATCCTACTCAATATGTCACAGAGGAAGTTATTTGTGGCCACCAAGTATGAGCCCTGCACTTCTGGCATATACCTATGTAAGATCTGTTGCCTTGGATGTCAGAGAGAGTGGAGTGCATAATGAAATAAGAAGCAATGCTGTCTGCATGTCCCCACATACAGTTGGATAATCAGATTTAAATATGGGCTCAAAATAACTAGGAAAATTAAGTTCTTACCAGAAAGGGTTCCACTTTTTTTTTAATCTTTATTTTTATCCCATGTGCTCTAAAACTTCTAGCTTTTTCTGTATATGTAATAAAATGTTTGCAGAAGGAGCTTATGCTAGTTGACAACAGAATAATTTGTTTATCTTGTCCTGGAACTATAGTCCAGTTTTAGGATCAAGCTAAAAAATCATCTAGTAAAGAATCTAAAAGTAGTAAATTTTATTAATATGACAAGCTGAAAAATAAGCTTTATCACTAATTTGCTTGAAAAGCAAACAATGAAATGACTATTGATTATAATCTTGAGATGAGCATTATTTTTTCTCTAGGATTTATAAAGATGCATCTGAGTTAATCTATAGAAGGACAGGTGGTATTTGGGAAGCATCTATAATTCTCTAAGTCTATTCTAATTTAAAGACAATGAAGTTTTATATTACTATTTGTTTTATCTCCAAAATTCTATGAAATATTTAAGTATAAAATAAAAATAAAATGTTTTAAAAGAAAACATAGAAGTAGCTTAAATGATCCTATTTTATTCTTAATGCACTTCTAATTTTCTCAATCCTATATTTCTCTCTCCATCTGAGGTATGGTTAAAAAGAGCCTTCCTAACACCTCAGGAGGGAAACGGCAGCACAGGACATTGGACTTCCCATAGAAATGAAAGAGTAGCTTGAGTATTTGTAGGATGATTAAGATGAGACTGTGGGATTGACTGAAGAATCATGAGAGGGGGCTGGTAAAACTTCAATCTTCTAAGCAAGATTTGGGTAAACTTTAAACCATTGTAACAATTATCTAAATGTGATGTTTTTCTAGTGACTAAAATCACATGGAAGAATATATCAAATTTCAAATTATTTCAGAGTCATGCATATTGATCATCAGCCCATATTTTCAATCTGCTGGTGCTTGTTTTCAACCAAAATTAACCATGGGGTTAACCATGATGTCACTTGCTATTAGTTAACCTCTGTACTTCTTATAGTTGTTTTAAGCAAGCAAAAGCTCATAGAGTGATTTAAATTATATTTTAATGATGGAAATGCCAAGAGCTCTTTCACATACTGTAATTATCTGCCATAAAGAAGAATACCCCCATTGAGGCTCTGGGCTTGCATCCCAACACCACCACTTACTGGCTGTGTAATCTTGGGCAAGTTATTTAACTCTGGTTTTCCTTTATCTGTAACAAGGGCATGTAATAGTCTACTCATTTGGTTGTTAGGTTTCTGTGCATTCATCGATATAAAGTGCTTAAGAATCAGACCAAGCACATAGAAGTACCATGAAAGCGTTCATTATGGATGAGGGTGATGTTGGACTGACATTAAACAACAAGAGTTGCTATTATGGCTACATAATATCCTTCACACTTTCAAGTATTTCTAACAATGTTGTGCCAAAATATTTGCTAAACAAAACTTAATTCACTTTTGTTGATGTTGTATGTTCCTCATTGTCCTGTGCCACTGAGAAGCAAGTCAAAGGACTGGAGTCAAGTAATTGCTGTTAATGGCTCAGAGATGAGATAAGGGATCCAGTCACTGTAACCGCAGGCAGCCTAAAACTAGGGTGTACACCACAGACGTGGGTACCCGACATCAGTGCTGAGACAGACAGAAGAGAGAGTGCAACAAACATTTAAACAGCAGGCTCAGCAAAAATGTTTCTAGAAATTACAAAACCAGAGACTATCACTCAGCGCATACATGTCAATAGAGTGGTTTAAATTCAGAAATAATTTCACAACTATGCTTTCCTCTGCAGGTTAATGCTAGTAAGAGTTACTCTACGGCTCATTTGTCCTTCAGAGTAAACTGAACTGAACTAATCCTTTTCCAAGTGCAAGCTGCTTCAAAAGTTGATAAATGCCTCAATCTCCAAAATACTACAACCAAAAGCAAAGTTTTCCAGTTTCTTCCAGATTTTTTTTTTTTTTAAAGATACCACCTCTACATGCACAAAACTTTTCTTTGTTGCTGTTTGAGACAGGGTCTCGCTCTGTCACCCAGGCCGGAGTGCAGTGGTGTGAACACAACTCGCTGCCAGCCTCAACCTCCTGGGCTGAAGTGATCCTCTGGCCTCAGCCCCCAACTGGCTGGTACCACAGGCCTGCACCACTATTCCCAGCCAATTTTTGTTTTTTATAGAGATGAGGTCTTACTATGTTGCCCAGGCTAGTGTTGCACTCCTGGGTTCAAGCAATCCAACTTCCTTGGCCTCCCAGTGTTCTCGGAATACAGGTGTACCATGCCTGGCCACGGAAAACTTTTTTAAAAACTTTCAACAAGTATGAAAGAATGTTTACTCTAATTCTTCATTTGCTATTTAAAATAACAAAATTGTTACTCAAAAGTTGGATAAACAAACTCAAATGAGAAATAATGTCTCAACAACCGTTTCTTACTATAAAAGAGTTTTAAGATACATGGAAGAATTAAGCTAAGGTAATACATATTAAACTGGAACTATTTTTGAGGAATGTGTTTCAAATATTTGAGAAAATTAAAGCTAGATATTTGAACAGAGTATGTTCATCTCTAGAAATGTTTCCATTTCACAGAGATCATTCTTGTTCTTAGAGCTAGCAGAGTTCTTTGGATTCCATTGCCAAAAGTATCTGCAGCTGGTTTGACGTGCATGTGCAACATTATCAGAGAAAGTTGACATTCTTTGTGATAGAAGTCATTCATCAGAAACGGTATCATGAATGCATCCATGTGACTTAGGCTGTTAAGGTTGAGTATAGGCTGAAATCATCATGGACAAGGCCCCAACTGGAAATAATTTTAGATTTTCACTGACCTGTTTTACACACACACACGCACGCACATTAAACAAAAGGTGCTTTCTTTTAAAATGTGCCTTTTATGTTTAAAGCAATTATAAAATGCTCACATGTAAAGAGCAGTTGAGAAGACAAGAATGAGAAAAACTTTTTTCTGCTACATCCAAATAAGTAAGCAAAAAGAAGTGTGTTAGTGGTGGGGGGGTTGTCAGTAATTTCCAATCTTCTATAACATTGCAAGTAATTTAAAAACATTTGTATACAAACACCCTCACAAAATGAGAATTTCAGTGTATAAAAAAAACAGCATTTAGGATGTTCCTGTTCCGCAATCCCCATCTCCTGCTCACCAGGAAAGCTCTGCACACAGTGTAAGGACAAATAGCATGGGTGCTGTTGAAATGCCAGGAAGATATCAAGACTTTGTCTAATGCCTTAAAAACATCATCAGTGGGACTTGCCAAATGGGCTGCCCTCCAGAGCTGTCAATTCTGTGGTTTTCCTAAGCTCTGGTGAACAGGAAAAGAAAACATTGGGAGGCCGAGGTGGGCGCATCACTTGAGGTCAGGAGTTCGAGACCAGCCTGGCCAACATGGTGAAACCCCGCCTCTACTAAAAAGACAATAACTAGCCGGGTGTGGTGGCGGGTGCCTGTAATCCAGAGGATGAGGCAAGAGAATTGCTTGAACCCGGGAGGGGGAGGTGGAAGTTGCAGTGAGCCGAGATAACGCCATTGCCTTCCAGCCTGGGCAACTCCGTCTCAAAAAAAAAAAAAAAAAAAAAAAAAAAAAAAAAAAAAAAAAAATGAATAACTACAGGTAAAGTTATTATTCAGTGTTCTATTCATGATTTTATCACTCAATATTATCAATATTAATCTTAAGATTAGAGCTTTTATGATTGCTGACAGCGATCAGCTTTCTGCCAGGAAATACACCACTTGCCTATTTGTGAAATATTTTTTACTGATAGTCATGGATTGTGACGAAACAGCACAAGCTGAATTAGAATTATTATGGTCGATAATGAAAATGTGAAAATGAATCTGTGATCCCAGTTAATCAATTCACTCACTATTGTTCAGTTTCAGAACACTAAAGAAAATTTAGTCTAAACAACAAAAAAACCTCATATGGCCAGGTGGGGTGGCTCACGCCTGTAATCCCTGCACTTTGGGAGGCCAAGGTAGACAGATCACTTGAGGTCAGGGGTTCAAGACAAGCCTGGCCAACATGGCGAAACCCGTCTCTACTAAAAATACAAAAAGGTAGCTGGGCGTGATGATGGGCACTTGTAATCCCAGCTACTCAGGAAGCTGAGACAGCAGAATCATTTGAACCTGGGAGGCAGAGGTTGTGGTGAGCAGAGATCATACCATTGTACTCCAGCCTGGGCAACAATAGCGAAACTCCATCTAAAAAAAAAAAAAAAAAAACCCACACATATACACACCCAAGAAGAAACATATTTGTCTAATCAGTGGTGCTCTTGCATGATATGAGTAGAAACTAGACTAGCGTTCTTTGTTTAAATTTATTGTTTCCTTAAAATTTGATATTTAGATGTCATTTCAGAAAATGCTTTCATGCATGAATATATGGATATGTTTGTACTTCTCAAATGTAATCAAATAGATCAGAGTTGATTCTGTATATGAAAAATCATTGCCTAACACAAAAGACTGCAATTTGTGTTAAATACAATTTTGTTTCTTTTACTTGCATTGCTGGAACCGAACAATATAAAGCTGCACAAGGATAGTTCTCTTAAATGAAAGTAACAGATTTCAAAGGTTCATCAAAATGATCCAACATACAGACATTATAACATACATAACAACCCAATGACTCAGATTATCTTTTCTTTGAACCAATGCGATAAAAGTATTTTTTAAATGTAGGCCACTAAAATCTAAGTTGATATAAGCATTGCCTGGGAAGATAATGAAGACCACATCCAGTGAATGTGAGCAGAGGTGTCAGTTCCTGGGATGTGTTCACTGAACACAAACACAGTTTGTAGAAGGAACACAGTAGGATTTAGGAGGTTGATTCCAGGGAAAGACTGCAACGGAGCTATGTGATCTTGGGCATGTCACATTTTCTGTGCTTCAGTTACTTGTACTTTAAAAGGTGCCGAGTGAGGCACAACGACATCATAATATGTACTTCACAGTGTTAGACCACCACCTGGTCTTTAGTAAAAGCTCACTAATTATGAGCCAATTCATAAAATGGCTAGCAAGAAACAGTTTAGCTTTAAGTGGGAAAAACTGTTTTAACCATCACTAAAAATTTATCCCAGCTTTCAGTACATGCAGATACTGGAAATTAATTTTATGAACTTAATGATAGCCTCTATATATTTATACTTTTTTAAATTTAAAAACCCAAAATTTGATTTTAAATCACTAAGAAATTTAACATTTTATGTGTATTTATCATATTCATTATATTCAAAGAGCAGCTCTGTGTCTACTTACAAATAGAAATAGAGATAGAGATTAAAAATATACATGTTGTTAAATGCATTACTGATTGCAGACGGAAATGGTGTTGAAAGTGAATGACAGTTTCTGCTGTTATTCCCAAACTCAGCTTATTTTCAGACTTCCTGAAAGTATTTTGGTTCATACGTAGTTTTATTTATTTATTTATTCATTCATTCATTTAGAGACAGTCTCACTCTGTTGCCCAAGGTGGAGTGCAGTGACGTGATCTTGGCTCACTGCAACCTCTACCTCCTGGTTTCAAGCGAATCTTGTGCCTCAGCCTCCCCAGTAGCTGGAATTACAGGCACATGCCACCACTCCTGGCTATGTTTTTGTATTTTAGTAGAGAGTGTTTTGCCATGTTTCCCAGGCTGGTCTCGAACTCCTGAGCTCAGGCAATCTACCCGGTTCGGCCTCCCAAGAGCCACCGCACTTGGCCAATACATGATTTGAAATATACAATAACACCCATTTTTTCAGGTTTAAAACAATATCCTACAAAGTTCAATTAAATAACATCTAGCAACTTTAATTCAATGACCATGTAAATATTACCTTTTATTTGTCATTCTGGTAGACTTAGCAGTTATCTTCTAATTCCTTTCCATTTATTTTAAATAAAATGGAAGATTAAGTGTGAGGTGTCCCTTGTTGAAAATTAAACCAAGTCTGTGAGAGGCCCATTGCCCATAAGCCTTCAAACTTCAGAGGACTGTTTTAATGAGTGCAGAGTGCCAAGCATGGCTGGCTTAAGGTCTCTGGCGTCTCTCTTCTCATACGGTTTTCAGAGGTTTCAGGAGTCCTTTTCCAAGAATAAAGCTCAGCGTTCTCAACTGAAACACTTGTATGCAGCATTTTCTGATTAAACAGTGTAACGTTTCTTTTCACAATTGACGTACATTTCACATGTCACTTCGTGTATTTTCTGGCCACTTGTACCTTTACAATATTTCTTATTTTTTCACCCTCTTGTGTCAGTCATACCAGAGAACGTGCTGGCCCTATGTACCCTAGAGGCATTTCTTAACTCTCATCATACAGAGAAAGCTATGGCTATCTCTTCCCAGCTTACAATGCACACACACACACACACACACACACACACACACACAATGCACACATGCATACACATGGACACATTCTGCTACTATTGTCTCACTTGTCTCTCATCTGTTCCACTTTTCCCCATCTGCTTGTATTATTCAGCTATTCCTCCTTCATTTGTGGGGTTGTATTTCTATTTGGTAATTAGGCTTAGATCAAAATATGTCTGTCTTAATTGTCATTATTTTAATACCTCAGAGTTTGGACAAAATTGTGTCTTGATCACATATACACATGTAGACTCCTCTGGTCTATGCCACTTCTATGCAGGAGTAGAAATTCCAATGCAGCAATCTTTACCAAGCACTTAACATGTGACAAACACTATGCTTTTCACTCCCTAAGTACCTCTTATACAATATTTATAACACTTAAGATAGATTACATTGACTCCAGTTTAAAGATAAGGAAAAACTGAATCTTAAAAAAATATATGTGCCTTCCCGAGGTCCAATTAGGAGGCAGCCGTGGATACCCGATAACAGGCTGGTGGAAAGCAAAGCTCATGTTTGTTAACTACCTTCTGATTCTGCCATGCATACTGCGGTGTTCTGTCTTGAACATGAGAAACAGGCACTCGCATTCCTGCTCTGGCTTTGTGAAATTTACCCAAATTGGTGTAATTCTCATTCTTATCTGTATCCTGGAGGAGAGAGATCCAGTAATTTTTACAGTGAGAGTCATGGGGAAGAGGGAAGAATATCAGGATTCTGAAACCTCAGAGTCACTCAACTAGCTGTGTCACCATGAACAAATTATATTATCCCTCTGCACCTCATTGTCCTTGTCTGTAAAGTTCAGATGGCATATTTGTTGACAATTTGTGAATATTCAGTGGTATAACATATGAGACCAATTTGCACATTGGCTAGGCACATAGAGAATGGCTCATAAATGTCAATTTATAAATGCTGAATTTCTTCTCTCAGTTGTATCCAGATTTGTCTCAACTGCTAATCCAATTTTTAAATTTTTAGGCAATCACTAAAGAGCAAAAGGAAAGTCAGCATTTTTTTATACAAATGAATTTTATGTAAGTGAACACAAATTAGCATCAATGTTCATCACAGGGGGAAGAAAAGCCTCAAACAACAAAGGAAAAAATTTCAAAAACAGTAAGATTACCTAGGTCGTATTTTTGGTAAAAGCATGAAGAGGTGTGGGTTGTCAATACCTTCATAAAATTCCCAACATCTGTCAGCCCCACCTTCCTGGTAACTTAGGTCTTCTCAAAGGATAAGGATGGAATGTCCACATTGTAATATTAGGGAGGAAGCTTTTTCTAGAAGATATCAGCATCAAAGTCTAAAGAGCAATGGACTCAGTCTAGAGAACTGTTTTCTATTGGGAGCTCTGTAGTTGAGATTTTACCTTGAGCAAATTCTTGAATTTTTCTGCATATTGATTTCCCATCTGTAAGAAAATTGGTGGTTTTCTAAGAAGGATTTTAAACCTTGAATTGCATGACTTGTCCACATAGTTACTTGAAGCTTCCTCACTCCATAGCAGTCTTACATGTATGCAGCCCTACATGGTGACTCAGAAGTAGTGAGAGGAAGAGGAGCTGTCATAAAGGTCTTAGAAGTCTTGTCCACAGCAGACAATGTCACACCTACCATATGTTATACTAGTCAAAGCAATCACCAAGAAGCCCAGATTAAAGGGAGGGAACAATCTTACATGCAAAGACACACAGACTCAATAAAAGTGGAGAAAAATTTACCAAGCAAATCGGAAAAAAAAAAAAAAAAAGAATGGGTTGCAATCCTAGTTTCTCACAAAACAGACTTTAAACCAACAAAGCTCAAAAAAGACAAAAAAGGGCATTACTTGATGGTAAAGGGGTCAATTTAACAAGAGCTAACTGTTCTAAATATGTATACACCCAATACAGGAGCACCCAGATTCATAAAACCAGTTCTTAGAGACCCATAAAGAGACTTAGATTCCCAGATAATAATAGTGGGAGAATTTAATACCCCATTATCAATATTAGATCATCGAGACAAACTTATTCAGGACTTGAACTCAGCTCTGGATCAAGTGGACCTGACAGACCCACCCCCAAAACAACAAAATATGCATTCTTCTTGGCACCATATGGCACTTACTCTAAAATTTTTCCCATAATTGGAAGTAAATCACACAGCAGATGCAAAAGAACTGAAATAACAGTATCTCAGACCACAGTACGATCAAATTAGAACTCAAAGATTAAGAAACTCACTCAAAACCACACAACTACATGGAAATTGAACAACCTGCTCCTGAATGATTTCTGGGTAAATAATGAAATTAAGGCAGAAATCAAACAGATGCTGGCAAGGTTGTGGAGTAATAGGAACACTTTTACACTGTTGGTGGAAATGTAAATTAGTTCAACCATTGTGGAAGATGGTGTGGCAATTCCTCAAAGATCTAGAACCAGAAATATCATTTGACTAGTCATCCCATTACTGGGTGTATACCCAAAGAAATAGAAATCATTCTATTACAAAGATACATGCATACATACGTTCACTGAAGCACTGTTCACAATGGCCGAGACATGGAATCAACCCAAATGCCCACCAATGATAAACTGAAGAAAATATGGTACGTACATACCATGAAATACTATGCAGCCATAAAAAGAAACGAGATTATGTCCTTTCCATGGACGTGGGATGAGCTGGAAGCCATTATCCCCAGCAAACTAATGCAGGAACAGAAAACCAAATACCACATGTTCTCATTGTTCGGTTCCCGCTTGTAAGTGAGAACACATGGACACAGGGAGGGGAACACCACACACTGGGGCCTGTTGGGGGTTGGGGTGGAGAGAGGGAGAGCATTAGGAAAACGAGCTACGCTTAATACCTAGGTGATGGGTTGATAGGTGCAGCAAACCACCATGGCACGTTTACCTATATAACAAACCTGCACATCCTGCATGTGTACCCCAGAACTTAATGATGAGGCAAGATGTTATACAGAATCTCTTGATGGTGAAAAAAGGACAAAAGCATAGAACAGTCATGATTCCAGTTTTGCTTCCACAGAATATATGGTCTTAGGAATGTCGATTAATCTCAAAGCTTCAGCATCCTCTCATTTTAAAGAGGGACACTTCATCCTTTTCCTATCTTACAGGAATTTTATGAGGATTTTAAGTAGATAAAAATCAATGAGTTGGCCAGGCGCGATGGCTCACGCCTGTAATCCCAGCACTTTGGGAGGCCAAGGCAGGTAGATCATGAGGTCAAGAGATCGAGACACCATCCTGGGTCAACATGGTGAAACCCTGTCTCTTCTAAAAATACAAAAAAAAAAAAAATTAGCTAGGTGTGATGGTGCGTGCCTGTAGTCAAGCTACCTGGGAGGCTGAGGCAGAAGAATCGCTTGAATCCGGGAGGCAGAGGTTGCAGTGAGCCACCAAGATTGTGCCACTGCACTCCTGCCTGGCAATGGAGTGAGACTCCATCTGGGAAAAAAAAAAAAAGTTCTGGATCAAATACCAGGGTAAAGTAACTGAAGGGATATAAAAGATAAGATGTAGAAAAAGATAAGATGTAGAATACTTGAATTTGGCTGAAAATGAGGAAAAGGCATTATATAGAGAACATATATGTGTTAAAAATGCTCAATAATTACTAGACCAAGCGCAGATGAAACGAAGATATTAAGAGATGATGAACAACAGTTTCTTGAAAGGAAAGTCCAGACTTCCTAGGAGAAAATACAGGAGATTCTTATTCATTTGGAAGGGTAGTGGCTAGAAGATGGAGGTGAGGTTGAACGTTAGGCCTGGGCAGAACGTTTAAAGGAGAGTTTAATAAAATAGCTAAGGAAGGAGACAGTAAGTTATAGAACCATAAAACAAAGCTGTGAATTAAACACCATTGTCATGTATAAAATAGTACTTAAAAAATGGGCAAGGAACATGAGTAGACATTTTTCAAAAGACAAAATGGCTACAAAGGTTCATAAAAAATGCTGTACATTGCTATTAGGGGAATGCAAATAAAACCACAATGAGATATTTTCACACATGTCAGAATGGCTATTATAAAAAGATGAAAGGTAACAAGTGCTGGTGAGGACATGGAGAAAAGGAGACCGGGACCCCTGAACACTGTTGCTGAAAATGCAAAGTACAACCATCGTGGAAAACAGCATGGAGGTTCCTCAGACATTTAAAAATAAAACTACCCCATAGGCCAGCAATTCTACTTCTAGGTATTTACCCAAATGATTTGAATCAGTTCAAAGAGATTCAGTTCTCCTGTATTCACTGCAGCATGTTACACAATAGTCAGTTTATGGAATCAGCATAAGTGTTTATCAACAAATGGATTAAGAAATGTGGCATACATACACAGTGGAATAGTATTGAGCCTTAAAAAAAAAAAAAAAAAGACTCATTTTGCAGCAACCTAGCCTTAAAAAAAGAAAACGGTCATTTGCAGCAACAGATGGAATTGGAGATTATGCTAAGTTAAACAAGCCAGGCACAAAAAGACAAATACCACATGTTCTCACCTATAAACCAAATCTAAAGCAATCAACTCATAAAAGTAGAAAGTGGAGATGTGTCTACAAAGGCTAGGGACTTGGGGGCAAACAGGGAGATGACGGTCAAAAGGGTAATAGGCAGGAGGAGTATGTTTTATTTTGATTTTGAGGGTTCTATTGTGGCAAATACAGTTAGTAATGCTGTATTATACATTTACAAAATTGCTAATAAATTTCAAATGTTATCACAAAAAAGTATTTGAATGGTTGTTAGATTATTTCACTTGTATTCATGATATGTTCCCCACAAATATATAAGTTGTCAATTTATAGTAGTTAAAAAGTACTTAAGGATACAAGAGGAAATGACCAGGATGTTTCTGTCCATTTGAAATTAACACTTTCATGTCGCTACAGATTAAAAATTAAATATATGGAGCAGAAAATGCAGAGCAAATAGTGTTTACTTTGTGTATATTTGAGTGTATATAGTAGAGAGATTCCATATCAATGTATCTTTTCATGTACCTAATAAGATGTACAGAAATTGGCCATATAGTTAAAAATGAAAACTGAATTTTAATATATGGAAACTACTCAGTGCATATTCTGATTAAAACATTAAATAAAAAAATTTGCACAAACACCCCAGTGCAGTGGCTCACACCTCTAATGGCAGTGCTTTGGGAAACCGAGGTGGGAGAATTACTTGAGACCAGAGTTCTAGACCAGCGTGGGCAACATAGTGAGATCTCGTCTCTACAAAAAAGAAAAAAAAAAAAAAAAAAAAAGCACAAAATCATTACCTTAATATACACAAGCAATAACTTTATGTAAAAAAGGAAATAGAGCTACAATTTACAATTATATAGTTTTAGGAGAGAATACTTTCTATTCTACTTCACCCAGAAGCAAATGCTTTTATTAAATAAAATTAAAAATACTTGAGAAGGTAAAAAGATCAAGAAGACAACCTAAGAAAAACAGCAGGTGGAAATTAGCACAAGCACAAAATAAGAAAAACTGAAAAATATAAATTTACATAAATGAAAGCAAGTCGCTCTAATATAAAAATGGAAACATTATCCAAAGTAAAACCCAAATATATAAATTCAACATATGACTTATAAAAACATGTATTAAAAAAATCCTAAAGAATGATGGTTTTTGTATTAAAATGTAGACACCAAATAACCTTAGGAGAATTGATGACTTTTGGCGGAAACAGTCATAATTCTACTTATACATATGTAAACTAAAGTCCCTAGATGGCATACTAACCTAAATGTTTTCTAAAATTTTTCTCAAAATTTAGTATTGAGATTTGTAAGTTTTAGTTGCAAAAGAGCAGAAATAACTTAATGTCTTTCAGTGTGGATATAGTAAATAAATTTGGGACACAGCAAGGCAGTCCTTTGTATTATTCAGGGTCCACTTAAGTAAATGGAGTCTATGATAGACAGTTCAATGGAGGAAATTTAATACAGTAATTTAGATTCAAGAGATAGGAAGAGACAATCAGATTAGCAAAAGCAGGCAAGATGCTACTAGCCCTGCTTCCCTTGCCTATTAGTTTCATGGATGTTGGCAGAAAAAAAAAAACTCCTGAGTCAGACAGGACTTGATTCCTGAGGCACAGTGAGCATCTTGAGTTTCATGCTTCCACAGGTTTCCCTGGTCCCTAGGTCCTAGAGTCACGTGGAGCAGCCAGGGTGGATGCTGCTGCATGTTGCCCCAGCCAAGGGATCTGAGTTAGCAACTCCCAATCTTATCAGGGGGCTACTAGCAACCCTGCCCAGCCTTTTCCTTGGAGGGAGACAGGATCTGTACTGTCCTGTTCAGGCAGAGGACAGATCTGTTTCCTGGAGGAAGACATTTCTATCTTCTGAGGCTGTTTGCTGTACAAACAGTTGAAAATATAGTAACAAAAGTGCAAAGCCAGAGTGACAGGACAAATTGTTTCCTAAAAATGACTTTTTCAATGAAATGTGTTCAAAAGAATCTTCCGAAGTTTAGGCGAGGAGAGATGACAGTTGGAATCTTTGATATCATCTACGAATCTCATTTATAAATAAAAGTATTTATATATTGCCTAAATGGGAAAAACACAAAGAACCCACTCTTGTTTCTATCTCTCCGAGAGCCCTCTAAAATCTAAACTTCTCTGGTTGGGGAGAAGGGTCTTTTCTCATTACCTTGAGGACAGCATAATTCTCATTCTGTGTTATATTCGAACAAGGGTATCAAAAATGCAGTCTCCGTATGGTACATTTTGGGGCTTATTTTCTTAGACTGTTAGCTTTGTGATGAGATGTCAGTTGTCCCTCTCAAAGCACAAATGTTTTAACTGCTCTCCAGGCTTACTTTAGCTGTGATCTCTATGCTCTTGCCAGATGCTAAGTAACTCCCGATTCATTGCTCATATCCTAGAAAACTGACTGCCGTTTCAGAAGAATAGAAGGAAGCCAGAGTTAGAGTCAAAAATGGCAAAAAGTGATGGCAAGTGTATCAACAACTAAATGCTTCCTGATCTAGTTGATTTCTGCATATATGCTAGAGCATTCTTTCTAAATCCTGACCTATGCAAAAAGGAGAAGCATTGCCTGCAGGAAATAGTCTTATAAATACCAAGGGAATTCTGGCACAAAGATTGCAGAATTTTGTATAGCTATTTTTTTTTTTAAAACTAAGTCCACTTAAAAAAAAAAATACAGCAGACCCTTGCAGAGAAGGAATGAAAACTTCGAACACTTGTATCCATCTTGTTTAATTTCTTAATACATTTAGAAATCTCAACTTTTTATAAATGTGCAATATAAACACAAATTGCTTTATACATGCTTTTATGATCCTAAAACTCCTCCTGGTCAAATTGATGCATTGCTTTTTCAATTAAGAAATTACTATAGCATTTTAAGCTTTTTCTTAATGCTTTTAATTGAAGCATTATTATAATATGAAAATAGTTAAGGATGAGTTTTAATTGAATAGTTAAGGATGTGTGTCCTCTTGTTGAAGCCTGTCATCAAAAGAAGTTTTACGCCTGTAATCCAGGCTACTCGCAAGGCTGAGGTGGCAGAATTGCTTGAGCTTGGGAGGCAGAGGTTGCAGTGAGCCAAGATTGCACCACACTCTAGCCTGGGCAACCGAGTGAGACCCTATCTCAAAAAAAAAAAAAAAAATTTTTTTTCATCAAGTGTGCTTGAAATACTGTCTTAGTCATTGCACAAATCTGGTCACTTTCTAATACATTGCTTAAAGTTCATAAAATTAAAAATTGCTGGTTAAAATCAGATTCTACACCACTTAGAATCCCCATGACAGAGTACTCATATTAGTTTGCTCAGCTTGCTATAACAAAATACCACAAACTGGATGGGTTGAACAGCAAAAAAATTCTCACAGTTCTGGAGGCTGGAAGTGCAAAAAATCAAGATGCCTGCAGGGTTGGCTTCTCCTGAGGCCTTCTCGACTTTTAGATGGGTGCTTCCTTGCTGTGTCCTTAATGGCCTTTTCTCTAAATATTTGTCCCTGGGTCTCTTCCTCTTCATCTAAGGACACAAGTCCTATTTGATTAGGGTCCCCACCCTTATGTCCTCCTTTAACTTTCATTAACTTCTTTTAAAAGCCTTATCTTCAAATACACTCATTTGGGGGTTAGTGCTTTAACATATGAATTTGTGCAGAAACGGTTCAGTCTACAGCAGTACTCAATACAAAAGGTACACATGGGGAATGGACTCTATTCTAAAATCCAGGGGAACATCTAGACATTCTGAGAAACGGGAGACTAGATTTGTATCCCTCGCAAAGATCCCAAGAAAATCCAGTTTTTTGAACATAAATTTTCCATTTTTCAGCAATAAATTATGGAAGTAGAATAGAGAGAAACCTAAGGAATAAATAGAATATCATTAAAAGCATCCTAGAACATGAAAACAATGAAGAGGGAAAGTAGAGAAACTTGAGGTGTAAAACAATACAGGGAGATTCAGAAGGAAATCATGTGGAAGAATTATCCAGTGGCTTCCAGCTATATTTCCAGCAAACAAAAATGCTAACTGTATTTTCCTGATGCTTAAAAACTGACCATTTGGGATGAAAAATGTCTCCCAGAAAAAAATAGAAAAAGCACTTTCATCACATTTTGGAAAGATTAATTTACCAGTGATCTACTGTATGCTGAGTAATAAATTATATTAGAAAAAGGAAGAGTAGACAGTAGACAGAACCATGATTCATATGAGACTGAATCTATGGATTAATTGTTATTAATGGGCATTGCTGACATGAATTGAAGATTTATGTGTTTAATTAAGTTTATGCCTCATATGGGAAATTGACTTTAGAAGTCCTATCTTTTCTCCCAATAATGCTTTCATAAAAATGAGCCTCGCCTCTAGTTCTTTATGGTGGTGGACTTCCATCCATGAGGGTGTAATGCATGTTTTCAATGTGCATAGCCCTACTTGCAGAGTCCCCCCCGCCCACTGTTAGGTCCAGGGTAAAACTGGAAGCGTCTATTGCTGATGCAGGATTTTTTTTTGCTCCTTAGTTCAGCTAAATCCAGGTTGTCTCACAACCAGGAAAAATTAAGGCATGCAAACACATTGAAGGGTGAGGAAAGTGGAATTTAAGCAAAAGGGGAGCCCTCAGCAAAGAGCTGTCCCGCCAGCCAGCTCCCACCTCAGATTGAGCACCAGGCCACCACACAGGAGCTGAAGGGGCCAGGCTCCTCCTCCCCTGCATAAGGTGTGAATTCCTGGTGTCTCCATCCCATTTTTTCCAGTGTGCACGTGAACCCCTTAGTCTGAGCCACCCTACATTCATTCATTTCCTTTACTGCACATGTGTTAAGGGACAGATTTTTTTTTTTTTTTTTAAACACCGTGGGCATGTTTAGACAAGTCCCCTGTGTACAATGACCTGGGTGTGTCTGAGGTTCTCCGGGGACACTTTCTTATCTGCCTAGGCATTTGGCTGTCTCCTGCCATTGTTATTGTTACCAAACCACCCAAAAGATTCTGAAAGCACTGCTCTATAACCCAAAAGCTTGTCTCCTTAGAACCCCACCCCTATAAACACCAACCACAGGATGTGGATGTGGATAGTTCACCTGTTTATGTAATAAGCAGGAAAACTTTGAAGTCTACCAAATTTTGAAAAACAAAGAATGGCTGCAAAGTTACCATTTGGAGCCATCTTTAAAAAAAGATACCTCAACAGTGCCAGACTTTTAAATAGACTGAGTATGGCACTTTTGTGACAAGACGTAGCAGCTCCAGAAATGTCTTACCACTAAGTAAAATGAAATATGTGCAAGCTCTTTAATTCCACTTTCTATTAAAATGTAAGAACCTCTTAATTTTCTGTGGCCTTGAACGACCTGTTGTGTCATATCAGGTACTTTCCTGATAGCATCTTCTATGAAGGGTGGCGAGAGTCAAATCCAATGCTGGATGTAGAAGTATGTGATTCATCCAAGCATCAAGGGCTGGGCACGAAGTGTGCAGGAGCACCGTGGAAGGTACACACCACAGTAGCAGAAAGGCACTCAAAGCTTAGATTTGACAGATCATCTTTGCAACTCTGTTTTGCCAGGAGTCAGGCATCCAAGAGAAAATGAGATTTTGTTCATTAGAGGATTACTCATTGTCTGTCAAAGGTAAACAATTTCCTCAGGTTGGGTCCGAGACATGTGTGCGAAGGCTAAATAAAACCATTTCTGCATGTTACTTGAAATTTCTTGTGCATTAACAAAGCTATTTCTTGAAAACGCAATGTAAACTTTTCTTTGAACTAATCACGTGGCTGAGTACGTGATCTTGTGTGAATCTTCTCAGCTATCCTTAAAATGTTTCGAATAAACATGCCACAATTTTGTCAGTGTTTCTCAGAGAATACCTTTTTAGTATGTACAAGATTCTATCACAGGAGCAAGGAATAAAGGTCTATTTGAGAAAATACCCATTGTATAAGGTTGGGAGGACATGTAAGGAAAAATTTTTAGATTGAAATGGGTAAAAAATAACAGGTATTCTGTAAACCTTTCATGGGTCTCTGCTTCTGAAGAGGCTGGCACCTTTGAGTTATTTTACAACTCTAAATTGTAGAAAGCCGAGAGTAATACAAATAATTCTTGTCCATAGAAATTTAAGTAACTGTGTTGGGCGGAGTGACTACAATTGATCATGCCCTGAGTGTTTACCAGCATTCCCCCATTGCTACAAGTCATTGGAATCATTCGTACCATCTTAGTGTTCTCTTAATGAGTTAGATTGAATTGTTTACAAGTATTCCTTTCACATTTTTGAGTATTTTTTACTTTAAAAGTTATCCTTACACAGGGGACCGTGTAGGTATCTACAGCAGATTCTATCATCTGCCACTCATTTAACCCTGAACATTTAAAAGAGCAGATTTCAGTTTTAAACAAGGCCTAACACACATTTTCTTTTCTCTTTTAGCTTCAGACAAGCTTGACTGAACCAATGACATTATCCAAATCAGTATCTCTTCCTCGCAGCGCGTACTGGCATCACATCACTCGTCAGAACAGCGTTGGTGAGATCTACAGTTTGCAAGGCAAGTCACCTTAAAGTAGGAAAGCAGCGCCTCCATTAGCTTCCTCCAGGTGGACTGACTCATGCAAATTGCTTTGTATTTGCATTGCTTGCTTTTCCTCCCATTCCCCTTTATCAGCTGTCACTGGCCGCAGTGGGAGCCGAGATTTACAGTGGCTTTTAAAAAGCTATCGTTTCCTACACTCATGGTAAAAAAAAATTCCAAAGATTACTGTAATGGCTAAGGACCCAATTTGGCACAAGAACTTGACTAAAACATTATACCGAGCACATTATCAAAAGCTAAAAGCTAACGTGGAGGTCTGTTTCATGCTGTGTTTTATGAAGGATCTTTTTTCGCATCTTTTTCCTTGAAAGGATTCAATATCAGTTCAGGAGGCTGGCTTCAGGCTTTAAGGCTCTGCCATGAACTGGTACATAAACCTACCCATGAAAGTCTTAAAGTTTAGTCAAAGCCTCAATATAGAAACCATTTGGAGAGGATGCAGGGTAGAAGGGGCCACATGTAGATACTTTGCCTTTGTAGTTTTTCTAATGATAAATGCTCAATTAACTAGCATAGAATAGCTTGCCAGATGAATCAAATTAATAGCTAGCAGATTTCTGACAGCAGCAGACAACCCAGCTTCGGCAGTTGTCTTCCCGTTCCTTCCCTTTTGTTTTAAACTGAATCTTACCCTTCAAATAAAATATTTAACTACAAGCAACTAACAGCTGGCCAACACTGGAGGAAGCAAGAAACTAAGAAAATAAGGCTGAAACCCACACAGCCGAGAGCGTTTACTCATCCAATAAACATTTATTGAGCACCATAGGCTTGAATATAATAAGCATCCAATAAATATCTGGGGAAAAGAATGACCAATTATGACCCTCTGGTAGTTAGACATTCAGACTTTTCACACGTTAGCTTTTGCTCACTATTAACAATGCTGTAAGTTTTGACAAAAAAATTTGTTGCAAACAAACTGAAGTAATGTCTTCTTATAGGAATATTTGCTTGCCAGGGTTTCCGAACTAGACTAACGGAGTTCGATTATGGACATTAATAGTTAAATATGTGCTCTACAAGGCAAAGCAGTTGGAATGATTTTAGTCACTTACTGAAGGCAATTACATGTTATATTTTAAAGGGACTCTTATGGGCCAACTTGACTGCCTGTATTTAACAGTATCTTCGTTATTTGTGAGAAAATATTTAATAGAATAAGGATTAGAGGGATGAGAAAAGCCGATGAGTGGGGACTGGTTTGGCAATTTCAAGAATAAGACAAGCGTCTCCTGCTTTTCCCTCTTCAGATGCCAGCAGCCACACACTCAAATTGCCTGAGTCATGATCATGCAAAATTAACCTTGCCCATTTCTGTGATGAAAAATTCGAAAATATGCTTGTAATAAGGTTTTTAAACATACGCGTAAATATTGATATTCGCTTGAAAACTAAGATGTCTAAATGAAAAAACTATCAAATTTCTAAGCAAAAAGTGAGATTAATGCTCTTAATACAAAAAAACATGGAAATAGGTCAGAAGTAGTGTAATGGATAACTCTAGTTTGCCAAGGGGTTTGGCCTATAATTCCAGAAAATAAACTATTGCTTTCATAGTAGTAGGAAGAAAACGTTTTCTGAAGACAGAGCTAAGATTTAGACTGATACACAATTTCTGCAATAATTTCTTATGCATCCGATAAAAAATTAGAATGCACTGAAATATCCTAAAACATTGCCAGAGACTTCTTGAAGATGTTGATTTACATATAGCATAGACGTAATAAATACTTTTATCTCACTGATATTAACTTTCAAAGTCAAGGGCTTGACATGCCTTTTCAGTTAGTTTAATCTCAATATTTCATGCTTCTCTGGTTGGTTGGTGGCGATTGTAGTTTTTACAGAATATGCATTGACTAAAGTCAAATGTTTATAAAATATATTCAACGGAAGTTACATTTCACTACACTGTGGGTTTACTTTCTGTACTGTGTGCTTCTCAGAATACATTTTACCACCCTGTATACCTCTCCCTGTTATATAAAAATTTAAGTATCCAGATAAGGGGATAGGCGATTGACAGTAGGCAGGCACATAATAGAGATGGATAAAAAGTTGCTATACTTTGATAATGGTCATTTTATTCTTCCTTCGTTCTGTTGTAATAGTCAAAACAGAGAGCAAGGAGAGCCTCAACGTTTTTGTTTTTGTTTTTTTCTTTTGGCTAGGTGCTAATCCCTAATAGAATCAGGGCAGAATAAAACTACTGAAAATAGGGAAGAAATTAAAAAGAGAAATTCAGAACCTCAGTACCCTTCCATAAACATGTACGTTTTTCACAAAACTACATTTAAAAATCTAGTTATCCACCGAGTATGGTGGCTTATCCCTGTAATCCCAGCACTTTGAAAGTTTTACTTTTCTTTCCCAGAACAGAAGTAAGAGTTGATTAAAAAGCTTTAGAACAGCAAGGAAAAGGAAGGAAAAGAAAAGTTCACCTTGGAAGAGAGCAAAGCAGGCGCCTCCAGAGAGCAAGTGCGCAGCTTGACCTCGTGACTTCGGGTTTTATACGTTGGTGTACTTCCGGGATCTTGCATTACTTCTCCCTACTCCTGAAATCTTATTGGAAGCTGCTGATCAATTTCAGGTGTTTTCTATCTAGTAAGAGCCTGCCTTTCCCTGATGCTGGCTGTGACCAATTGTTACTCCTGAAATCTTACTGGGAAACTGCTGATCAGTTTCAGGTGTTTTCTGTCCATTAAGACCGTGCCTTTCCCTGGTGCCGACTGTGATCAATTATTACTCCTCCTGAAATCTTATTGGAAGCTGCTGATCAGTTTCAAGTGTTTTCTGTCTATTAAGAGCGTGCTTTTCCCTGGTGCCGACTGTGATCAATTATTACTCCTCCTGAAATCGTACTGGGAAACTGCTGATCAGTTTCAGGTGTTTTCTGTCCATTAAGAGCGTGCCTTTCCCTGGTGCCGACTGTGATCAATTGTTACTCCTCCTGAAATCTTATTGGAAGCTGCTGATCAGTTTCAGGTGTTTTCTATCCATTAAGAACGTGCCTTTCCCTTGTGCCGGCTGTGATCAATTGTTACTCCTCCTGAAATCGTACTGGGAAACTGCTGATCAGTTTCAGGTGTTTTCTATCTATTACGAGCGTGCCTTTCCCTGGTGCCGGCTGTGATCAATTGTTACTCCTCCTGAAATCTTATTGGGAAGCTGCTGATCAGTTTCAGGTGTTTTCTATCCATTAAGAGCGTGTCTTTCCCTGGGGCCGGCTGTGACCAATTATTACTTTAGCAAAACAGTTAACAACTACCTGACCATCAGCTGATTGTTGCCTAACACTCCTGGTATATGTTGGGAGGGGGGCTTCTCTCTCTTGCCCTGTTCATACATGACTAGCTACCTGCTGTAACATTACTCACGTCAAGAGTCCCAAACCTCAAATCTTTGGGGCAAAATGGATGAAGGTCTGTAACTTCTTCCTGCTGACAGAGGGGTGGTCGTGGTTCGGTGGATCTTGGCTCATTGCTACCCGGCAGGGCTGAGTTGGCTGCATCAGTTGGTGAAAGTGGTATCCAGCCAGATTCAAGGGCAGGATTTCACCACTGTCTTGTCCCACCGATGGGCAGTGCAGAGGTCCCCTCTAGAAGGGTGACTCTTGAATATTGAGAGGATGCTTTTCCTCACTAAGGATTGTCTGGAGCCCAATGGCCACTAGGAAGGTATCAGTCATGTGGACCAAATATGTTAGCAGTGGCAGATATCTGAGTTACCCAAGTTACCGATGGCGAATCCATATGGGTCCACAGCAGCCTCAGTTCTTGCCTCCTCAGAAGAAAGAATTCTACTGAGGGGCATAAGGCAGAAGGAGAGACCTAGGCAAGTTTCAGAGCAGAAGTGAGCATTTATTAAAAAGCTTTAGAACAGAAAAGAGAAGGAGAGGGGGAGGGGGAGAGGGTTCAACTTGGTAGAGGGCCAAGCCCGCAATTTGGCAGAATGATTGCTTGAACCCAGGAGTTTGAGACTAGTCTTGGCAATATAGTGAGGCTCCATCTCTGAATGAGTGAATGAATGAATGAATGAATATTGCAGGGTATGATGGCACACGCCTGTAGTCCTAGCTACTCTAGAGGCTAAGATGGGAGGGTCACTGAGCCTGGGAAGTTGAGGCTGCAGTGAGCCATGATCACACCACTGCACTGTAGCCTGGGCTAAACAGCAAGACCCTGTGTTAAAAAATAATTTTTTAAAAATCTAGTTATTTTGAATCTCGCTTTTTCAGCTGTGCTCCTTAAAGTGTCATTACCTCTTCTTTACAAAAAGGACAATATCGTCAGCCAACTGTCATCACTGATTTTACCAAATCAAATTAAAAGTCTGGCAAGATGGGAATGTATCATTGTCAAGTAAACCACAGGTAGGACTGAGGTATGAAAATATATCTTTAGAATTTTCAAATATGTTTTAGGTGAAGCTGGGATCAATATGAATTAAATTTAGCAGACCTCATTCAGAAAACAAAAGTGGGAAATTTTCATATATTTAAAGTTTAAGAGATTAAGATTCATTAATAAGCAACCCATGTACTCAATTTTTTTAAAAAGCATGACGTAAAAACAAATTCATTCTATAGTAGGACTTACCTATAACTTCAGTTGCCTGTCAGCCTCAAAGCTTTGACTTAGCTCAGTTTTGCTGTATTCATTTCTCTCATTCATTGCTAGATACACACTTGAAGACTGACGTATCCTGACGGAGATCCTGCATCTACCTTCATTTTTGGAGAATAAGAATCTCCAATACAATCTGCCTAATCTTTCCAGGCTACTCCCAGAAGGGTGCTCTGAAAGAATAAGTTAATGTGATTTCCCCATTGTATTCTAGTAGTCTGGAATCAGAAGAATGAAAAAGGGAATAATTAGCTTCTAACAAGCACATGTTGTTCTAAGTACTTGGCAGCAAACTGTTTAAAAATCTCTGTCCCTAAGTGGTTTGCAGCAGGTCGAGTTATGCCACCTCTTCTTGCAGAAGTGGTAAACAGACATTCCTTTTCTTTTTTGCCAGATTATCATAAGGATGGTTGATTTGTATTAGAAAGTGATTTTTTTATTTATACTTCTCTAACTTCCTCTGTACTTATGAAAAAATGTTTGTATCGTGCTCATACTAGAGACGTTGTCTCTAGACTTAGGGAAACCTAAACCATAAAGGGATGAACATGATTTTAAACTCTCAACTCAGAAGTAAATACATACTATTTGTTTTAATATTCATACAGTTGTATTTCCAAGGCATTGGGAAATGTAGTAGGAAATGTTTTGAAAGCCCCAAGGAACACTCATTAAAAAAAGAGAAAAGAAACAGAGAGGTTGAAGAGGGGGGCACAGGAAGGAGTAAAAAGAAAGAAAAAGAAAAAAAAAAAAAAAAACAAGGAAATCAGATTACTGAGTTTACTTACTTTAGGGCTCACACCTTGACTTTTAATCACCATTAGACATATTTAGATGACAGCCTATATAGCAGGGTTTTTAAGTCAGGATTTGTGAAGATGACAAAAGCATTTATTGAAAATGACAAATCAAACCAGTAAAAGCCATTGACAGTACCAGGTGTACTGCAGGCACTCAGTAAATCCTATTGAATTCTAAAATGAATTAGCAATGCATTATAAAGCATACATGGAGATATGCGACATCAGGACCACATCCTCCACCATAAGGGTAGACCTGAGAAAAATTCTCTTGAATATAAAGGAATCGTGTCTAGTCCCACATGTGAGCCCCAGGCCCTTCTTACACAAGGTGAGGTCTTTGTTGGCATTTCTGCTTTTTGCTTTAGGATCATTTTGACTGAGCACAAATACTTGCTACTAGTAGTCTTTATTTTCATGAACACAGGAAGGACTGTGAAATGCTATAGATCTGCCCCTTTAACATGATGGCTCAAAATCTGTCTCTCTACACTTGCTCCTTTCCCTCGCATTAGTTCATCTTCTTCTTCTATAAACTAATGGTGAGAACGAGGGTCAAGAATATGATCTGAACACAGTGCCCAGTGAGCAGGTTTATGGGACTGCATGTGATGACTGAACTTTTTCTGATGTATGATGATATGGTCTGGCTGTGTCTCCACCCAAATCTCATCTTGAATTGTAATCTAAATTGTAATACCCACATGTTGGGGGAGGGACCTCATGGGAGGTCCTAAGGTAATGGAGGCAGTTCCCCTATGCTGTTCTTGTGAGAGTGAGTTCTCATGAGATCTGATGGTTTTATAAGGGGCTTTTTCCCCTTCACGCTCCAATTCTCCCTCCTGCCACCAGGTGAAGAAAGACATGATTGCTTCCCCTTCCGCCGTGATTGTAAGTTTCCTGAGGCCTTCCCAGCCATGCAGAACTGTGAGCCAATTAAACCTCTTTTCTTTATAAATTACTCAGTTTCGGGTATTTCGTAATAGCAGCATGAGAACGGACTAATACATATGATAATCCCTTATTTTCACACAAAATAATGTGGAATATACTTTGACTCCTCTTTTAAAAAACAACTTGAACAACTACACTCTTTGAATCAAGAATAATTGGATATACCATTTGTAAAGGTGGTAGCTTTAGGAGTTCTCCTTTCAGTAACACTGATTAATATCCAAAAGCCAGCTTTGCCCCTACATATCCGTAATTAAGCTACAGACCACCAATGTCAGCACGGAAGCATACCTAATCACCAGAAGGCATTTGACACTCACGGAAAGGGTGTCTGTGGCTTCAATTTCTCAGAAGGACAGGATGGAAATAGGCAATTAGAATTAGAGATAACCTTCAGAAAATGGTAAATAGAGTCCTGCCATAGATTAAGGAGGTAAATCAAAGATTTTGTTTCCTCTTTGCTCAGCAATGACCTTCTGTCCTTCTCTACTGTCCATTCAAACTGCATTATATGTAAATTGCTTCTGTTGAGATTTTCTATTTTGTATTTCAAGTTACAAAGCTAATAAAAAGCCTCTGGTAGCTAGTTTTTAAAAATACAGAAATTTGCAACAGAAGTAAAAAGAAGCCTGGTAGCCATTTGGCAACAGCCCTTAAAACAGGAGCCACTTTCTAGAAGAAACACTTCTGTCCATTAAACCTTATTTATAAACATTTATTGCATGCCCATACCTTAAGAAAGGTAAGTCAAAGGCAGGAAATGTCTCCCTGGATGTCAGTTTTTAGAGATAAATAAATCAGTTATTCCCTAAAGCAGACATAGTAAAAAATGCATGAAATATCCCCACTGTGAAATGTTCCTCACATCCTGCAGTCTTAATCACCTCCTTTTCCATGCTCCCAGAGACATTTGTGTCTAACTTTATTATATGAATGTGTTTGTTTATAAACCTACTTATTCCACTGGATCGTGAGGCAGTAATTTTGTGAAAGATTTTATCAAACAAATTTTGGGGCTCAATTATCTTGAAGATGTTACCCATAGAGATTAAAATCTTGAATTTTGGAGTCAAATAGACCTGAGTTTGAATATTAACTTTACCATTACTGACTGACGTGATTTTTGGGCAATTTACTCAACCTTTTTAAGCTTATTCCTTGATCTCTAAAAGAAGATAGTATTATCTCTCATCTCATTAAATGAGATCATCAACATAAGATGTCAACATTCAATAATTATTAACTATTATTAATATATTAAAGTACAGTTGACCCTTGAACAACATGGGGGTTGAGGTGCCTACCCCACCCCTGCACAGCTAAAACCAGTGTATACCATAGCAAAGACATGAAATCAACCTAGGTGCCCATCAACAGTGGATTGGATAAAGAAATTGTGGTACATATACACAATGGAATACTACACAGCCATCAAAAAGAGTGAAGTCAGGTCCTTTGTAGCAACATGGATACAGCCAGAGGCCATTAGCCTAAGCAAATTGAACAGAAAACCAAATACCGCATGTTCTCACTCATAAGTGGGAGCTAAACATGGGTTACACATGGACACAAGTATGGCCATAGTAGACACTGAAGGAGGAGGAGGGCAAGGGTTGGAAATTAACTATTGGGTACTGTGTTCACCACCTGGGTGACGAGATCAGTCGTAACCATAACCTCAGCATCATGCAATATACCCAGCTAACAACCCTGCACATGTACCCACTGAATCTAATAAAAAAAAGTCGAAATTATTTATTTAAAAAAATCAATGTACAACTTTTGACACCCCCAAACTTAACTAATAGTCTGCTGTTGACCAGAAACCTTTCTGATAATATAATTAATCAATTAATGCACATTTTGTTTTACACGTATTACATACTGTATTCTTACAATAAAGTAACCTAGAGAAAAGAAAATGTTATTAAGAAAATCATAAAGAGGAGAATATATATTTACTATTCATTAAGTGGAGGTGGATCATTAAATTAAGTAGGTTGAGGAGGAGGAAGAAGAGGAGAGGCTGGTCTTCTTGTCTCAGGAGTGGCAGAGATGGAAGAAAATCCACATATAAATGGACCCGTGCAGTCCATACTGTGTTGTTTAAGAGTTCGCTGTAAACCAAACTCTCACTATGAAGTTTCTTTTTCTGGCAGAGGCAGATAAGCTATCCTACTCCTATTTATTCCAGTGTTGACTTGGAAATATTATTACAGAGTTCTTACTGTGCTTGGGGAAATTTGTTTGGTTCTAAGGACTATAAAAATCTAGCTTTAGGCCAGGCATGGTGGCTAACTCCTGTACTTCCCACATTTTGGGAGGCTGAGGCAGGCAGATCACTTGAGGCCAGGAGTTCAAGACCAGCCTGGCCAACATGGCAAAACCCCGTCTCTACTAAAAATACCAAAAAAAATTAGCCAGGCATGGTGGCTTACACCTGTAATTCCAGCTACTCAGGAGGCTGAGGCACAAGAATAGTTTGAACCCAGGAGGCAGATGTTGAAGTGAGCCATGATTGCACCACTGCACTCCAGCCTGGGTGACAGAGCAAGAAAGTCTATCTCAAAAGAAAAAAAAAATCTAGCTTTAATAAATGGTTTCTAGTTTTTAAGGTTTTAGAAAAACTAAACCTAAGCTTAACTCTCACTCTAAGTTTTTAATACAAGGAAAAAAATTCAGTCTTAAGTCTTCATTTAAGTTTTTTCTTCTCATCAGTGAGTGTGAACAAGAATAGCACCTTAAACAGATAAAACACTTCTCCCATGCCTTATATGGCTCAGTCCAGGTAGCCTAAGGCAAACTAGAGCCTCTTTTTCCAACCCAAGGGTTGCAGAACTCATGGAAGGATTGTATTCAGCTCAGCCCAGTGCAGAGGAGATGCCCACACCCAAACATACTCATCCACACCCACCCTACTACTTACCCTCCCGCCCCAAATCAGTTCTTACTAACTAGCTTACCATAACTGCCTGGAAGCCTTTCAGAGACTTTTCTTCCTCCATGAGGCCCCAGCCTCTTTCCTAATGTGGACTAGCTTTCTCAAGCCAGTTAATACTACACCGATTCTCTCTTACGGTGCTTTCTACTGGCTGGACTAGAGGCTAGCAACAAGATTTACATTACTAATCAAATTATTCTGCATCACCCAAATTAAAATCCAAAGAGGATTCACAGTGCGAATACACCAAATCAGCCATTTAATCACTTTTTACCAGTTACGTACAAGTAATTACTAAATAAAAGAGTAAGAGTTTCCAGATGTTACATTGGATTAGTATAATCCACCAATGGTTTTATTAAAATGAATTGCTTCACTCTCTTTAATTCAAATTTGGTGGAAATTAAAATGTCTATTCAGTCTCTGTATTTTTCTCCATCAAGCTTCCCCTACTGAATTTTTTAAGTAAAAGAGGTAACATATTGAGTTCTATATTAATCAGATTTTGTGGGGAATAGATATTAAAGGCATGTCAAATAAATTCTACATATATATATTTGATTTTATTCAGAAGGGAGTAAACAGTACATAGTATTAGTTCAGGGAAATGTCCATACAACCAGATTAATTAATACAGACAAATGTTAATACAGACAGATTTTAACACATGGATGCTCAACTGTCTTTGTCATGTGTATGTATATACACACAAACACATATATACACAGAGAAAGAGAGGAGCATCTGGTTGACCATATATGGCTTGTCATATTACTCCCTCAAAAATGTATGTATTAGGCCAAGCTTCACAAATTATAAACTACAAAGAAGAACCTAGAGGGAAAAATGTTCAATTGCCTTTTTTCTCCTTGATCTCTATTTCTTGTTTGATTTTTCTTAATCTCATCTCTGTCTATGGCCCTTCAACTAAATGTTCTCCATCCCTAATTATAGGTTCAATACATGTATTTTGAAAAAGTTTTCCTTTATTTTCCTCTGCCTGCCAAGCAGAATACGGCAGAGACTTGATAATGATTGAAAGATAATAAAAGATAAGAAACATCAGGAAATTAACATCCTTAAAATTATACTTGCCAGAGAATAAACTGCAGAGTTGATGTTGATTTAAGCCTGAATATGTCCTTCACATCTAGCACAGTGGTGGGCAGGTGTGAAGTACCTCTTTGAAAGGTCTAGCACCTGTCAGCTCTCCAACAATTAATAGATGCTCATTGAAAATTTGTTGCTTCAAGCTTCAAACCACCCAATATTTTGAAACTCAGGAACATGGTTATATGTTTATGTAAGAGGAATTTATGCTAAGATTTGAAGCGTGTGTGTGTGTGTGTGTGTGTTCAATGCCTGTATTTAATTTAGGAAGAAGAATATAGTTTGGGAGTGCTGTTAGAAATTTTTGATTGCCATTGCTATATTATATTAGTTTGGTTGGGAGTTTAGAACTTTTGTGTTATTTTTGTTTTACTGTTCATAATACAAGAAAGAGAAGTTTGATATCAAACTCTCAGTGACATAGTATTTCTTTTACATATATGTTTAATGGTAAGCATTATCAATGTCTTTTACATATATGTAAAATGATTTTAGAACAATATTTCTTACTGACAATTACAACTCTAGGACAAAAACTGTACTTATTTTTTTATTCATCAGGAAAGTTCATTCTTCCAAATAAACATGGAAAGTTTCCTCTCTAGTGTAAAAGAAATGATAGAGCTGGAAATGATAGAACTGGAAATGATAGAGCCATAGACAATGGATATTCTTCAAATAGTTTCCTCTCTAGTGTATATTTGAAGAATATCCATTGTCTATGGCTCTATCATTTCCAGTTTAGGATTCTGTATGTGCTCAAAAAAGCTGTTGAATAAGAAACACCCTGTGCTTATATCTGTAACTCTGATAAACACCATCCTGATGAGTTGAAACTTTTCTTCGAGAATGATTTACCATTTATAAATTTCTTTTTAAAATATTTTTTAAATTGTCAAAACTTTTGATAGTATAATTTAGCATTGTTCTTACATTTACCAAAATCCCACATTTTGTGCAAAAACAACAACAAAAAAGCAAATTGTAGAGCATAATCAGTTTTACTGTCTGAGGCTGTCTCTACATTAATGTCCCAGCTTCTTTAGAGGCATGTCAAATAAACTGATGTATGTAAAATTTAAAATCCCAATAGTGAATTTCCTAATCTACTTATTTCCTGGATCTCAGCACTTGAATTCATCCTTCTGAAAGCAATGAGACACTAAGAGTCAGGTAGCCAGAGATCTCACCCCTGCTCAGAATTTAACAGCCATTCAATGTTCATTTAACTTTTCCAATCAGTAAATGGGTGGGAGTGAACCATTTACCTGATTTCAAACAGATTGCATGGTCTGAATAGCAAGAGAGGAGGCATAATATGTTTGAAAATTTTTATAGGAAGAAGGGTATTTTATTGAGCAATCTTCTATGAACAAGATACTATGCTAGGTGATATCCAAATATGATTTCATGTAAACCACACAAACCCCTGAAAGGGTAGATCGTTACGAGTGGAGTTTTTATAAATGGAGAGAGGTAGTGTCATTGTCAGCTGGGCTCATATTTACTGAGCTCTTGACAGTTTCATGATATTTAATCTTCCCAACAACTCTCCAAGGTAAGGGCTATTATTGTCCCCATTTTACAAATAAGAAAACCAAGGCACAGAAAGGTAAAATAACTTGCCAAACGACGAAGAGTGGGATTATCAATGCAGGCAGTCTTGATTTTCTAGCTAGATTGTCACTCAGATGGGAAAGTTACATAACTACCTTGAGGTAACAGAGTTTAAACAGAGAGAAGTGAAACGTGTATAATCTCTACCCTTCTGCCCAGGGACGTTCTCTTTGAAGTATAATCAGGGTTTACAAGAATGATTCTTCCGAAAAGCAGGCAACAGCTCTTCTCAAATGTGCTTTACATGAGACAACCCAGATGGAAGCCATCTAAGCAATTTGTGTAAAGTCCGTGGCGTCCAAAGATGACTTGTATACAGTTTGGGCACTGCTTTTAAAAATCACATATAACAGCCTTGCTCTTTTTGTGGAACAATTTAAAGCGAACCGTATATGTAAATTAATGGGTTTAACTCGTGAGAGTTGCCATTACTTTTCATTATTACTTTTCAAGCTTTTTAACTAAGCTTTATAGCACATTCAAATGTGTTCCTCCCTCATTTCAACTTCTTTAGAAGTGTCTTATTTTGGAGATTTCAGAATCACTTTTCCTGTTGCAAATCCCTTCCATTTCTTACACTTTCCACTCTCCTACATATTTCCTTTTCTTTCCTTTAGGCATTAATGCTTACATATGGAGCCTCCCTGTTGTTATTCTGTGTTGTTAGTTCATGTGACTTCCATAACAAAAGTGTAAATGTCTTCTTAGACAAGCTTTATTACCCTTAAACAATTTCTGTACTTTCCATTGAAAAGTAACTTTTTAAGTTAAGGCAGTATGATTTCTGAAAATCTGATGGAATTCCAAGGTATAAATACGTTAAATTTAAGTGAAATTAATGGTCAAATTTATCAATTTCAAAATAAATACAGCCTAGTTGAGAAATAGCCAGTTTCTTCAAGATGTGAAGAAATATGTGAATAAAAAGGTAAAAATCATCACTGCCATATATTAACATTTTTAAATATAAGTATAGATACACAGATAAAAGTATAGGTCAAGATAAAATTCATATATATATTTGTTGTATTTGTAAAATTAAGATCATACTACATATGCACTTACTTGCTATGTTTTTGTGTTCTGGTAGAATTGAAACAAAGTCTAAGTGGCAATTAAAGGCTGCATAATATTCTACTGCAAACTCTATTTAACCATTGCTCTGTTGTTTAGCACGCTGTACCTTATCCTTTGCTTTTTACTATTATAAACAATGTTGCAATAAGCACAGTGTATATAATCTTTGTTTACAATAACATTTCTAGGAGTGGAATTGATTTTTTTCAATCAAAATCTATGGGGCTGTGTCAGATCCTGGGGATGTATCTCATTTACAGAGCACAAAATCATCGTGGTCACCATCTCTATGTACATTACCATCTTATTTTTTAAAAAAGCATGTAGCTAACTACAGTAGATTTATTAATTTGTTCATTTATTTATCCATTTACCACCTGTGCATTGAATTGCTTTATGTGCTATTTCTAGATAGCTGGAGACAGAGAGATGAAGAAAAGAAACTAGGTATTTACCTACATGAAGGTAGATACCAAAAAAAATTAAGTCAAGAAAATAACATATAGGATAATTTCAGACCTTGATGAATGTTATAAAGGAAATATATCAAAATGATGGCAAAGATAAAGGAACACTTAGGAATAAATTTAATTAAGGAGATGAAAGACTGATACACTGAAAATATAGAACATTCTAGGCAACACACTGAGACCTCAGTAAAGAAAAAAAAAAAAAATGTTTTTTGGGGGAACACCTGTAGTCCCAGATACTCGGGAGGCTGAGGTGGGAGGATCACTTGAGCCCCAGAGTTCCAGACTACAGTGAGCTATGATTGTGCCATTGCAATCGAGTCTGGGTGACAGAATGAGACCCCATCTCTAAAAAAATAAAATAAAACAAATATTGAGGAAAGAAATTAAAATAGATACAAATAAGTGGAAAGACATCTTGTATTGACGAATTGAGTCAATATTGTTAAAATGCATGTACTACTCTAAAGGATCCATAGAGACAATGCAATTCCCAACAAAATCCCAAGGTATTTTTCATAGGAATAGGAACAATTCACAAATTCATGTGTCACCAGAAAAGACCTCAAATAGCCTCAACAATCTTGAGAAAGAACAGAGCTAGAAGGATCACACTCACTGATTTCAAAGTATATTACAAAGCTCCAATAATTAAAGCAATATGCCTAAAACAATAAAACATAAAGAGAGCCAGATAGATTAATGGAACATAATAGAGAGCCCAGAAACAAATCGCAACATTATAAAGCCAACTGATCTTCAGCAAGAGTGCCAAAAAGACACAATGGGAAAAGGATAGTCTCTCTCTGGGAAAACTGGATATCCACATGCAAAAGAATGAAATTGGACCCCTATCTTACACCATGCACAAAAACCAACTCAAAATGGTTTAAAGACAAAGCTTAAGGCCTGAAACCAACCATAAAACTCCTACAGGGATAAGCTTCAGGCAGTGATTCTGGCAATGGTTTCATGGATCTGACACCAGAAGCACAGACAACAAAAGCAAAAGTGGGTAAGTGGGATTTTATCAAACTAAAAATCAACTGCACAGTAAAGAAAACAATAAACAGAGGAAGCAGTCAACCTATGGAATGGAAGAAAATATTTGCAAACCATATATCTGATAGGGGATTAATTGCTAAAATATATAAGGAACTCCTACAACTCAATAGCAGAAAAAAAAAAAAACCCACACTAATAACTTAATTTTTAAAACAGCAAAGGACTTGAACAGACGTTTCTCCAAAGACATACAAATGGCTAATAAGTACATGAACAGATACTCAGCATCACTAATCAGCAGGGAAATGCAAATCAAAATCACAATGAGATATCCCTTCACACTTGTTAGGATGGCTAATTATCTAAAAATCAAAAAACAAAGTATTGGTGATGATGTGGAGAAATTGGAACTCTTGTACACCATTGATGGGAATGCAAAATGGTACAGCTGCCATGGAAAATAGTATGAAGATTCCCAAAACAATTAAAAATAGAACTACGTAAAATCCACAACTCCACCTATGTGTATTTATCAAAAAAAAAAAGAAAAAAGAAAAAAAAAGAAAGTAGGATCTCGAAGCTATATTAGCACTTTCATGTTCATTGCAGTGGTATTCACAATAGCCAAGCTAGGGAAACAAACGTTCGTTGATAGATTAATGAAGAAAGAAAATGTGGTATAAACATACAATTGAATATTATTCAACCTCAAAAAAGATAGAAATCCTGCCGTATGCTACCTCATGGATGAGCCTTGAGGACGTTATGCTAAGTAAAATATGCCATTCACAGAAGGACAAATATTACATAATTCAATTTATGTGGAGTATATGAAATAGTCAAATTCACAGAAGCAGAGAACAGAATGTGCTTGTCAGGGTCTGCGAGAGGGAGAAATGAGGAGTTGCTGTTGAACAGGTATAAAGTTTCACTTATGCAAGATGCACACATTTTACAGATCTGTCCTTAGTTAACAGTGCTGCATTGTATACTTAAAAATGTGTTAAGACTGCTGGTGGGAATGTAAACTAATACAACCACTACAGAAAACAGTCTGGAGACTCCTTAAAGAACTAAAAATAGAACTACCCTTTGGTCCAGCAATCCCACTACTGGGTACCTACGCAGAGGAAAAGAAGTCATTATACAAGAAATGATACTTGCACATGCACGTTTATAGCAGCACAATTTACAATTAAATGTGGAACCAACACAAATGCCCATCAATCAATGAGTGGATAAAGAAACTGTAATATATATGTATGTGTGTGTGTATATGTACACACACACACACAATGTAATACTACTCAGTCATAAAAAGGAATAAATTAATGGCATTTGCAGCAACCCAGATGAGATTGGAGATTTATTCTAAGTGAAGTAACTCAGGAATGGAAAACCAAACATCGTATGTTCTCACTCATAAGTGGGAGCTAAGGCATGAGGATGCAAAGGTATAAGAATGACACTTTGGTGGACTTTGGTGACTCGGGGAAAGGACGGGAAGGGGGTGAGGGATAAAGGACTACAAACTGGGTTCAGTGTATACTGCTCAGGTGATGGGTGCACCACAATCTCACAGATCACCACTAAATAACTTACTCATATAACCAAATACTAGTTCCCTGATAACCTATGGAAATAAAAATTTTTTTAAAAATGTGTTAAGAGGGTAGATCTCATGTTAGGTGTTCTTACCACAGTTAATTTAATGTTACAAACTGAATTGTGAAAGTGGTAACTTAGTCACAAGTGCAGAGAGAATGAACGAGTTATAGGAAAGGAGGAAATCATTCAGCATGCAACACAGAGAGATTAAAGAGGTGGAAAATATAAAATATTTTTAAACATACAGAATAGAATATGAATATTGAATACAGATTTAATAATCATTCCTAAAGGAGATGATACAGCAAATGGGGATGAGGTCAATATATAATAACTGGTAATTCTACAGACTAGACAAATGGTATGACTTGTCAAATTGAAGAAGTACATTGAGTTCCAGCATGAAAAAAATAAAAAGCAATTCATACTTTGAAACACGAGAGTAAAATTGCAATTTTACTCTCCAATTCTAAATGCAAAAGGAAATTTTAAAATCAGAGAGATAAGACAGATAATCTACAAAAGAACAGCAAACCAGATTGACATCAGATATCTCAATAGCAATGAGATAGAACAGGAAGTGATGAAATGGTGTCTCTAGTTGGCCAAGAATTTCATAACCATTCAAGAAATGAGGCCAGATGCAATAAAAGCCAGAAAATAATGAAAACCATCTTCAAATAACTAAAAACTCTTATCGCTGAAATATGTAAGAATAAAGACTAAATTGATTCATCTTTGTAAAATGATGAGTTTACCAAACAAAAATTCCCTAAAGAAAATAAATGATGTACTAATGGAAAATGAATTTGAACTCAGAAAGAAGGATTGGAGTAGAAGAAGTAAAGATACTGTTAAATGTGACCAAACCTAATATACATTAACTTTAATAACAGTAATAGTAATAAAGAATAAGTTTTAGATGTTTAAAAAAAAGGTAGAATTAAAATAGTTGATAGCAGTAACAAGAAATGGAAGGTAATAAACAAAAGTATGGATACTTTTATATTGTACATTTGATTTTACTTTTTGGTCAAGCGGGCACATTAAGTAAACTACTAAAAGATTATAAATACATCTAAACAAGTAAATAGGAGAAAAGGGGAAATTTAAAAATTAATGTAATTAGAAGTAGAGAAAATATAGAAAGAAAAAAGTAAATATTATAACGGACACTATAAAATAAGAGAGAGAAAATATAAATATGTAGACTCAAAAGAAACAAAAACGATGACATTCGTCTGTTATAAAAGAGAAGGAATAAAACCTTAGATTGAGTTTTAAAAGCCCAGCTTTGTGCTGTTTCTAACAGAAAACATCTAAAGTTTACAATACAGGAAAGTTGAAAGTAAACTGAAGGCAAGGCAAAACACAAAGTTTTGGGAAAAGAAGGTCATTACATTTTATCATTATAAAAAAAAGATTCATCAGCAAGAGGCAATATATCTGAACTCTTGATAAAATATTCCCTTGAGTATATTTTAAGATTGTACACATACATAAAAATGGACAGAATTATTAAGTGGAACCAATTGAAATTGCCATAATCATAGGTCAGTACTGTTAAATAACAACCATTTCATATGATTCAACCAAAAAAATTGAAAACATGACAATTATAATGAGACTTTTAAAAAGGTACGTTTTATAAATATTAGACTGCATGAAAAAAGTTTCTAAGGAAATAGAAATTAAACAGCATAAAACAAGCTTAAGCAAAAACAAAAATCAGAGAATACACATTGTTTTTAAACATTCTGGGAACATTAACAAAATTTGACAATATAAGATGCCGCAAACACATCTTAACATGTATAAAATAATCAAGAGCCTATAGAACATGGGCTCATGTTTTCAGATCATAATGCAATACAAATAAAAACCAATAATTAAAAGCCGAAAAGCCTATACTTTTTAAATTTAAGAACACATCTATAAGATCTTTAATAAAAGACAACACAGTAAGGGAACTTATTAAATATGGGAACTACAAGATAATGAAAACACTACATCAAAATTTATGAGATGTGGCTAAGTTGGTAGAGAAAATTTTATAGACTTCACTACACATATTTAGAAGAAAATAGGGATGGAAAATTAATAAGTTAAGCACTCAACCATGTAGGTTAGATGAGGATGATACAAAAATAGGATAAAATCAACTAATGTCACAAACATCAATCCTAAAGACATCATCACAACCTAATTGTATATAGTCCAGAAGGTAAGGCTACTTTAACAATAAAATATTAATAAATGGTTTTATATTAGGAAATGGAAGCTAAAATTATGAGATGATCCATACAGGTACAGAAAAATATTTGATAAAATTCAGTATTCATCAAGAGGTATCAATATATTCTAAAGAAATGTAGGCATGTGAAATCTATATTAGACATGACATCAGTTTCCTTCACTTCTACTTTAATTATCATAGTTCTTTAAAAAGACAGGATAAAAAAGTAAAACTAACTTCTTCAAAGCCTTGACATACTATCACTTACATATCAATTTTTTTGTCAACACATTTTCCTTAAGATAATTATTTTCATTAATATTAAGAAAAATGTCTTACTGCATTAATGGAGATTTTCTTTAAATAAATTATTCTTAAAGTTTCAGATTTATTTAATAGAAATAAAATTTTGATGAATTATATCAGAGGTATGATATTCTCAAGTCCTATTATTTATGCTAAAAACATCCTTTGGCTTTATACATAAAGTGCTTAGCAAAGCACTTTGTCTCTTCCACTTGTAACTCCATAACAATGTTCCTGACCTCACCACCAACCTCTCTTTTATCCAGGCCTGCAAAATGACAGCCATCTTTAGTGTTTTTTTTACCCCAACAATTGACTCGGTTGTCAATACACATTAACGGACCATCACAAAGGACTACCCAGTTTGGCCAGAGAATTCTGAGATGAAATATTTAATTCAAAATGACCTTCTACCCAATCTCCCACCTCTTCCGTCTCATCAACCCCTACACTTCAGAACAAGTATTAGGTCTAGATAGGACTGTCCCCTTCATTGAAAAAAAAAAAAAAAGCATAAAGGATTCAGCATGATATCTGTTTGCAGATGATAAAGATATTTTAAAAGAGAAAATCAACAAAGGGAAAAATGAAGAAGAAACAAAATTTCAAAAATATTTCTCTATACATTCAGGAAATCATGAAAATCGGCACTCCGATTTAACAGGTTGAAAGAGTTGCAAGAAATCCAAAAACAGGTAAGACAATGGAAAGGACATAAAGCAGACAAAGCGCTCATCAAAGTAAATTGAAAATAATGATAAATGCTTCACACAAATAAAACAATTTTTATAAGCACTTAGAAATCCAGTAATTGTAGCTGAAAAGAGACTATAGTAACTTCAGAAAATAATAGGCATTAATAAAGTAACAAAGAAATTCAGTCAGAGAGAGGGAAAACATATGGGTTTGTGCACAAATCAAATAAAGGAATTGAACATGTAGGTTTTCCTGAAATAGAGAATGAATATAAGATGTATATAGAATTCTTTCCTGAAATAAAGGAAGACCTATGGCTTAACTCAGGTCCTCTGAGAAGCAGATGCCGAGATGGGTTGAGATGCATGAGAGTTAGCCACTTAGGGGGTCACCAGATATTTGAGGAAAGTATGAAATAAAAAACAGAGGCCATAGCAAATAAATTGCATAAAAAGGAACCTGGAAGAGACCGAGGCAGTGCAGAAAGCAGAATAAAACCATGCACACAAGCAAGCTTACAAACAAGGCAATAAACAATTCACTCAGAAGTTAACTCAGATGTTTGAGAAAAACAGACATGAAACCACTGTAAACTACATGGCTGGCTTATAAATAAAAATTGGATTGGTGATACTAATGCAAACACTAAATACTGCTTTTAAAATGTACTTATTCTGAGGATGAAAGGAAGGAAAGTGTGTATGAGGAAGGAAGGGAGTGGTTCAGACCACTAAATCTTCATATTCCATAGTAGGAAGAAAATCTGTAATACCTAAAACTCAAAACTCAGCTTTTAAAACCATTTTTATTTAATAATCTGAAGGTCAATATCTGAAGAGATAGCCTAAAGGATTGTGACTGCTGACTTCTGAAAATATAGCAGAGTACTGCCGTTGTTAGTATGTTTGCCTTGTTTGCTTTTAGACATGGAACTTCAAACTCCAGCCTCCTAGTGAGTGGAATGGGGATGGAAGGAGCAGAGTGGTTAGAATTTTACTGGCTCACTTCTGCTCTATTTGAATCTTTTACAAAAATCGGGTTATCGTTTGCAATTTAAAAAACAATTTTAATATACAAATACAAAAAAGAAAGCATTAGATGCTTATTGCCATCAAGATAATTTCTAGATTTTTCTTGATATTTATGGTGCTTCATATTCTGACCTCATCTGCATGATGTTGAAAGGGCTTTTTCCAGCACTGTCTTCCTCAATAAATCTGTTGCCCAGGACTTATCTGTCCCAAATGGTCATGTACTTTCCCATTTTTACCCTCATTTTATACCATTGCTTTCACTCAATGCCTTTTTCACAATCCCTACTTGTGATGTGGCTAAACGTACTCAGAGGTCCAGATAACAGTGGATTAATATTACCCTACTCCAGATATGTCCCTGCACGCTCACTGGATTATCAAAGCAGAGACTATCTCCAATTCCCCAAGTACCTACTGAGCACAGTGTCCTACACAGCTTTATGGAGCACAGTCTACACAAACACACACACACAACGACAATATGTTTCTGGCAAGAAATGTCAGTGTTGTTATGCTTGCTATTTATTAAATTCTTGTAATTATGTTGTAATAGAAATTGTAAATAGAAAGAATATGTATCCCAAGTTACTACTCTTTTGATTTGTAAGGAAAAAATTAAAAAATATTGAGTGCTTAAAAGATAATTTAGCCATAACAATAGGAGAGTTCTCTCTGCCCCGTGTGTGTGTGTGTGTGTGTGTGTATGTGTGTGTGCACATGTGTATTTTTGTGTTCTTAATCTGCCACTGTATCATAGTCCATTTGACTTCATATGCAGGGGGCTTTTTTTTTTTAATTTATTTTTATTTATTTATTTATTTATTTATTTTTTGAGATGGAGTCTCACTCTGTTGCCCAGGCTGGAGTGCAGTGGCGCGATCTCGGCTCACTGCAAACTCCGCCACCCGGGTTCACGCCATTCTCCTGCCTCAGCCTCCCTAGAAGCTGGGACTACAGGCGCCCGCTACCACGCCCGGCTAATTTTTTTGTATTTTTAGTAGAGACGGGGTTTCATCGTGTTCGCCAGGATGGTCTCGATCTCCTGACCTCGCGATCCGCCCGCCTCGGCCTCCCAATGCTGGGATTACAGGCGTGAGCCACCGCGCCCAGCCTGCAGGGGGCTTTTAATTGGTTTTCTTGGCAAAAGATGCAACACCTCTGGTGCCCTTCAAACCTGGAATTATCCTTTTCTATACTGTGAATAAATTATATTTGCCATATTTTTCATGTTTTCACAGTTTTATGAAAAAATAACTCAAATTCAATCACAGTATCTTATTTATTCTGTTATTACTGGAAAAAGAAAAGATTTTATTTAGAATTGTACAAATAACTATAATTATATAAATAATAGAGCATGAAAATATGGTCCTACCTTCACATTTGAGAAAACAAAAACTTCTGAAAATATAATTGTTTTAAAAACAATTCTAAAATACAAAAGAATAAAAGCATTACATACTCACTGTCATCAAGATAATTTAGGATTTTTCTTCATATTTTTGGTGCTGCTTACTGTGACCTCATTTTTGTGCTGTTGAAAAGGCTCTTTCCAGCATTGTCTCCCTCAGTAAATCTCATGCCCAGGATTTACCTGCCCCAAATAGCCATATATTTTCCGATTTGAAACACTGGCTAGGCACAGTGGCTCACGCCTGTAATCCCAGCACTTTGGGAGGTTGAGGTCCTATTTGAAACACTGGCTAGGCGCAGTGGCTTACACCTGTAATCCCAGCACTTTGGAAGGTTGAGGTGGGCAGATCACTTGAGGTCAGGAGTTCAAGACCAGCCTGGCCAACATGGTGAAACCCTGTCTCTACTGAAAATATGAAAATTAGCCGTGTATGGTGGTGTGCGCCTGTAGTCCCAGCTACTCTGGAGGCTGAGGCAGGAGAATCACTTGAACCTGGAGGCGGAGGTTGTAGTGAGCAGAGATTGTGCCACCATACTCCAGACTGGGTGACAGACCAAGACTCCATCTCAGAAAGCAAACAAACAAAAAGAAACATTGAAACTTTGAAGGTTATGTTTCAGTAATATAGAATATAAAGCTTTCAGGGACAGAGTCTGTCTTTCCATACGGAATACAACATTAAACAATCAATATCTTCTGGTATGTATGCGAGTGTATTCATTATTCAATTGAGACCTTGGTATTGACAAGTTACAAAACTGAGCTGAGATTTTAAGTGAAAATCATGTGATCATGTTATATGTGTCTGAAGGTGTGCAGGACGAAGAAAGCTCTGTGTTTCTGTTCTCTTTATTTTTCAATGGACACCAAGATGTAGATATTTATGGCCTCTCTACGGTAGAGCCATGTGTAGTAGCTATGGGATTTCTTAATTTAGCCTGTAGATCCCCACTGATTTCTCTGTTCACTGGATGACAGACGGCTATTTGTCAGAAATATTATGGTGTACACTGTGTCTTTGCAATCCCCACAAACAATTTCAGCTACCAAGAGAAAACACTCTGAAAATAGATTCCAAAATTCAACTGATCATCTGTTTGTCTCCCTTTAAATTTTTCAGAGGAAACTGTCAGAAGACAGTTTTTTCTAGACTTCATCTGCACTCTTAAATAAAAAAGGATTTTTTCTATAGTGCTATAAAAATAATAAGCTTTTGCCAAAGGAAGAGTGAAGAGTGTCTAGTTGGTAAGCCTGACTGATGTTTTCTCCCATGACATTCCTAGATTGCTTGAAGAAATGCTCCCTTGGTTATGTATGTCATCACTTACCACCTGTTCATGGATACTTCTACACGCAAAACTGTACATGACTTGGAATAAACCAGCTCTAGTTTTATCATTAGTGTTAATTGTAAATATATTATCTGTAATCAGAAATAAATGTTAGTGATATCATGATTTATTTATGACATGACTTATCACCTAAACATATGAATATGCCAAGAAAATGAAACTATAGTGGGTAAAGCTTATGAAAAGACCGTATCTGCATGGAAATTTTTATATTCTAGGAGTAATTGTCTCAACTACAGATGGAAAAGCTAGGCTTCAAAGTAGATTTAGAATGGTGTTATGAGGGTTATATAATATTGGTTATTTTAATTAACATTTTCAGATATTGAAATCATTTACCAATTTATGCAAATTGAATCATTTGGAAGTTAAATTTCTAAAATTGTGACGTTTTCCCTGTCAAATAAAAATGTATTAAGGTAAAAGTGATCTTTTATCCAGATGAGCACTCGACTTCATATTTACGTTTGAAAGAAAACTGTGTTATGGTTATAAACAAGTAAAATTATATATTTTCTAGCAAAAGAGAGATATTTCATTAAACAAAAATAATTATTTCTGGAATTGGGCAGTTCATAATTCATATTTGTAATATAGAATTAGCTTAGGACAACTAATAAATAAGAATGAAAAATACAGCAGTTCTATTACAGCCCATGGTTAATAAAATAATTACTGTGAAAAAAGTGGAAAGATTAGCTATAGAGACTACAGAAAGAGTGGATGTCTTGAAAAGTAAGTTCCTTTTTTTTCTGTCAGTGACCAGAGTTTTTTAAATCCAGAACTATCTGGAATATGTGTTCTAAGATTTTCTAAAGCTTCATGCATCTTCCTGAAGAAACTATCTTAGAAGTTAGCTCCACAAGACAATAGAACAAGTTATGTTTCATTAAACTCTTGCAAGACAAGTGTGGTGGCTCACACCTGTAATCCCAGCACTTTGGGAGGCTGAGGCAGGAGAATCGCTTGAACCCAGGAGTCTGAGGTTGCAGTGAGCTGAGATTGTGCCACTGCACTCCTGCCTGGGTGACAGAGTGAGACTCTGTCTCAAAAAAATAAAAATAAAAAATAAAAAACTTGCAAGAAAATTATTATTTTAAAAATATATCAAAACAGGTCACATGTGATTTAAAACGCAAGCTTGCTATTCACTCCTACTATCCTCTCTGAAGTGTGACCCATACTCTTTTTCCCTCTCTGTGGATTCCAGATTCTCATTTCAGTAGCCAGCATGTGTGTGCCCTGTAACCCATGAACTTTGGAAGAAATTGACAGCACCTCAATTCCAGGTGTGGCCGCACTAGTGAGCTTAATTGGTATATTTGGTTTGCTTGATCAAAGCCATTGATTCAGGGATAGACATGACCCGGGCAATGAAAGAGACTTGCATCTCAGCCTTTTGTTCAAAAGTACTTCTCACCCACCAGGCTTAACTGAGAGAGCAGACAGCTCCTACTGTGGCTGTAGCCAACGTCCTTCCACAAGAGTGACCACGCTACAGTGAAGCCAACACTAGCACTGTGCATCCAATATAATAACCATTGCCACATGTGGCTGTTGAACACTTGAGATGTGATTAGTCCAAATTGAGATATACTATAAGAGAGATACACACACCAGATTTGAAGATTTAGCATGAAAAAATGCATCTCATAATTTTTATACTGATTACATGTGGAACTGATAATATTTTGGATACACTGTGTTAAAAGATGTTATCAAAATTAATTCCATCTCTTCCTTTTTGCATTTTTAATGTATCTACCAGTAAATGTAATGTTACATTTGTGTTTTATACACTACATGCTTTGAGCAGCATTGTTCTAGTATGATCCAGGTGCTGATGGCATTCTTGAGTGGCCAGATCAACCAATTGTGAGTTCTACATGACCTCTGGATTTTCTAGACACAATTCAAGCTATCTCTTTATTTTTTAAAATCACTTTGTATTTGTATTTTTAATTATTTATAATCAAAACCATCCAAATCAACACTCTGGTTTTATATTTAAGCACTTGATTTATCTGTAGAGTTATGTAAAAAATATGAACGCCTACACTCAATTTTTCTTTAAGATTCTTATAATTTTCAATGAATATCATTTACTTTTTCAAAAAGCATAAAATTTTAGTGCATTCATGTTTCTAAATTTATATTTAAAATATTAAATATTCACCAAGTGATATTTAAGGATTTTATGCCCTTGGCTGGGCGTGGTGGCTCATGTCTGTAATTCCAGCACTTTGGGAGGCAGAGGCTTGTTGATCACTTCTGCCCACGAGTTTCGAACCAACCTGGATAAACCCCATCTCTACCAAAAAATACAAAAAATTAGCCAAGTGTGGCAGCACACACCTGTAGTCTCAGCTACTCTGGAAGCTGAGTGGTGGGAGGATCACTTAAGCCCAGGCAGAGGCTGCAGTGAATTGTCATTATGCCACTGCACTCCAGCCTGGGCGACACAACAAGATTCTGTCTCAAAAATATAAAACAAAATAATAAAAATTTTCCACCCTTTTGTTAATATCATTACCATCATAACCGATTACAGGTTAATTTTTGATATAGAAATGATAAATATATGTGGGCATAATAATATTTATATTCTAAAGTAAGAATCCCATAATTCTTAGACATGAAATATGGACTTATCTTTAATTAAATTGTTAGCTTTGCCCTAGACAAAGCATCGTGGTTTTGTATGGAGTTTTTTATATATAAATAAATTATTCTCATATTACAGTATCAAAAGAACACACTTTATCAATTTAATATTAAATGTTATGATGCACTTGTAGTTTACTGTACAAGTAAAATTGCGATTAATTTCTTTAAAAATTGCCTAAGATTAAGTGAAAATGGCTATCCATCATCACTTCATGTTGGACTACATTTTATTCCATCCAAAAAACTTCATTAGTTTAATTTAATTCATAAGCTATTCCTAAGCCCTTATCAAATATGGCAATGTAGTTATTCCATAGGGAGAAAAAAAAATCTATTTCCACAAGATAGATAACTTTTGTTTTTATATAAGATTTTCACACTGTGTTTTTGAAAAGTTAATGAGAGATTCATCAGATTTTCCATTTCTTGGTCATGGATCATTAACCTTAAAGAAATGCAGGTAAAATGGACTTTACTATGTTTTTATCATTATAAATCTCAAAGTCATAGAGACTGTTTGTCACCCATTCTGGTGCTGAAAATGCAATTGAAAACCCGATGCCATAAACACTAAGGCAACACTTTAAACTGAGAAGCATAATCTCATGTTACACGCTATAATTAAAGTACACTCAGTGTCCTTTCAATGCGATGGCAAATGACGGTCTGTGGTGACTTGCTTTTCCCATTATTGCTGTCATAGAGGACACATAATTCAGCAAATGCTTCCATTTCTCAGAACTCTTATGTGTGTGATGACAGTCCCACATCAGCAATGTTCTATTGATAAAGAAGATAAGATTGTCTGTTTGGAGCTGGACACTAAATTAAAGATTATTTGGATGATGTCTTACTGAGTATCTTATTCATCAAATCTAGAATTTAATTCTGAGATGTAGGTTTGCAATTACACATTTGGTTCAGCAAAACATTTTTATGCACTGGGTCTTGAAATTCTGTTGGTCCTGTTTTGCCCAGACATCTATAATTATCTCCTCAAACTATATAACTATGGTGGTCTCTGTTTCAATTCTAATAAAAACCCGTGACCCTCGTTCTGCAGCCAAGGCCACTGTGGTTTAGCAATAAAAAGGGATATTCACGTGAAAAATATGGAAGAGCATCAAGACATTAAATCAGGGCAGATTTTTTTCCCCTAAATTGTACCAGTTATTGGGAATCTTCTTTTAGGAACAGATTTGCCATTAGTCCATGGGTATGCAGATCTAGCAACCTCAAGAATTCTTTTTGTTCCGTTGCCTGATTTGAAACTCGATTACCGCCTTTTTATCTCAATGTGCTTTGTTGCCATATTTCTGATGTTTCTTTCCTCATTCCTGACATTACATTATCCATTACATTATTCATTTCTCAGTTGCTTCCTTTCTTATGATTTATGTACCATAATACTTTGTGGAAACTCTTGGTATATAGTTATTAAATGTGAATGCTAATCAAATATGATTAAAATGCTCTTCTACCTCTCTGTTAGAAAGGTAATGCTCTCTCAGAGTTAGACCTTCAAATTAAGTCACACGTACTCAGCTAGTCTTAATGCCAATTAAAATATCTTCAGTATTATAGAATTGGGGAAGTTATACTACGTAAAAGACTTTTGCGTATTTGGTTTTGTTTATCAATTATGCTTTCCTGTTGTATGTGTTTGATATTTAAAATACTCTTATGAGGAAAGGGAAAAAACACCTATATTTATTTTTTAATGGTTTCCACATGCTTGAAAGAATAAATCAAAACTTAACATTGAGACCATCTAAAAACTCATTGACTTGCGCTTAATATGAAATCTGAGGCCTGTATTCCCAGAAAACAACCAAAACACATGATAATAATCTAGCAAAAAAATCCTATATTTGATTTTTGAAATATGTGTTGATCTTAAAAATTGTATTTTGATACAAGCATATTTCATATGTTAAACAGACTGCTTCCCTTTATTTTATAAGTCTGAGCTTTCAATGAATGAGTCACTTGTGGCTTAACCTAATTCCTATTCTGAATATAATCTTTAGTATAAAGAGTCAGCCTTATGGAAAAAAGAGATTGATGTAGAGTTGAAATAACGGTAATGTTATATTACAGAAAGTGATGGGGAAAATTTGAGTGGTGAGATCAATTAATTTTCCTCAGAACTTAAACACAAGAATAATGCATAATGAAGTGTTATTTCCTACCAGTAGCAAGTGTTCATTTTCTGGCTTTGACATACAATGTATGGTTTCAAAAACACTCAGAAGGTAGTCCATTAGCACAATGGATTAAACTGGGTGCCCTAAAGTTCTCCTCACAAAGCAGGATACACACCCTACAAGGTACCTAAGGAACATTTTGCACTATGACCAGTAAAACACTGAGACATGCACAATTATTAAAGACAGTAAATTTTGACACTTTGCAGACATTTTGTCCTTTAAAATTCATACATGTGGGTATGTTATGTTGAACCATGTGATTTCTAATTTTGTAGGTCAAAAGTGATTAAATACCAGCAATTTCAAATTGTTTGACCTAATTCAAAAATCCACAGATCCCAAGTATACAATTTGATGGCCAGGCTTGGTGGCTCATGCCTGTAATCCCAGCACTTTGGCTGGCTGAGGCAGGCAGATCACTTGAGGTCAGGAGTTTGAGACCAGCCTGATCAACATGGTGAAACCCCATCTCTATCAAAAATATAAGAATTAAACAGGCATGGTAGTTCACGCCTGTAAACCCAGCTAGTTGGAAGGCTGAGGCAGGAGAATAGCTTGAACCCAGGAGACAGAGGTTGCAGTGAGCTGAGATCACACCACTGTACTCCAGCCTGGCGACAGAGTGAGACTTGGTCTCAAAAAACAAAACAAAACAAAACTTGATGAATTTTCTCAAACTGAAAATATTTGTATAACTAGCTTAAGATCCAGTACACTTTTTTTTTTTTTTTGGTCATAATTACATGGCTTTGTCAAAGTAGGACAATATAACATATTTCCTTTTACAGTATGTTCGCTTTATTTGTAACATAAGTATTTAGACAGGGGGCATGTGGACCTCCATTCAGATTATCACCTTGGGTTCATCTCTTTGACAGTGGAAGAGAAAATTGAATCAATACATTATAAGAAAGAATCATGAAAGTCATTTTATTTGTTTTTCTTCTGTCAAGGGTCACAGTCTTGTGCTACCTATTGTCCAGTGTATGAAATCAATTGTTTTATATGTTGATGCAGTTTTATTTAATTGTTTACTACCAAAAGGTAAAGCCAGCTCATTCCTAGATATTCCATTACAACCAGAAACAGAAATCTAGGGCACACTGCTAAACTACCTCAAAGTGAAAAGTGGTTCTAATATGATACAGTACCTGTTTTCAAACTTTTTAGCTAAGACAGATACAGGAAGGGAAGGAATATGTGCTTCTCTAGGGCCTGGGAGAAGACCCAAATGAGTTCTCAAAAAGACAAACTATCTTTATTGTCATACCGAAAGGGTTTTAACTAGTCTGCTTTCTCCTCCATGCTCTACCTGCATGCACTTTAGACTAAATACATTCGGTCTCGGCAATTAGCTTACTTTTGAGGGTGTCCATACCCAACAGGTGCTACCACTTACAAGTGTATTTCTGCAGAAGTTGCTGAGTTACCAGCAGCTCTAAGATATTATGAAATCCTCCAATGTCCTTCTGGAGCCACCTGGGGGGCAAGGGTTTTAAATGGCAGAGAACTCTTGCATGGCATCCTCAAGTCTCCAAACATCTGTACTTTGTCTAGAAGGCAACTCCCAAGTGCCTAAAGGATTATTAAATAACCAAGGGTAATCTAGGTCTCTTCTGGATTAAACTGGGGGCCCTAAAGTTCTCCTCACAAAGCAGGATACACACCCAACAAGGTACTAGAACTGGCACGTTACTAGTTGTGTGTGTTAATGTCATTAGGAATCTAGAAATCTCCTGAGTCGTCTTCTCACTCACTTAAACAATTGTGTAGTTCACAAACACGGAGGGATGACTGACTTCCTGTAGAATGCAGCCACAATTTGTAAGCATAAATGGGCTCTTTGTAATGAGAAGAAATTAGAGGGTTCTGTTCCATTTTCATTGTGTAGAATGGAAGTTTTCAATGATATGCAACACATAACAATTAAGCAGTAGGTGGAGATTCCAGCATTAAGGTAATGTTAAGCATATGATCTGTTTAAACTTGGCACTTAACGAACAGAGAGTAAAGCTATCCAAGGCGTCCTAACTGATCATTTGGAAGACTGGCAAAAGTGTTCGGCATAAAACAATATGCATTAGTGTAATGAGAATGTGTAAACTGTAATCATAATGCCTCTTAAACGTACCCATGTCAGTAACAGAATCGCTACCAGGTAATGAAGACAGACTCCTTGGTGAGAAATAGCTATAGGAGCATAAAAAATTGGTCCAGCTGCCCTGTGTTTTCACTTTCAGCAAGGCTATCTCATGAAATAATGGAAATGTTTTCCCATGAATAACCAAAGAACAGAAATAATGCAACTCATTATAATACAATGGAGTATATGACTTCAACTCGTTTTAACAAGGATGGTATTCCCAATAAACAGTTCCTTAAAACAGAAAATTAGCGGGCATTTATTGAGGTTCTTTAAAGATAAATGATGTTTTGTTATTACTTTGTAAGAAATTCTTTCCAATAATAATAACCAAGACCATATAGTTGAGTTACAAACATAACCATGAGTCAAAGTGACAATTGTGAAAAATGATGCTGGTACAATTTTGTCTCCCTAATTCTAAATTTCTTCTTCCACAGTGATTAGTACTTATTAATAGGCTTTATAAAAATTATTAAATATTTGTTAAATAAAATAATATATAGTATATATGCATCTAAAATCTGGCTTTACAAGTAAACTAAATACCTCTTATAGGACCTTTTACTCTTATTTCATTCTAGTTTATTCTTTCCAAATCAAAAATTAATGCTTGCATTATATTGGTAAATCTCCCTAAATGTTCCCAACTCAACTATAAAGTGGATGATCCATTATATTGGGTCAGGTGTGTATATGCGTGTGTGTTTGTGTGTGTGTGTGTGTAATTAAAATAAAAAGGAAATTCAACAAATGAAACTGAAATTATTATCTCTGTATTTTACAACAACACAAACTGCTGTGCACTCTGCCCCTTTTTCTATTGGGGTGGTAAGCAACTGAGAAGCTGAGATTGTTTATGTTCCCAAAGGTGACATTAAAAAGAAACTTTTTACAAACATTTTTGGCAGTATTTCTTTTGCCAAAATTTGTATCAATTTATTAACTACCTCAAACAGATTAAATATATTAAGCCTAGTTTTTTTCCCAAACCTGTCCATGCTAACCATTAAGATATCAGCTGGAACTATTTGAATATCATCTTTAGAATAAATTTGTGAACACTTTTTCTTCTTTACTTGATTATCCAGCAAGTTTTCTGCCACTAAGTCCCCTACACAACAGTAAGCACATTAGGGAAGGCTGCAGTGTGAGTCTGTGGTGATATTCCACTATTTCTGAAACACAAAGACACTTTACATCCCCTGTGACTTCACATGCACATTATTGAAAAGGCATTATTGACTCCCCTTTGTTGCTACAATGGAGTAACAAGACCAAGGTCGTCAGGGTTGAACAAGAGGTACAGACCAAACCCCAAGTCCTCTATTATCTGTGACCAGAGGTTTTGTCAAAGGAGAGGATGTCTCTTAATCCATCAGGAGAAGCACCAGGCACCTGTGCAAATTTAAAAGCTGCTGTGTTTCACCACATGTTTCACTCATAAGTGGGAGTTGAACAATAAGAACACAAGGACACAGGGAGGGGAACATCACACACCGGGGCCTGTCATGGGTTGGGGGGCAAGGGGAGGGATAGCATGAGGAGAAATACCTAATGCATGCAGGGCTTAAAACCTGTGATGGGTTGATGGGTGCAGCAAACCACCATGGCACATGTATAACTTTGTAACAAACCTGCAGGTTCTGCACATGTATCCCAGAACTTAAAGTATAACTTAAAAAAATTGTTGTGTTTCTGAGAACCACTAAATTATAAGGTCTAGAACGTGTTTATAATTAATTATGCAATCTAAAGCATATGCTAAATAAGAATATTTATATTCTTAAAATACTATATAGACAATATTAAGATCTTGGTTTTCTATATTTAGTAATATGTGCAGTAATGCAGGGTTGCATTGCTATTGGGCTTTTTTCTTTTTAGAAATTTTATTTTTGTGGGTTCATAGCTATATATATATATATATATATATGGGATTCATGAGATATATTGATGTGGGCATACAATGCAGAACAATCACATCAGGGTAAATTACCTGAAATATTGATCTTTTCTTCATGTTACAAACAATCCAAATATAGTCTTCTAGTTATTTTTAAATAAATTGTTGTTGACTGTAGCCATCCTGTTGTGCTATCAAATACTAGGTCTTATTTATTCCATCTAACTATATTTCTGTACCCATTAACCATCCCACCCCACCCTTCCCATCCTCTAGTAACCACCATTCTACTCTCTATCTCCATGAGGTCAATTGTTTTAATTTTTAGCTCCCACAACTAAGTGAGAACATGCAAAGTTTGTTTTTCTGTGCCGCCTGGTTTATTTCAGTTTAAGTGATGACCTCAAATTCTATCCATGTTGTTGCGAATGACAGGATCTCATTCTTTTTATAGCTGAATATGTCTTTATCGATTTGCCTGTTAATGGACACTTAGGTTGCTTCTAAATCTGAGTTATTGTCAATAGAGCTGCAATAAACATGGAAGTTCAGCTATCTCTTCAATACACTGATTTCTTTTTGTCTGGGAATATACCTAGTGGATTGCTGGATCATATGGTAGCTCTACTTTTGGTTCCTTATATATTCTGGTTATTATCCCTTATTGGATGGGGAGTTTGCAGATATTTTTTCTCATTGTATGAATTGTCTCTTTACTTTGTTGATTGTTTCCTTTGTTGTAGAAGCTTTTTAACTTGGTGTGATCCCATTTGTCCATTTTTGCTTGGGTTGCCTGTGTTTGTGGGGGTATTACTCAAGAAATATTTGCCCAGTCCGATATCCTAGATTGTGTCTCCAATGTTTTCTTTTAATAGTTGCATAGTTTCAGGTCTTAGATTTAAGTCTTTAATGCATTTTCATTTGGTTTTTGTATATGCTGAGAGATAAAGATCTAGTTTTATTCTTCTACATATAGATATTCGGTTTTCCCAGCACCATTTATTGAAGAGATGGTCCTTTCTCCAATGCATGTTCCTGGTGCCTTTGTCAAAAATGAATTCACTATAGATGTATGAATTTATTTATGGGTCCCCTATACTCTCCCATTGGTCTATGTGTCTGTTTTATGCTATTACCGTGCTGTTTTGGTTACTATAGATGTGTATTATAATGTGAAGTCGAGTAATGTGATTCTTCCAGTTTTGTTCTTTTTGCTCAGGATAGCTTTGGCTATTCTGTATCTTCTGTAGTTTTACTGTCTTTTCTGTTTCTGTGAAGAATGTTATTGGTATTCTGATAGGAATTTCACTGAATCTGTAGATTGCTAGGTAATATGGAAATTTTAACAATATGGATTATTCCAATCCATGAACATGGAATATCTTTCCATTTTTTGGTGCCCTCTTCAATTTCTTGCATCAGTGTTTTATAGTTTTTGTTGTAAAGATCTTTCACTCCTTGGTTAATTCCTTTTTCAGATTGTTTGCTGCTGACATATAGAAATGCTACTGATTTTCATATGTTGATTTTGTATCCTGCAACTTTACTAAATTTTTTTAATAGTTTTTTTGGTGGCGTCCTTAGTTTTTTCCAAATAGTATATTATATCATCTGCAAACAAGGATAATTTAACTTATTCCTTTTGAATTTGGCTGCTCTTTATTTCTTTCTCTTGTCTCATTGCTCTAACTAGGTGCATTGCTACTGTGACCCAAATTCCAGTATGTAAGAGAATGTCACCCATCAAAAATAAGAACAATAAAGTCATTTGAACCTTGTAATTACAACATGTTACATGCTTTTCTAGGTTTTGCTGTCCTTGATCAATTTGCTAAATCGTCCTTCAGGAGATAATAAAAAGTGATGCAAATTATAGAAAAACAAGAAATAATAGTCTCCATTGAAAATTAGTAATGAGCCATTGAAACAAAGACTGACATTGAAAATGAAGAATAACTTAGTGACAAAATGTATTCAATTTTATAGTCAGTCATCTTCTAGGAAATAGATAAATAAATATCCAATATTAGAAACAATTACTTGCAGCATCATTTTTCTTTTATTGTATTAAATGTCCTACTTTTAATAAATAGTACCAGAGGATCAAGAAACTGTATCATTTGTATACTGCTTCATAGGCTGAAAGCTGAGAACAGTAACTCAGTAGATTGACTTATAGTTCTCAGGTGAGTTTTCAGACTTTGACCATGATTTTCAGGTTATAGAATTTTTGAAACGGTAACAAAAACAGACATATCCATTCAATATAGATTAGCATCCACAAATAGTTATCTACAAACACAAGGCACTGTCCTAGGCATATACTATTTTTACCTATCTCCAAGGAATTTGTGTCCAACTGATGGTCCACACATAAAGAAAGTGTTGGCTAATGGCGAGACCAAGGTGTTGACAGAAAGGCCAGCTAGTTGATTACTGCACCAGAGTTTCATAAAGTGACATTGCTTTAGTTCCACACAACTCCAGGCCACTTTACATGTGTAATTATGGTTGCATGGACACCTATATCACAATAACAAAATGATGTTTTATTTTAAATACAATCTTTTTTAAACAGGGGAACTTAAGACTCCTAGGGATCTGAGGAAAGGGTTCAATGTAAAAATTTTCTTACTTTTAGGAAACATTGCATTAAATCATATAACTGGAACGTGATAGAGCCAGAATTTAAACCCAAGTTTTCAGAGTTCTTTTCACTACTGGGGAGAAAAGATTTCTTAGGAGAGATAGCAATTTCCCAACATCTTTTGCACATCTGGAGAGAAAGAAATCACCACTACGGGAAAAATAAATGGCATTTTCATTGTTCCTTGAAGAAAAATAACCCTACACCAAGAATTATAGGACAAAATCCCAGGGGGATATTAAAGTAAAAGCCACACTCAACGAAACTGAGGACTCTTCTCTTGTTTTGTTGAGATGCTGTGATATCATAGACATTAAGTTTAGCCAAATACTCCTCTTCCTATTTGTTTCTATTTAATATCTCTGACAGAATTATGAAGCTTCAGATGAATACTCATAGTGATAAATGGCAGACCACTCTCCCAACACCCTGAATGGAAATTTTTCATTTTGCTCAGTAAATTCATGAAATAATCCTGATATGTGTCTCATGGTGGTCATCACTTGGATCCTGCCTACTTTCCATGTCACTGGGGCCCCGTCTTCACAGCTTCCCTCCCAACCATCCTCAGTACTATTCAATTATACATAATTCTATCAAATACTCAAATTCCTTGTAGCTAGCTTTCTACAGAAGTATCTGCCTTTTGCACTGTTCTAGGGCAAGCACCCTGCCAGAGGTCTGCATTAATGTCATTAGCGAAAGGAGAAAGTAATTAAATGTAAAAAGAATGCCTATTTTCAATTCCATCAAAAAATGTTTTTTTTACCATTATGGTTTTTCAGCTCTAAAATCCACTGTTTCTGTTTCATTAAATGAGGTAGTACTTTGCCTTAGGAATACTGGCAGTGGGAACATTGACAATGTCTCTTATTTCACAGAATGGGATTTCAGAACAGATATGCCAAATGAGTTGAGTAAGATTCCACTCCATCACCATACTCATCATATTCTACTTCCAGATAGGATGCAAAGCAGGGGTCTCAATCACCAGGCCAAGGACCAATACTGGTTTATGGCCTGTTAGAAACCAGACCACAGAGCAGGTGAGCAGCAGGCAAGCTAGTGAAGCTTCATTTGTATTTACAGCCACTCCCCATCACTCACATTCCTGCCTGAGCTCTACCTCCTATCAGATCAGCGGCATGAGATTCTCAAAGGAGCACGAACCCTATTGTGAACTGCACATGCGAGGGATTTAGGCTCCATGCTCCTTATGAGAATCTAATGCCTGATGATCTGTCACTGTCTCCCATCACCCCCAGATGGGACTGTCTAGTTGCAGGAAAACAAGCTCAGGGCTCCCACTGATTCCACATTATGGTGAGTCATAGAATAATTTCATTATATATTACAATGTAATAATAGAAATAAAGTGCAAAATAAATGTAATGCATTGGAATCATCCTGAAACCATTCCCCACCCTGATCCATGGAAAAATTGTCTTCCATGAAACTGGTCCCCGGTGCTAAAAGGTTGGGGACATCTGATATAACTTCATTTACAATAACTCCATTATTCTTGGAGTTACAACACCTGAGTTTTCAACCCAGTTTGTTCACTAACCTCTTAAACAACCAAGAAAAGTAGATGATCATCTCTGAGCTGTACAGTTCTCATATAAGATATATATCAGTTGGTAGCAAAGGCTGTTTAAGCTTTAAAATGCTTAGCCCTTCCATTTCTTTCATTCAGAATATGTTTTACAAGGGGCGTAAAAATCTTTCATTCTTTAAAAACATGTGATGAAGGATATCAGGCTATTTCTATAGAGCTAAAAATATATTTATATTTTGAATTATGAAACAGTGTGTAGGAACATCTTACAAAACTTAATAGTAATCTATTGAAAGACAGCACAACCCAGTTGCCAGAGAAAGCAGAAATCAAGACAAAGATCTTGGAACAACATTGTTTAATGTGAGAAAAAGGTTCCAGTTCTCTGACGCCTGTATTCATTTAACAAATGTTTACTAAGCACCAACTGTGTGCTAGGCAGAGGGCCAGGCCTTCTTTATAACAAAGTTCGTTCATTATACACACTGATTGATTTAACGACAGCCCGTTTGGGAATTTTCTGCATTTGGCAGTCAGGATAAATGGAATGTCTTGCAGCACTCAAAGTAAAGGTCTTTAAGGAGAAGTTTTATCTGCTTTTAACCACCTCCTAACAAGTGGGAAAGAAGAGACAAACAACTCTATGGGTCTGCTCAGGTTTATTTTTCCTCTGAGTAATCAAACCGTGGAAAGCAGCTTTGACCATGCAGGGAAACAGCCAGCCACTGAACTGTGATCCGTACTCATCCTGTAACAGAGGGCCTGGGGCACTTTCTAGAAGAATGAGTTTTCTGCCTGGATGTTTCTTTCAGAGAAGAGAGAAATGAAATGTCACAGCAATTATCTGGGCAGCGGCAGAGCAGGGAAAGCTGGCTGTGGCCAGAGTCCCAATTACTGGATGAGGCAGAGAAGGATCCCAGCAACTCCTGTTGCTTCAATGTGAGCTCAGTAACAGCGTGACAGAAAGGATGAAAATTCCAAAGAAGGGTCTTGGAAACTCACAGACGAGCCTTAGCTTGCTTTGTAAGAAGGCTTTGGGATCCACATTTACAAATAATTTCTCTGATCCCCAATTCTGCCATTTCACATAATGAGAAACTGTTATCAAGAATCTGTCTGCAATGATAAGAGCAGAGTGCCCTCCTTGCCCATTCCTTCCATTTTAATTAACTTTTTATTAATACACATAAGCCTAATACATGCTGGCCACAAGATGGCAATTTCTATTCACTTTCCCCTGTTTGCCAGCCATCTAAGAACATAAGACTGCACCATCTTTGATGGTACTTTGACAGTAAGAGTTCTGATAGGCATTAACACACCTATCCTTAAAAGTAGAGTGTGCTGTGCACAAAACATAGCACACATTGATTTCAAAAAAAAGACCAGTCTTTCTCATGACATAAAGTTTATGGAAAGATTAAAGTCACTGGCAATTCCCCATCATGAATGAATTTAGAAAGTGTACCTGTCAAATTAGCACATGTGTACAAATACTAGACAAAGTACACATGTCCAGAAAAGAGGCACAGTCAGGATCCCACACTGTGAAGCCAGCTGCAGGAATCTGTGCAGCATTGGCTTGTGATTCTCATATGCTCGTTTCTTGAGCAGCCTAGAACACTGAAGTTATTTGCTGTTACATAGCTCCTCCTAAGGCTGGTATCTTGAAAAGAGGGTAAAGTTTAGATTAAATAAATCCTGAGTCTGACTTAATGTTTTCTTTTAGTAAGATTCTTGAAAAGAGCTTATTTTTGATGAACTGACTAAGCTGGACTATAGTGATAACTCTTTCTGGAAATTGTATCTGTCAGTCTAGTAATTTCTTTGAAATTAATCGATTATTTCCAATTACTAACTTACCTCCTGATAGATGAAATGGCCTGTATTTATCAGGAAATAATTAGAAACCAATACTTTACAACTGCACAAAACCTACCCCAAATGATAGGGCTTCTCACCAACTGAAAGGAAGAATAGAAATGATTTTAAATTTAATTATGTGTTGGCATTGCTCAGATATAACTCATCTAAGATTCTTTGAGAAGAGTTATATCTTTTTTATGGGAATGAAATGCCGCCATCACTGTAGTCAGATGATTTTACCCACTGAAAATGCATATTAAATGTGAAAAATGTGAAGTTGTAAAGTTGTTAGAGTGTTGCCTCAGGAAGTTAACATCTTGAGATTATATTAACCTTTACAAAATATGCTCATACATTAAGGCAGAATATAAACAAAGCAGAGGCAGTAATCCTCTATTTTGCTAGCACTAGGAAAAATAACAGTCCAATTTTTAGTCTACTAATTTTTAAAATAATATACAGAATAAATTTGACATAACTAAGTATTATTGCAAATCAGATGTCTTCTACTTATTTTATTAAGACTTTCTCACTGTTTTACCAATGAGATGTAATTTTTCCTCTTTTGAATTGCCATGACATTTTTTTCCTCCTTTTCTTATTTGGCACTTACTGTTTTCTATTTGGTATTACAGATAACATTGCATAGAGCTTATTCTCCCTAGTTCTTAGGTTGTAATATTTTCTTACTTCCTCATAGTGCTATCACTAAGCCTTATATTGTAGTCATTTCTTCTTCTTCTTTCTTTCATCAAATATTAAGGCAGGTACTAGTGCGCTAAAAAAAAGTGATTGTTGGCCAGGCGCAGTGGCTCACGCCTGTAATCCCAGCACTTTGGGAGGCCGAGGCAGGCGGATCACAAGGTCAGGAGATCGAGACCATCTTGGCTAACACGGTGAAACCCCATCTCTACTAAAAATACAAAAAATTAGCCGGGTGTGGTGGCGGGCGCCTGTAGTCCCAGCTACTCGGGAGGCTGAGGCAGGAGAATGGCGGGAACCCAGGAGGCGGAGCTTGCAGTGAGCCCAGATCGCACCATTGCACTCCAGCCTGGCGGACAGAGCGAGACTCCATCTCAACAACAACAACAACAAAATGATTGTTGCCTCTATGTAATTTTTCTCTCTGTAATTTTCTTTATTATTATTACCATTTACGAGTTTTTATGTTATAGAGACAAGCATTTTCACTTCATGATCTGTTCTTTAACTTCAACTTATTCCTATTGTTATCCTTCATAGCAGAGAGAACGGTTTTGAGATGAGACCAACTTCACTGGAATCCTCTGTCAAGTACTAGCAATACAACTGCAGGCAGGACACTTAACAACTATGTTGTGTCTGTTTCTTAATGTACAAAACAGAACTAAAAATCATTTGAGCAAGTCACTGGATTTTAAACAGAATTTAATGTAATTATTGAAAACATGGACCCTAGTACATAGTAAACTTACATTCAGCCTTAACTGTCATCACTTTTGCTATTATTTTACCAAGTATTACTATTATTACTAGTATACTTACCTATAAGCAAAAAAAATGGAGTTGTGAGCTAAAAGGAAATACTTCACATGACATTTTAAATGTTTTCAGATGGTTTTTCTATAATCCATTAAGATGTTTCAAAATTAGAAGTTCCTATTTTTTAAGAAGTTTATCGTCAGCAGCAATATGCTGAAGACGAACTAAAAAAGATTAAATATTTGAAATTTAGGAACACCTAACCTCATTTTGTAAATGAGATTATTAATCCTGACTCGTCTTTGACCTAAAAACTAACAGAATCACCTATGAAAAGCACCTGTCATTCTGAAATCACTAAAATTGTCCATTCTTGGAAAAAAGTGAAAAAAAAGCATAAAATGTTTCTGCATTAACTCTGTATAAACAGAAAGGTATATGTAGTTCTTCAGCATTGCTTGATTATCTCCAATATCTTCCTGACAAGCATTCAAGATCATAAAATACCCCCAGCAAGTCAGTAAGCGCTATAAAGAAAACTACTTCCACAACAAGTTTTGGCCATGAGATATAAATGTAATAGGTTTATCATGCAGAATCAATGTCTTAAGTAATCAGACTGCTTCAGCCATTTGTGGAAGATACAGCATAATAAATCTAAGGTGTGGTTCTATTCTGAGAATCAATCAGTTTTAGGGTGCCCTCAATGACCGAGCCATTTTATTACGGTTATCTCACACTTCAGTGGCTTCAGTCTCAGATATCAGCTGAGCAACCTCTAAACTTAACCGCACAACTTGATTCTCCAAGCCATTTGACTTTAATATAAAAGGAAATAAAAGTAATTATCATAGCTGTCTTTCAAGGGCTGGGAATCAGTTCCCAGTATATACAAGTTTAAGGCAACAAATTGAAATCAGCAGGAAAGAAATATTTGCAGTTCAGCTTATTTTTATGGAATTATTTTTACTATTTTTAGTTTTTCTTTATTTCCCTATGTTCTATTAAAAACACACACACACACACAAAAATAGGAGCCATTCAATTTGGCTTACTTTTTCTATTGCACTGAAACAGTAAATGAAATATAAAGCCACTAATCTATGGATTTACCTAATTTCAGAGTATTTTAATATTTTCCTTTAGATACTCTGCTTACCAAATGACATCTCATTAAGTGGGACTTTAAAATTTTCCAGTATTACAATTAGTTTCTCCTCTTCCCCATTACATTTTCAAATTGCTTATAACAAAGAAGCTAAATCATCCCGCATTTATTTTGTTTCTGTTTAGTTCTTTTTTTCATAAATCGCTTATGCTGGAAAAATTGCCCATTATGCTTCTGGAAAAGATATTAAATGCTATTATTAAACATGATTCATCCAATGTACTTTATCTGTATACATGTGTAATACAATTGCTTTAACACAAAAAGCTTTGTTACTTTATTTTGTCAGAACTGATAATTTGGGGGGAAAAGTGTTCATGTGAATATTTTGTCTTCTTCAGACTTTTTCTATTTCAATTCTATAATAGTTTCAGAAAGATAGATTGTTTTTCTTTTTTTGTTGTTGTTTTCTTTTTATTATACTTTAAGTTCTAGGGTACATGTGCACAACGTGCGGGTTTGTTACATATGTATACCTGTGCCATGTTGGTGTGCTGCACCCATCAACTCGTCAGCACCCATCAACTCGTCATTTACATCAGGCATAACTCCCAATGCCATCCCTACCTATTTTCTTCCTTATGAAAGTGACCTCTGAAAAGCACGGGACATCATTTTTACAGTGGTTCATATCACGTGCCCTTATTTAACCTGGCCTCTCTGAATCAGCCACTGAGCAGTTTGGACACTGCACAGATTAGAAATGTTACCACTATCCTTTGGGAGGCTGAGGCAGGCAGATCACGAAGTCAGAAGATCAAGACTATCCTGGCTAACACGGTGAAACCCCCTCTCTACTAAAAATACAAAAAAAAATTAGCCGGGCATGGTGGCGGGCACCTGTAGTCCCAGCTACTCAGCCGGCTGAGGCAGGAGAATGGTGTTTTGTTCTTCAAGAAATGTGTGACTTTTCTCTACACTACATTCTTTTCAAATAACATGATACATGACTTCTGAAATGTTTCTTTAATGATTTTATGGTTACAACAAACAGATTTATTTTAAAGTACATGTATTTCTGAGTAAAATAATGTATGGCCACCAAAGAAAATTTGGGAAAAGAAAAGAGCATCAAGGATAAAATGAAATTTTTTATTTTAAAATTCATTCATATCTCCAGAGACAATTGTATTGGTATTTGGGTATAAACATGTGCCCAGCCTTTTTGTTTAGTTTGATGGGGTTTTTTTTGTTTTGTTGTTGTTGTTTTGCTTTTTTGTTTGTTTTTCAGTGACTCATGGCTTTAAGACTACTTTTTAATCAGCCTTTTCCTTAGCAACATGTCTTGGGCATTTTCCCCAATCATGAATATTCTTTTTTTTTTTTTTTTTTTTTTTTTTTTTTTTTTTTTGAGACGGAGTCTCGCTCTATCTCCCGGGCTGGAGTGCAGTGGCCGGATCTCAGCTCACTGCAAGCTCCGCCTCCCGGGTTTACGCCATTCTCCTGCCTCAGCCTCCCGGGTAGCTGGGACTACAGGCGCCCGCCACCTCGCCCGGCTAGTTTTTTGTATTTTTTAGTAGAGACGGGGTTTCACCGTGTTAGCCAGGATGGTCTCGATCTCCTGACCTCGTGATCCGCCCGTCTCGGCCTCCCAAAGTGCTGGGATTACAGGCTTGAGCCACCGCGCCCGGCCCATGAATATTCTTAAACAACATCATTTATAATGGCCATATTGTATTCTAGTCCACATGTCTGTAGCATAATTAATATAACCAACACTGATTGTCAGGCATCTAGGTTGTTTCTTGATCTTTTTTTTTTTTTTGCTTGCTTGCTTTTGCTATTAAGTGCCAAAATTGAAATTCATTAATTAATTTTTAATAAATAGTTCTATCTTTAAATGATAATTTCAAGGCCATCAAATATTGGCAGATTCCATAAACTGTTTAAACAGCCACATAAGTGGTTTCCCAAACTCGTCTTCTCTACAGGCTGCTGCAATCCATCCGTTGCATTGCGGCAAGCATGATCTTAGTAGAAATGACTGCTACGGTCCCATTGTCATGACTCCCTGTGGTCATTGTGTTAAAGTCTGCACTGCTTTCCAGGACTTCTAAGGACCTTTACACTATAGACTGTATTTTCACTCCATCCCCTTTCTCCCACCTCTTCTCACGGTCCACCTGGGCTGCCAAGTCAGCCATACTGATGTTTTAATTACCAAAAGTCACTGTTCTTTCTCTCAGATTAAAACCATCTTATGTGCTTTTCCCTTGCCTGGGCAACCTAACCCAGGCTCCTTTTCCCTGCTCCAGGTAAAAGTAATCAGAATTGTTTTTGCAAAGTTTTGAGTAAAAGAAAGTAAGGCTTATATAAGAAGCAATTTCTGTTAGCTATTGTCAATACATATTATAAATAACATTGGCAAAGGAAGGAGGAAAAATTCAAATTTCAGTCCTCTTCTTTAACACCATCACTTTCAGAGGCCTTTTATGATGCTCTAGTTCTGGGAACCCTTTTTCCTCCACCCTATGCACTCCATGGCCCACCCATGCCAAGGGTTCTCTCATATCATCTGAACCCCACCCTCCCATGATAAGGCACATAACGTTTTATATGAATATGTGTTTAACAGTGCAATCATCTCTTTCTACAGTAAATCACAAGCTCCCTGAGAACAGGAACTGTGTCTTTTTTCTCCTGGTAAAGAGTGCTCACAACAAATATACATAGTGTCCGATTTATCATGGTTCAACTTAACGATTTTTCAACTACATGATGGCAAGAAAGCCACATGCATTCGGTATGCTCCTTGACTGATGATGGAGTTACATCCTCAGACTTATCCAGAAGTTACCCTGTAGTAAGTCACAGAGCATCAGTACTTGTTATGGAAATAAATCTTATCTCAAATTTCTAAAAAGAATTATGGGCCGGGCGCGGTGGCTCAAGCCTGTAATCCCAGCACTTTGGGAGGCCGAGACGGGCGGATCACGAGGTCAGGAGATCGAGACCATCCTGGCTAACACTGTGAAACCCCGTCTCTACTACAAAATACAAAAAAACAGCCAGACGAGGTGGCGGGCGCCTGTAGTCCCAGCTACTCGGGAGGCTGAGGCAGGAGAATGGCGTGAACCCGGGAGGCGGAGCTTGCAGTGAGCTGAGATCCGGCCACTGCACTCCAGCCCCGGCGACAGAGTGAGACTCCGTCTCAAAAAAAAAGAAGAATTATGTCTTTCTTATTAAAATTAAAAATGCAAGATGTTATGATTTGGAGGTTTTGTCCCCTCCAAATCTCATGTTGAAATACAAGCCCCAATGTTGGAGGAGGGTCTAGTGGGAGATATTTGGATTATGGGGGTGGATCCTTCATGAGTGTCCTGGTGCTGTCATCACCATAATGAGTGAGTTCTCACTCTGTGAGTTCACACGAAATCAGGTTATTTCAAAGAGTCTGTCAAGGCCTCCTCGTCTTGCTCTCTCTCTCTCACCATGTGATATGCTGGCTCTCCCTTGGCCTTCTTCTATGATTAAAAGCTTCCCGAGGCCTCACCAGAAGCTGAACAGATGCTGGCACCATGCTTGTACAGCCTGCAGAAATGTGAGCCAACTAAACCTCTTCTTTTCTTTTTAATAAATTGCCCTAGTCCTAGGTAGTCTTTATAGCAATAGAAAACTGACCAACACAAAAGATAAATCACAATATTTTTCTATAAAAATTTAACCCAAAGAAAGTAGGAATTGCTATAAGAAACTATCTCCTTTAGCTCTTATTTCTAATAACTTTAATAAAAAAGGAAGAAATGATCATTAGTAGCTGTTAAAAGATATATGAAAGATAGATTGAAAGTCCATTATTAAAAATTTGGTTGGTTTTATGATGTTACATATACTATTTTTGTATTGATTTATCTGATTATAAATCCTCCATTTTCACCTAACACTTTGCAGAAGCATTTTACCATATTATTAAATAATTATTGAATGTAAAAGTAATTATGTTGTTGAATTAAAATTTCTAAACATTTTCATGTATATCTGGTAATTATAACAATTTTATGAAATGCTCTTTTGTTAATATTATAATTCCTAGCAATATCACACACATTTGATAATAGTTTCCCAATCACTACATAGTAAGGCAAGAAAAAAGGAAAATCCATTTGTACAACATTGAGAAAATTCTTCGTAAATAAAATGCAAAACCACCTGCAATAAGAAGTTAATATGTCAAATGCAAGAAAACTGTATAAAAATGCACCAAGCAGGAAATAACATGACTCACAATTTTACAGAATTCATTTACTCTTGATAAATCTAATGAAAGAAATTCCAAAGGGAAGATTTAATGAGTAACAGAGATTTATTTTTAAAAAATAGCTATGACCCCTACTGTAGAAGAAGTATAGTGCAGAAAAGTTGAAGGAAGAAATAGAAAGTCACTTTGGTTTAATTTAACAAAACCTCTCCCTTATATCTCTATTTCACATGAGTTTGGGTTAAATATAAACCAAAAACAATTCAGCCAAATGAAAACAGAGGTAATTCAAACTAGAAATGTCAGAAAGAGGACTGATTTTCCCTAAACCAAATGTTTGAGGTTAATGTCTGGGTTCCCAGAAGAGAGCAATACAAAGAGAAAAATGACTGGGGGAGACCATGTTTGTCTGTTGTTTTAACTTGGTGAATAAAGATTTAGGTTCAGATGACTTGAGGAGTCTCACTGAAGGTTGTTTTCACTGAGACAATGAAAAACAAGACTTTTAACTTTATAATTCATTATCCCAAAGTGGGCTTATGATTTATAAGAAGGTCAGTTGCTCAGAAAAATGAAGACATTTTGTTTGTGCTGTTGACGTTTAGAAAATCTCCTTTCAATTATATTGACAAGTGGTTTAATTCTTCAATTTACTATGTGATGGCAGAGTTTTCACAATCTGTAAGAATAGAATATATACATATATACAATTGTCAATTATTCCTTTTAACTCTGATTTTAATTAGAAACAGAGATACTTTTTAAGGAGACATTATGATAAATTATACACATTATATGAACTCTCCATATTTTCTAAGTCTGTAGGCTAGAAAATCAGTGGCATGTACTAACAAAATTGTTATTTATCTGTGTTTATGAATCAACACATTAACACATTTGGGACAATGATTTTTGTGATTGTTATTTCTATCTTCAATCTATGGCCAGAATTATGCCAGAGGATGAGATTCAGGACCAAACCAGTTCAGCCTTCAACCAGAAGACTACTTAAGCTTTCTCAGAAAATCTTAAGTCAAATGTTTTCATATTAACACATATGCTTGTTCTGCAGCCTCAGTTACTGACACAGACTACCAATTGGTATTGTTATTGTGTAGTCAAATGTTCTCTGACTTTGACTTTGGTGACAAGTATCTACCAAAGGGAGTATATGCCCTGTTGGATAAATAACGTGTGAAGGAATATGAACAGGGGAAAGGTCAAAATAAATTTCTGCTCAGAGAGTAAGGTGGAGTCCTTGTACTGTGGAAGCAAAGGCAGTAATTCCCAGCAAGCTACATTTAAATAATTACATGGCTAAAACAGAGGCTTATGAAGGAGAGATTCGAAACCCACTAACTTGCTGATTATTATGATTAAGAGCTATCAATAAATCAGGAACTGCACAGCACATAAAGAAATACACTCCTGCATTTATGGTTTATTCTCTAACAGAGGCAAACATACTGTTGAGACACTAAACTCATCATGAAGAAAGTGTTTTTATCTCAAAGGGTAAAAGTTCATGAGCACATATAGGTTGGTTTTATTTCACATGTTGTGTCCTTCTATAGTGGGTGGAGATGGGGGACAGGGTGTGAAGGTGCTCTTGAAGGCCCTTGTGAGGTTTTATGAAAGAAGTGAGTAATGAGAAATAATGACCTGAGATACATTGATTAAATATTCTATGCAAAATAAAATAGATGTAATCCTTTTTAAAATACATATTTCTGTATTCTGGATGTGCTCAAAGTAATAAAAAATAAAATAATTACACTGCAAAGTAGGCGGTGCTATAATTTTGATTGAACCTGTTTCTACAGTTCGATGTTCTTCACTTGATGTTCCATAAAACCATAACACTGTTAAGAACCCTCTCATGCACATGTGGGGAAATAAACAAAATAAATCAAACAGACCATAGTATTTCCAAACAGATTTCTCACCAAAAACTCCTGATCTAATGTAAAACATATGTATGATAATGTTTGAGAACTGTCAGTTAACAAGCAATACACATTTTCTTGAAATACTGGCTAAAAGTTTATATGTTTAACTGAAACTTCTTGAGGTACAAGTATATAAATAAGCTGTTAAGAAAAGTAATATGAATGGTGCCTATCCTTTCAAACCCGTTTTTTACTTTATTATGAAGGTAAAGTCTATTATAACAATGTATGTTAATTATTAATTTTGTGGTTTTTGGAACAAAGATTATGTATGCATATGGGAAGTACATGTGTGTATTTAAATTTCTACTTGAGAAAGTATAGGGTTTTTGCTTTCTTGTTTTTTCTTCAAAGTTTCTTGGACACATTTCAAAGTTTTAAACTGAAATTTTTATTGTATCCATCTAAATTTCTTTCTTTTCTGGGATCATTTTTAGTCTTCCAGTCTAGTAGAGCCCCAGCCATAGAGAATTACTTGTTCTATTATAATTAGTATAATAAATGATGTCATTAATGGTATCCACATAGCTTAGGAAATTAGTTTTACTTATGTTTTCTTAGATGGTTTTGCTGCCAAGAAATTCTTATTGGAAGATAGTTGAACAAAATATAAAGAAGTTCAGAAGCATGCTAATTCTATTTTTGGATTTGTGCTGTATGTTAAATTTTTAGCACTTTCTAACTTTTAATAATGTAAAAGGTCAAACACTCAATGCAAATGTATTTTAGAGTATCTACACTAAATGTCACATTAATTTCAGTGTAATTAATGAGCTTACCCTGTATGTATTAAGCAGGAAAATAGGAATATTTCCCTCAGAACTCATGAACCTAGCAGAATAATAGATAAGAAAAATAAATTTTGCAGCTTGTGTCCTGACTAGAAACAAACTAGATGGTCCAGAAATGCATTTTGGTTTAATTTTCTAAGATACAGAAATACAGTATAAATCTCATTTATCCATCAGTATAGTTCCATTATCATCAGCCTTAGGGATAAATATTTTACAAGGAAGGTTAGGTAATCAGAGACTCACACCAGTGGGCAGGTTATAATATAATATCATTATGTTAAATGACAAGCTCATTTAGTAATCAGATTGCATGCTAATTGACTGTTATGTCTACAAATTTCTAAAATGTAATCTCGATCCAATCAAGTACATCATGTATTCAAATGGAAAGTAGAATCAATATTGGATTTACATCAAGTTTTATACAGACCTTGTCAGGAGATGCTGATGAATATATTATGGGCAAACTATATCTTAGTTGCTTATTATCTAAAATGCCAAGTTACAGTTTTATCGTCAGTTTATTGATAGTGACCACTATTTGTTACTCTCAATCACAAAATGTCAAAGTCTATAGAAATTTATAAATGTTCTAGGCCAGTAGTTCTTAGAGTGTGGACCCTAAATTAGCATCATCAGCATCACCTGGGACCTTGTTAGAAATGCAAGTCCTCAGTGTGGAGGTTTCTCTAATGCAATCAAAGTCAAGCTGTTATCAGCTTAAAATAACCTGTTATAACTATAAGATGTTTTATATAAGTCTCACAGTAACCATAAAGCAAAAAAAACTCCTATAGTAGATACACAGAAAATAGAAAGTAAGAAATCAAAGTATGTCACTGGAGAAAATCGTGTAATCACAAAGGAAGACCATAAGAGATGAAGAACGAAGCAAATCATCTACAAAACAACAACAAAAAAATAGCAAAATGGCAGTAGTACATCCTTGCTTATCAATAATTACTTTGAATGAAAATGGATTAAAATTGTCCATCAAAAACATGGAATGGCTGAAGGTATTAAAAAGAAAGACCCAACTGTATGCTGCCTATAAGAGACTCACTTCATTTTTAAGACCACACATAGATGTGAAATGATAAGTAAAATAGAAAGTAAAATGATAGAAAAACATATTCCATGCAAATAGAAACCAAAAGAGAGCAGGGATAGCTATACATTTATAGAATAGACTTTAAGTCATATAAAATAGACTTTAAGTCAAAAACTGTAAAATGAAACAAATAAGATCATTATATAATGACAATGGAGTAAATTCATCAAGAGAATACAACAATTGTAAACATATGTACAACCCAAATTGGAGCACCTAAATATATAAAGCAAATATTAATAAATTCTTGAAGGGAGAGATAGACTCAAACAATAAGAATAAGAGACTTCAATATCTTGCTTTTAGCAATGGATAGATCATCCAGAGAAAAAAAATCAATAAGGAAACATTGGACTTAAACTATACCTTAGACCAAATGGACCTAACAGACAAATACAAAACATTCCATACAATAGCAACAGAATATACATTTTTCTAAGCACACATGGACCATTCCATGTTAGATCATATGTTAGGCCTCAAAACAAGTCTGAACAAATTGAAGAGGATTGAAATCCTGTCAAGTCTCTTTTCTGACCACAGTGGTACAAAACTATAAATTAATAACAAGAGGAATTTTAGAAAATTCACAAATATATGGAAATTAAGCAACATGATTTGAAAAACAAATGGATCTATGAAGAAATTAAAAGAGAAATTTAAAAATACCTTGAGACAAATAAGGGACACGGCATACCAAAATTTATGAGGAGCAGCAAAAGCAGTTCAAAGGTTAGCTAATACCAATAAATGCCTACACCAAAAAAGAACTGTTTCAAATGACCTAATGTTACACCTCAACAAACTACAAAAAGAACAACAAAATAACCCTAACGTTAGCAGAAGGAAGGAAGAATAAAGATCAGACTCAAAGTAAATGAATTAGAGACAAGAAAAACGATAGAAAAGAGCAACAGAAATAAAACTCGGTTTTGTTTTTTTTTTTTTTTTTGAAAGATAAACAAAATCAACAAACTTTTACCTAGACTAAGAAAAACAGAGAAAAGACTCAAGTAAATAAAATGAGAACTGAAAGAGGAGATATCACAACTGATGACATTACCATCACAGTAATGCAAAGGAATCATAAGACACTGTTAGAACAACTATATACCCACAAATTGGATAACCTAGAAGAAATGGAAAAATTCCTAAACACATACAATCTATCCAGACTGAATCATGAAGAAATAGAAAATCTGAACAGAACAGTAACAAGTAAAAACGATTGAATCAGTAATAAAAGTCTCCTATCAGTGAAAAGCCTAGGACCCGATGCCTTCACCACTGAACTCAGCCAAACATTTAAAAAATAGAGAACACCAGTCATTCTCAAACTCCTGTCACTCTTCCAAAACATCGAAGAAGAGAAAATACGTGCAAACTTATTTTACAAGGCCAGCATTACCATGATATCAAAACCAAAGACCCTACAAGAAAAGTAAATTACAAGTCCTTATCTTTGATAAACATAAATACAAAAATCCTCAACAGAAGTCTAGCAAACAGAATTCAAAGGACACTAAGAGGATCATTCACCATGATCAAGTGGGACTTATCCCAGGGATTCAAGGGTGGTTCAACACAGGAAAATCTTACACTCACAACATATGTAATATACCACATTAACAGAATGAAGGACAAAAATTATATAATCATCTCAATAGGTGCAGAAAAAGCATTTGACAAAATTCAACATCCTTTCATGATAAAAAGAAAAACCTCAATGAATTAGGTATACAACGAACGTACCTCAACATAAGAAAGGCCATCTATGACAAATCCACAGTTAACATCATTCTCAAGAGTGAAAAGTTGAAAATTTTTCTCTAAGATACGGAACAAGACAAGGATGCCCCAATTCTATGTAACATAGTACTGGAAAAGCCTAGCTAAAGCGAGCAGGAAGAAAAAAGAAATAAAGGGCATCCGAATTGAAAAGGAATACGTTAAATTGTCCCTGTTTGCAGACAACATGATCTTATATACAGAAAACCCTAAGACTTCACACACACACACACACACACACACAAAACAGACACAACTGTTAAAACTAATGAATTCGGTAAAGTTGCAGGATACAAAATCAGCTTACAAAAGTCAGTAGTGTTTTTATACACTAACAAAAAAAAGAAGTCAACAAAATAATCATATTCATAATGGCTACAGAAAATTAAATAAATCAAATACTTCAAAATAAATTCAACCAAGGAGGTAAAAGACCTGTACACAGAAAACCATATAACATTGATGAAAGAAATTGAAGGAAAATAAATGAAAAGATATCCCGTGGTTATGGATTGGAGGAATTAATATTATTAATGTGTCAGTACCACTCAAAGCTATCTACAGACTCAATGCCATATCTATCAAAATTCCAATGACATTTTTTATAAAATTGAAAAAACAATTCTAAAATTCTGATGGAATCACAGAAGATCCTGAATAGCCCAAGTAATGTTGAACAAAAGGAACAAAGCTGGAGGCATCACACTACCTTACTTCAAAATATACTACAAAGCTAAGTACTCAAAACAATATGGCACTATTGTAAAAACAGACACATAGACCAATGGAATAGAATAGAGAGCTCAGAAATAAATGCACACATTTATGGTCAATTGATTTTTGACAAAAGTGCCGAGAACAGTTTCTTCAGTAAATGGTGTTGGGAAAACTATATCCACATGCAGAAGAATGAATTTAGACACATCTCACATAATACACAAAAATCAACTAACAATGGATTAAAGAATTAAATGTAAGACCTGGAACTGTAAAACTATTAGAAGAACACATAAAGGAAAAGCTCCATGATATTGACCTATGCAACGATGTTTTTTTGATGTTGTATGACTCAAAAACCACAGGAAATGAAAATGAAAATAGACAAATGGGATTACATCAAACTAATAAGCTTCTGTACAGCAAAGGAAACAATCAACAGTGTGGAGAAACAACCTACAGAATGGTAGAAGATATTTGCAGCCATCCATCTGATAAGGAGTTAATCTTCAAAGTATATAAGGAACTCAAACAACTGAAAAGCAAGAAAACAAATAACCTGATCTTTTTTTTTAATGGGCAAAGGACCTGAATAGACACTTCTCAAAAGAAGAATGGCCAGAAGATACATGAATAATGCTCAACATCACTAATTATCAAGGAAAAACAAATAAAAGCCACAATGAGATATCACAATGGTTATTGTCAAAAAGACAAAAAATAATAAGTGTTAGTGACAATATGTAGAAAAGGAACCCCTTGCACAACTGCTAATGGGAATGTAAATTAGTAAAGCCATTATGGAAAACAGTATAGAGGTCCTTCAAAAAAGTAAAAATAAAACTACCATAGGGTCCAGCAATCCCAGTATTGGGTATTTAGCCAAAGGAAATGAAATCAGTGTATCAAAGATATACCTATACTGTCATGCTTACCATAGCATTATTCACAGTAGCTAAGATAGGGAATCAAGCTAAGTGTCCATCAAGAGATAAATGGATAAAGAAAATGTGGTACATACACACAAACGAGTAGAGTAGTAGTCAGCCTTTAAAAAGAAGGAAATCCATCATGTATTAAAACATGGATGAACCTGGACAATATTATGTTAAGTGAAATAAGCCAGACACAGAGCGGAAAAAAATACCATGTGATCTCACGTATGGAATTTTAAAAAGTTGAACCCATAGAAACATGGAGTCCAGTGGTGGTTACTAGAGGCTGGCAGGGAGCTGAGGGACTGGGGAGAGGTTGGTCAAAAGATACAAAATTTCAGTTACCTAGGAGGAACAAGTTCAAGAGATCTATTGTACAAAATGATAACTAGTTAATAAAAATGTATTCTTGAAAATTGCTAAGAGTGGATTTTAAGTTGTCTCTATAAAAAATGTTAAGTATGTGGTAATGCATATACTAATTAGCTTGAATTAACCATTCCATTTATATATATATATATTGAAATATATATATATTTCAAAACACTATGTTATACACAATCAATATATATAATTTTGGTTAATTAAAAATGAATTAATTTATAAAAAGAAATGTAAGTGCCACCCCAGACCTCCTGAGCCAGAAATTCTATGGGTAAAGCCCAAGAATCTGTGTTTTGCAAACCCTTTGGGTGATTCTGATATATGTTTAAATTCCAGGCAACACTGTTCACTTTTTCCAGTTTTGTGACAAGAATGCAGAGGTACTAGACAGTAAAGTCAGAAGGAACCTCAGATCTCCTGATTTCCCTAAGAATATCCCACTGCCATTTAAGTTACCTTGACTTTGTTATGCCTCAAGACAAAATAAATTTTTAGTGAACATCTTCTATGTGATATATATGATATACAAAGTCTGCCTTCATGGAGATACATTTGCAAAGAGGAGGCAGGCAACAAACAAAAAATATGCAGACTATAATATATTTAATAAATACATACATACTTGAATATATTTAATAAATATATATATACACAAGAATATATTTAACAGAATGTTAAAGAGTGCTCATGCCATAAAGACAAATAAAGCAGAGTGAAGGGAAAATTAAGCACAGAGGGTAGAATCTTAGAGTTGTCCCTTAGAGAGACCCTCTCTGTAAAGATAATTTCATGTTTGTTGTTCCAGAGTTACATACTCTCAGCCTGTATCTTGGTTAACTCAATTCAATTGCAAGATACTTTTACCCTGTACTGTGTGTTCCAGGTAATAGGGAATATAGTGATAATACTGTACTGTCTCTCCACCATCCAACACCCATTTTTGTGATGATAAATTATATCATTTTTTAGTATATGTTTGAAAAATCTTTAAGAACAAATTGCCATGCAAAACTGAGGAATGGTCACATCTCCTAGATCAGACAGTTGTCAGTGGCAACAAACAGGCTGCTGTCAGCTCCCGAGGATCTGAAGGCAAATTGCAGATGTCCTGTGATGGCCAGCTCCTTACCAGAACCTACCTCTCAAGGGGATGCACAGTTGAAGGACAACACTACCTGGTTTGAATAACCAGCATGAATAATCCTGACTTAATGAGTCAAAGCATCCTACGTTCTTCGTTCTCACACTGCTAAAAGCCTGAGATTGGGTAATTTATTTTAAAAAAGAGGTTTAATTGACCCACAGTTCTGCATGGCTGGAGAGGCCTCAGGAAACTTAAAATTATGGTGGAAGGTGAAGGGGAATCAAGGCACCTTCTTCACAAGGCAGCAGGAAGGAGCAATGCTGAGCAAAGTGGAAAGAGACCCTGACAAAACCTTCAGATTTCATGAGAACAGCATGAGGGAGAATGCCCCCATGATTCAATTACCTACACTTGGTCTCTCCTGGGTGGGGATTATGGGGATTAAAATTCAAGATGAGATTTGGGTGGGGATACAAAGCCTAACCATATGACCATGACACATAAAAAAAAAAAAAATTGCAAGATACCAGTACAGCATCAAGCACGTTTCACCTGATTACTAGAACACGGTAGCTTCATCTTATGCAGATAGACAGTGTCAAGACTCTACTTCATGCGTACCTGACTTCCAAACTTGCACCTCACAAGGGCACTATTTTATTTTACAGATGAGTAAACTCAAGCCCAAGAGACATTAAGTGACTTGTGAAGTTTCAAAGTTCGAGGTGCCCTTATCAGCCATTGTTTTACATAGTAATGAAAAAGGATCATACCAAGGGAAAAACATACATGTAATTAATTGAAAGTTGTCACTGTGTGGGAGTTTCCAGGTTGAACGTATGTTCTTATTAGGATGTTTAAAATAGTATTTAATGAAATGCTGTGAGAAGGCTAGATTGTTGTCCTGTAGTGCCCTGGGAGTATAAAAAAGTTGCCCCTAATGTTTCTATGCTTACTGATCTAGTGCAGTGTGATTGGAGAGGCCCAAATAGAAGCATGGTTTATGCTAAAAACAAGAAATAAATAAATTAGGAGAAAGGGAAACCCTCTAACCTTGATGGTCATTTTCTTTAGGTGGAAGTTAAAGAATCTCTAAAGATTGCAATTTTTTTAATAAGCAAGCTGGATTTCATCTTGGGGGTTAAGTGGTGGGAGGGGGGAACTTAAGGAAACCTTTGTCTTTAAAAGGATCTTGGTGTTTCAGAAGCTATGAAGAGCTATGAAGCAGAGCACAGAGGACATCTAGAGCATGGTAAACAGGAGCAAATACACAAACTACGAATTGGGCAATCTGGGTTTTAGACCTCACTGGAACCTAAGAATCCTAGCAAAGGCGTTAGCAAAATCATGCAAACTCCTTCAGGTTCAGTTTTTCCAAGTGCTAAGTAGGAACAAGTCTTACTCTTTCATTTCTCAATGCTATTTTGAAAATTAAATGAAGTAATTATATGTGAAAACATTATGACACTTGAAGGCAATATACATACATGTTACTACCTCAATTAAGCAGGTGACCTGCCACCAAGAGGATGTAGTGCCAAAGGGAGGAGCCACCAGCAGAAGAAGACCAGGAGTGGCAGGTGTCTGACACAGGGAGGGCTCTGGTAGCAGAGAAGGAATGGGAGAGTAACCCAGGGAGGGGGTCAGAGAAAGCCCATGGCCTGGAGTGTGTGACCTTGAGAAAATCAATACAGAAAAAACCAAATGAAAATACAGAGGCCAGTAGTCAGCAGCAAGAGCCACCCCGAAAGAGAAATGAAAAAGGTAGCCTAGACCAGATATTCCTGATCAGAAATTTGCAGTGCAACCAAAATGTGTGTGCACTTTTCAGGCTCTGTTGGCCCTGAGTGAGGTGTGTCATCTGAGGCCAAGGCCCCTTCAGGTGAATAGTTAGTCCCATCTGGAGGTGATGGGAGTCAGTGACAGATCATCAGGCATTATATTCTCATAAGGAACCCACAATCTAGATCCTTCCCCTGCACAGTTCACAACAGGGTTCGTGCTTGTATTAGTCCATTCTCACACTACTATAAAGAACTATCTGAGACTGGATTATTTATGAAGAAAAGAGGTTTAGTTGACTCACAGTTCCATGGGATTAACAGGAAGCATGACTGGGAGGCCTCAGGAAACTTACAATCATGTTGGAAGGTGAGGAGGAAGCAAGTTATGTCTTCTCATGGTGGCAGGAAAGACAGAGAGCACAAGGGGAAAGTGTCATGCACTTTTAAACCACCAGGTCTCATGAGAACTCATTATTATGAGAATAGCAAGGTGAAAGTCCACCCCCATGATTCCGGCACTTTCCACTAGGACCCTCCCCCAACACATGGAGATTACAATTCAAGATGAGATTTGGGTGAGTACACAGAGCCAAACCATATCAGGTGTCATGGGACTAGCAGGGTTTGAGTGTCCAGATAAGAAAAAAAAGGTAAGATGGAGAGGTGGCGAGGTAATCCCTCTTCTCTGGTATTTTTTTTCTGAGGTCATTGTGGTCAAATCTGACACCCATAGAAATGAAAGGGTAATGAGCTGCCTGCTCTGTTCCCTTTAATTCCTACCCCCAGAACGATAACTTGCAATGCAGTGAATCAGGGGAGTCAACACACTGCACCAAGAAAAGCAAGGCAATCAGTTAATGGGAAATGAAAGACAGCACAAGGAAGAAAGAAGGGAGGGAGGCGGGCCACACATCCTCCTGTGAGATAAGATTCCCTTCAGGGAAAACTAAATAGAGATGTAGAGATACTTCAGGGGTGACATAGAAGGAAGGGAGGACAAGGAGGGAAGATTCACTTTGCCTTTGTTCACCTTTATATTGTATTATCTCACTTGTTGCGACAAATGTACATTCCTTCTGTGATTTGGAACTCATGAGAGGAAAAACATTAAATACAAAGCAGTAATATACAATAGAGATACGTGCTAAAATTTGCATTGTGGTAATTACTTGGGACTGCGAATAAGGTTAAACACATCTGCAGTGTTAATGTGATTAGTGCTGCAAGTCTGTTTATATTAAGATCATGCTTTCACATAAGAATGACGCTGCAGGAATAAATAATTTAAATAAATGCAAATGAAATAACAGGTAAGAGAAAGTCTTATAGTAACCATGTAATTCTTCATTCCGTCTATGTATTTTAAGTTGAACTGTGTGAAATTACTTATATTTTACAGTAGAGGTATGATCTACAAAACTGTTATTTCATAGGATTCAATTTTATCTTTTTATCTAGATAGACCGACAGGTAGATATAGATAGTAGATACATACATACCAACATACATGCATATATATATGTGTGTGTATAGATATATATACACATACAAACATATATGTGTCATTTGAGACTTTTAATATTTGCTTAAAATTGTTTGTTTTGGTCCTACTTTCTGTTTCATTGATAAAGTATATTTACATAAAGATAATCCTGCCAGTTACATGCCTATCCACTTGCACTTTCTATCCTACATTTTATGTCTTCTAGGATTTATGGAAAACACAAGTTTCTGTGGACATGATTATGTTTTCCAAAAATAACACACTGTGACTTAAGAGGAGAAATGGAGCAAAGCCAAATCTATTGATAATAAATGACAATGTTAGAAAAAGACCAAACATAGCAATTCATCCTCCATTTAGTGATATTTTCAAAACTTAAATAAAATAGGCTCATAAATCCATTAGGAGGCCCTCCCCACTCCCACTGCTCCTATTTTGGGTTACTGAAGGATCAAATTCCAGACACGAAAGGCCTACGGCATTGCCAGGCCCCTTTCCAAATCTCCTGATCTACTGGACATTGAAATGACAGCAGCTGCTCCTATATTTTTCTCTGCCAATAGACTTTACCCTTTTATGTCTCTTGTGCAATATGTTCCTCTTGCAAATAACAGGAACTGTGCATAATGACAGTTGTGACCACACATCTCATTATACATAGACCACAGTCCCAATGAGCAAATTAGTGAATTAACCATACAACCTTAAAACAGATTAGCAGTAAAGAGACTATGTTTTCAGACCAAAGTTTGGAGATTTGTTACTTTGGAATATTATATCTTCCTCCATGATAAACATAAATATTATGTATGGAGCATTTACAGGAGTAAATACATACTATACTTTTTACTTAGCCTAAGCCATGAAGTAGGTATTATTATCCCATTTTAAAAACACAAAACCTGGAGCCTTTCAGTGATTTCTCATTAAAGGCAAACTAGGATTTAAACCAGACCAGTCTACATGGGAACCCTGCACTCTATGTTAGACTTTGACTTGGAGGTTAACTTCAGAACCGCTGGTGTTGGAACTGTTCGTGACCATTGAATGCAAAGTAAATAGGACATAGGAGGAGAAGAAAAGGTCAAAACCATAGCAAATTTTAACAGCAAAAACTTCAACAGGGTCTTAGCAAAAATTGTGGTAATGTCTACCAGTAGGAACCTCAAGAAAACCCCAAAAGGAAAATATTCTGTATTTGGTGCTTGAATGTGAAGAGGAGAGCAGCATTCTCGCACATTTCTTTTTGCCCATGTAAGTAGTAAGTAGACACATAGCTTCAATAAACACCAAAGGATGTGCAAATTAAACTGCTAGAGGTATTATCTTTTGACTATTCTTGGATAGTAGTAAGCTTTAGTTCCTTGAGTATGGAGCCCAATTCATTCATTTCTTTCTTATTCTTTCATGAAACATTTTACACAACTATGGCAGCTGTTGGGTAAATGTTTACATCTTGAATTGACTCTTCGTTTGTGATCAGTACCGTTGATCATTTCAGATGTTTAAATTTATTTAGTGAAAGAAGTCCATTTTTCTTCTTATTTAAAAAAATGAAAATAATAAAAATAATCCTTAAGGTTATTTGACCCTAAAAGAGGTATCTCTAACATTTACCAAAGTCAGTCTTTGTCTTGCTCTACTCAGGTTGTCATAGCAAAATACCACAGACTGGTGGTGTAAACAACAGAGATATATTTTCTCACAGCTCTGAAAGCAGAAAGTCTGAGAGCTCTCTTCCTGGCTTGCAGACAGCCGCCTTCTCACTGTGTCCTACAGGGCCATTCCTTTGTGTGTGTGCATGGAGAGAGAGAGGAAAGAGAGAACTGTATTCTCTCTCTCTCTCTCTCTCTCTCTCTCTCTCTCTCTCTCTCTCTCTCTCTCTCTCTCTCTGCCTTCTTATAAAGCATTAGGACCCACCCTTGTGACTTCATTTAACCTTACTTACTTCCTAAAAGTCCTGTCTTCAAGTGCAGTCACATTGTGAGTGAAGGCTTCAACATACGCATTTTGGAAGGGACGTGATTAGGTCCAGAGTCATCCTCTAACAACAGTATAGTCCAAGATGCCAGTAGTCACATGCTAGATGCAACATGAGCATCCAGAGACCAGTTCACCACCAACTGCAACATCTCAGAGAAACTGCCTGGCTACCCTTAATCCAATTATGGATTTTATGTCTAGACTAAAGCAAAGGCCCATTTAAACTAAGAAAGCTTGCCAAAATCAAAATTCTGAGGTTTGGACTTTCTTAAAGAACTGAGAAACTCAAGATTCCTTGGGACTCCAAACAAAACATACACTGTACACCTCCTTCTCCTACAAATACCTATGGAATGAAGGAGCCCCCTTCAAGTTCAAAACCCATGAACTTTGAGTACCTTATAAAACCACCAGACTCCTGACACTTCCCCAAGATACAAAGCATCCCTGGCCTGCGAACAGGGGGCATTTTGGCAGCAGGGGCTCTCCCAGAATCATTCTCATTTGCACGTCCCATTCCAGTGTGGTTCCTTCACATCTAGGGACATCTCAACCAGGAGGGAGTGGTGAGGGGGATGTGCTCTGAGATGGCTGAGTTTGTTCACAGTGGACACTCCTGTGCACCAGTCAGGGTTCAGGCAAAGAAGCAGAACCAATCGAAGATAAATACTAAGGCGCTTATTTCAAAGAACTGGTGTATGTGATTGTGGGGTAACACTAGACAAATCTGAAGTCCAGGGACCAGGCCTCCAGCAGGTGTAAGCTGGGATTCCAGGATATGGCCTGAAGTTGCTGTCCACCTGAAGGATTTCTTCTTCACCAGGAAATCCTCAGCCTGCTTTTCAGGACTTCCAACTGATAGAATCAGGCTCGCCCAAATGACCTAAGATCATCTTCCTTATAATGAACCTTAATCACCTACAAAATACCTTCAGGGCAACACCTACATGAGCATTTGATTGAATAACTGGGGCTGTAGCCTAACTAAGTTTATACATCCAAAGACCACCACAGCCTGTATACAGTCCCATGACACTGCTGAAGGCTACCAGGCCCCAAGCCAAAAACTGGAGCCACATAGAGATGATAAAGGCCTCCTAGTTAGATCCTGAGAAGCAACAAGAAAAGCCACAGTCATAGCCCTGGGATTTGGCACAACCACCAATAATCACACAAGACTCCCACCATCGCCAGCAAAACCTGCAGGATACTTACCATTGGGCTATTGTAAGGGTTAAGTGGAAGAAATTTTTTAAAATACAGAGAAAACCAAAGTTTTACATACATATAAAGGAGTGCTGTTTTTACTATTATTATTTTTTGCTATCAGAGAATGTTCACTTTTCATCTAGAACCTAGAAATATCCTCACAAGTACACAAGGGTATTAGGCAGTATCGTCTCCATAACAGTAAACTCTTTTTCTATTGTTGAGTTCCATATATTTCTTACTTTTAACCAGTATCACTCAATCTAATCCATATCAGTATCTTAATCGTAGGACAGTAGCCATCTCTTTTAGCATATGTTTCTCTCAATGGATGAAGAGTATGCATACAATCAAGAAAAAAAAATCCAGAGTAAAATATGTCATTAATGCACATTTTTAAACCCAAAATGTTTTGCTGCTCATCAAACAAGCAAGCAGCTCCTCACAATTCTGCTATCCTGGCTGCAAGAATATGTGAAAATCTCTCCTAGGGGAACTCACGCAACTTGCACAGGATTCATTTTCATTCCAGCATGTACAGTCCCAGAAATTTAATAGGATTTCAGGCCATCTTCTTGCTTTCTAACTGTGGTAAGAACACTTAGCATGAGATCCACCCTCTTGAGAAATCTTTAAGTGAACAATGCAGTGCTAAAAGGACAATGTTGTACAACGAACCTCTAGAACTTACTCATCTTGCATAACTGAAACTTCAGACCTGTTGAACAGCAACTTCCCACTTCCTCCTCCCCGTAGACCTTGAAAAGCATCATTTTACCCTCTTTCTATGAGTTTGATAATTTTAGATACCTCATATAAGTGGAATGATGCTGTATTTGTCCTTCTGTGTCAGGTTTATTTCACTGATCACGATATCCTCCAGATTCATTTGGATTGTAGCACAGGGGTGTCCAATATTTTGGCTTCCCTGGGCCACCTTGGAAGAAGAAAAATTGTTTTGGGTGACACATAAAATACACTAACACTAACGATAACTGATGAGCTTTACAAAAATTGTAAAAAAAAAAAAATCTCATGATGTTTAAGAAAGTTTATGAATTTGTGTTGGGCTGCATTCGTAGCTGTCCTGGGCTGCAGGTTAGACAGGCTTGTTTTAGCAAATGGCAAGATTTCCTCCTTTTTTAAGGCTAAGTAATATTCTATTTTGTGTATATTTTCATATAGTGTGAGTGTGTACTACATTTTCTTCATTCATTCATCAGTCAACAGACAATTAGGTTGTTTCCCTATCTTAGCTATTGTGAATAATGTTTAGGCCATGATCTTACCACTACCTAGTATCCTATACTAGTACTTACACTAATACCCCAAATCATAAATACTTTAATGAACAAAAATTGTTATGCTTATATTTTCTGCTACATAGATTTTTATACATGCAAACTTAATCAATCTCTCTAAAATAGCAACTGTCAGGAGAAAGCAAAAAGCAGAATCCCAAATCATTTTTTCTACTAATACACACCAGTGGACTTCAAGCAAGAATCAAGCTGCCTCTGTGCATGGGATCATCTCCACAGGGTGCAGAGATTAATACTAAGAATGAAGAGTAACAGAGACATTTGGCCTTAAACTTGCTATTTTTATATCATGTATCTTCCCATCCAGAAACTTAAAGCAACATCAACATATAAATTTAAACATACAGAATCAATATGAAAATATCATCAGAATGTATTTTTATTAAACTAAAAAGCTAATTCACTCAACAGTTTCTAAATATCAAAATAACATACTCTATACACCATGGAATACTATGCAGCCATCAAAAAGAGTAAGATTTTTATCCTCTGCAGGAACATGGATGGAGCTAGAGGCCATTATCCTTAGCAAACTTAGGCAGGAACAGAAAACCAAATGCTGCATGTTCTCACTTGTAAGTGGGAGCTAAATGATGGGAACACATGGACACATAGAGGGGAACAACAGACACTGAGGCCTATAGAAGGATAGATGGTGGGAGAAGGGAGGGGATCAGGAAGAATAACTAATGGGTACTAGGCTATATACTTGGGTGATGAAATAATCTATACAACAAACCTCTCCATGACAAAAGTTTACGTATGTAACAAACCTGCACATGAACCCCTGAAAATAAAAATTAAATTTAAAAAAAATTAAAATAAAAATTAAATTTAAAAAAAATATTCATTGGCCATTCATGGATTACATTGTCATATTTTTGTTAATACAATCATGTCAACCATGCTATGAAAATTATATATATAGTGGTTAAAATGGTCTAGAATCCTGAGAAAAGTCAATAATTGAAAGTTACCGATAGGACATGCATGTCTGAGTCTCGCCTTCCTGCTCATACTCCCCGCATCATACTTCCTATGTGGGCCCACATTTCTCTGCTTTCTGTTGCACATTCTAACAGCCAGTAACAGATTTCCCTAAAATACATTATGTCTGCATCTTTTCGGTTCAGTTCAAACTGTTGGTTATGGGGGCGGCAGTGAAGGGAATAAAAAGAAGCTCTCTTAACAAAAGAATTCTGATAAGAGATATATTCTCTAGTGAATCATCCTCTGAATGTTAACCATCACCGTTATGAGTAATACACACATCATTATAGGCTATTTACCCTGTAATCTCTTTATTTTCCATCTTTAAAAGTACCCTATTGTGGTATAGGAGTAGTCTCTTGGAGCAATTTTATGGGGCAGCAAATCTTTGAGAACAATTTTCTATATTCAGAATTAAAACACGCTTCACTCTTTTTAACAATGGCTCTAACAGGATAAAAGCTTGATTCTAAAACCACAGGAGTCATTCATTTTATCTTCTTTGTGTCTGTCCTAAAGTAATTTTTCCCCTGTGAAAATCACATGAGCTCTCTGATTTTTTTCCATTTCATATTTATGTTGACAGCATGCTATTTAAAAAAAAAAAAAAATCCTTTGACGACTATTGCCATCAAAACAATAGCAACAACAAAACTCTATGTGTCTTATGAGAAATAATTTAAACAACACTTCTCAGGTAACTGAACTATCTTTACTGGAAATTAATTGTGATTAATAGTTTAATTCGGTCCTGTGAATTTTATTGGTAAGAGGGCCACTTACCTAATTTTCTTTTCTCTAGCGAAAAAAAAATTGTCTGTATTCATTCTTTCTTTCTCATATATCACAAGGTTATTCAGCTCTCCCTATGAAACTATCCAGTTGGTCACTGTAACATAAATTATCTAATTAAGACTTGATATGTATTTCATATCAAGAAAGGATGGCACTGAAACTTAGCAGAGTCTTACTAAATAATGAGTAAATGTCAAATCCAGCAAAAATTTTGAAGGCTCCATCTTTAGCGTGGGAATTGTTAAATATCACTACTTATTGACATTGTCAAGAACTGTGAAGGGCCTGAAATTTTTACCCTACTTGTAAACTAACAAATTAGCCTGCCACAGTTTCATGGATGTTGGCAGAAGACATGATACTGCTGGGTCAGAGACAATGGGCAGTTTATTACTCACAGCAATTGCATTAACTAAAGTATTAGCCTTTTTGATGGTCTCCTGAATCCCAGTTCCCACAAGATGATGCAAAAAGGTTCAGGTGGCACCTGTACATGAAGTAAGTTGTATCACAGGAGGGAAACTACAAGTTTGGGGAGCCCCAATGTTTTATAATAGGCAATAATCCAGCCTGACATTTCCCCCAGAAAAAGACATTATCTTTTTTGTACTGGAATAAACAAATCTTCCTTTGGCTTCAGAGGAAGACCTTTGAAGGCCTATGTTTCTTGACATATCCTCAGAAAGATAATCCAGAACAAGGTAGTCATTGCCTTTGCTCACAACACATGCAGAAAGGCAAAAGACTCATGGAGAACAGTCTATCAGTAAACGTTCTTCATTTTCTCTCTAAATCTACATCGGTTTAGATTTTTAAAAAATACTTTAAATTGTTATACTTGTTGGGACCAGTGGGTTATAATAAAGTTATGAAAGTTTTTAAAAAAGAAATAGTAATTTCCTTATCTCACACTTATACCTATAGCATACATTGACAATCACATTTAGCTTTATAGTATTTTTACATTTTTATTTTATAAAGGATTATCATTTCCCCATGTCAGGACCAGGCTAAATAATTAAAGTACTTTGATTCAACAGGTAATGATTAACAATCAAAAACGTGCAGGGCAAGATGAGACATCTGTACTTTATTTTGTGTTCCATTCTGTGTATACCGGAGTGAGCTGCTGCATCCATTTTTCATAGTTTTATTCATTAATATTTACTGAGTACCTGCTGTGTGCCTGGCATTTCACAAGGCTCCAAAGACACAAAAGTAAATAAGCTTCCTCTTCTCGACTCAGTATAATCTTATAGAGGAGCGACAAAAGCAAGGAAATGAGAGATGAAATAGAGGTACGCAGAGGATGCTAACAGACAGAGTGAAGTGGCTTCCAACTCAGGCTGGGCAGGATGGTGGGGAAGAGCATGTAAGGCTTCCTAGATAAATTCTTTTTTTTTTTTTTTTTTTTTTTTTTTTTGAGACGGAGTCTCGCTCTGTCACCCAGGCTGGAGTGCTGTGGCCGGATCTCAGCTCACTGCAAGCTCCGCCTCCCGGGTTCACGCCATTCTCCTGTCTCAGCCTCCCGGGTAGCTGGGACTACAGGCGCCGCCACGTCGCCCGGCTAGTTTTTTGTAGTTTTTAGTAGAGACGGGGTTTCACCGTGTTAGCCAGGATGGTCTCGATCTCCTGACCTCGTGATCCGCCCGTCTCGGCCTCCCAAAGTGCTGGGATTACAGGCGCGAGCCACCGCGCCCGGTCCCTAGATAAATTCTTAAAGAAAAAAATGGTAATTACCATGGTAGGAGTTGAAGTTCAATTAAGTGTGAGGGCGAGCCTTCCTAGTCAAGAAAGAAGCCCAAGCCACAGCTCAGAGAACCTACTTTTTCTGGAAACTGCGTGTAGTTTCTAAGAGGGCCATTAGAGCAGAGGGTGTCAGGATGGTACTAGAAAGCTGAGGCTGGAGAAGCACATTTCGAACCACAAAGAGTCCTTAGGAGAAGGAGGTGTGTGTGTGTATGTGTGTGTGTATTTTAAAGACGAAGGAATTAATTGTGAAGCAGGGGTATTCTCCATTCTCTTATATCAGCATCTTCCTGGTGCCTTCCTTCTATGACTCTGTACTTTTGTCTCCCATGAGACCCATTTGAGTTGCTTCACTCATCTCTATCAAGGTTCTTCTATGATCATTTCATAGAATTTATATTTGGAAAGAGCTGTCTACAAAAAAAAATAGCATTTACTCTAAAAGTACAATACATTTGCACAAGTCAGAAACTTATGTGACTGAAGATCAAAAGTTATAATCAATTAGATGATGCTAGCAACCTGAGCTGTGTGTGGTGTGTGTTCCAAGAAGAGCAAACAGAAACTTACATCAGACAGCCTTGTTATACTAGTTATTTTTCTTAAAAAAAAAGTTTTTTTGAGACAGGTTCTCCCTCTGTTGCCCAGGCTGGAGTGCAGTGGTGTGATCTCAGCTCACTATAGCCTCAACCCCCTCCTGGGCTCAAGCAGTCCTCCTGCCTGAGCTTCCCAAGTAGCTGAGACCAAGGCATATGCCACCATGTCAACTAATTTTTGTATTTTTTGTAGAGATGAGGTCTCACCATGTTGCCCAGGCTGGTTTCAAACTCCTGAGCTCAAGCGATCCTCCCACCTTGGCCTCCCAAAGTGCTAGGATTACAAGTGATAGCCACTGCACCCAGTGTCCTTTAAATTTTTTAACAAAGATAGTTTATGAACCACTTCAAACCCATTCACTGTCATGACCCCTTTTGATTCCAGGCTGAAGTGTTAATGAACACCCAAATGGTAGCTAATAAAGGAGATTGGTACCACTCTGTCCAGAGAAAGCCACTTTAAATTGAGGCTCTGCAGGACTGAATGAAGTTAAGACTGAGAGAAGTTATACCCAGGGTATGATTCTTTTAGTCTTAGTCTTGAAAAATTACAAATGACCATTCATTTCAACTTCAACTGCTTTTGTACTTAGAAAAATCTCATAATTCAAACTATTTTCCTAAATTTCTTTCTAGTGTTATTTAATGCTTATCTATTTCCTTATTTTTTCAAATTTGATAGAGGTATAGAGACTTGCATGCAGGCTTAGAGACAAAAAGACTCAAACAAACATAAACTGTTTCTGTCTTTGATGTAGTTAAGATTTAGAAAAACTTAATTTATATGATTTACCAATTTGCATTAAGTCAGTGTTATTAATTATGTAAACATACATGGTTTGCATTAAAATACTCTTATCTTCTACTGCAGTAGTGAGAGCACAGGGTGAATTTAGGAACATTAGCCAACCCATTGTCATCAATGTAATCCAAGAACATTGCAAATGGTTTATCAATCATAACTTCTATTCAAGATTTAACTTTCTATTCTATTAAATGGTTATTACCCATAAAACAAAACAGAAACACTAATGTTTCTGACTTTCACAATTATGAAACAAAAGTAACACATAAAGAGATAACAAATGTTTGGGAAAAAATATTCTCATAGTCAAGTACATACGAAATACAAATAATTCAGATTATGCTGTGCTCTTGAAAATCTTGTAACTGTGTGGCATTAAAAAAAAAAAAGCATGATGCTTGCCTTGCACCTTTGCCTGTAAAATATGCTTTTATTTGCAAAATATTGTCCTTTTCCCCAACCACCCAACCACTGTGCTATGTGACAGTGTTAACCTTTGGGGGTCAGTGAAGAGTTTTGAGCTGGTAGCGTGAGTTCCACCGTTACTGTGTGTGTACTTCAGTGTCCTCATCTAAGAATGAGGATAAGAGCACCTCTCCTATAGACCTATCAGGTAGATTAAGTAAATTGACATTGTAAATTGACAGATTAAGTAAATCTGACACTGTTAGTGCTCACTAACCTTTCAGTATTATCATGAGCCCAGCACTCTGCTACTTGATATGTGATTATATTTGACCCAAAGTAAGCTGGTAAGTGCTAGGACTGGCCTTGGCATCTATACTCTCAGCCTTTTCCCTATCCTGTAGGGTTCCATCAGAACATGGACCAGAATATTGTAAAGTAGCAGTTATTCTAAACATACTTTTTTTAGCCAAAACCATTAGTATTTAATATGAAAAATAATTTATAAAAATATATCTCAAATATATTCTTCCAATTAATTAAAAATTAAAGACTAATAAGGGGTTAAGATGACAATTTTTATTGTTGCCTGCTGGTAGAGTGGTACCATGGCTAATAAGAGTTGCTAAACCCACCTAGAAAAGTGTTCTCCTAAAACATTAGGAATGTCAAGAAAAGTCCTTCTTTCTCCTACAATCTTGACTCCATTTTCATGAATCTCAGATCTCTTACTTTCTATTGGGATGGTTACAATACAGTAGAAATATATTGCAATATCCAGTCCAGGAGGTGTTACTAACTAGAAAATTGTTTAGATTTCAGATTTCTAGGCTCTGAAATTATTGCATGGTTTATTCACTGTATAATTCAGACCTTAGAATCATGATCTTAACTGCAATAAATAATTATAGATTTTTCTCAGTAAGAATAAACTTTCTCAATTCCCTACCATACCCAACCCTTCTGGCCCCATTCTTACATAGATCTATGTCCGCAATTCTCAGCTATCCTATTGGATGCTAGAGGATTACTAATTTGCTGCAGAAAATGGAGAATTGTTACTAAATCTTGGGAAACGCAAATAAAACCAGAAGCTTCTTTTTATCTCTGTACTAGTCTTGCATTAAAAAAATGTTTGATCTAGGGATAAATTGTTACCCATCAGATATAGTATGGTGGAAACAGAGTTGAAAACAGCTACTTGGTAGTCCCATTGAGTGAGCTTCCAAACCATAAATCTGATCCAATCACTCACTTTCTTAAAATCATTCAAAAGTTTCCTATCACCTATTAGAAAAAATTATCCAATCTGTTTGGTAGAGTATAACAAACTTTCCATGACTGGTTCCCTCTCCATTCCCAATCTCATCTGCTTCTACTTGCCATTTGGATTTGGGCCTAATTCATAATGGTGAAACATAAAAATTTTAAAGCCATGACCATGTGAGCATTGTAGCCTTATAAGAGTGACAAAGGGAGGTATTTACAAATATAAAAAGTCAAAATTTTGTTCCTGATGATCAGAATGCTTCCCAGATCTCTGAAAAATTAATCTAATCAGTTATCAGAAAGAAAAGCCCTAGGCAAACTTCTTCTTTAGTAATTCATTTTGATAATTATATATTAAACTTCTAGAAAGTAAGATGAAAATTCAGATCCTTATCAAGTTAAGCAAATTTTTTAACACATCTCGTTGAAGTCATTTCAGAAGTCCTTGGACTAAATGCAAGCTTAACCTTATATCTACCACAGAATAAAATTGTGCTACATTATATGAATGCCTGATAGTAAATTTTAAATAATTTCATGATGTTTCTCATGTGTAGTCTGAACTTTCTGCATACTGACTCCTCTGTAAATGTACGTAACATTCAAAATTTCTTTTGTAACAAATCTTTAAGTATATATTGTGCAGAGACGTCTCATTCTCATGAAAATGTGTTTTCTTGCATTCATTTAAATTTTTAGAAAAGAATTGTAGCAAAATTTTCAAGTTTTTTCTTAATATATCATTTAAGGACTATAAACTTATATGTATTATTCTTGTTATTGATTTATAGGACATAAATGTGATGTTTCAGTAAATTTCTTTAAATAGCTCACTTTAGAGTTCAGATCTCTATCTAAACGGGGAACACTGTACTTCATCATCCTAAATAGTTCCTTGATTATTAAAACTCTCTAATAATATGTTCAGAAATGAAAACAAAGATACTTCAATATAATATTGTTTAGAACTGAGCCTTTGAAAATAGCAATGAAATATTTATAGTTTAAAAACTAAATACCTGAATTTTTCATTATGAAATATTTTCCCATTCCTCTTGTTAATCAACATTAGTAAATTTTTATTTCATGTATTCTCCCGTCTTTATATAATGTTTTCACTTAGATTATGCCATTTTAACATTTACCATTTTACTGTCTGTCACAGATTGCTTATAAACTTCATAATTATTCAAATGAATTATCTATTTGCTAATGATAAAGAATTCACCTAAGCTTGCAAAGAGATCGCAGTTGTAGAAAATTAGTATCTCACTAGGTAATTACTATAATTAAAATACAAGAGAAATTAAATGCAAGCAACAGAAACAAATAAATGCTTCATTGACTAAAATAAGATATATAAGACTATTTTTATTATGGAGAATTTATAAAATAGCTATTAAAATATAATTCCATTTGAATCCAATTAAACCATCTTCAAGACAAATCAAATTATTATAAACTACGTTATATTCACTATTTTTTAGTGTTTGGATATTGTTGCTAACCCACCAGTCTTTTTATAACTGTGGGCTGAGCACTACGTAACATTAAATGATATGCAGTTTTCCCATTCAAATATTTCGATCTAAGTTTTAAAGATATAAGTAAAGAATAGTTGCATGTCCACTTACGAGATAAACAAAAAAGAACCACAGCTTTGAGATGAAAGTCCCATTATTAATAGCAATACATTGATGTATTATATATATAATATATATATAATGTATGTATACATAATATTTATAATATATTATATATATAATGTATGAATGTTAGAGAAAGGAGAGGGAGGGAGTGAAGGGAGAAGGGGAATAAAAGCCTTTACAAATTAACATTTGGGTAATAGAATGTTTTTTAATTCCGTAAATCTCACAGATGAGGTTAAAGAAATCACAAATCTCCCACATAGTAAAGCAGCAAAAAGGAGAGTGAAAATAGACAAGATTAGAAAAGCACCAGATCAGTACAGCACTTGAATATATAATTAAGAAATGATCCAGAAAAAGAGAATAGAGGTGGAAAAGAGGGAGAGAACACGGAGAAATGGAAGGAAATAATTAACAAGAAATTATTTTAATAATTCCAAATATTTCTTGGAAATAAGAGACTTTGGTTCCTTAATTTAAAAAAAAAAAAATACAGCTTTTCATCATGAAGCCTAAAACACTGGAAACAAAGAGCAGTTTTTTAAAATTCTAAACAGGATAAAACCTAACTCTATTGTAATATACTATTATTCTGTACCATTATGTACTAACTCATTTAATACATGATTCTATTAGTAGAAACTATCCTGATTGCCATTGTACAGCTGAGGAACTTGAGGGAAAGAGTAAAGAACTTTCTGGATGTCACCAGCTAGTAAGTAGTGGAGCTGGAAGTCAAACCAAGTTTTTTTTTTTAGAGTTTATACTATTAGCCATTACACAATACAGGAATCCTTAATTTATGGTGAGAACCATGATAAATTCCCAATGAATTAAAGAGCTAAAGTTAGAAGAAATGTATGAAAGTATTAAGAAGAAAGTAGGAGAAAACATTTTAATATTACTGCAGTGAAGAAAGACTTGTTATCAAGACACAAAACCTAGAAAACACAAAGACAGATTTGACCACAAAAAATTAAATACTTTATGTAGGAAAAAAAAGAAATTAACTAAACAATGAAATGCAATTTTTTGTATTCAACTTGGAAAAAAGATTTTTAAAAATCTAATAATATTCTTATCTTTCTAATGTTAAGAAAGAAAGTACTTTTATATCCGTTAGGTGGGAATGTAAATTAGTGCAATGCAGTTTGACAGTTTACATCAGAAACCTAGTGCCATATAACAGCCATTAAATTAAAAAATAATTTTTTGACAATTTGAAGAATCAGAAATTGAATGTCATATTTAATCATTGTATGTAATTTTAAGCCAAATTATATAATTTCACAAACAAGTGCAAATACCTCCCAGAGTAAAGGCCAAGAAAATAATTGTTCCAACGTCCAAACCCACTAAGTTGTATTACATTAATTATGTTCAGTTTTTGTTACCAATTATACCTCAATGAAGCTGGAAGAAAAAAAATCCCTAGAAAAAGAAAAGATGTCATGAATTAATGTCTCCTGATTCATTTTGATTTTTATCTTGTTACAGACTGACTTTATCCCCCCAAAAATACATAGGTTGACTCCCCAAACCCACATATGACTGTATTTAAAGATAAGATATTTAAAGAGATAAGTAAGGTAAAATGAGGTCATATGGGTAGAACCTCATCTGATACAACTGGTGTTCTTATAAGAAAAAGAAACTAGGACACTGACATGCTCACACACAGAGGAAAGGCCATGTGAGGACACAACAAGAAGATGGCCATCTGCAAACCAAGGAAAGAGGCCTCAGAAGAAAGCAACCCTGCCAACACCTTGATCTTGGACTTCCTGCCTATAAAACTTCAAGAAAACAATTGTAGCTGAAGCTACCCAATCTGTGGCGTTTTATTATGGCAGCCCCAGCAGACTAAGACATAGCTTTACTTGTTTGAATTGTTTTTTGTTCTTCAGCAACACACTTCATGATTTTGAAGGTACGTGAACCAAGTCTTAATGCATTGAGTTGTGAAAATTAATATTACTTCTTCTCTGAAACTGTGCTGTATCCTAAAGTGATCCATGTGTTTAAAGGGCTTCTATAAGGAAACGTAGAACATGTTAAAGGCAATGCTTTGGCTTCTGTTTCCAGGAAACCTAGGTCTGACTTCTTCTGCACTGTCGTGCTAGGCAAATTGCTAAATACCTCTAGGCTTCCAATTTATTTTTTTCCCACATGTAAAGCGAAGATATGTGTATGAGTAAGGGTTTTCCAGAGAAATACAACCAGTAGGATACATATAGATGTATAAGAGGAAATCTATTATGGGAATTGGCTCACCTTATTATGGAGGCCAAGAAGTTCCATGATCTGCCATCTGCAAGCTGGAGACCTGAAGTAGTGTGACACAGTCCGAGTCTGAAGGCCTGAGAACCAGGAAAGCCAATGGTGTAAATCCCGTAGTCCAAAGGCCCAGAGCTCTGATGTCTGAGGGCAGAAGAAAATGGACGTTTCAGTTCAAACAGTTAGAAAATGTGCCATTCCTCCTTTTTCTGTTCTATCCAAATGGACTGGATGATGCCCGCCCATATTGGTGAGGGCAGATTTTCTTTACTTAGTCTACTGATTCAGATGCTAACCTTCCCTCAAATACCTACACAGACACACTCAGAAATAATGTTTCACCAGCTATCTGGGCATTCTTTAACCAATTCCTGTTGACACATAAAAGCCGTCACAATATGCAATCTCACTGTACAGAGTTGATATGAGGATTTTTAAAAATATGATTTCTAAGGTACTTAGTACTGGATCTACATGAAATATATGCTCAGTGAACAGTGGTTATTATATTATGGCTTTTCCACATCACTGTCTTTATGGATTAAAACCATTGATCTTCAGTCCCCATTTCTCAAATGTGCTGAACATGAGCCTGAACACCCCCAACAAATCTATTTAAGGTCACGAAGCTGAGACCCTGAGATCTCCAGAGGAATTTCAGAAGCACTCTAGGAGAGCACAATGATCAAACCATAACCATAATAGTCTGGTTTGACTTATAATGAAAACAAATTGAATAAAATTCAGATACAGTTTATAGAAAAGATGTTGGCAATAAGTCCTAGTATTTCTAAGCATAATTAATATATGTTGATTTTGTATCCTGCAACTTTAGTAAGTTTATGTATCACCTCTAAGAGTTTTTTGGTGGAGTCTTTAGATTTTTCTAAATACAAGATCATAACACCTTCAAACTAGGATACTTTGACTTCTTTTACAACTTGGATGCCCTTTATTTCTTTATTTTGCATAATTGCTCTGACTAGGACTTCTAGTACTATGTTGAATAAAAGTGGTAAAAGTGGGCATTCTTATTTTGTTCCAGTTCTTAGTGGAAAGGCTTTCAATTTTTCCCCATTCTGTATGAAATTCGCTGTGGGTTTGTCAAAAATAGCCCTTATTCAGTTGAGATATGTTCCCTTTACACCCAATTCATTGAGGGTTTTTATAATGAAGGGATGTGGAATTTTATCAAGTGCTTCTATAGCATCTATTAAAATGATCATCTAGTTTTAGTTTTAGTCCTTGATTTTGTTGATGTAATGTACCATGTTTATTGCTTGTTAAACCATCCTTGCATCCTGAGGAGGAATCCCACTTGATTAAGGTGAATGATGTCTTTAATGTGTTGTTTAATTCTATTTGCTACTATTTTGTTGAGAATTTTTGAATCTATGTTCATCAGAGATATTGGCCTGTAGTTTTCTCTTTTTTTCTATCTTTATCTAGTTTTAGTATCAGAGTCATACTTGCCTCATAGAGTAGGTTTGGAAATATTATCTCCTCTTCAATTTTTTGAAATAGTTTGAGTAAAACTGGTATTAGTTCTTTACATATTAGGCAAAAGTTAGCAGTGATTCCACTAGGTCCTGGGCTTTTCGTTGGTGGAAGACTTTTATTACTCCTTCAATCTCATTACTCATATGGCCTGTCAGCAGTTTTTCTATACATGAACAGCAAACAATCTGAAAAAAAAAAAAAAAAAGACAGCAATTTCATTCACAATGGCTATGAAATATAAAGAAAACAATTTCATTTACAACAGCTATTAATACAAATATAATACCTAAGAATAAATTTAATCAAAGAAGTCAAACATCTTTACAACAAGGAACACTACAAAATACTGATGAAAGAAATTGAAGAGTAAAAAAAAATTGAAAGATATTCCATGTTCATGGATTGGAAGAATAAATATTGTTCAAATGTCCATACTACCCAAAGCAATCTACAGATTTGAAGCAATCCATATCAAAATACCAATAACATTCTTCACAGAAGTAGAAAAGACAATTCTAAAATTCACATGGTACCACAAAAGACCCCAAATAACGAAAGATATCCTGAGCAAAAAGAACAAAGCTGGAGACATCACACTATCCAATTTCAAATTAAACTACAGTGATATAGTAACAAAAACAGCATGGTACTGGCAAAAAACAGAAACACAGAACAATGGAAAGAGTTGAGAACCCAGACATAAATCCACGCGCTTAACAGCCAACTCATTTTTAACAAAGATGCAGACAGCATACCTTAAAGAAAGGACAGTCTGCTTAATAAATGGTGCCAAGAAAATGGTTATTTATACACAGAATTAAACTAGATTCCCATCTTTCACCACATATAAAACTCAAAATGGAGTAAAGATTTAAATTTAATACCTAAAACTTGAGACTCTTAAAAGAAAATATTGGGGAAATGCTACAGGACATTGGTCTGGACAAAGATTTTGGGGAGTAAGACCACAAAAGTACAGGAAACAAAAGCAAAATAGACACATGGTATTATATCATGCTAAAAAGCTTCTGCACAGCAAAGGGAAAAAAAGCTAACAAATCAATGGGATGACCTAAAGAATGGGAGAAGATATTCCTAAACTATTGATTTGAGTAAGAATTAATAACCAGAATATACAAATAACTTAAACAACTCAGTAGCAAAAAAAGCAAAATGTAACAATAAGCAAACTCCTGAATAGACATTTCTCAAAATAAGATATACAAGTGGCAAACAGATACATGTATATATATATATATATATATATATATATATATATATATATAAGCTCAACATAACTAATCATTAGAGAAATGCAGATCACAACTACAATGGGATATCATCTCACCCCATTTAGACTGTTATTATCAAAAAGACAAAAAATAACATGCCGTCAAAGATGTGGAAAAGCGGAACGCTCACATAGTGTTGGTGAGAATGTTAAGTAGTACAGCTATTATGGAAAATAAAATGGAGATTTCTCAAAAAAAAAACAAAAGTAGAACTGTCATATGATCCAGCAATCCCATTCTAGGTACATATCCAAAAGAAAGGAAATTAGTATGTCAAAGAGATATTTGCATTCCCATGTTTATTGCAGCACCATTTACAATAGCCAAGATATAGAATCAACCTATGTCCATAAACAGATGAATGGATAAAGAAAATGTACATATACATGATGGAATGCTATTCAGCCATAAGAAAGAATGAGATCCTGTCATTTCCAGTGATATGGATGGAACTAGGGTCATTATGTTAAGTGAAATAAGCCAGGCACAAAAAGACAACTATACAAGTTCTCACTCATATGTGAGAGCTGAAAAAGTGGATCTCATGGAGATAGAGAGTAGAATGGTGGTTTCTAGAGGTTGGGAAGGGAAAGGGGGAAAAGGAGATGAAGTGAAGTTAGTTAATGGAAGCAAAAATACAGTTAGAAGGAATAAGTTTCAATATTCCATAATATAGTAGATATTATAGTTAACAATAATTTATTGTATTTTTCAAAATAGCTGGAAGAGAAGGACTCCACCACACAAAAAGAGATAAATGTTTGAGATGATGAATATCCCAATTACCCTGACTTGATCATTACACATTCTATACATGTTTCAGAACATCATGTGTTCTCTCAAAATATATGCAACTGTAATCGATTAATAAAAAATATACAAATATACATTTAAATAATAAGTTTATTTATTACAAGATATTGTAGAGAGCCCTGGGTTGCTTCTACTTCCGGTCTGGTTTTCACATTTACTTAACTGCCCAATTATTAGATACTCTGTATGTATTAGTCAATTTTCACAATGCTATAAAGACATACCCAAGACTGGGTAAGTTATAGAGAGAAGAGATTTAATTGACTCACAGTTTTCCATGGCTGCGGAGGCCTCAGGAAAGTTACAATCATGGCGGAAGGGAAAGAGTCACGTCTTCCATGACCACAGTCAAGAGAGAGCAAATGAGCAAAACAGGAACTTGCCAAACACTTATAAAACCATTAGCTCTCATGAGAACTCACCCACTATCACAAGAACAGCATAGAGGAAACGAACCCCACAATCCAGTCACCTCCTATCAAGTCTCTCCCTCAACACCTGGGGATTACAATTCAAGATGAGATTTGGGTAAGGACATAAAGCCTAACCATATCACCATAAGAAGCTTCTGGCCCCCAACTCATTGCAGTCAGAGCCCGTGGAATAAATGGGCTGTCTTCTGTATGCAAGTCCTTCCTTCCATTCTGTCCTCCACCCTCCATCCATGCTTACGTCTGCAGCCTGCCCGCTCCTTTTTCCTCTAATGACTAGAAGCTACTTGTTAAAGGATGACAGGGTCTCCTCTGTGTCTATCTAGGCCCAACTGTTAATGCTTTGACTCTGGGCTGCTTGTGTCCTCATCAGATGACTTTGTTACTTATTTAACACATTGTTTGTTGTTTTGTTTTGTTATTTATAGGGACAATACCCTTTTATCTCCCCCAGATTCTAACAAAGTAATAAAACACATACATTCAAACTATTAAATAGCTTTACCAGGACCACTGTCTTTTACTAATTAATACTGCAAGTTTTATGCTTTGGGATCTTTCTGACTTTCTACAAAAACAATTTCCTTCATAGTGTATATCAAGAATAAAATCAGTGTTATTAAGATAAAAATTCAGAGGTTAGCCAAAAGGGAACCCTTGTTGGTAACTGTGTGTAAGCAACAACACATTTCTTAATTCCTCAGGAAGGAGAAGATATTCACTATGTGCTGTCAGTCTCCATTTTTTCTTCCATTCATAATGTGAATCTTTGGTTTTGCATTTCAATTTGATTGTTGTTTTCTACTGAATTTGTGCTCCTTCTAGTTCATTACTAGTTTGGATTTTTATGACACAGCAGAGAAACTTCTTTTTAAGACTAGAGTAGTTTTGCTTTTATTGTGTGATAGTCTTGAGTTCCTGGAATTAGAGAGAGGGTCATATAATTTTGGCAGAATGAAGCGAATTTTTTAAATGGTCTCTGTAGCCAATATATTTTCTTATTGATGGAATGGGACTACATTTCCAGGGCGTGTATACATACCCTAGTGAGAAACTGGTGGGTGTGGTGGTACGAGTGTCATTTCAGAGTATACTTGAACTACAAGATAAATGTGATATTTTTTTCCCCCTAGATTGTCAACATTACCTAGATATATGGGTAGAAAATAGTATTTTCTATTAAAACAAACATGAATACACAATAGATTAGTAAAGGTAAGAAGACTTTTAAAATAAGTCAATAACCATTAGCAATTTTATTGCTTTTAAATTGTAGCATCCCTCAGATTCCAAAGGTACATATTGGCCTTATTTGTCTTTAGTGGGTGATCTGGAGGAAAAGTTTAGGGAACATTTAACTAGAGTCCTTGTATAGTGTGATGAGCAAGTCTGTTGCATCAGGTTTTTAATTTAAGCCACAAAGTTGATTTTTATTTTGTTTTGCTTCCATCAACACTGCCTAGGGGCATAATTCAAATGAACATTGAAAATGCTTAATTATTTCCCTCTTTTATTCTCATACTCATTGTTGCCAAAATCAGACAGCATTTACAAAACCTTCACGTATAGAGTACTGATTGAGGTATGCTATTTTTGTAATATGTATTAAATAGCATCATTTGTGAATTATCTGTAAAGAAATGGTTGCAGTAAGAAAAATCATAATTCAAATTCTAATTAGACTAGAACTTCTTCACAGAAGAGGTGAAGAAAGCGATGCTGACCTTGAGGGGGAAAATATTCTAAGTATGTCATAGTGAATGTCTTAGTCTTTTTTGTGTTGCTATAACAGAATGCCACAGACTAGGTAATTAATAAGAAAAGAAATGTATTTATTACAGTTCTGGAGACCGGGAAGTCCAATACTGAGGGGCCCACATCTAGTGAGGTCCTTCTTCTTGCATCATCCTCTGGTGGAAGGCTGAGGGGCAAGACGGGATGAGACAGCAAGAAGGAGCAGAACTCACTTTTATAGCAAAGCCACTTCTGTGATAACCCACTTCTGTGGCAATGAAATTAACATATTCATGATGATAGAGCCCTCATGACCTAATTACCTCTTATTAGGCCCCAGTGCCCAACACTGTTGCATTGAAAATTAAGCTCTCAACACATGAACTTTGGAGGACAAATTTGAACCATACCAGTGAGGGACAGCATATTGAGATGGTGGAGAAAGCATAGGTGTTCAGCAAAAAAAAAGTGCAAGAATATCACCCCTTTAGGGCAGAAAAAAAAAATTAACATTTATTGCATATCTGTCATACTAGGTGTCTTCTATATGTTGTTTCATTTAAATCCTGAAAATACCTTGGGAAACTATATTTTCCCCATGCAGAAAAAATGAGGCTCCAGAAGGCGTGGAAGAACTCAAGTCTGTCTGTTTCAAAAGCCCATGGTAGTGGGGGAGTTTGCACACCGTGCAGGGGAAGCTATTTGTGATGATTGAAGTGATGTGTACAGTTTTATAACTTGCTCTTCTAAGCCCCGTTGGCTGTCTTCTGTGACCCGGCATAGCACTGGCTGTATGGATTCTCGATTTGATGTTTATTGTTGTCTGTGTTTGACCATCGTTCAGAACAGCATGTGTACTCTAGAAGTCATGCTTCCATACTTTGTCTTTCCTGTGGAGCCTTGAATTATTTTAATAGATGATTGTTAATCGCATGATTGACTTTTTACATCTAAGATTCTAGGATTTAAAAAACCGTGTTAATAGGCAAAGTCTATTTTGAATTTTCAACTTAAGCTTCAGTTCTCAGCCCACAAGTAGTGTGAATTAAAGATGCTTCAGCATTTGTTCTCTTTCAGATATGTCTAAAACTTTTTTAAAAAATAACAGGACAAAACCAAGGCCAGGAGCATTATCTTAATTTTAGACTTTCTAGCTGTCTTATGCTGATAAATGCCAGTATCTCCAATTACAGAAACTATGAATTATCATGTAGAGTCAATGGTAAGATGAGACAAAATCATCAAAACTTTTAAGTGCTTTTTCCCGTATCAGCTTAGTGTATCAGAACTTTGTCATTTCTTCATGCCAGAATGCCACCTCCTTAGGGAGCCTTTGCTGACCTCCCTAGTTACCAATCCTGCTTGGAGACCACCATGACATGATGGTAGCACTTAGCATGGATTAATTCATTGATTTAATACTCAAAAGGATCATAGAAGCTAAGTGCCACTATATCATCCAGAATTTTTAGACAAGGAAACTGAGAAACCAAGAGATGAAGTAATTCCATTAAGATGGGTTACAGGCTAGGAAGTAGCAGAGGCAACATATATACCTGGTGTTCTAGCTCCAGAGATCCTACCTCTAACCTCTAATCACTCCCTTAAACCCTCCCCTAGCCCCTCCTCTAGAGTCTCCCCCTGCTCCTCCCCCTTCCCTAATCCCTTCACTAGCTGCTCCCCTAACTCATCGCCTAGTTCCTCCCCTAACTCCTCCTGCAGCCCCTCCCCTAGTTATTTTCATGACTGCTTCTTTCCCTAGCCCCTCCATTAGCTCCTCTTTCCCTAGCCCCTACCTTAACTCCTTCCTTAGTCCCTCTAACTCCTCCCCAAGCCTCACCCCTAGATTCTCCCCTAACTCCTCCCCTAACTCCACTCCTAGTCTCTCCGTAGCTCCACTCCTACTCTGTCCCTAACTCCTCCTCTAGCTCCTCCCCATCCCCTCCCGTATCCCTCCTCTAGTCCCTCCTCTAGTCTCTCCCCAGCTCTTCCAGTCTCTCCCTAATTCCTCCTCTAGCTTCTCCCCAGTCTCATCTCCTTAGCTCCTCCCCTAGTCTCTCTCTAACTCTTCTCCTAGCCCCTCCCCTAGTCTCTCCCTAGCCCCTCCCATAACTCCTCCTTTAGCCCCTCCCCTAGTCTATCCCATAACTCCTCCCAGTCTCTCCCTAGCCCCTTCCCCTGGTCCCACCCCTAACCCCTCTCCCAGCTTCTTCCCTAATCACTACCTTAACCCATCCTTTAATTCTCTTGACTCCTCCCCTCCTCTGTCCTGCTTCATTTTTCCTTCGCTATATCATCAGGGTCTTGCTGAAATTAAAAGAACTTGAGGAGGAGGCTGCTTAAAGAGCTGGGGGAACCGATGAGAAAATGCGGGCATGTGCAACAGCAGGAAGCATCACTACCCTCAGGCCTGCAAGCCAGGCGAGGAGAGCAGGGCAGGATCCTGGGAGAGAGGGAAGGGAGGGACTAGTAGAGCCTCCAGGTGCTGTGGGGCAGAAAGTTCTGGAAACTCAGAGGACTGGCTCCGGCAGAGCCAGGGGTGTGGGGCAGGAGGTGCGAGGGAAAAGCCCCTCTTCTCTTTGATCCACTCTTGGTGAGCCTGGGGGGCTTTCCTTGATGTGGACAGCAACAGAATCCAAGACATTGTGAATCTAAAATAACTTTTTTAAATGCAAGATTTTTCTCCCAGTATTTTGACGTTTAAGTGTTTCTACCACTAAGTGGTTAAGTGGTTCCGTTTTAATTAGCCTTTTACTACCCAGTTCATTTGCGTTTCCTCCCTGCATACCAAGCTTCCCACACTGAGAGAGTATTTTCCACGTCGCCAAACACACCTGGCAATAAAACAGGCTTAAAGCGAGTGACATTGCCAAGGACAGAGCCACCTGAGGAGCCTGACACAGAGATGGTCGGTGCTCGGCGTTAACAGATTGTCTTCTCTGTGTTCCTCGTCCAAGCGATCGGATAACACACAAATCAGACTCAGCACAGCCCCTTCTTTGGGTAAAACAGAAACTCTGAAAGAGCGTGACTTACTACATCTATTTTTCTTCTCCCTCTAAGCTCATCCATTAGATACAAATCATTCTCATGTATGAAGAATAATTGCTGGCTTAAAAAGGATGAGGGGGAAAAAAACAAATAAATAAAGATGAGGAAACGACTGGAAAGTTCATCGGAAGCCTTAGTTAGCATGCATGCATGCATTTCTCTGTACTTTGTTAGCATTCTGAAAAGTTTTCGGTAATCACTTCTGTTTTTGGTTTGCAATAGACTATTTCTCATGGCAGGGGTGCAGCTGAACAACCAAAAGCATAGACAGAATTTTCTTTAAATGTATTTTGTGTGGAATTTAACTTTTAGGCCATTTTGGTAACCATTGAGCTTAATTGTTTGGGTTAACCATATCATGAAGTGATTTCAGTGATGGTGACACACACCCGCTGGGATAAGTCAGAATCTCTACCTCTATCATTGTAAAAGCTCTTTTCCTGATAATTGATGGTTACTGGTTAGGGTAAAGCACAGCTTGCCTGTTCCCAGAGATTTTAAGAAAGTGTGTAATTTTCTTGTGTATACTGAAATTGAGCATAAAGGAAAAGAAAGCAGCTTATAGGCTCTCCATCAAAAACAGCTTTTTCTGGGGAAAAGCTTTTCTGCTTTTATTTCAAAAGCTGAAGAACAGTAGAAGGTTGAGATTCCCTAGAAAATCTACCTAGCTCTCTGGCATCCAGAATTTTTGGCAAAGTACATTTGGAGGAAATATTGAGCTCTGAATACATTTTAACTCATCAAGAATCAAGGCAACAAAATTGCTCAATTTTTACCAACTTATTTTGAGCTCAATATTGAGGATATGAAAGCTGCTGCCTTGTTTATTGTTCTTAAAAACGGAGATTGATAGACATCTGATAGAAAGATGATAGATGATTGATATAGATAGATGATAGGTGATTATAGAATTATAGATGATAGATAGATAGATAGATAGATAGATAGATAGATAGATAGATAGATAGATAGTCTATCTTTTGTGCTTCTGAATCTGTTTCTCAGTAGAGCTCTCCTTTCTTCCTCTCTAGGTCATGGGTTTGGTACCTCAAAGATGTCTCGTGCACAGACATTTCCCAGCTACGCCCCGGAACAGAGCGAAGAGGCCCAGCAGCCGTTGTCGCGGTCCAGCAGCTATGGCTTCAGCTACAGCTCCAGCCTCATCCAATGACACACAGAGAGCCGCTGCTGACTAGAGAGACAGTCTGTCCTGGACCCGTCTGTGGGGTCATTGCACCCTCTGCCTCCTGGAAGACCAATTGCAGTACAAATTGAAATGGGTCTGCTCTAGCCCCAGTTCCATTGGAAGGTTAAAAACTGGAGTTCTGCTTCCTTGATTCAGTGGCTAAGTCCTTTATTTATTGAATTTCTTTGGGGGAATCTATGTTTCACATGAATGGAATCCAAATCGTATGAACAGTTATTTAAATAAACAAAATTCTTTGGGTCTGACAGTAGCAGAAGCCTCAGCACTGGGGAGAGTTGCCCACGCTGGGGTATGCCTGGGTGGTGGGCACCTCTCATCTCACAGCGCAGTCCTCCCAGCTGAGCACAGGGTCTGTCCTTAGACATAGTGGTGACCCTCCACAAGCTCTGTGGCTTTTAAAGTTTTGACAGGGACAAATACAGTAAGCTCTACAAATGACATCATAGCTGCATATAAATAAACCCAGTGACAATTAAAGGAACATGAAATTCAGAACACACTATTAGGCAGGGCCCTGTAGCTCTACTCGTGTGTGTGTGCGTGTGTGTGTGTGTGTGTGTGTAGACAAATATGGATATTGCTATATCCATCTATATATAACAAGTATATATCAAACATGTGCTGAGGGTGACAGGATATGCTCACTTAAATTGTTGAAAACCATAATTTGGTGCATTAAAATTAAGATTGTTTTGTTGAATAGCTATTTTAAAAATAGTGCTGTAAAAAAAAAGGCTTCTTATTAGCAAAAGTATATGTAATCCAGTCGGTTCCCATGACAAGTGTAAGCAAAAATGTGAGAAGGGGAACATTCAGAAGCAAAAGAACCAGTCTAGCTGTCCTACACGTCATGTCATACACTGTCTTTCTGATGAGTGTTTCCTTGTTGTTGACAGCGTTACTCCCTTTGGCCGTCCACCTGAGCTACGTGAGGAGGTTTCCGTGTGAATACTGATCAGCTTCCATTTAACCTTGAGAGAAAAGAGAGGTTCTAAATGAAAAGCTCTTTAGGAAAGAAAGAATACACCTAAAAAGAACTCAGCTATTTTGCAATAAAGAGAAGAACAAAATGGGCACAGGATTGTGGATACCAATATTTAAAATGCCATAGATGCTGTTCTCAGAAAACCACTGAGGGCTTATTATTTACTGTGTAACCAGAACTTGCAGGGCTTTATTTTTTCTTTTACTGGACACAGGTTGTCTGAGATTATAAGAAATGGATCAAATATAATTTTCATCATCCCTGACACTGATTACAAACCTACAGTGTTTAAAGGGAGGTAGTGATTTCCACAGAGACTGAAAGAGTTTGGCTAATTCAGGTCAACAAAGATATATTTGCCCTTAATTTTGGAGTTAACTCAAGTAAAAATAAAAATTATCCTGCCTGAATCATCTGACGCTTTGTGCCTAAGATGGTTATCTCTCAAATACGCTAGGGAGGATTTAAAGAACAGTGAACTCAGGTCACGCAAGATGAAAACCCAGCTTTTTTTGTTTTTTTTTTTTTCTTAATAGGAAAAATTTTTAAACTATCCAAATTAGTCTGTTGAAAGGGTACCTTTTTTGCTGATCTCTGATGAGTGGTCTTTTCATCCCTATCTATAGCTTGACTGCAGACTGACAATTCATTTCAGTGAATTACTACCAAATAAAAGTGGTTCCGGATCCCTCCTAGATAAATGTGCACTTACAGCAACTACCTACGCTCTCCAAATCACTCCACTAGGTATGAAAACCCCATCAAGATACTAATCATAAGAGTTAATGCGGCTGCAAAAAATAATTATCCTAAGCTTTCAGGGATAAAAAGAAAATTACCCAAGTTCTCTGCACTGTGAATTTTGCTGACACAGCAGAGGAGCAGATGACTGGTTCCTACAACTGTACAGCCTTCCTTGAAATCATAGCTTTTGGGGTTAAACACTTGTGAGTTTCTTTGGCACATGGCATTTGCTTTTGAAATGTCTTTAGTCAAATACACCAGAGCAACTCCCAGCTGAGATCATTTGAGCACAGTTCCTAGTGGGGCCACATTCAGAGCGAGCCTCTCGCCGGCTCACTCAGTTGAGCTGTTGCTTAGACACCACAAGTTTCTACAAGGGACTTATGGGGAACGGCCCTCAGGGGTCCTGGTTCACAACTCAGCTTTATTCATGTGCTGGAAGCACAAACAGCGAGTCCAGGGAGGGATTCTGCTAATTAGAAGAGTCTGCTCTTGCATCTGTTTCTTAGGAGACAAATACCTGCATGCAATTGCTTCAAGAACTCCATTTGATTCTGATCATTACCAATGAATGTAACTGAAGGAGTACCAAAGATCAGGCATAACCTTGGTCCAGTTCATTCTGAAAATGATGTCGTAAAAAGAGAGGGTGTGAGAGAAATCTGCTTCCCAAGTTTGTAACCAGATCTCATCACAATGAGGATAATGCTGTCATCTATCTCATGGTACATTCTTAGAGCTTAATTCTAGCATACTCCTCCAAGTACACTCACACTCGTAGCTGAGTCAAGACTGCTAAATGAACAGACAGGAGAACTTATATTAACCTAATATACTTGACATGAAGCAGTGTTCATTGTAATAAAAATAACAAACAGATAAATCTTCTACCAGAACCAAAGATGGAAAGTCACTGTATCAGTCTCCTGGCACTTCATAAAATCAGTTTCACTGGAGCAACCAGAAGGGTCATGGATATGTACACCACTCGCTTGAGTTCGTAGGTTTTTGACTGGGGATGCCTCTACACTTTGTAAGTCATTTCTCCCTTCAGAAATTGTATGATATCTTTAATATATGTGTCTTTTTCAATGTGAGGGAGGAATTACTATGAACCAAAGATAACTTTTGGCTCCTTCTGAAAGTGACTCAGTTTGAATTCCATTCAGATTTGTACAGATAAATAGATGGTCACCATTTCTGCATCAGGTTGGAAGAGACCAATGATAAAGGAACTCAGTGTAAGGAATAGCAGTTCTGAAAACAGACAAAGCCTAGAGGAAAGATGACATGAGGGGACTTACTTTATATGTTCCCAATTTTTTCTTCTGATAATATTAATTAATGTACACATGACTGACACATGACATTACACTTAAAATTCAGGAAAGTACAAAACAACTTTGATTCAATAGTTTCCCATTCTGGGGGGTGGGGGCAGAGGTAGAAAAGAAAACACATCTTTCACTTACTTATTGAACAAACAATAAGCACTCAGAACTAATTTATTTATGCAGGTTGCAAATATGTATGAATCAATAGGTTCTGGCCACTGCCACAATTTGAAATCAATAAAATAAGAAATATGTATTTATATTTGAGGGAAGATGCTGTTTGATAGAGCATGTGAAATCGATGGAAACATGTTTATAAAACATAAACCTCACCTTTTTCACCAAATAGAAACTAGAGAACTAGTCCTAGTATCTTGCACAATTCTTCTCTGTCTTCATTGGGAAATTAGGTTTGAAAATCTTTCATCACCTATAAAATGGTGAACCTCTTATACCGTCTATTCAGTATAGAAACAGTGGACTGATAAATAACTTTACATTGTTAGTAGTAGTTTCTACAGATCCAGTTTATTGCATGTCATATCTTTATTGTAGATATTAAAAACACATCATAAAAATTGATGTGTGCCCCTCCTTGTTTGGCCAGTATCTCAGAAAACTTCATAAAAAAAGCATGGGGACCCTACTCCCTAGATTATTTGAGCCATTTAATAAAATTGGCCATTAGTGATGCAGTGAAAACAAGCTAAGGAAATGATATTCTCCTAAAAACTTATATTCCAGTTTTGATTATTATAACACAGCACAGTAAGTGGGCAGTATACACCTAATGGAACTGAGATTTAGGGCTTTAACAATTCGTGTTTTATTTTAAAATATTATATTGAAGACTGCACAAAGTGAAAATTATACATGTTTCTCCAATCCTGTGCTCATGTCTGTAAATACCTTGCAATTTCAAATATTTCAAATTACTTCATCAGTCATTAACTATATGATCTCCCAAACACAGCGTTCTCAAAATCGATAAAAATTTGCCACTGGATATGCATTAATAGCTGTAACAGTGGGTGACATGCCACACAAATTCAGCTTATGAAATTTATGGAGTGTGTGTTTGCAGACGATGAAATTTATGAAGTGCAGTTTCCCATGGAGAGAATAGAGAGGGAGGATGGCAACTAGTCATGAAGGCAACAATTCAGGTTAAATGATAAAGAATACGATTAAATGTCCACAGTAACACTTGGTTTCTACCTTTCTAACATTCTAACCCAAGGCCGGTGTCATGGACTTGGCCTTCTTCCCCGTCGCCTCATACTAAGTATGCAACTTACAGAGGACATCTGTTGCTTTATGTCTTAATGTCACTAGAGGAAGACACTACATTCCCCACAAAGATGCGTCTTTCGGCTTAGTGCAAAACGTTTAACAAGAAAGAATGTGTAGCCAAGTCCCCACAGTCAAATGTGTCTTCAGGAACATGAGAATCACTTTTATATAGCCAACCTCATTTGAATTTTATCATGAACATAAATTGTCGGTGAGACTGGTGGGCAGGGCTGGATCTGTGAAACGAGATCAACACTCTCGTGTGTGCGTTCTCTATAAACACATTTGGAAGATTACCCACATTTTCTCTGTGGATCTGCCACAAATCCCCACCTTCTTACTCAAGGATGTGAATCTTGTAGCATTTGTGCAATTACACCAGCAGAGGAGGCACTAGACAGTTTATAGAGTCTTGTGGAAGTTGGGCACATTTTCCAGGCAGGTGGAATGCTAGCTAGATCTAGAAGCACCCTTAAAGGTCATGTAGAATAAAGTCCCACTTTGTGTTTCCCTCAGGAGAAAACTGAAACCCATGGATGTTGTAATTTGTTTAAAGGCAAAGAAGGAGCCAAGAATCGTTTCTCGTAGTTCCAGGCTCCTGGTCTAGGAATGTTTCCTGGCTCCAAGGTGTTTCCCAGTTTGACGTAGTGGGAGCTGAGAAATGCCACATGGCCTCAAAATAAATAAACCCTTGTACATTTAAGTGTTTTCCCAGATTTTCAGACGCCTCTACTCTTGCTGAACCCATCACCAACTCTACCAGTAGAGAGGCGTTATGGAGCAATTCATTAGATTTCCGGTAGCTCATGAATGATTGGTATAAACTTTATTTACTTGTATATTGTCATTCAGTTCATTGAAATTCAATCTTATCCTAAAGTGGTAGTCAAACTAAAAAACATTAAGTAGGTGTTTGTGTTTAGTAGTCCTACTAAGTTATCACAATCACATAGTAATTGATTATAATTTTTGGAATTTTTATCACTTTCTAGCACTTTATGGTGTCATTATTTATGGCATTTGTCACAACTTTGTTGCATAATTGATAACATCAGGGCTACATTTTTTTCATGTGAGCCTCAAGAAGCTTCCATTATCAACAAAAATTGGGGAAATTACTTTTTTTTATAATACCTTATACATTAGGTTTTTCCTGATAAACTTCAGTAGACAATGATTTAAATTAACTGAAGTTTAGATAAATAAGAAATATGTTAAAATTACTAAATAATATGAAAACCACATTATACTTGTAATTTTCAGACATTTTTCTCCTAAGATTTTAACATCTTATAAATATTAATGTTTGAAGGAGAGAGGAAAAATACATTTGTAATAGAAATATTCCCTCTTACAATTCTGTTTAACTAGTAAGTTTTTTAAAAGTTATCTTCCATGCCTGTTTCGTTGTCTGAACTCCACATTCCAATTGTCAGAAGAATGAATGGATTTAAATTTCTAATCATTATTTGGGGCCCACGTTAGCTGTTGAAACAATTAAGTTCCTCACTCTTTCCTGCTATTAGGATGATTTTAGACTGTGAGCATAAAATCAACCCTTTCTGCACTTAATTGAACATCGAATGGAGCAAGATCTACACCCTCAGCCTGTTGCTGTGCTAATGTTAGGACTGAATTGTTATATTAATTCCCTCAAGAGACCCACAGCCTCAAAAGAGTTGCTTATTATCGGGTGTCCGAAATTCAGAAACCCAAAGTCAGGCAAAGAAGGAAACTGAGATAATGATTTTATGTTTTTAAGTCACTGCAGGATTTCTCTCAAAGAAAGCATCTGAAAATGGTTGAGAAAGTAGTTCCAGATCATTAACTATTTTACAGAGGGACTGAAAGCCAGGGAAAATAAAGAACAAGATGATAGTAGTATCTTGATATTAAATATCCATCAGAAATTAACAAAATATAAGTCAATATGAAATAATTAGAAATCAAATTCAGATTCACATGTACAGTGCATAGTTCAAGAAATAATGCTTACTCTTATAAAAATATATATATCTGTATCAGTGGGTAGAGTGGGGGAGCTCCAACTGTGTTGTGAAAACTGATAACAGAGTATGATTCTTTCCAGTTGTAAGATACTGTATTACTTTAGTTATAGCAAGCAGTGCCTAAAGGACATCAACAACTCAGGCTGCTCCCTGACATAAAAGCCAGTTCCATCTTTATTGCAGATGACAGGAGACTTTCCAAGACCTGCAGAGGCCCCCTCCACCCCAACCTTAGTGCATGCTGACACACACGCACACATACTCACACATACACACACACACACACACATACATTTTTGGCTTTTGACCCACTCTGTGTGTTCCACTGAAGTTACCTTTTCCTTAATAGATCCACACAGAATTACCCCATCCTGCAAAATCCTTATCCCTATGAATCTCTAAAATATATTAAATAATGTGTTATATATTTGCTTTTTGTAAATCTTTATTTAATTAATTTATATATACTTTGTGAAGTCTTCTACTGTACATCATAAGGGATGTCATTTGTAGCTGGTTCAATATAATGTTTATGATCATTTCGATAAGAAATAACTTTGGACATTAGGCCCTTGTTAAGAAAAAAAAACACCCATTATAAATTTGCTTCTGTTGGAAAATACATGATTTGGCGTACTTCATTTTTAGTAACAATCTATTCTAGATAAATGATAATTTGGGGACATCTGTACTTAAAAACTAGCTGAACTATGTTTTGGGATGAGATACAAAGCAACAGCTGTCCCTGGAACTGAAATGTGAATTTCTGGCAGAACAGAAAATATTATAATAATGAGGCAATAATAAAATTAGGAAATTAAATTATTTTTAAATCTGTCTGTGTGATTTTTCCCCTTGGTAAAAATACATGAAATACATAATTGAAGAATTATCTTCTTCTGAAGTCATAGTTTTTATCTTAACCATCAATAAATAAACCTAATCTATTGTTAACAATGTCTTATTCATAATTCTAAAAAATTTACGAATGATATTGCTATGAAGTTGTGCACTATTAAAATTTGCTCCATCACTTAAAGGTAAAACAGTTCAAAACTACTACTTTACATCACAACTTTGCATGATTGAGATTTTGAACAACAAAATTGATGGTTTTACCCACAAGTTATTTAATAAAGCTAACACTGTAATATTACTTGGTTTTCTTATATTTTTGTTATCATGTGATGAAATGTAACTGTAATTAAACAAAATTCTGACAATCGTATTCTGCTAATGTTTAAAATGTTACTTATTCCTTCACTTATTAGCTTGCTATTTTGAAAATAAAGTGAAAGAAGGCCCTTTATTAAATGAAAGGTTACCGATAATTTATTATGTATTTCCAGTGTTTTCCTAACTCCGTATTTTAATATAACTGAATTTTTATTAGGTTGACTATGGTTTGAAGGAATTGTAGAATTTAATATTGAAAATGACACTAGAGATTAACACTTTTAGATATCCAGGCTGGGCGCGGTGGCTCACACCTGTAATCCCAACATAGATATCCAGGCTGGGCGCAGTGGCTCACACCTGTAACCCCAACATAGATATCCAGGCTGGGCGCGGTGGCTCACACCTGTAACCCCAACATAGATATCCAGGCCGGGCGCGGTGGCTCACACCTGTAACCCCAACATAGATATCCAGGCCGGGCGCGGTGGCTCACACCTGTAATCCCAACATAGATATCCAGGCCGGGCGCGGTGGCTCACACCTGTAATCCCAACATAGATAGCCAGGCCGGGCGCGGTGGCTCACACCTGTAATCCCAACATAGATATCCAGGCCGGGCGCGGTGGCTCACACCTGTAATCCCAACATAGATATCCAGGCCGGGCGCGGTGGCTCACACCTGTAATCCCAACATAGATATCCAGGCCGGGCGCGGTGGCTCACACCTGTAATCCCAACATAGATATCCAGGCTGGGTGCGGTGGCTCACACCTGTAATCCCAACACAGATATCCAGGCTGGGTGCGGTGGCTCACATCTGTAATCCCAACACTTTGGGAAGCTGAGGCGGGTGGATCACTTGAGGTCAGGAGTTCAAGACCAGCCTGGCTAACATGGTGAAACCCCGTCTCTACTAAAAATACAAAAATTAGCTGGGCTTGGTGGCAGATGCCTGTAATCCCAGCTACTCAGGAGGCTGAGGCACGAGAATTGCTTGAACCTGGGAGGCGGAGGTTGCAGTAAGCTGAGATCGTGCCACTGCACTCCAGCCTGGGGGACAGAGTGAGACTCAGCCTTCAAGGAAAAAAAAAAAAAAAAAGATATCCAGAGAGCTTAAGTGGCTTGCATAATGTCGCACAGCTAGACAATGGCTTTTCCTACAGAACTCTGCTCACCCTCTAATAACAAAAAAAAAAAAGAAAAGAAAAGAAAAAAGAAAAAAATGAACATCATTTGGTAAAAATTTAACTTCAAAAGTGAAATGCATGCAGCTATGACTATCATATCATGCTGTTATGTTATCAATGGCTTCTTTTATTTTTCAGCCCATAATTAAGTAGCCTTTGTCACTCAGATTTAGACCTGTCTAGAAATACACTTATAGAATCTATTTTTCAAACTTAACCTTTAAATATTAGCTGGGCATTTCTTATGGGTTTATTAGATTAATTTGTTATGAGCATTTTTCCTTTTAGAGAATAATGCTTTTAAAGAGAGTGTGAAGCTCCAATAATATCAGAGAAATCAAACTGGGTGAGAGAAAAGGAATCAAGCAGTCAGTACTGTTAAAAATGCCCTTCACGCGGTGGCGGGCGCTTTTAGTCCCAGCTACTCGGGAGGCTGAGGCAGGAGAATGGCGTAAACCCGGGAGGCGGAGCTTGCAGTGAGCTGAGATCCGGCCACTGCACTCCAGCCTGGGCGACAGAGCGAGACTCCTTCTCAAAAAAAAAAAAAAAAAAAAAATGCCCTTCAGTGGGTAAGTCTGGCCAAATTCATGAATTGAAGAAAGCAATGAAAAATGTATGAGACCTTTCCATTTTATGCAGGCAATAGAGTTTGAAAAATGTTCTGGAGTGCCAATGACGATGAAATCACCCATTCTTTGTCAATACTGAATGAAATACAGCATATTCTGAATATGAATTTTCAGTGACACATCTTCATAACGAATTGGTGGTATGAACTTGATGAATTTTCTTTTCCTTTTTGTCACTATTAAAATCATAGAGACTATATTTACTTGGGAAAGTGTCTTTAGAAATAATGTAAAGGTTTATATAAGCTTAGAGCTAACATCAAAGAAGGTATTTAATAAATATATGTCACAAGGCACAGCCCAATAGCAATTATGCTATTTTCGTAATGTACAAAGAACATCAACTATTTTTACTTCCAGTTTAGTAAAAAATATATATTTTTAAAAGATTTATCTAATTTTAGCATCCATATGGTAAATTATTAAAATAAATGTTTGAGCAAGAGCTGGATAGAATATCAAAACATTCACGGAAGTATGAATTACACTAATATGTAGGTATCTTCAGAATATTAGCCTGCTGATTTCGTCTGATCGCAAAAGCCAGTTAATCACTACTTATTGAGTAATTGCTACCACCAAAACATGAGTGGAGGACAAGCAACATCTCCTGATCTTTGCTCTGGACTCCTTTTAATTCCATTTGATATGCATCAATGTCAGTGTGGAGCTGTGACAGCAAATGCATATATGGCTTTCTGTAGGAGACATGAAAATGCATAGAAGTAGGGAATGCAAGAGAGACCATCCTCACTAGCTCCCGGAATTCCTTTCTTAAAGCTATGTCTGAACTTTTTCCTTCTTCCTCCTCCTCCTTCTCCTCTTTCTCTTCCCCAGCAGCCACCCCACCCCACCCCACAAATAGGCTGCATTTTAATCACAAAAAATACTAGACACACAGTCTAACATAACTCCAAAATTGTCTCTGTTTTTTGAAATGTATAAATGTTTTAAATCCTCTTTAAAAGAAAAAAAAGAAAGCAAATTATTAGATAACAAAATCTAACATAACTCCAAATATATCTGTTGCTATTTGCGTTCTATACATTTTTTAAACCTCATTTTTAAAATATCCTCTATTTTTTCCTCTCTTGACACAAACTTGCATATAAGACAAATACACACTCATTGTCTTTTTTTTTTTTTTTTTTTTTTTGAGACGGAGTCTCCTAGGCTAGAGTGCAGGGGCACGATCTCGGCTTACTGCAATTTCCACCTTCCAGGTTCAAGCGATTCTCCTGCCTCAGCCTCCCAAGTAGCTAGGACTACAGGCGAGTGCCACCATGCCCAGCTAATATTTTTGTATTTTTAGTAGAGACGGGGGGGTCTCACCATGTTGGCCAGGCTGGTCTCGAACTCCTGACCTCAAGTGATCCGCCCACCTTGGCCTCCCAAAGTGCTGGTATTACAGGCATGAGCCACCACTCCCGGCCTCATTGTTACTTTCTATTCATGTGTGAATTACAGAGATCCATTCTAAATATTCAATACTCTCCGAATATTTGCAAACTTTGGTTATGAAGAAGCCAAAGGGGGAAAATGTTATTCCAAAATTCAATCTTAAAAGCATGAGTTGAATGTTCTAATTACTGGGAATTCAAAAGTGGGTAAGATTTGGTCCCTTCTGTAAGATTTGGCTCACCATCCAGAGAAGAAGTGTACACCTCAAGCCATGAGGTAGGTATACTCAGTCTAATCTTGCTTAATGACTGTCCTTTGAGTACCATTTGACTTAAGAAATTCCTTTCTTGTTCCAATATCTATTAAAAGTTATAGATAACCTGCTGTTTTTAGGTAACCTGCTGTTTTTGAGGCTTATGGTTTTTAACAAATCTAAGTACATTTCAAAGAGCCAAATATAGAGCTGGAAATTCATGTTCCCCCCAAAAAAAATAGATTATTAAAACCACTACTCAGAAATAACCCATTTTACTCACTGTAACTAGTCACTTCACTCTCATCAGAATAATCTAAAGAAAAATGTTACAAGAAATAGATTTAAAATGTTCTACTCAGCTCTCTTCTCCTCCCTCCCTCCTTCTCATTCCTCATATCAGACCCTTTTTCTCAATAGTGAAAAGGGATGGCATTCTAAATTCTAAAATGCGTGGATCATCAAGAGATCTGACTAGGAAATGTAACTAAAATTGAATTGTTTTAAGTTTAGAATTTGTAAGTGGGATGAGTAGGCATTTAATGGGAGATAATGTTCATTGCATTTTTAAGACTATGCACAACTTAGACTGATTTGGGGTGACAATTGATATCTCAGGTAAAATCAATGTTACACATAGTACAAAATGTTCTCTAAATTCATGAACAAAATGTAACTCCATCCTTCATGTGACATTTGTAGTGTCTAACTCTTTAATGAGACGTTAAACACATAGGTATCTAAGAGACACTATACTCCAAGAGATGTTACATTATGGTGTTTTACCTTGTAAATGATAACATTTTGATGGTATTTTTAACCATGTGTTTAACTTAAGCTTATGGATGGGGCTTGGGACATTATTTTTAATATATAAGAACACTATGATCTCTCATGTAGTTCAGATCATTACCATTGACTATTTAGTAAAAGAGATCGCATTTGACTTTTTTGTTTCTATCTAGACCCAATATTCTTCCTGAAGCTTAAATGCCATGTGATACTTACCGGTCAGTTATTATTTAAGCTTTTCCTTAACCTGGGAAAGATAGTAACCTGTTTTGGGCAATAGTGGGTTTGTTTGTTCATTTGTTTATCTATACTAATAGAAAATATTCAACACTACTTCCACTAACATGTAGAGAGAAAAGGGGTTCAGCTTTAAGAGATTATTAAATGATCTATTTATAAAAGCTTTTCACTATTTACATAGGACCATATGGAGTGAACAAACTATGAGGCAAGTCTGTAGACGTAGGTCTTTATTTCACATTGAAATGACTCTCTCACACATTCTTAAAAAACATTCCACTAACAAATGTTGCATAAAAGGCCTCAGGACATATAGACCTTCTGCCCTCTGTTGTGTTCATCTGTCTTCCTGTTGTGTTTTTTTCTCAGAAGCCTAATATTTAAATATATAGACACAGAACCCTGGACAATGCTTTACTTCTGTGGCTTCTCTTACCATGGAGTCTTCTAATTCTCATTTACCTTTTGTGCAGCTAAACCTTAAAATGAATTAATATTGAACACATATGAGTGAAACACCACCCTGTGACTCATATTTCATTTTATTTTAACAGAATTTTCCCCCAAAAAAGCTTATAAATCTGGTGCTGTAGACTGAGCTCTGTGACGAGTGAGCACCCCCAGCAGTTCATCTTTAGTTTATTTCCAATCGCGCAGACTTGACATGTTATCTCCTCGTGGCTTGTGATACAAATTTTCCTTATTACCTTTTGCCTCTGGACTTGAATATTTGTATAAGGCCTGATGTTGATCCAAGCATAAACAGAGAAACTCAGTACGATCTCCTACTCATCTTCAGATCGATGTCTATACTTTATTTCGTATTTATTTAAAAAATAAATATGTGCTTCATTTTCATTTAAGTATTTTGTCGGCTGGATGTGATTTATAAAGATGAGCCAAAGAGCAGCCTAGATGGGAGCAAGTCAGATGGAATGGAGTCCAGCAACAGGAACCCTCGTGCAGTATCAGAAAGTCAGAGCAAAGAGACAGGTCAGAGATCAAGATAAAACATATGTGTTAAAATGTTTATACATGGAGATTGACTTCTGCCTTCAGTGCCATCATGTTAAGAGCATGGAAGATGTTGCTGCCATGCTTATAACAAGACAAAGCTGGAAAGCTGAAAATCAATGACTTTTCTTAGACCTATTAGAGAACCAAAGTCCTGAGCAAACTGCCATCCCAAAATCTGAAGATACAGATACATCCAGAGAGATACGGCAACCAATAGCCATTTATCTGGAGTCAAAGCACTGGAGTCATAAACTAGTCATATGAGCCTTTATATGGTAAAGGCTTTATATGGTAAGTTGGGTGAATTCCTGGCATCTGTTTGTGGACTAGTGTGAGCAAGAAACCCATGGGGGCTGTGCTCTTGAGGCACTCTACACATTCAAGGGCTTTTCCTGTAGGAAACTCCAAGGTTCTTATTATGAGGACCCAAGAGAAATCTCCTCGTGGCTCTGGCAACAGATGGAGAGGGACATCCATTGTGAAATAAGCCATGAACCTTCTTGGTAACAAAGATGGAAAGGACTCTGCCAAACACAATTCCCGAACTTCCTCCCAGCGCCTGAAGTCTCCTTGTTCCACTTAAGGAAAGAGGGTAAATAACCAGTCAACAGGGGGCAGGCCTTCAAAGAAATACATTGGGAATGCTGCAGCCAGGAAAGGGAGTTGAGGATAAGCAAGCAACACCACTGGAGAAGCTCTGTGAATGTCCCAGACATAGACCCACTAAAAGACTGAGATTTCCCTGTAAGATTATAGAACACTCTCCTTTCCCACAGCTTAGCACTACACCAACAGGGCTCCAATAGAATAACAGTGAATTGCAGAGGAAAGAGTTGCAAGACAGAAAGTCTCTCCGAAGAGGAGCACTTAGGGAAGTCTGAAGTCAAGAAGGGGAAAAACATATAAACAAACAAAACAGAGACACTAGAGGCATTTGAAGAAGTTTAGCGCCTACAGTTATAACAGACTTTAAACACAGTCTAATAGTTAGTCAGATTGAGGTAAGTCTGCAAGCTAAAGACCTATTTACCTCAGTTCCTATTACATAACACACCAGATCTGGCTTGCAACAAAAAATTCAAAAAGAAAAATTCAAAGAACATCAAAAGGGAAGAAAAGTCATGGTCTGAAGAGATAAAGCAATTATTGGAACCAGATAGAGACATGATACATGTGTCAGAATTATCAGACATGGAATTTATCATTAATACGTTAAGAGCTCTCATGAAAAATAATAGGCAACAGATGGATAATGTAAGAAGAAAGATGGAAATACTAAGAAGGAATAAAAAAGAAATGCAATAAAAACATAGTAACAGAAAGGAAGGATATCTTTGATGCAATTATCAGTTGACTTGGAATCCCTGAAGGAAGAATCAATGACTTTGAAGCTAGGTCAATAGAAACTTTTCAAACTAAAATTCAAAAGAGTGGGAAAAACCCAGAACATTCAAGACTACTGAATAATTGGAGAAGAAGAAAGAATGGAGCAAAACAATGTTAGAAGTAATAATCTGAGAACTTGCCAAAATTAGTGATAGACACCAACTCAGGTAGCTCAGACAACACTAAATAAAATAAATACCAAAAAAAAAAGGGGGAAAGGAGAGAAACCTAGGTTGACCAATGAAAGATATGTCAAGAGAGAAAATTAAATCATATAAAAACCCCAGTTAAAATCAGAGAACACAGAAAAAGTGAGGATAAAAAAGAACAAGTGCAAGAATAGAAAAGTTACAAATATAGTAGATATTAATACAACTATGTCGATAATCACTTAAATTTGAATAATCTAAATGTACCAATTAGAAGTGGTGGATTTAAACACACAAAAAAGATGAATGTTAGAAGTGATAGATATCACAATTACCCAATATGATCATTACACATTGTATGCAGGTATCAAAACATCACATGTATCCCCCAAATATATACAACTATTATATATCCATAACATTTATACGTAAAAAAAAGTAGTGAATTTACAAATGGATGCAACTATACATTGTCTATAAGAAAGGCACATTAAATATAAATATTTAGATAATTTAAAATTAAAAGGATAGAGAAAGATGTGAGATGCTAATGTTAATTTTTTAAAAAGCTGAAAGTGGTGTTAATTTCAGAAAAAGTAGACAGAACATGAAAGATTATCAAGAATAAAAGGGACATTACATGTGGTAAAGGGGTAAATTCTCCAAGAAAACCTAACTATTCTGAAAGTATTTGTACTAACAAGAGTATCAAGATACATGAGACAAAAACTAACAAAACTGCAAGGAGAAATAGAAAAATCCACTATTATACTTGCAGTCTTTAACAAGACTTGATCACTTGATCTATCAGTATGTGATAGATCAAGAAGAGAGAAAATCAGAAAGGATACAGATGATCTGAACAGTGCTATCAATCAATTTGATTTAATGGACATTTGTAGAATATGACAACAACAGAACGAACATTCTTCTTAAGATCACATGAAACATTCTGCAAGATAGACCATATTCTGGGCCATAAAATACACCTGAAAAAATTTAAAAGAATAGAAATTATACAAAGAATGTTTTAAAAACATGATGAAATTAAGTTAGAAATCTGTAAGAGATATAAAGTAGAAAAATCCCAAAATATATAGAGATTAAACAACACATTGTAAATAATTCATGGCTCAAAGAAGAAATATCAAAAGAAATTTTAAAATATTTTGGAGTAAATGAAAATAAAAATAGAGCTTACCAAGACTTGTGGAACAAAGTGAAATTTATAGCATTAAGTGCCACTATTGGAAAGGAAAACAACGTATAAAATCAATAATCTAGGCTTCCATCTTAAGAAACCAAAGAAGATGAACATAAATCTAAAGCAAGCAGATGAAAGAAAATACAAATTTTAGAGCAGAAATCAAGGACGTCAAAAACAAACAAAAACTAAAGAAAAACCAATGAAACCAAAAGCCAATTATTTGAAACGATAAAAAAAAATTCATAAGTTCAAGCAAGGCTAACCAAGTAAAATGAGAAAATACACAAATAGTTTTTGTCTCATGTATCTTCAAACTCTTGTTAGTATATATACTTTCAGAATCGTTAGGTTTTCTTGGATAATTTCAGAAATGAAAAAGGGGTCCTCATTACTGATGCCATACGTGTCAAAGGCTAATAAGAGAATATTAGGAACAACTCTATGACAACAAATTTGATAACTTAGATGAAACGAACCAACTCCTTAAAAAACAAAAGCTACCAAAATGTATACAAGGAGAAATAGAAACATGGAATAGTCCTGTATCTATTAAAGAAATTGCATCTATAACAGATAACATTCCAAAAAATAGTATAATGCTACCAAACATTTTAGAAAGAAATATCAAATCTTCACAATGTCTTCCAGAAAATAGAAGCAGAAGGAACACTTCCTAACTCATTTTATGAGGTCAGCATTATCTAATATCAAAGCCAAATAAAAACATTTCAAAAACAACTACAGATAAATATCTTTTATAAACTTAGATGAAAAAATCCTCAACAAAATATTAATAACATAAATTCAGTACTGTGTAAAAATAATTATAGACCACGATTAAGCAGGATTTGGTATAGTTATACAAGCCTGGTTCAACGTTAAAAAAATCAGTAATTCACCACATCAACAATGTAGAGAAGAAAAATCATATGCTTGTATTCATTGAGAGGCAGAAATGGCATTTGACAAAATCCAACATCTATTCATAACTTTAAAAAAAAAAAAAAACGCTTAGCAAACTAAAAATAGAGAGCTCTTCAACTTGATGTTCAAGAACATCTACAAAACACTCACAGCTAACATCGTACTTAACATCGAAAAACTGGGTGCTTCTCCTGCAGAAACAAAGCAGGAATGCACTATCTTGTCACTTCTATTCCTGGAAGTCCAAGCTACTACAATAAAGACAAGGAAAAGAAATAAAAGGTATAAAGATTGAAAAAAAAAAAAAGGAAGTATCTTTATTCACAGAAGACATGATTATCTGTGTGAAAACGCCAAAGGATCTATCCATAAAAGTCCTAAACTAGTGAGCAGAGCACAGTAACGGATATAAAGCATCCAGATCCTGTATGCATTTGGTTGAACGTATACAGAAGTTCCTCACTGGTTTTGGTGCTCTGGTAAATGGCATCATTGCTTTTTAAATTTCAAATCCGAATTGCTCATTTCTGGCATATAGAAAACCAATAGACTTTTCTTTTCCTTTTTGTAAACACACTGACCTTGCATCTTGTTACTTGGATGTGAAAGGGAAGTTTCTAAGAGGTCTCTGCGAGCTGTTGCCACTGGACAGCTATTACCTCTGCCATTCTGCAACCAACCGACAGCAGTAGCTAAGACTATAGCAGCCCTGTCAGTCAGAAGATGATCCAGACATGCAGTAGAGAAAGGACAAGCTGGGATATGCCAGGCCCTCTCCATCTGCCCATCACCATATTGACTAAAATGACCTACAAAGAGTAATTTCTAATGTTTCACATCCACCTTCCGTATCTCATGCAAATTCCATTGCAGCCAATTCTAACTCAGAAACATAAAGAAAAAGATTCTGAGAATTACAATTCCTATCTTAAACTGCCGTAGGACGATTTGGCACACAGTTTCTCCTGATCTAGTTTTCCTCAATTGTCAATCAGGATAATAACATTTATCTTGCCACCATCTTGTTGTTTAAAAAAAGCAAGCATATAAGAAATTGCCTTAAAAATTATAGCACATAGTAAAGCATATTTTTGTCAATAGCTCAACTTTATAAAAGATAGCTATTCAAGGCCGGGCCTGGTGGCTCACGCCTGCAATCCCAGCACCTTGGGAGGCCGTGGCGGGTGAATCACGAGGTAAGGAGATCAAGACCATCCTGGCCAACATGGTGAAACCTTGTCTCTACCAAAAATACAAAAACTAGCCGGGTGTGGTGGCAGATGCCTATAGTCCCAATTACTCGGGAGGCTGAGGCAGGAGAATTGCTTGAACCCGGGAGGCAGAGGTTGCAGTGAGCCAAGATCATGCCACTGCACTCCAGCCTGGGCAACAGAGTGAGACTCCGTCTCAAAATAAATAAATAAATAAACAAACAAATAAATATTTAAAAAGAAAAACAAAAGATAGCTATTCCTTAGCCATTGAAAGAATTATCAAATAGACATGCAAAATTACAGAAAGTTTAGAAGGGTAATCTATATCTCTAGAAGCTACTGAGCCATTACATTTCATTGTACATTTTTATGTGAACTAAAAAGAAATCGAAATTTGCTTCTGAGGGCCACTATGTGATAAAAATAAAGTGTGGGATAAATCAGCTCAACTGAAGCCACATCCAAAGCTGTTACTCAGAAAACTTAGTACCACCGAGAGTATACTGGAGAGTTCAAAGTCTTATTCATGCAGCTGATCAAGGAATAATGGTCTTAGTCACTGTAAGTACTTTTGGATACCTGGCATAAAGGATGTAATGAATACATGCTTGAATATGGATATATCTTAAGAATGCATTTTATAAAAATATAAAATCAGCTGAGATTATGTAAATTTTGAAGAATGAAGAAAGTAAGTTAATCATAGCTTCTTCTCAAGTTTTATTTTTATGTCTTACAAATTTGACTTGGCAATACAACACAAGACTTCCTTTTCAGGAATTTGGAGAACTCATGCTTGGTATTTTAAACTCATGAGAACTTAGTCTAGAAAGGGCCTCCACTTATTTGACCACAGGTAGAAGATTGACTCTGCTTTCTTCCTGTAATTATATTGGTTTCCATAGGTCAAATGAAACACAGTATAATTTTGTGGCATTTTGATTAGCAGATTTCCATTTAAAAATGGACAAAAAGCAACTTCTTACTTGAAATTTTGGAGGTAGTATGTTACCAAAAAATTTGATAGTTTTTGTAAAGGTATACCTGTGTCTACGCATAAGTTGCAGGTTTAAAAATCAATAGATTTGAATAAAGTTAAAGTCTAGAAAAATATGCAACGTATGAATGCGGATGATTAGTAAACCCTGATATCCAAATGCAGTGTCAATAGTGTTATTAAAAATGAACTATTGGCCATTATTGCAATACTGCCAATTGAGAATATTGATATATACTGTTTTTGTTTTTTCATCATTTTAAAAGAACCTCGGATATATTTAGATACATCTGGAATAAACTCAGGTATTAGATAGGGCCTTGAAACCTTTACAAAAGGGTACATTAAACCCTGCCTTTAAGAAAACTATCATCTGGTCGAGTAGGGACATTTGTCGGTTCGAGTGCTTCAGCGAGCTTGGAGGGAATGTCACAGCGTGTTCTGTTTGGAAAGTAAGTTGTACCCTAGCTGTCACTATGGAAGCTGAAGGGGGAGATACCAGCTGCTGCCTCCCAGATATATTTAAGAGACCTAGATTTTGGAACAAGTGAATAAAAATGGGGGCTCAGGACTCATCCGGGCATGGGGGAGTGATGCTGCTCAGGTTCGCTGCAGCGTGTTCTAGGGAGGGTATTGAAGCCCAAATTGTTAGTTGTGCTTCCTGCCTCGTTTCCCACTGGAGTTGAGACACGTTCTATTTTGCAAGCCTACTCCATCGGGTGTCCTGGGAATTCTATGAGCCACCCCATCTTCAAATACTTAACTTTTTTTTTTTTTTTTTTTTTTTTTTTTTTTGAGACGGAGTCTCGCTCTGTCACCCAGGCTGGAGTGCAGTGGTGCAATCTCGGCTCACTGCAACCTCCGCCTCCCAGGTTCAAGTGATTCTTCTGCCTCAGCCTCCCAAGTAGCTGGGACTACAGGCGCCCACCACCAAGCCCCGCTAATTTTTCTATTTTCAGTAAGACAGGGTTTCACCATATTGGCCAAGCTGGTCTCCAACTCCTGACCTCGTATTTTTTTTTTCCTTCAACAGTCAGTATCTGTTTTCATGCTTACAACCATAACCCAACTTTTACAGACACAAAAACAAACATAGTAGACTTATTATTCCCTTGTTATGGGCACTTGTTAAATGTTTACAATGTGGAAATGCATGTCCTTTTGTTCTGGAAAATTTTTTAGAGTGGATTCTAGGTTTCATATATTCCTCCCTCTTCTTTTTCTGGATGAAGGGAGACACCAGGATGGCAATTGTGTGACTCTCATTATAGCTCCAAGTCAAGCTTCTAATGGAGTCTTTCTCAGGAAGTTGAAATTGCTAGAATTCCTGCTGCATCACAGAGGAGTTTCAGATCAATTTATGGTAAATACAGAAAAAGTAAGTCCTCAAAATGACAATTGTTAGCTCTAGTGGAAAAAAGTTATGTAGGAGGGAAAGCAAAATCATTTTTACCATGTGGTTTAAGAGTGCTGGCAAGGTCATAAGAAATAAACAGCAAATATTGATATAACCATATTTTAATACAAGTATTTCTGAAAGATACATGAGAGGAGTATTCTATGTGGTGAGTTTGGGGAGAGGAAGACATAAATGAATCATGAATGTCTAAAATTGAAAAAATGTATTAGTGTCATAAGCATGCTATCCAGAAAGTGAAAAATAAAATGAGTTAGAAGTAGTAAAATCTGTTGTCTCAAGGTAACGAAAATGAGGAAGGGCAAGGGACTACTATGTTTTGGAAAAAAAAAAAAACTGTACAGCCCTTTGACCCTTTTCACTACATGCACTTATAAATACAAATAACAAGGCCAGGCGCGGTGGTTCACGCCTGTAATCCCAGCTCTTTGGGAGGCTGAGGTGGTCAGATCACCTGAGGTCCGGCGTTCGAGATCAGCCTGACCAACATGGAGAAACCCCGTCTCTACTAAAAATAAAAAGTTAGCCAGGTGTGGTGGCACATGCCTGTAATCCCAGCTACTCAGGAAGCTGAGGTGGGAGAATCACTTGAATCCGGGAGGCGGAGGTTGTGGTGAGCCGTGATCGCGCCATTGCACTCCAGTCTGGGCAACGAAAGCGAAACTCCGTCTCAAAATAATAATAATAATAATAATAATAATAATAGGAATATTGCATTGAGATAAAAGTTACAATGCATCATTGATTTGAATTTTTCTGCATGTAATTCATCACGTTGATTTTATTCTGTAGAAAATTTTCCCTGCTATTTCTTGATGGCAAATGAAGCTAGTGATCGAGAAACATTGCGTTTTATTCATTCAAAACAACAGAATACACTACATCTAGGAAAATATTTCTATACACTACAAGAACCAAAAATTCAAAAGTACACACTAACACTGGAAAAAGTATTCTAGACAGGTTGACCATATAACTTATTCTAACAAGGATAACAGAAAATAAACCAGAATTATCCCATGCATTTATCGCCCATACTTCCAAATAGACCTTTTCTTACAACATCTTACAACATAGTTAGTGCTTTGAATCTGGAAAAATATATGTAAACCGACCTTGAGGATTTATAAAATTTCCTTAGAAAGCATTGCAGTTAATTCTAGAAGCTGTTTTTCTACCTATTGAATCACTAGAAATAGAGAAGCTTTTTAAAAACTAAACTTGTTTTTAGTTTTCAGATAAATGTTTTAAGAGCCCAGAGTCTTGGCTAGAAGAATTCTAATGAACAGATCAGTGAAAAAATATACTAACTTACACAGAAGTCTGAAGGTGAAGGTCAATACTTTCTAGATGTTACATTTTAATAGTAGCTAAACTAATGGTGACATGTTTATGTTGTCTTATTTTTTTTAAAGAATTTTCTTATCACTGTTGTGAAAAGAAACCTCTTTGTACTCACAATTTAGCATCTCCACTTGCACTTTATAAGCATCTTTATAATATCATCAATCTTGCTGAAATTTCATATAAGCAGTACAAAATACAGTATATCATTATAAATCAAGGAGAAGCAATTTGGTCACAGTGATCTCTACTTACAACGCGGACTCTCCCAATTTAGAAAATTACTGTCATACAACTGTAATTTTTACTTAATGCCATTCTATATAAACCAATATAACTTGTATGCTCACAATAAAAGAATGCCTACTAAAAGTATTTTTAATTACTGTCTTTTAAATTGATAACCCATGTATTTTAAGTTTATATATATAGTACTTTAATAATAAACTAAATTACTTAAAACATAAATTTGAGTTTTTACTAATTAAAAATTATATACTCAGCTACCTGCCTCCCATTTTAAGCATGATCGGGGTAAATGAAATTTCTATTTTATTTTCTCAACATATTCTACATAAAGTTTTTAAAATAAAGGTTGAAGGTATCTCTTATAATAATATAGTCAATTCATAGTCATCATAGTTCAATAAGATGTGTTCTTTCCCTGACAAAACTGGGTACTCCACAATGACATTGAACAAATCTACCTACCTTATTATCACAAAGTAATTTCCTTTAATTGGTTACTTTAATGTAAATGTTAATGGCATTCGAAGGAAGCATAGATTCTTATTTAATGTTGTATTATCCATCAATATAAATTATATACATGTGTATACATATATAAAACTTGAGGAGCATTTTGCTTCCAAAGCAGCAACTTGTAAAAAAAAAAATCTGTATTTATAACATAATTTACTGGAATTCTGATCTTTTATTCTGTGGATCTGTTTTGATCTGATTTCGTAGTAACAATCAGAATCATAGGTGCAAAACAGTAGAGGTAGAGAAACATACACTACGGAGAGTTCCAAAACTATCACGAATTAGGGATGATGTTAAAAAGATTACAATGAAAGTCCTTTGGTAAGTAAAGACGTCCAGGGAAAGAAATGAATGAATGGAATTTCACAAGCATTAACCCTGAGGGTATAACAGGAGCATCAGAGGAGGTCAGAAAATTTTTGGGAGAACTTAGGATGGCTCCAAATTCCTGAAAAAAATCCTACACTCTGTAGAGGAAGAATATATAGAGAAGAAATGACAGAGTAAATAGTTCTCATCAATATTTTGAATGAGAGACCAAAAACACGAAAACACGCAAGAAAAAAGAGACAAGTCCCAAATGCTCTGGAGGCTTTGCAACACTTCAGTGGTTTGCTACAAACGTCTTCCACGAAGTTCCCAGTAAAAACCACCATGACAATGGTATCTGACTGTGCTCTCCCTTCCACACCCAGTCATCATTTTCTCTCTTAAAATTGGATTTATATTTCCCCATACTACAATTGTAAAAATGTTTTCCTGATCACATACACTAATCATTGAGAATTTGGTTATTGGAGTTTTCCACAAAGTAATATTTTGATTGTCTTCACCATTCAGAAAAGCAATTATTTACCTTTTAATTGATGCTAAGCTTGCTTCACCATGCAAACCAATAAATTATCTCATGGAATCTTTGATTGATCTGATAGAGGGTTTTCTTGTAAACTACCTTTCAAGTTTGTTACGCTAATATATTTGTGGAAATATTTCATGAATCCAGGTATGAAAATATATTTATGCAAACATAATAAAAATGAGAGTTTACTCTTCTTGCATTTACTTAAGTACAACTAGGAAATGGTCATTTTAATTTTTTCACTCCTGAAAAGGGTTTTAAAAAACCTCACAAATTTTATAATTCACAGAAATGTGGGCACTTACCATTTCTGTAATTCACAAAATAATTGCACTATTTGGCATACATGGTGTTTAAGGCTAAAATCATAAAACACTCACTAATTAGCTTAAAAGTGTAAATTACATCTTAGAATCTGTCTAGGCAACAGGAGAATTTGGACTTGCTTCATTTAAGATTATCATGAAGTCCACAACTTTGATATTTAAATACAGTCTTCATAATGAATCTTCTCTAGATGGTGGTCTTTAGAAATCTTTAGAGACAAATAATGAATCTTTTAGACATGAATGATCACTATATTTAATAATGACCATTGTCCTTTCAAGGTAACCATGACAGTTTTATTCAGTTTGGCCAATACTTTTCATTGTTTGCCTACATCTAGAATTCAAACAATATCAGGTATGGCCTCTAATTGCTTTGACTGTTGGTGAAGTCATTAGGGCTGTCTTTGTCCAAATTGTGAAGCAGAAGTTTCCCTTTGTATTTTTCTGTGGTTTGATTCCTTTCTCCTGTTGCCTGTACCCTCCCAATTTCTTTTTTCCCTCTCAAATTTCTACCCTATCATCCTATGCCACCACTTCCGGCTGTCACTTTTAGTGGTATATTATATTCAAGTTTCACATAATCATTAAAAAATAACAACTAGGTGCCTGACCCTTTTGAGAGAATTTACATATTAAAAATAATTCTCAAAAGTAGAAAAGAAAAACAATGTCCAAAACATTAAGTTATTTATTATTGGACTATCTACTACATTTGCTCCTAAGGCTAGACGTGGGATGGTGGCAAGAATTCTATACAGAATGAGAGATAAATATATATGAGAATAGCAAGGGATTGCCCTCTCATATTTATCTTCCTCTTGATTATTCATTTCTTCTATTGCCAGGTACTCTTCTGGACTATGCTGATAGCGTGGATTCTAGAAGTATGGAGAGAGATACCCCATTTCTAGAATCCATCCCATATTTCACTTTTTAGTTAACCAAGAATATCTTGGTTAGTCACTGCAGTCAATATTTGTTGGTAAACTCCCCAGCTTTGAGACTCCTGTTCCCTCTTCTAACCATGCTCTGAATTGCCTAGTATTGTGCTTTGACCCTGCTCTCAGCTCTAGAAGTGAGCCCTTAGTTTTCTTAAGCCATTCCATCGTTTCTGATCATGATGCCTATTTAACAATGAAAAAGTAACCAAATGTGTTGGTTCTATTAGAGAAGCAAACTCTCTACCAGACAGAAACAAGGATGTATGAATTGCCAAGAGTTGGCAGCCATCTTGCCAACACAAGAGGAAAACCTGCATGAGAGTGAGGCCAAGACCAAGGAAATGGATCCAACACTGTGGAAAGGGATTCAGAAGCCAGTTTATGCCCATACTTAATTCTAGACACATTTAAGCCCTGGTAAATAGTCCTTGCCAAAAGCTTAATCTCCCCTGGATCATTCTGTTACATGATTCAGTAAATTTTCTTTTGTATATAAACAAGTTGGAGTCAGGTTTTCTGAAACAGTTCCATGAAAAATGTTTTTTAGGTAATGAAGTACGTTTCCTACCAAATGAACTCAATGAGACAACTAGTATCTAAGGTAGACCATGGGTAGTGGAAAAAAATTGCATAACAATCCATGCATGAGTACATAAGAGTCATTATTAATGCACTCATGTCAAGAATAAGCTTAAACTCTAGTCTTTGGTCTACGAGAGAAGGTTGGATAGTTGACATAAATATCCTCTCTTGTATCATCCATGGATTGATTGGTAGGTTGACTGGCAGAGATGGGGCTTCTATAGTTCTTGGGTGCCTAGAAAGACAAACATCAGAGAATGTCAATAATTCACTGCATTTCAACAACTAATGAAGACATTCAAAACATACCTCTCAGAAATGCAGGCATGATATGGGACAAATTTCCATTATAATTAATTTGATAAAACATTCTTCTCACTGTATTGAACTTCTGTTAGAAATCACATTCTTGACTGAGATGCAACAGAAACCTAGTCTACATTAATACTTGCTGTATTGTGCTATGAATTACCTGTTTCAATGTGGAACTCTCTCTCCCAATGTTAAGCTATTTTGATAAGAACAATTATTATCAGTTTTATATGGAAATTCTAACATCATGTCTGAACCTTAAAAAATAAGCAACTTAACATATAAAAAGTTAACAAAACAACAAACTGACATTCACTTTCAAGATGATATTGTATAATCATTAATCTTCTCTACTGTAATCAAGTCACTTTGACCACATATGTATGTATGTAACAGAAACTATGCAGGTGTGAAAAAAGAAAGACAAATTGAGAGACAAAAGAGACTAGAGAAAGATCTTTTGATGAGTAATTTAAAAATTTAGATTGACCTCAGTGTTGTTTTTTTTTGTTTGTTTGTTTTTTTCTGAGTCAGAGTCTCTCTCTGTTGCCCAAGCTGGAGTGCAGTGGCACAATTTCGGCTCACTGCAACCTCCACCTCCCAGGTTCAAACAATTCTCCTGCCTCAGCCTCCCGAGTAGCTGGGATTACAGGCATGCACCATCACACCCAGCTAGTTTTTGTATTTTTAATAGAGATGGAGTTTCACCATGTTGGCCAGGGTGGTCTCGAACTCCTGACCTCAGAGGATCTGCCAGCCTGAGCCTCCCAAAGTGCTGGGATTACAAGGATGAGCCACCATGCCCAGCCAGATCTTAGTGTTTTTAAGAGGAAAGCAAAATGAAAATTCAAGTGCCATGATTACTTATGCAGGTTGTCCTTTTAAAAAGAGAATGAAGAGTTCTAACGTCTTTTTTGACAGTCCGACCTATTAACTCTTTAATAATCCTTCAAAATATTATTCTACAAAAGCCTGAAAAAGTTGGATACCTAATATAGACAGTTGCAAAGCTCCTTTTCATTCCCCAAATTCACAACAATAAATGTGACTGGATTGGCATGAGTAGACGGAGTGCTAAGGATGAAGAAGGTAATCCCACAATTGTATATGACAGAGCACCAATTTATTGCTTGCTGGAGTGGCTGATGAAACAAAGCAAGGTTTCTTGATTCTACAGTTGGCATCAAGAAGCAATCTATGTTTTTGCCAACAACCAAAAAAATATTTTTGCAAAAGTAACTATTTAATTTTTTAAAAAGTTAAACTGATCAATTGTGAAGGCGTCTTACGAACACATGTTGGACTGTCAGAACCTTTTTAGCACTTGGTTTTTGGCCATCTAGAATTCAATTGCAAATAATTAAAATGAAAAGAAATGTATATACTTTTGGATAGGATTTGGGAAAATTTTTGTCTTAGTTTGGGCTGCTGTAACAAAATACCGTAGACTGGGCTGCTTAAACCACAAACACTTATTCCTCACAGTTCTGGAGGCTGGGAAGTCCAAGATTAAGAAAATATCCTCTTAACTTGAGCAAAAAAAAAAAAAAGAGAGAGAGAGAGTCTGGTGAGGGCCTGAGGGCCTGTTTCTTGGTATGCAGATAACTGTCTTCTCAGTATCCTCACATTGCAAAGAACAGAAAGAGGAAGCAAGCACTTCTGTCCTTAAAAAGGCACTAATCCCATTTGTGAAGATTCCACTCTGATGATCTAATTACATCCCAAAGTCTCCACCTCCTAATATCATCACATTGGGGGTTAGGATTTCAACATATGAATTTTGGGAAGACACAAATGTTCAATACATAGCAACTTTCTTTGTGAAATTTCATAAACAGGATAGATTTGAAGTATAGTGGGGATAATGATCATGAAAATACATATTCCTCTTATCTGCAAACCCAGAAGGAAGTTTCTCGTCTTTTAGTTAAACAACCAGGGGCAGGAGCAAGGCAGAATAAGGAAGAAACTTTCACAGCTCATCAAACTCCTGCAGCCCATAAGGAAATAAAAAAGTTATTTGGCTGTATAACGTAAGTACATACTAATTAATAACTTAACTCCAAAGATAATAATAATAATGAATATCATTATGCTCTTCTATATGCTTGCTATATTTCTGGTTCTTTTATGCAATTTAACCATCACAATAACCTTATGACATAAAAATACTATGTCCTCTCCTGGGTTAGATAGTGTCCCCCACAAATTCATGTCCTCCTCAGAACCTCATAATGTGACCTCATTTGAAAATAGGATCCTTGTAATTAGCTAAGCTCAAATAACACTGTGCTGGAGAAGGGTGGGCCTTTAAGTCCAAGATGACTGGGGTCTTCATAAGAAAAGAAGGAAGGCAGACACAAACACACAGGTGAGAACAGTGATGAGAGGGGCAGAGATTGAAGCAATTGGTCTGCCAGCCAAGGACCGACAGCTCCACTAGCAGCTGGACAGAAGCATGGGATGGATTCTCATCCCACGAAGCAACCAGTCCTTCTGACACTGTTTTTCGTACATCAACCCTCCAGAATTATGGAAGAATAGATTTCTTCCATAATGTTTTAAGCCACCCAGTTTTGGTAATTTGTCACAGCAGCCCTAGAAAAGGAACAAAGATTTAGGGAAGGCATAGTGCTGATTGTTATTACGCCAGGGTAATTGCTCCTTTATTTATATTCATATAAAAAACTTAGTTTCAAAGGGTATTAAAAATAGAATAGTTCAGAAAATAACTTTCTCCAAATAGCTGATATTTAAATTACAGGCAACTGCATGGTCAGGTTACTGAAAGGACAGTAAAATATAAGATTGCTAACTGCAAAAGAGACTGACTTTGCATTTGTAAATTACAAAAGATATAATGACAGTTTCGTATAAACTTACCTTCTGTGTATCCCAGGACTCTGTATATAGATCGCTTCTTTCTCTCCTTCTCCTTCTGGAATGCATATTCAATAAAGGATATAAAGATATGATATTCCAGCACCAATATTATTTCAAACACGCTATAAAAAGAAATGAGGCCATGTCCTTTGCAGGGACATGGATAGAGCTGGAGGCCATTATCCTTAGCAAACCAATGCAGGAAGAGAAAACCAAATACCACATGTTCTTACCTATAAGTAGGAGCTGAATGATGAGAACACGTGGACACACAGAGGGGAACAACACACACTGGAGCCTACTGGAGGGTGGAGGGTGGGAGGAGGGAGAGGAAAATAACTATTGGGTATGAGGCTTAATACCTGGGTGATGAAATAATCTATACAACAAACCCCATGACACATGTTTACCTAGCTAACAAACCTGCACATCCTGCACGTGTATCCCTGAACTTAAAATAAATGTTAAGAAAATAAAAATGAAAATAAAAAAATAAAGAGAGTAAACATATCACAATTAGATTTATGTTGACCAGCCATTCTGGTTTGCCTGGGACTAAGGAGTTTCCCAAGATGAGAGATTTTCAATGCCAAAACCCAGAGAGCCCCGAAAACAAAGGCTCCCTATTTGTTAATGCCAATGTTCACAAGGAATGTAAAAATAAGTATCTAACATTTTTCTCCCTAAATATTAAATTTCTTCCCACAATCTGGTACACATCTATAGAACATACTTTGGCTCCTTTTTGTTTGTTTGTTTGAGACAGAGTCTTACTCTGTTACCTAGGCTGGAGTACAGTGGTGCAATCTTGGCTCAAGGCAGCCTCCACCTCCCGGGTTCAAGTGATTCTCCTGCCTCAGCCTCCTGAGTAGCTGAGACTACAGACAACCACAACCACGCCCAGCTAATTTTTGTAGTTTTAGTAGAGCTGGGGTTTCACCATTTGGGCCAGGCTGGTCTCAAACTCCTGATCTCAAATTATCCACCCACCTCATCCTCCCAAAGTGCTGGGATTACAGGCGTGAGCCACCACGCCTGGCCGTATTTTGTCTCCTTTCACACTTGCCAATGGGAGGCGCTTTCCCTAGCCATGTTCACTTAGTTGTGTTACTGTTGCTATCTCCGCATGAAAACAGCACACACCAGGAGCAGAGAAACTGCTGCCAATTCCTCCAGCACACAGGCTACCAGGCGCTGAGTGTGAAGAATTCAGTTTTGTTCAGAGACACTGTCTGATTTATGTTGGCTTCTATCCAAGTCGATACATCTGAAGCTGCAGGATTTTTTAAAACAGTCAGTAAAACAGAGTTCAGAAGGTCATTGTTGGAGCCCTTGGGTCATCTTTCAAAGCATTTCCATTGGAAGTCACAACCACAAACTGATGCTAGTGACAAGGTAGAAAGAACAAGTGCTTTCCCTTGTGGTGTGCATCTATGATTACAAATTCAAGTCCACTAATCTCCTTTTATCACATTTAACCAAGTGGGACAATATATTCTACCGTTCAATTTAGCTATTCATGTAAAAGTGATGCATTTTCATGAAGCAAAATCTATCACGTCCAACATCTGTGTCCCTGTGGAGGTTTGTCACCACTCGCTGTCTCTTAGTCACATTGCCCAGTTCCCAGGTGCTCCCTCTGCCATCTCTGCCCCCAGGATGTTTCCCATTGCCAAGGTGAAACAGTGGAGGAGTCCGTGGTGCTACTAACACCTCCATTCCTTACCTCAATTTGCTAATTTCTGTTCAGGGAAAGACTTAAGGGCAGTCTATGGTGGGGAAAAAGGTAAAATGACCTGATCTCCTGTTTCAGTTTAATTAGACAAATGTTTATTGAGCATTCATTATTTGGACAGATTAGTGCTAAATGCTATCAAATGCTAAGAAATGAATAAAACACACACTCTGCCATTATGAAGGGATGGCAAGCATGAAAGTGATTAAAATACAAAGCAGGATGTGAGGAGTAGCAGAGACGTACACGATGACTCCAGATGGTGACATCATGTCTATCTGCAGGGACGGAGAACAGTGCAGAGCCCACAGAGGGGACAGGTGTTTCACACCTTGAATGATACACGGGAAAGCAGCCAAATGTGGGGAAACAGCATTTTGGTAGCAAACCAGATGGGGAGAGCGTTGGGTGTGCTTCAGTTTTCACAAAATTTATCAACATCAGGGAGAATAAATAAAGTAGAAAGTGTGAATAAAAATTAGACTTCAGTCAGAATGTAGGGCAACTTCAATGACAGGGTTAATGAGTTTTAACATTATTCTGGTAGCAGTGGGAAGATAATCAAAGATATTGAACAGGAAGATGACATGCCAACCCAGCTTTCAGAAGAAGAACCAGGGAAACTGGATGGGTTAGAGAAAGAGGCTATAGCTGAGAGCAGGTTGGAGACATTACCAAAATCAGAGAGCAGTGATGACAGCTGCTAAAGAACCAGAGGTCAAGGATGAAGAGACAAGATGGAGAGGCCTACTGGAAATCCTATTAACAAAGCGTGCGTGCGTGTGTGTGTGTGTGTGTGTGTGTGTGTGTGTGTGTGTGGTGTATTTGGTAACATTACTGAAGGAGAGGAGTGCAGATGGACATATTCACTTACCCAGCAAACATATATTAAGTGTCTTGATATGCCAGACATGCAAAATAGAGACATCAAAAGTGTGGTCCCTTCCTCCCTTAAGATAACACTTTAGCTGTAATACATTATAAGGAATAATTTCTTTGCTATGATTACAGCAAAGATATGTAACAAATACCTACACAAGTGAGTTGATAAGCACAAAAGAGCTAGAAGGGGAAGAAAAACTCAGCCAAGAATATCCTAGAAAATGCCCAACTGTGCTACAACACAGTAAAAGATTTTTTTTTAATTTTTAACTTTTGTTATTGACAGGGTCTTGCTATGTTGCCTAGGCTGGACTTGAACTCTTGGGCTCAAGCAATCCTCCAGCCTCAGCCTCCTGAGTAGCTGGAACTTCAGGCATATATCACTGTGACCAGTCAAAAAAAAAATAAAAAGAAATTTAGTATAGGCCAAATGGCTCCCTGCTCTCTCTAAGGCAGTGCCTTCCAATTCCTTCTTCTCAGTAATTTTTAAGCACTTAGGTTTCTTGGTTCTGAGAATATACAACTATTTGAAATTATGCTGTTTGCTTATTGGGATGTGAGTTTCATTATGTCTTGTTCACTGCTGTGCACAATAAATATTTGATAAATGAATAAATGAAGGCTTTATCACTGTTAAACCTTGTTCTTCCCCTTCTCAGAATCTGTATCCACCTCACGCTGTGTCATCCATGCACACACACGCCACCCCCTCACTGACAGCTTTTTCCTTGGAGGAGGAGGAAGACAGGGCAGGACAAAGAGCAGAGGTATCAAGCAGAAAATAAAAGGGGCAGACCACCAGCTTCTACTAACTCTCAGATGAACTATTCCAGCTCTCCCTGTAACATTACCACAGCTACTTCTCCTCCTTTATGTTAGAACAGTGCTCACAGAAATATGTATGTGATTGCTGAGACAGCTTGACAAATTACTGGGTTATTAATAGAGAACCTCTAACATTGGAATTACTCATACTGAGTAATATTCAGGATAAGTTGCACTACTCACCTGTTAAGGAAAATGACAATGATGGTGGTAATTGAGATAACAAACAACAACAATAAAACTGTCCCTCCAGCCACAAAGCGGGTATATTGGTTATCGGTTTTACCTAGGAGAAAAAATATATATATATTGTAGGAATTAGGAATTCAGCCAAAGGCAGTAAAAAGTAAGGCAGGAAAATAAAGAAAAGAGACATTAATTATTGAGTAACAAAGACAAAGAATCCAACAAAAAAAAATAGAATGAGCTACAGGAAAAAGAGAATTTTTCTTTTAGAGTCTCCTAAATATTTCTAACTCCTAATAGATTTGTATTTGTTTCTTGATTAAGCTGAGTTTTACACCTTAAGAAGAACAAAAATATAAAGAGCACGCGTTTGCCAAAGACCTCATTCAAATAAGCTGCCAGTCATATACACAAAATCTTTTGTAGAAAAAATAACTATTAAAATAGTAAATAGGCCAGGTGTAGTGGCTCAGGCCTGTAATTGCAGAGGTTTGGGACAGCGGATCACTTGAGGCCAGGAGTTCGAGACCAGCATGGGCAATATGGTGAAACCCCGTCTCTACTAAAAACACAAAAAATTATCCCAGTGTGGTGGCACATACCTATAATCCCAGCTACTCAGTAGGCTGAGGCACAAGACTCATTTGAACCCTGGAGGCAGGGTTGCAGTGAGCTGAGATCACGCCACTGCACTCCAGCCTGGGCAACAGAGAGAGACCCTGTCTAAACATAAATAAAATAGTAAATACACAAAGATTCTCTTTTATGCCTGATATATTAAGTACATTCAACATACAACAGAATATAACTTTGATGTTTATAAGCATAATTTTAAAAATAGATATTTTCTATTCAATTTGGTAATGAGGAAAAAAAAAATCAATGTTACTCCAACTCAATGTCTGAAAATTTACCATGGCCCAGTAATCTGAAATTCTCATCCTAAATCTTGCACAATTCAACTGACCGACTCCAGCAAATTCCTTACTATGTATGTGTCTTTCATCTGTCAACTGACAGCAATGGCAGCAGCCCTAATTACATCACAGAATTGCGATGAGACTCTGATGAGTCAATATTCACAAGAACAATCAACTGCGATTAGAGAAATGTCCCCTCTGGAGTGTGAGGCCAGTGAGGGCGGAGAACATGTTATCTTTTTGTTATATCCTTCTGCCCACAACACACCTCTCACCCCGCAACCCACAGAGCATGTTGTGAGCGCCTCCCACAGAGAAGAATCCCATCAACACCTGCTGCTGGGAATGCGATTGAATTGAAACCCAGTGGTCTTTGTTGCTGTCTCTCTTCGGGAAAGCGAACCTGTCAATCACCCCACCGTTAGGATGGGGCCAGGCTCTGAAACAGCAGCACAATTTTCCTTCCTCCTGAAATCAAAGCTTGAATGTTTGTACTGTGACACCCAGGCTGTCTGGAATCCTACTGCATCCTGAAAACCACACCTGTCAACCAATTCTTCCCCATCTTTTCCCCAGATAATTTCTTCTCACTTTATCCACTACTTAGCTGCATTTTTTTCATAAGAACTCAAAGTATAGACCCACTTATTCTTTTACAAACTTTACTGCAAAGGGAAACTAAGACAAATAAGCGAACATTTTTTTTTAAAACTTTTTAAACCTAGATTCCACAAATAAGTGAAGTCATGCAAAATTTTTTCTTTTTGTGTCTGGCTTATTTCACTTAGCAGAATGTCCTCAAGGTTTATCCACCTTGTCACACATGACAGGATTTCCTTGTGTTTCAAAGGGTTAATAGTACTCCACTGTGTCTATGTACCACATTTTCTTTATCCATTCATCTGTTGATGGACACCTAGGTTGCATCCACATCTTGACTATTGTAGACAATGATGCAATACATACACAGTGCAGGTATTCCTTCAAGATACTGATTTCGTTTTCTTTTTTTCCTTTGTATGTAATACCCATCAGAAGGACTGTTGGTTCATATGAGTTTATTTTTAATATTTTTTGAGATGGAATTTCGTTCTTGTTACCCCGGCTGGAATGCAGTGGCGCAATCTTGGCTCACTGCAAGCTCCTCCTTGCAGGTTCAAGCGATTCTTGCGCCTCCGCCTCTGAGTAGCTGGGATTACAGGAGTCTGCCACCAAGCCCAGCTAATTTTTCTATTTTTATAGAGATGAGATTTCACCATGTTGGCCAGGCTGGTCTCAAACTCCTGACCTCAGGTGATCCACCTGTCTTGGCCTCCCAAAATGCTGGAATTACAGGCATGAGTCACCGCACCCAGCCTATTTTTAATTTCTTGAGGAACCTACAACCTGTACCAATAATGGCTGTACCCATTTACATTCCCGCCAACAGTGTACAAAGATTCCCGTTCCTCCACATCCTCACCAACACTTGCTATCTCTTGTCTTTTTGATAACAGCCATTCTAACAGGGGTGAGGTGAGAGCTCACTGTGGTTTTGATTTGCATGTCCCTGATGACTAGTAATGTTGAGCACCTTTCCATATACCTATTGGTCAGTGTTATGGCTTTGGAAAAACGTCTATTTTTGCCCACTTTTAACTTGGGTTGTTCTTTTGCTATGAAATCCTGCCATTTGTGACAGCATGGATGAATTTGGAGGACATTATGCTAAGTGAAATAAGCCAGACATAGAAGGACAAATACTGTATAATCTCACCTGTATGTGGAATCTAAAAAAGTCAAATTTATAGAAGCAGGGAATAGAGCAGTGGTTCCTAGGAGGTAGAGGTGCAGAAAATAGGGAGACGTTGGTTAAAAGGGTACCAACTTGTGGTTATAATGGGAACCTACTGTAGAGTATGGATGATGATACATGAGTTAATTAATTGTGGTAATTATCGCACCATGTTTATACACATCAAATAATCACATTGCATGCCCTGAATATATTCAATCTTTATTTGACAGTTAATTATTTTTAAAAAAAATTTAAAGCAATTGTTTTCTTTGGGCTTTTTTATATTTTCCAGATTTTCTAGATGATGTGTTCCTTTTGTGATCGGGCATTACAGTACAAAACAATTAAAGATCTGCATGCTTAAAAAAGAATATTTTATCAAATCTTAGTGGTTAAAGTACAGGATGTAGAAATCTTTCTTTAAGAAATAGATTCAGGGCCGGGCGCGGTGGCTCAAGCCTGGCCTCCCAGCACTTTGGGAGGCCGAGATGGGCGGATCATGAGGTCAGGAGATGGAGACCATCCTGGCTAACACGGTGAAACCCCATCTCTACTAAAAAATACAACAAACTAGCCGGGTGAGGTGGCGGGTGCCTGTAGTCCCAGCTGCTCGGGAGGCTGAGGCAGGAGAATGGCGTAAACCCGGAAGGCGGAGCTTGCAGTGGGCTGAGATCCGGCCACTGCACTCCAGCCTGGGCGACAGAGCCAGATTCCGTCAAAAAAAAAAAAAAAGGAAAGAAAGAAAGAAAGAAAGAAAGAAAGAAAGAAAGGAAGGAAGGAAGGAAGGAAGGAAGGAAGGAAGGAAGGAAGGAAGGAAGGAAGGAAGGAAGGAAGGAAGGAAGGAAGGAAGGAAGGAAGGAAGGAAGAAGAAAGAAAGATTCAGAATACTTAACAATTAAGATGTCTTTCTTTATTAAGGTCTAATTTATATGCATTTAACAGTATAATCTGCTTGAAAGTACCACCCCTTGTCAGACACTGTTCAATTATAAATCCAAATTTCAGATGCATTGTTTCATAGGAAATATGTTACCTATTTGTAACCTCTTTGTAGTAATGTTTGACCTCTTGGATTATATCCATTTATTCACTCGGTCTTTAAACACAAAGTATTTCACGGTGTACTGTATGCCTGGTACTATAGACAAAGTGGTAGGTAAAAACAAACTTGACACCTGTGTAGAAAAAAACTCTCAAATTGTGTTTTTCCTCTGCTCTCACACTACCACAGAAATCATCAACAGATTTCTGTGACCAAAGATGTGGGTGGTTTTCCGGTTTTCCCCACACACCAAGTAACGGACACCAGCTGAGTGTCCGCCAATTCAAATCTGACACGATCTACCTAAGGATGGTATCAGATCCCACAGGTTCAGGGCTCAGTCCCAAAGACATCACCCCCCCACCCCCATTGCCAACCCCGCCCTTCAGACACCAATTGCGAGTCCAGGCCTCTAGAATTTTTTTTTTTTTTTTTTTTTGAGACAGAGTCTCACTCTGTCACCCAGGCTGGAGTGCAATGGCAGGATCTCAGCTCACTGCAATCTCCGCCTCCCAGGTTCAAGTGATTCTGCCTCAGCCTCCCAAGTAGCTGAGATTACAGGTGCCTGCCACTATGTTCAGCTAATTTTTGTATTTTTAGTAGAGACGGGGTTTCACCATGTTAGTTAGACTGGTCTCGAACTCCTCACCTAAGGTGATCCACCCTCCTCAGCCTCCCAAAGTGCTGGGATTAGAGGTGTGAGCCACCGCACCCAGCCCCAGGCCTCTAGAACTTCTGACCGATGGGCTTCAAGCTGGGGTTCCCAAGACCCCTTTTTCAGGTTTGGTTAACGTGGTGGAGCCACTTACAGAGCTCAAGAAAACACATTTGCCAGTTTAATATCAAGGATATTGCAAGGGATACAGATGAAGAGATTGGTAGGGTGAGGCACGTGTAAAGGGGCACAGAGCTCCCATGCCCTCCCTGTCCACGCTGCCCTGTAGGAGGCTCCACGTGTTCAGCTATCCAGAAACTCTCCAAACCCCATCCTCTTGGGTTTTTACGGAGGCTTCATTACATAGGTATGACTGACAACCTTGTAGAAATGGGATTGGGCAAAAAGCATATCATCTAAACCCAACAAGGCCTGTCCAGACTTTAGGTATGGAGTGGGATAGTCTCTGGAATGAGGGTCTTTTGACCCATATTCAGATTAGTCTTACCTTGGTCAGGAGAAAGGATGGGAGAAGGTCAGAGAGAGTTTCTGTTTCCTGAGGCCTAAAGTGTCCCAACATTATAACAAGGACCATGGGAGTTTTGAGCCAGGACCCGTGGATGAAAACTTACAGATCTGCATATCCTAATACCACAATACCTGATTTAGTGGAACATATATTGCTTCGAAAACTCCTAGACAATTTAAAAAGAGTTTGGGAAAAAGGATTTTTTCCTAAGAAATAAAGGTGAAATAAAGCACGGGGTCAGGTAGAGATTCAATCCAGAGACATTCCAATCTAAAGTGGCCCAGGCTGTAGCTGACATGGCTTCTCACTCCACTCCCTGCCCTGCCTGCCGCTTCCACATGAATGACCACCAGCTTAGAACACGGCTGGGGTAAACTTGCACCTTGCTGGGCCCTGTATGGCTGCGGAAAATAAAAAGGACAAGCAAATGGGTACGGATGCTTCAGGAGTTAATCAATAGTCCCTAACATTTACTTTTTTAAGTTTTGCTAATAGATCTCAGATAGAGTAATGTTAACCCTGAAGCCCTTCTCCTTAAAAAAGAAGAATTATTTCCAGAAGCCATTTCTCTGCTAACTTTTTTTCAGTTATATCTCAATGCTGTGTTGATTCATAGGAGGACAAAAGCGTCTTGAACCATAAAACCATTATTTTTCCTTCCATCACGAAAGATAAATACCGTTAAAACAATCTAAAGCAAGTCAGTGAAATATATAAATGAATAATTTACTCCAGGATTGTGACCCTCTAGGCTACGTTTCTGGCAATGACAAGTATTTACGGCTGAGTTATAAACTCTTAGAAAAGGCTCATGATAGAAATATTGCCAGTCCCTTCCCTCAGAGTTCGGCAGGCAAGAGCGGCCATTAAAGTCTATAGTTTATCCTCTATTAGGGCTGGGGTGGAGTTAGGGAGTGAAGAAACCAAGTCACTTAGAACCTAAATAACTGGGCCAAAGAACACGCCAGGGAAAACCCACAGATCCTGACTCTCCAACATCCAGCATTATGCTGGAAAATGCAAATTAAAACCGCAATGAGAAACTACCTCACACCCGAGGCTTTTCTCAAAAAGATGAAAGATAACAAGTGGTTTTCTCTGCCATCATGGTGTGTGTGGTTGACTCCATTCCTCGCCATGTCTTCTCACAAGACTTTCGGGCTCAAAAGAAACAAAAGCAAAATCATCCCGTTCCCCAGTGGACTCAGATGAAAGCTGGTAATAAAACCAGGTACAGGTCCAAAATGGAGCCACTGAAGAAGAACCAAGCCAGGTTTATACGGAATTGTACGTGAGATGGCACGCAGGTTTATGCTGTGTCAAGGTCATGATCATGTCACCATATCGAGCTGTAAATGTCACTACTGTCTGGACAGTCGAACATGTTTTATTGGGAATATGTTTTTTATCTTTGTTTATATGCTCTGCACTAGTAGGTAGGTTCAGTAATAAATATGTGAGAACTTTTGTTTCAGAAAGAAAAAGTAAAGAAGGGAAAGAAAGGAAAAGAAAGGATAGAGAGAGAGAAGAAAGGAGAGGAAAAGGGAGGAAAGAAGGAAGGAAGGAAGGAAGGAAGGAAGGAAGGAAGGAAGGAAGGAAGGAAGGAAGGGAGGGAGGGAGGGAGGGAGGGAGGGAGGGAGGGAGGGAGGGAGGGAGGGAGGGGAAAGAGAAAGGAAGTAAGGAAAGAGAAAGAGAGAGAGAAAGGAAGGAAGGAAGGAAGGAAGGAAGGAAGGAAGGAAGGAAGGAAGGGGAAGAGAGTTGGCAAGGGTATGGAGAAGAGAGAACCCTTGCATACTGTTGAAAGACAACAAATACAACATAATCTCACTTAAATATGGAACCTAAAAAAATTAACGTCTTAGAAGTAGAAAGTAGAATGATGGTTACCAGAGGCTGTACAGGAGGATGGAGAGGGAGATAATGCGAGCTGTTGGTCACAGAGTACAAAATTTCAGATATACAAAGGGAGTAAGTTTTAAGATTTTTTTTTTTTTTTTTTTTTTTTTTTTGAGACAGAGTCTCACTCCATCACCCAGGTTGGAGTGTGGTGGCACAATCTCGGCTCACTGCATCCTCTGCCTCCCGGGTTCAAGCAATTCTCCTGCCTCAGCCTCAGTAGCTGGCACTGCAGGCACCTGCCATGACACCCAGCAAATTTTTGTATTTTAGTAGAGATGGGGTTTCACTATGTTGGCCAGGCTGGTCTCAAACGCTTGACTTCAGGTGATCCACCCGCCTCGGCCTCCCAAAGTGCTGGAATTACAGTCGTGAGCCACCGCGCCCGGACAAGTTTTGAGATTTATCATATAGCAGAGTGACTACAGTGAATAATAATGTATACTTAAAAATAAACGAGAGTAAATTTCAAATGTCTCACCGTAGAAATCATAGGTAAATGAGGTGATGGATATGTTAATTGGCTTGATTTAATCACCCCACATTGTACACACATATCAAAATATCACAGTGTACCCCAAAAAATACACAAATATTATTTGTCAACTAAAAATAATATTGATTTAATTTTCTTTTTTAGATTTAAAAAAAAAAGAAACTGAAATATTAGACCTTGTTTTGTGTATAGATGGACCATAAATAGTGAGTGAGTTCACACAGAGCAGATGTGGGTGAGCTGACAGATTCTGCATTATTAGGTCATTCCAAGTTTTGACTTTCTATATAATGTAGACAAATATTCAACCTTTGTCCCTCTTTAGACACTGGTTTATTGAAAACACAGAGATTAAGGAGAAAAGCCTTGGGGCCTAGTCCTGTCTTCTAATTATTTTCCCTGGAAGACCTCACATAGGACACTTAATGTTTCAAACAGTTTTTTTGGCAACTGCATAATAATGATAAAATTAACCACAAGGGTAGCTATGAGATTTAAATCAAGCAAGTAGAGGTGCTTTCAACGTTTTAAGCGCCAAACAACTTAAGTTTTTAATCGTGCATATTATATATGCATTTATATTTTATGTAGACACATTCCAAATGAGGGTTAAACAGATAACTTGTTTCTATTTTTTTCATGTTGAGATGTCACATTGAAGTAGTCCTGCACAGCAAAGCATGCTTGCTCCTGCAGCTGGACTCACCTTCCTGGGGAGGCACAGGTACTGTTGATAAACATCTACACAATAACTGTTGCCTTGGCAGACCACCGGAAATAACAACAGCCCAAAGTGTGTTGAACTTTCCTGTATGCCTGAAATATGCATCACGTGGATGTTGGTATGGTAATATTATTCCAGGTTTTCAAAGGTCAACTTTCTTTGTCCAGATAAATCAGTTTTATACTCCGTATTTCAGAAACCTTTCCCTGTTTTATGGCAAGAAAGTCCTGGAGTGTAAATCATTTTCACAGAATTAAAGGGTCATGGTTTCAACGTCTAATCCTTCTTCTGAGTAAATAGCAACCACTCTTCCTCAAAATAAAAGTATTATCAGGTTTTAGCTAAGAAATATAGGGCCCAGAGAATCGAAATGATTTTCCTGTCATTATAGAGCAAACCAATGAGGGAAGCAAGTTTCCCACCTGATGTACAAATTTTGCCTCAATTTGCCTCTCTTGATGGCTAATGATAGCAAACATTGTATATCAGGTGGGAAACTTTCTTTATATTGAAAATACTTGTCCAAAATAGTCCCAACACTTTAAAGGTTTATGTCAGTTGAGAAACATATGCCCTAAGATAGCTTGTGTGTACATTTTACCTACACAATATAGGATGACTACATTAGCTACTTTTTCTGGCACCAGAATGTACCATAATTCAGTACTGTGGGCCATAAGTTCTCTACAGTGACTGGTGTATGGCAAGGGTATTTAAGTCAGCACATGAGAACAAAGAGATGGGAACATCAAATTGACACATTTATTGAGAAAAATGTTATGGCTGACTCTTTTGTATTAGATGTCTCATATTTTTACCCAAATATTTCTGAGTCTTATACTTCTTGCACATTTACCACATTTACCTCAATTTTTATGAAGACATTATTTAAGGGAGACTATACAGATGCATCAAAGGTCAGACTGTCAAGAGTCGCACATATCTTGCTCACTGTCTTAGTGAATTAGTGTGCAGAAAAGAGTTCATGTAGCAGGCCTGGATTCTAAGTAATCCTCCTGCCTGAGCCTCCCAAGTAGCTGGGACCACAGGCACATGCCACCATGCCCAGTTAATTTTTTTTTTTTTAATGTTTTGTAAAGACAAGATCTCGCTATGTTGCTCAGGCTGTTGTTGAACTCTAGACCTCAAGCAACCCTCCTGCCTTGGCCTCCCAAAGCATTGGGATTACAGGCAGGAGCCACGCCTGGCTCCAAGGGATTACTATGGACACTTGACTCCGAGTCAAAGCCGAGTCAAAGCCGAGCCAAGACTGTTTCTGTTTGGTTTTATTTCTAGTGCTCTTGTATTCATGTTTGTGAACATGTCTTGATTGAAATCAAGAATTAGAAATTAAATACCAAGTCCATAAAAAAGAAAATGAAGGAGATGCAACAAGTTCTCTGCTCGTATAAGCATAGCAGTGAGACTTTCATGTAGATACTGTCACCTTTGGCTCAGAAAGTGTCTCTTGGGAATCCGGCTTCCTGTTATAACAGAAGTTATTTTACTTTAAAACAGTTTTTTATAACAATAAAATACTAGAAAAATGGCAAAAACAATAGACTATGGAATACTTGAGGGAAACAAATGAGGTAGGTGATGCTTTGTGGTGAGTGAGGGGACCAAATTCAAACAAACGTACAAGAGTATAATGGCACAAGGTAATTTAAAGTGGGGATGAACCATCTTGTTCCTCATTATAGCCCACCACATAGAGCAAAGTACAAGACTGGGTGCTCAGCGGACACCAGGACAGCCACACGATGGTTATATCTACTATCCTCTGTTTAGCAAGGCAAAGAAATATGCTATCCAGCTTCTAATTCTTTCCATCTAAAAATGATAATTTTAAAGCTTGATACATAAAAGGAATAAGCGTTACTAAACTTAGAAGATTCATGTATATAAAATATCTCATTACTTATTGCCCACAGAAATAAGGCCTATTGTGTATGTAAACTGTGTTTCAAATAAAACAAGTATGAGAATGCGTATGTTCTTATAACAATATAATAGAAATATCATCTTAAAATGAGCCATCAAAATTAAAAGGCAGCCAACACGCTATTTCACAGCTGTGTTCAGGCTGCCTCCTCCCCAGGATCTGGGATTTGCTGGAAGGACACACAGCACTCAGCCTGCAGCCACGCCCACAGCTCAGCCTCGCCCACAGCTTAAGGATCCGAAGCAAATCAGCAAAGGGATAAGCTGCCTGAGCAAAGTCAGAAGGACTGGCTGATATCCCCGAAGAAAGGCAGGTGTTTAGCATAAACCACATGGATTGTATAACGAGTTTAGACAGAATAAGCCACCTCATCAGTTAGAGAATGGTGGAAAGCCTCCAAAAATCCAAGTTCCCTCGTGCCCACAGAGAGCCAACCTTTCAGGCCAGCCGGCCTAAGGACTGTAGTCCTAGGCCTGGATGACAGAGCAAGCCCCTGTCTCTAAAACAAAACAATACAAATGACCACATGTGAGCCTTGTGGAATATCACCCTGATTCCTAGTCCTGGGGACATGTCCCAGGAATCCATGTCTTTCAGCAAGCACACCACATGATCCTGATGTTGGTGTTCCACAGAATGGCATTGAGAAGCAAGCACACCAGATGATCCTGATGTTGGTGTTCCACAGAATGGCATTGAGAAGCAAGCACACCAGATGATCCTGATGTTGGTGTTCCACAGAATGGCATTGAGAAACACTGCTCTACTCTAGGAAGCACCTTCCAGGGGAGCTCCAGCAGCCGAGCCCCAGCCTGCCTGTGGATTTCTCCTCCCTCCTTTCTTGGGGTATTGACTTTAGAAAACTTGTAATTGGCCGTTCTGTCTCTGTCTCTTTGAAAGACATGCACATCTTTTTAACAGCCAGATAAGTCTATTGTCAGCTTTTGATGGAGAAATGTCTTTCTCAAGGACCTGGGAGCCATCCCTTTGAAATGTAACCATCAAGGAAGACAGCTCCCAATCTCTACCCTCACAATCTCTGAGAGGGTAGAAAACTAACTACCACAAGCACCTCACTCAAGGTGCAAAAGTACCTCCCGTCATAAAGATGTGAGAAGTTTGTTTTTCCTTTGGATAAAGCCAATTGTTAGCTAACACATACAGTCACCCCCAATTACCAGTTGAATCTAGGACGAAGCATGTGTGACAAATGTTTGACAAGCCCTCTTCCTCGAAGACTAGTTATCATTCATCTTTAGAGCATGTATGTAATGGGTTGTATCTACCTGGCTGTATGAGAGAGTGAGATTTCTTTGTCTTTGCAGTCTCTTAGGAGGTTGCCTGCAACGTGCATCACATTCTGATTTAGTGCTTATTCAATAACAAAATTAATTTGTTTTCTACCTTTGTGGAGCAGTTTTCTGGGTAGGGAGATTTTGTTTCTAATTATATTTCTCCAGCAGATTTTTATTATTACTGTTGTTTAATCAGGTATAACTCTACATTACAGTGTTACCATTATGCTTATCCTCAGGAAATAGAAAATCTTCCAAATGCTGTAGTGAAATCAAGATGAACAGCCTGGTGTCTGCAGGTTGCAACAAGACACACAATAGGCATACCATACCATTTAAATACCTTATGCATTTAGCTGTACAATATAAACTACATAAACATGAGAGAACATATGTGTTCGGAATGTTTTAATATGGAAAATAAACTTTTGTTTCCGGGGGGAAGATTTTAGAGGTGAAGCCCTCACTGTCGCTAAGGAAGGAGGGGCTAGTATTCTGATTACTCCAGCTCTGGTTTCAAGAAGCCATTATGGTCTGAGTACAAGATAAGAGAACAGGATTTGAGAGGAAGAGAAGAAGAGAGAAGCCTCAGAAGGAGGAAGGAAGGGTGTGCTTGGGAACTTTTAGCAGATTCCTGGAAAGTTGTTCAAGGGAGTGGGCTTTACCACACAGGAGGAGTCCAGTGGGTGGATGTGGTGAGGCCATGAGGACACGTGCTTTGCAGTGGCCAGAAGCTGTGCCTGTGAGACCTGAGCCATCACCAGGTCTCCTTTGCCCAGAGGCTACTCCTAAAGTTCCCCGAATCTGTTCCTGGTGTGGATTTGACTTCACCAGCAATCAGCACCTCCACTCCAGGCCTTCACACCTGCTACCTGATTGTGCCCATCTCTCATGGCATTGTGTGAACAGCCTACCTCACCGTGACTCCATGACGTGCACAAGCCCCTGGAAGGAAGACAGGAAGGTAGAGGAGAACATCCCCCATAGCACTGGAGTCAGCCAAAGGACCCCGAGCTGAAATAAAATAGTGGGAGACCACACCCCCCACCCACTTCTTTGCCTAAACTTGCTCTAGAAGTTGGTTCAGCCTGAAAACCTATCACTTGTATAAACCTCTTGAAGAAGGACGCTCTGCAGCTCCACTGTCACCAGCTTCTGCTGTGACGAGTCTCCTGATGAGAGTAGTTTTTCTCTTCCACTTTGAGCAGAAAAGTAGTGCTGGGGCCACGAATAGGAACTCTGAAGCCAATCACCCTGGATCTGAATTCCTGCCCCTCTGCTTATTAGCTACCAAGCCTGAGATAAGTCTCGTCAACTCGCCACGCCTCGCTCTCCACAGACGTCAAATGTGGGCAGTCAGGCTGCTGTGACAAGTGAATCAGTAATTACGAGTAAATTCTCAGAACAGCCACTGGCACACATAGAGACACGGTATGTGTTTTTATCATATAGCGGCCAAGACAAAGCCCTGTGACACGTAATTTTGAGAACAGTTACCTATAACTTTTTCTCTGGGTCCTTAGAAAACTTCAAAATGTGACCAGGTGTGGTGGCGCACGCCTGCAATCCCAGCACTTTAGGAGGCTGAGGTGGGCGGATCACCTGAGGTCAGGAGTTCGAGACCAGCCTGACCAATGTGATGAAACTCCCTCTCTACTAAAAATACAAAAGTTAGCTGGGCATGGTGGCAGGTGCCTATAATCCCAGCCGCTCGGGAGGCTGAGGCAGAAGAATCGCTTGAACCTGGGAGAAGGAGGTTACAGTGAGCCGAGCTCGTGCTGCCAGCCTGGGCAGCAGAGTGAGACCTGTCTCAAAAAAAAATAAAATAAAATAAAAATGATTTTTTTAAAAAAGGAAACTTGAAAATGCAAACTATATAGCATTTACAAAGACCTATATCTAAAGGTGATACCTTTTCAGAATATGAAATTCAGCAAGCATTAGGCTGAATATTTACCTCCAAATAGTCTATTCAATTTTAAACCATTTTATGAAAAAAATTCACTAAGTACTCTACAAAACATGAAAGCCTGTGCCTGGCTATAAGAAATAATAACTCTAGGAATAATTTCAAAATCTACCGCTTTACACTCTAGAGTTTAATTACCCATCTCATCTCTCTTTTTTAAAAAGAGCCAATAATTTAAAAAGGAATTACATGATTAGATTTCAAAACTGATACCTTTATTTGCTGGATTAGGAAGAGAAAACAGCCAGTATAAAAGCAAAATGATTTGTTTGGATTAACATATTTGGGATTTGGCATATGTGCATATGGTAAGTGTGGTTATAAAATTACCCATACAATCATGTGTATTTGTTGAGTGTTTACCATATGGCAGGTTGAAAAATAAACTTGTTACTCCTCCTAACAAATATTCATAGATATCTCAGTTCATACACCTACACACACATACACACACACACACACATTAAAAGAGTGAATAATCAATGCTAATGCTCCCCATACGATGTGAAAAACTGAAGACCCAATGACATCAGGATAACTATACTTGGTGAGCCCATATTTTTATGTATTCACTTCCTTCCCATGGGTTCATTTACACATTACATCCCACAGAAAATACCCCACCCTTTGTTAATGAAATCTTCTCAACTCAACATCTACTTTTCATTTTGCCCGTGTCCATCATCATCACAACAATCACAATAATCATCACTCACTGTCCAACATAGCTAAAGCCATTTTCACTTTCCACCAATCCAACTGAGAGTATTGACATTTCAACTTGATACTTGTGAAATCATCTCTCCCTGAGAGTTAATTAATTAAACTGCCACTCGTATCTAAAGGATTGTGAACACCATGGCCTACCTTTGAGTTCTACCAAAGTTAAAAACATTGAATTAATCCTGGATATGAATTTGAGAGTGCTCAATGAAGATTGCAAAATATTTATTTTATAAAAGTTGTACCAAGAAAACTTATATTCCTCTGTTGAATAAATTCATTTTTAAAATCCCTGCATCATTTTAGTATAAATAATAACTTAAAGATACAAATTGGGGTTCAAAGATATACCTCTACTTAGGACAGATCTGTGTTTATTCTTCATTTTCCATCCTCTTAAACAACATAGTCCTCCACAAACCTAGTACATCGCCTTTGAATATTTATCAGGAGCCTTGTCAGTAATGTTTGAAATACTTCAGATGAAGTTCAAAGTGATCAACTGATTAATTAAGTTGTAATACTTAAATCAGAATTTCTATTAAGAATGAAATACTATTAATCTTATAAGAAATTTTTTTACATTTTAAGTAATTTTCTACTTGCCTTTGGAGAAATCTTTGCACAATCATTTATGTTCAGTTTCTAATAAGGCTCTAAGAGACAACCTCAAGCTGTTCACAATTTCCAGGTGGTTTTAGAATGTAAATTCCATATGTGACAATAAAGTATAAATGGTTATTTCACAGTCAGAGTCATTTGAAAGTCTCAAATAAACGTGGCCATGCATTGACTATTTTTTTCCCTTTTTTTTTTTTTTTTTTTTTTTTTTGAGACAGGTCTGGCTCTATTGCCCAGGCTGCAGTGCAATGGTGCAGTCATAGCTCACTACAGCCACTAATTCTTGAGCTCAAGGGATTCTACTGCCTCAGCCTCCCAAAGCACCATGTGTGAATTTTAAGTGGGAAGAAAATCAGTACATTTGTCTAATTTTGAATCTCTACTTGTAATCTACGTTCCCAGGTAGAGAAAAACTTTATGAAAAGAGTTGAAAATTCAATCTGAGGATAAAGGTCCACCTGTAGAACAGCAGTTCCTAGGGTCAACTGCTTTCTAATTCTACAAACTTCCATTGTTTATAGTGGCGTTCTGTTAGAACTTGCTTTATGTACATGAGGTAGCAATATACAGTCAACAATGTTCTTCATATAATAGCATCACCAAATAAATTCAGCGTGTGACCTTTTAGAGTTTCATTCCCTCTGACAATAACTTATCACTATTATTCAATTCAATATCTTACTTATCTATACAAATATAGTATGTATCAAAAATGACTGCAGGCAAACATTCTAGGTTTTTGTGTGTTCAAAAAATGAATAGATTAATAGTAGGGCTTACAAAACAAATTAACTGACCGGTTGCATTTTTTTGAATACAGTATATCATTTTAAAAATGATCTGGGCAGAGGTAATGATAAAGTAAAGATGCAACGACATAATAGCCATGATTGAGTAATCAACTCACTTGTGATGCTGGAAACTATGTTTCATCTGGATACCCAGTTTCACCGAGAAAACTAAATTGGGCTGAAAATTGTGGTTGATCTGTTTCAGTAGAGGCTATTTTAGCTTGTGAGCAGTGACACAGTGCTCTGGGATTCTGGTCGTGTGGCTCCATCATACAAATTAACTGTCATGGACATTTTACTTTCCATGTAGGTAAAGATAATAAAAGGCTGAGGTTCACCACACAATGTCATGGAAAGGGACATATCTGTCAGCCCAGTGCACACCAGCTCAGACAGTCCTCATGTCTACAAGCTTCATATCTATTCTAAATTCATAGGAGTGGGATAGAAGGTTCTGGATTAATGGAATCCTTATAAAACAAAAAACAAACAAACAAAAACTGTCTTGTCTACAACCTGAAACTCTTCTGGAATCCAAATGGACTGGGAGCAAACTGGTTGGTTTTTGACAGAAATAAAAGGCCAAGGAAATAATCAAAATTTATTTCCTTTCTTCAATAATGTTATAATCCAACTCAGGAGCACAGAGTCTCGAAGTCAGTAACCTTCCCGAAGGCATCTACAGGCAAGATTTATAATCTGTGTAAATAAGATGTATCATCTACATAGGATGTATTTATGACTTACAGCACTCTATTCCCCCATCCTTCCTCCTTGTCAATCTTATACCTCACATCTTCCCAGAAGAAATACCTAGGAAGATTCTCTTAGCTTTGGCACTATGATTTCCTAGTGAACACTTTGTAATCTTAATTTACCAATCCCATTCTTCTATTCAGATGACCAGCAATTATGTGGCACTTACACTAAAAATTCAAAAGAAGAAAATGAAAGTTAAAAAAGTAAATAGCCCCATCTGAAAGTTAAATATGTAAACAAGAGTTCATGAAAGTTTTTTTCTCCAAACATTGCAGCTGATCTTTTGAAAGTTCAGTGTCTTTGATCAACAATCAGTAAACCTGAAAGGTTAAATGTTGAAGAAAAAAATCTGGAAAGAAAAGAGGTGGAAAGCTTAAAATTAAAATGGACACAGAACCTACTAGAATGAATAGAAACATTAACATAATCAGTCAAGAACACTTACTGGGCATATTCTGAAAAGATGCTTTGACAACTTTAAGGATATGCCATAATCCTTCATCTCAATTAATTTCTGATAACAAGAGTTTGGAACATTACAAATAGATGCAGGCCAGGCATGGTAGTTCACACCACCAATCCCAGCACTTTAGGAGGCTGAGGCAGGGGGATTTCTTGAGCTCAGGACCATCCGTGAAACCCAAAAATACAAAATACCAAAAATACAAAAATTAGCCAGTCTCATAACCCAGTCTCAAAAAGTAAATAGATAAATACCAATAGATGCAGTTATTAAGTCACTCGAGGGTAGCAATTTTCAGACTACAAAAGTTTGAGAAATTCCAGATGCTTAATATTTCAATGACGGGGAAGCAGTTTGGTCTGATGTGGAAAAAACATAAAGACATTGAGACCTGGCTGAAACTCTATAGGAAAGAAAGCAAATGTGGTGGAAACTTAATCGGTCGGTTAGAAAAAGGAGAAAGTAGGAAAGTGTGAGTGTTTTGAGGCAGTGGAACGCACAAACTGAGATCCAAATCATGCTGACAGAATCTCTCTCCCTTGTGTGGGACACCTTTGTGCCCAGCCTAGGTGGATCGGGGGCCCATGATCTATCACCGATGCCAGGACCGGGGGCTCCACAGATGAATTCTACCAAACTTTCTAGGAATTAATGCCAATCCTCGGTTTAGAAACGGTTCTACATTATCATGTGTAATCAATAAATGATTTCATTCTCTTGAAAAAAAAAAAAAGAGAGACAGTTCTAAACTCAATGTATGAGACCAGCATCACCCTAATACTAAAACCAGATAAAGACACCACAAAAAAAAAATAATAAAAAAAAATAAAAAACTCCTACAGGCTGACCTGGCATCCCTAATGAACACAGATGAAAAAATCCTCAACAAAATACTAGCAAACTCAATTCACTATCACATTAAATGGACTGTATATTCTAATCAAGTCTGATTTATCCCTGGGATGCCAAGATGGTTCAACATACGTAAATCAATCAATGTAATACACCACATTAACAAAATGATATAAAAAGGCCACGTGATCATTACAATAGAGCAGAGAAAGCATTTGACAAATTCAACATCTTCGTGTGATAAAAACTCTCAACAAATTAGGTACAGAAGGAATTTACCCCAACACAATAAAGCCATCTATGAAAAGCCCACAGCTAACATCATACTGAGTCATGTAAAACTGAGAACTTTTGCTCTAACATCACGAACAAGAGCAAGGTGGCCACTTTCAACACCTCTGCTCAACATAATACAGGAAGTCTTAATCAGAGCCATTAAACAAGAAAAAGAAAACAAAAGGCATTCGAATCAGAAAGGAAGAAGTAATATTATCTCTGTTTGCAGATGACATAATCATATATGCATAAAGCCCTAAAAATGGCACAAAAAAACTAATAAATGAATTAAGAGGCAGGACACAAACTCAACATGTAAATATCAGGGCCGGGCGCCGTGGCTCACGCCTGTAATCTTAGCAATTTGGGAGGCCGAGGCGGGTGGATCATGAGGTCAGGAGATCGAGACCATCCTGGCTAACACAGTGAAACCCCGTCTCTTACTAAAAATACAAAAAATTAGCCAGGCGTGGTGGCGGCGCCTGTAGTCCCAGCTACTCGGGAGGCTGAGGCAGGAGAATGGCGTAAACCCGGGAGGCGGAGCTTGCAGTGAGCTGAGATCCGGCCACTGCACTCCGGCCTGGGCGACAGGGCGAGACTCCGTCTCAAAAAAAAAAAAAAAAAAAAGCAATAAACTTAACCAAAAATGTTAAAGACTTGCACACTGAAAATTATAGAGCAACTTATTCTTTCTTGATTATTGTTTTGCCATCTTTGCTCAAGAACTAATGGTGGCTTTGCTAGACAATTATATGAAATGAAGGTTTTCACTGTCATCACTTAATTTAGCCTACCTAGTTCTATATTAATATATAATTTAGACTCTCCGTACCAAACTAGTCATTTGACTACAGTCTCCCATGCACCATCTCCCCATTCCTCCTGCATATTTGGAGTTACTCTTCATAACCTGTTTCACCTCATTCTTCAGCTCTAATCACCAATGCCTCATTTGAACCTTGATGGTCCCACCTGAGTGGTCTCATTGGTGGAAGACGACTGTACAAGGACATGAATAATTATACTTATCAACGGCAAACAGAAGTTTGTTCAATATGAGCCTCCTCCAGAAACTTTCTGCAAGACCTGATTTTATTTCTTTTGTCTTCATTCTTTTTATAATCAGTAAGGTCAGTTTAAACAATAGTAGTCTACACATCATTTAGCTAATATTAAAAGATTTGACAAATTATTTTAGTGGCACCTAAAATACTTCTCTTACGACAGATGAAAATCCGGAGGATATTAAGGGACAAAAATAACTGTAGTCACTGTCAATAAACACACATTCCCCTGCACTCTCCCTGCCCCACTTTCCTTGCCCTTCGGTCCCTGCAAGTTTCAAATTCAGAAAAGTCAGTCTGGAACTATTTCATTCTACATTTCAGGTCATAAGTGCAAAGGACAAGAGAAACCTATTTCTTTTCATTCAGCAAAGAAAGTCGATGGTAAATTTGAGTTCAGTTCTTGCTTCTGCTATTTTCTCCTCTGTTCAAAACCAATCAAGGCCTGGACACCTGACCTGCTGGTTGGCAGAGGTCCTCTGTTGAGTGAGCTGGTACTTGTCTGAAGATGAATGTAGGCAGGTAGGAGTCACGGGAAGAGCCCCTCTCTGTGTGTTGTGTCCCTGAGTGTCTGTGTGTGTGTGTGTGTGTGTGTGTGTGTGTGTGTATGAATATAAGAGTCCTAAAAATCTCTCTTTTAGATCCAATGCTATGTGCTATAAAAGAAGTTGTTGAGAACTAACAAAAGTATGTACAGCAATTTATAAAATCTGCGACAATCACCTTTCCCTTGGCAGTTGAAATAAATTAAATCTGTTCCACATCTTATATCTGTCTCTCTGCTTTAATCTCCACATTGATTTTTGACCAAAGAGCCTCAAGACTTGAAAGAATCAAATTGCACCAGAGAAAACACAAATGATCTGTTTTGCTTTGCATCTAAGTTTTTATATTCCATCTTTCACTTATAAAAATTGAAGAAAGGAATTAAACAGAAACATACAGTCAATGGCTGTCATCTTCTGTCAATGATAACTTTTGACTAATGGATACAAGGTCCAGTTGACATTCTTTCAATCTGTCAACTGAATGTCAAAAAGCCATTTGTAACTGTTCAAAACGCATGGACACTAACAATACTGGCCATGACATTTAGTCATCTGCATTTCATTGGCAGATTTTGACACTGTTTATAATTTACATACAAAGAAATAGTTTTGTGCAAGAAACTTAGTCATCTTTGGACAGATGAATGACATTTTTTACTAATTAGTAAGAGTTAAATAACCATATCTCCTAAAAATCTGTTACCTTCATTTTCTTTATAATTTAAGATGTTTACAATTACTTTTTCAGCATATAATGGACAAGATCTTATACGTGTTTGAAAATGATTCTTTATGACATTTTTCTGAATAAAACATTTTCTTGCCTTGGTCTCCAAAAAAAAAAAGGTCAGTCTCTTTTTTCACTGTTTCCTTTTCCTGAGAGTTTCAAAACATACTTCTGTAATGCAAGGGTTTTTTAGGTAAGAAATATTTTTTGTCTGTGACTGAAGGAACAGAGTCAACATTTAAAATGAGGAGTCTCTGCTAATTTTTCCTCCCCCAAATATTTCACCAACCACTCATCATTTTCATTAAATTCTTAGTTCAATATGTCTCACCACAGTTCCTACCCCTTTAAGAGGAACAAGGGAGGCTTGATGTGGTCCAGGGTGATTGTGTATGAAAAGATGCTATCCCCTGAAAATGCTCTCTTTATTATACACAGAGCTATAGTGGAGGCTTCTGTTTATACAAAACCTTTTCTTCTTCATTTTCAACACAGGAAGAAGTATCAGTTTACAATATGAGCAGAGTCTATAAAGGAACAGCCAAAGCCTGGCAAGCGTTGGCTCTACAAGTCTAACATAAGCCAAAGGTAAAGGAACTGGCTGAAAGCATGTGGAAGGGAGGAGGGAGGGGAGAAAAGAAAAGGGAAGGGGACAGAGTGAAAGGAAGGAAGGAAGGGCAGGAAAGATGGAAGAGAGGGAGGGAGAAAGGCAGGAAACTGTAATACAGGCCTCTACACAGAACTCTGTATGGACCTCTATATTTGTACTTCTGTAAATGAAAAAAACAAAAAAACACTTTTTCTCACAATCATACAAAGTGGATCTAGGTGTTGTGGGGGCCGGAATCTTACACAATTTAGAGCTTCATTGTGACAAAAGAGACAAATGCCTAATATACAAATAGTGCAGTGACTTGGAAAGGGGCCTGCTCAGGTGGGTGGGTGGGTCGGTGGGAGGGAGGAAAGGCAGGAGGGGGGAGGAAGAGAGGGGGAGAGGAGAGGAGGGGAGGGGAGGGGAGGGGAAGATGAAGGGAAGAGAGGAAGGGAGGGGAGGGAGGAAGGAAACGAAGAAGGGAGAACAAAGTAAAAGGTAAAAATAAATTATTTTCTCTTCCTTGTCCCGACAGTGAGGAAGCTGGCCCAGGGAAGAGCTGGGAGAGCCTGGGACAGCCTTCCTCCCTCTCAACTGTAATACAGGCCTCTACACAGACCTCTATATGGGCCTCTCTATATTAGCACTTCTGTAAGTGAAAGAAATTACTTTTTCTCATATTCATGCAAAGTGGATCTAGGTTTTGCAGGTCCTGAAACACAATGCAGGGCTTCATTGTGACAAAAAAGACAAATGCCTACTACACAAATAGTGGGGTGCCTTGGAGGAGGCCTGCTCAGGCGGAAGTCCCAAAGGCCAATTTCACCAGCACAAAGATTATACTCAGTAATGGTTGCCAAATATCAAAGTCAGTGTTCTTAGAGTGTGTCTGGGGGTCCCTGAGGATCCCCATGTCCTTTTCAGGGATCTGCAAGGTCAAACCTATTTTCCTAGTAATATTAAGATGCAACATCTGTCTGTTTCTGCATCCACATCTGAAAAAGACTGAGAGAAAAAAAAGGCCCCAGTCTGGCAAACTGGCAACCGCATTCTCAAACACCTGTTGAATTGCACTCAACGCAGCCCTGATTCAGCCACATCGACCCAGCACTGTCTTGTTATTACTGGGGTACATGGGGATTCTAATACCTTCTCACCACCATCAAAAATGTTCACGTAATTGGGAAGATAGGAGTTCTACAGCTGCAACATGAAGGCTGGCAACACCATATGTTTTTCAGCCCTTTGCCTATTTCTTTTTAAGTTTCAGGATGGTGACAGATAAGAAAACTGGGAAGATTTTAATGCTGGATCTGAGATTGATGGATTCACAGGATAAATAAATACTAAATACTAGAATAATGGCCAGTTCACCTAAATCCAGCCATTTAAAAAAATGTTGAATATGCACATTAAATGAACATGTTTACCATAAATAAAAACAGAGACCAGCCCACAGGGTTGGCTTTTTCCATGTTTGACACTGGAAGATGTCTGGTGCTTACTCACCCTCGGCTACGGTCAATCTCATCACGAAGGTTTCGTTTTCTCCTGCGCTGGCCTGCAAGTAGCAGCGGTAAAGCCCCGAGTCTGAGGCTGTGACATCGGGGATGACAATGAAACTCCACCTTCCGTGGCTGCAGTTGCTCACTATTTGTCGTGGGAACTTGGAGGTGAAATTTCTGCCGTGGACCAAGTCGCAGTAAGTTAAGAGGTCAATCTGACGGGGCTGGATCTTTTCCCACCTCACTTCCTGCACAGGCCACGTCATCTGAGGCTGACAGGTGAGTGTGATATTCTTTCCAGGTTCCGAGACAATGTGGCTATTTGGTGGCACAGCTGCCTCAAAACCATCTGAAAAGAAGAAGTAAATGATTAGATCCAGGTTGTCAATTTTTGGGACACCCAAACCTAATCATGAAAATGATTGGTGACGTTACCTAACACAGTTTCCTCCATTGTGAATGACCTATTTATACCACACTTTTATAAGAGAAAGCATTTTTTTTTTAAGTCCGGGAGATAAATAGAAAAGAGGATATGACTGTTCACACATAGCTCTGTAAGTGTTACTCGGTTACCCATGTAGTGAGAAACATAGCCAAAACCCCTGGTGCTTTTCTTGGTAGTGATCATATCAAGAGGCTGAATTTGACAAAGAGACTGTTATGCAATAATGCTGGGCTGGCATCTCTGACACTGAGCTAGAGTATCAAATGTTCAGGTTATAATCATTCTGGCTCAGATTTTGACAGTCACAGAAAAGATACCCAATCATTCTCACTGAATACACACATGATCTCACTCTTCAGATATACAAGTTTGTCTTACACGTGGGTAGAGTAGGGCCCCCCATGTGGTATCAATTCTTGATACCATGAAAGTCCCTCAGTTTCCTCCCACCTTCCTGACACCATTTCTGGAACTCCTAGCACAGAGTACTCAGTAATTGTCCCCAAATATCTAAGTCAGTTGTCCTGAGAGTGTGTTTGGGGGTCCTGGGCATCTCTGTGGCCCTTTAGGGGATATGCAAGGTCTAATCTATTTTCCTAGTGATATCTAAGATGAAATTCCCCCTCTTCACTCCAGTTCTATCACAGGTATACAGCAGATATTTCCAGAAGCTCTGCCAGCTAGTGGTATGTGTGCTTGAAATGTTTTAAATTTTGTTCAATATTAATTTCTAATACAGTAAACATGACAGATATGACCTACATAAACAAACACTCCCTGAGGGCCTTTAATAATTTTTAAAGGAGCATAAAGGGGTCTTGAGACCAAAAAGTTTGGGAACCTGATCTAAAGAATAAACTGCGGTAATTATTTCTCAAAATTTAAGACAACCCAGCAAGGTAACAAGCGGATCTATTTATTAGTGATGAACACCTTCTTTCATCTGATAGCATCACTAATGCCAACAAATTCTGACCTGCTGTTTCAGTACAGAGGGAGGCCTGGGCAGTAATGATGTCACAATGCTCTTTGGCACTAAGAGAGAAATGCAAAAAGTGGAAAGTCATCTGTCACTTCAACAATGTGACAGTTTCACTCAGGGCTGGCCCAGGAGCCATTGTCTTGGCATACAAATAAAAGAATAAAGAAATAGAGAAAGAGAGAAAGGCATGAGGGAAGGAGAAAAAGAGAGGGGAGAGAAAAAGAAAAAAGGAGGGAGGAAGAAAAAAGAAAGGAAGGAGACAGAAAATCAAAAAAAGAGCTGTCACATTTCAACAGAGAGGATGAAAGCAAGTCTGAAGTGCAGTCATATTTGCTGTCTATTGAACTAGAATATCATGTTCATCTACGATAGTTCAGCTGCACCAAAAAGTAGCTTCTCATCTTCAGCATGCAGTTCCATGTGTCAAAATGTTGTAAAGAGAAAACCACAGCACTCCAGTTTTCTCCACTGTACAACCACTTACCAAAGGTAGCACTTTACCCACATAATATGCACCCAGAAAACATTTCATCTCTAAGTAATAAAGCAACATAAGAAAAGGGGAAGAAAGAGAAGGAAAGGAAGAAAATTCATTAAGAAAAGGGAAAAAAGGAAATAAAAGCTTAAAAGAAATAAAAGGAAAATTTAAAATTAAAACGGGGAAAGGAAGATGTGAGAAAAGAAAGAAATGAGTGACAACATAAAATCAGACGCTAGCACGCTATATGGAGAAATGAGGGAACATAAAAGAAATGAAAAAAAGAAGGAGAAATCCACTTTCACGTGAGCCCTTCTGGCCCCTGGGAAGTAAAAGGCAGTGTGGATGCGTGTCCTCAGTGCTCACACGCACACTGTTTTGTGTTTTTCTTCTTCTTCTCCTCTCTGGGTGCTGCCCCGCCCAATCTCAAGAGCTTCCTTTGTCTGCCCATCTAACCATAACCACGCTCTCAGGCCCCTGTGAACCTGCTGACTTGGGTAGAAACAGGGGTCTTCTCATAGCTGTATCTGCATTTTCACAAAGAACAATGCAGGAAGCAATGGGGAGAGTTCTAGAAGGGATGCAGCTGTCTTTGGGGAGCAAAATGCAAGGAGGTTACAGCAGAGGCTCCACATGAGGACCCAGACCTGCCTCTCAATAGACTCAGCCTAGAGCTGAAAGAAGCGGTTCCCAACCCTAGAGCCAGGTGGTTCAGAAGCTCAGAGTAGCCCCTGATTAACCTTTCCTGACAAACAGAGTCATTGGTTGGTGTTAGATGAAAATCAAGACCTATACGAGGTCGGCCGAACCTGCCTTGCCTCAGATTTTGCTTGTGACTTCTCAGACCACAGGCTCCTCCTACACAGCTCAGTGGAAGGCAGCTCAGACTGACCTTGAAAAGAACTGCCCGGAAGAGCCCACACAAACAAGAGAACCCTGGGATCCTGAGGAACTTGGAATTGGAAAGTGGATTCACATAAAACAGAGACCAAGATGTTGTAGTTAATTGGGAAGAAAAAAGTTTGATTTCAATTAAACAAATAAAAATAATGAAAACCAGTTTATACTTATATGTAGCTATGTATTCACATTTAGAATAAACATTGAATAGACTGTGTTGTTTTTCCACGATTTTTGTTGCAGGATATCATGATGAAATATTCTCTATTTTCTCTGTGGCTTCTCTGGCTTGACCACAAATCATCCTTGGAAATTATTTCAGTGCTTCATCACTTTTCCAACCACCGCTCATACCCTGGGTACCCCAAACATTGCTGGGTACATCTTCACATCATGCCACTGCCCCTGCCCACCAGCATCTCCTGGGCTACTGACCTGTCCTCCTCACCATCCTCACTGGTCAACAGCTCTGCATGCAGTTTGAGCAGCTCTGCAAAATCCCGCACCAACTTCACAAAACCCTGAGTCTTTTACCATCAACTTCATAAACCCAAGCCTTTGTAAAGCTAGACCTTTTTACACTACTCTGTACTTAGCACCTAGACCATGCTTGGCATAAAGTAGAGAAGTCAATCAATATTTTTTGGATAAAAAATTTGCCAACCTAAAGAATGGGAGGAAATATTTGCAAACTATGCATCTGACAGAGGTCTAATATCCAGCATCTATAAGGAATTTAAACAAATTTACAAGAGGAAAACAACCCCATTAACAAGTGGGTAAAGGACATGAACAGACACTTCTCAAAAGAAGGCATATATATGGCCAACAAGCATATGACAAAAAGCTCAATATCACTCATCATTAGAGAAAGGCAAACCAAAACCACAATGAGACACCGTCTCATATCAGTCAGAATGGCTATTACTAAAAAGGCAAAAAATTACAGATGCCAGTGAGGTTGCAGAGAGAAGGGAACACTTACACACTGTTGGTGGGAGTGTAAATTAGGTCAACCGTTGTGGAAAGCAGTATGGCAATTCCTCAAAGAGATAAAAGCAGAACTACCATTTGACCCAGCAATCCCATTCCTGGGCATATACCCAGAGGAATAGAAATCATCCCACTATAAAGACACACATGTATATGAATGTTCACTGCAGCACTAATCACAATAGCAAAGACATGGAATCAGCCTAAATGTCCACCAATGACAGATGAGATAAAGAAAATGTGTTACATATTCATCATGGAATACTATGCAGCCATATAAAAGAATGAGATTTTATCTTTTGTGGGAACATGGATGCAGCTGGAGGCTGTTATCCTCAGCAAACTAATGCAGGAATTGAAAATCAAATACCACATGTTCTCACTTTTAAATGGGAGCTAAATGCTAAGAACTTACGAACATAAAGAAGGAAACAACAGACACTGGGGTCTACTTGGGAGTGAAGGGTGGGAGGAGGGAGAGAAGCAGAAAAGGTAACTATTGGGTACTAAGCTTAATACCTGGGTGATGAAATAATGTGTACAATGAACCCCTGTGACACGTATTTACCCCTGCAACAAACCTTCACATGTACCCACAAATCTAAAATAAAAGTTTAAAAAAAATTTTTAAATAAAATAAAATAAAACTGTATTTTTAACTTTAAATACTTGAAAAAACTAATTTGCAATTCACTTTGCACTCAAATGTGCAATGTATTTTTATTGATTTTGGGGGAGATTTATGTCTATAATAACCCTAATATTAAGAAACATATTTAAAATAGTGTTAATCATGCCTAAACGAATTGATAGGTGTAGGCAACAATCCTCAGTGTCTGCAAATTCACAAATGCCATTTATGTTTCCACAATACCACCTTGGAAGTCATAGCCTTGTCAAAATAATCAAACCTGATGCTAGTCAAGCCTCCAAATCTAACCACCAACTTACAGAACTACAAAGAACAGAGAAATGTGTTAAATGCCACCATGGGAAAGCAGCCCCTGGGAATATGAAAAACTCAAGGTGACAACAACAAAAAAATGAAAGGTGGAGAGGAAGAAACCTACAGGTTAAAAGGGAAGTAAGAGACATATTACACAGTAACAATGTATGGAACTTGAAAAGGAAAAATTCATAGAACTGGAGAAATCCAAAGTAAACATTCAATAGTTTTAAGAAATTACTGCTGTTTTGTGAGGTGTGAAGGTAATGATGGTATCATGTTTATGTTAAAAAGAAGACTCATCTTTTGAGATTCAGGCTAAAGTATTTATAGATGAGATGACTTAAGAGCTGGAATTTGCTTCAAATTAATCAAGGGAAAGAGAGAGTGTGAGAAATAGAGAACAATAACACTGACCCAAACTTGATAGTCGGTGAAGCTGTATAGTGGTCACATGGGAACTGATTATACTATTCTTTCTATTTTTGTATATGTTTGAAACTTCCATTAAAAAAGCTTTAAAAGTATTCGTTTGTACAAGATTTGAGAAGCAAGAGAACGAACCTAAACTGAAGTCCCTGCTTGTGAAATGTACTTCACACACCAAATCGCTAATCCTAACAATAATATCCAATCAGTATTAATGTGCCTGTTTCACAGTTGGAAAAATATATATATATTGAAGTAGCTTTCCCAAAGAGCTGAGGTGGCAAAGGGCAGAATCAGAAATGCAACAAACTCATTTGATTTTAAAGCTCATACATTTTTCATGCCAGAACACCACAAACTCTAAACTCTCTCCTGTATCTTTAACCTCCAATTCTAAATGGACTCCTCTCTCTCACACCTCTAAACAGGATCTTTCTCCCACTCCTGAAAACCCACTTTGGACCTTTTGGTGCCATCCAGTCCGTGTTTCTTCTTCCCTATTCATTCAAAATTCCAGGAGTGGGTTCCCATCCTGCTCGGCCTCCTCCTTTCCGATGTGTGCTTCGACACAACCAAGCATCCATTTCCACTCTTCTACCAAGACTGCAAATGCCATCAGTGTTCTTGACCTGAATGCTGGATGTCCAGCCCTCCTGGAAATACTCTACTCCTTGGCTTCTGTGACATTGCACTTGCCTGCTTCTCCTCTCTCCTTTCTGATCTCCCTCCACTACCTCCTTCATGCTTTCTCTTCTTCTGCTTGTCCTTAAAAAAAAATGTGCGTTGTGCCCCCAGGAGTCCACTACCTTTCCCTGTCTACTCCCCGTCGCTGAGTGAGCCTATCTACTCTCCTTGTTCAACCATCTCTTAGGTTCAGATCAAGTGCAAGTCAATAGTGCCTGCTCAGTCAGACCTCTCCCCAGGGTTTCTAAAGCACGAGACAATAACTTGTTCTTACGATGCTTCAAATAGACTAAAAATTAAACATCCCAGCATTGCCCTAAGCCATCTGCAGGAGCACTATTATTACACCAGCTAATTAGAAATGATGATAGTAGTAGCTCCAGTAGCTTCACGTATTCCCAACTGTGCCTAGACTATGAATATGCTCAATTAAGAACTTTTCTACAAACTCTTAATAGTCACCCAAATAAATGCAAAATGAAATGTTGACTGCATGATGACTACGGCGGTCTCCTAAAGTGCCTGAGATAAAGCTCTCAAAAACAAGCAAGCAAAAGAAATAGAAACACACATTCCCAGTTACAAGCAAGCAACAAAGTCCAGAAAGTGGAAAAATGGCACTTTTGAAGCTCACAGGGCATGCGGTGTGGGAGGACGTACTGAAGACAGAAGGAGAAACACAGACAGAAAAGGCAGAATTTCCCAAGGATGCCTTTGCTTCCCTCATAGTTCTGGCTGTGACAGCTAAAACATGAAAAAGACAGTCGCGGTGGACACTGAACTGAGCTGTCAGGCAGCTTCAAGCAGAATAGAAACAGAAGCCTCTTACCTAGAACGCATCAGCATTCCCAGAAAGAGGCACCATGCATGCTCCTGCCTACACTGTAGCCTCCCTGTGTGCATTCATTTCAAACATAGACAGCAATGACAGTATTGGACGGCATTTCTCTAAAAAGCTGCAATGTTCCCAGATGGCCAAGTTCGGGGATGTTACGGGTGGAACTGTGTCCCCCAGAATTCCTGTGGTGAAGTCCTAACCTCCAGTACCTTACAACCTAATCTGAGAGGTTACAACCTAATCTGAGAGGTTACAACCTAATCTGAAATAGGGCTGCTGGAGATGCAATTAGTTGACGTGAAGTTGTCCTGGAATAGGGTGGCCTCTAATCCAATATAACTGTGTCCTTATAAAAAGGGGAAATTCTGACACAGGGATGAATGCAAGCAGAACGCCATGTGAAGATGAAGGCACAGACTGAGTTAATGCTTCCACGGACCAAGGAAGGCCAAAGATTGCCAGAAACTGCCAGAAGTTAGGCGAGACCGCTCCTTGCAACCCCCAGAGGAACCAACCCTGCTGACACCTTCACTTCGGACTTCAAACTGCAAGACAACACATTTCTGTTAAGTCACCCAGCTTTTGGTATCGCGTGCCAGCAGCTCTAGGACACTAATGCGGAGTAAGGACCATCAGGACGACATCTTGGGTACAGTCTGGGCCTCACCAGCGCCCATCAGAAGCAGCAAGTCCACCCTGTTGGGGAAATCTGCCATCTTCGCAACACCACTTCCCATGCATTGCCATTTTCTGTCTTTCAACTAAAGTGTAGATAAAAGGTAAAGGACCAAACAAGATAAAAAATAAGCTAAAAGAGGCCGGGCGCGGTGGCTCAAGCCTGTAATCCCAGACTTTGGGAGGCCGAGACGGGCGGATCACGAGGTCAGGAGATCGAGACCATCCTGGCTAACCTGGTGAAACCCCATCTCTACTAAAAAATACAAAAAACTAGCCGGGCGAGGTGGCGGGCGCCTGTAGTCCCAGCTACTCGGGAGGCTGAGGCAGGAGAATGGCGGGAACCCGGGGGGCGGAGCTTGCAGTGAGCTGAGATCCGGCCACTGCACTCCGGCCTGGGCGACAGGGCGAGACTCCGTCAAAAATAAATAAATAAATAAATAAATAAATAAATAAATAAATAAATAAATAAGCTAAAAGATTGCTTACCTGAAAAGCACAGATAAAGTGGGAAGAACGAGTTACAATAAAGAGATAAAAACTCAACCCGACAAAGCCATCACGAAGGAAAGCCAGGCAAGGCCATTTGTTGAAATAAAAAAAATAAAGGGACTAGATTCAGGCTGCATGTCCTGCATGGCAAATCAGCATTCAGTCCAGAAAATCCATAGTAAGAGAAGATTTGCAGTATGTCCAAACAGCGATTCCCCTGTCTCAGCACTGAGCAGCAAAGGACTTGCAATGCAGGCCCCGGCAGGTTTGTGATTCAAATTACCCAGGAGTCAAAGCCGCTGCTGAGGCCACCAGCCTCCCCAGCTTCAGAGTCCAGGCTGCCCCCAGGGGCAGCCTCAAGGAGCTCCAGAAACTTGAGATTGGCTACCTGAAAGGTAACCATGGTGTAATGTTTGTTCAGGTTCTAATTGTTAAAAAGTAACTTTCAATCTCTCCACCATGGTACAATGAGAACGATGCTTTTTATTATAGTCAGTATCATAAAGTTTGCTGAAGCACGTCGAAACGTCAACCTTTTGAGCCATTCTGTAGTTTCTCTCAACCAGAAAAATGACTGACTAATGGGATATAAACAACAACAACAAAAAATTGATAATACAGCCCAAGAGCATTGGCCCCCCAGGTTAGACGATTTAATGTAGATCTTCTGCATGGCAGGGTTTTAACAGAAAAAGATATCAAGAGATGAACACTATCTCTAATGATTCTCTACTAGAGAATGGACTGTTAGTGATGGTCCCTAGAGACAACATTAAGCATTTTGTCCCATATAGTTAAAAATATTTTCAGTATATTTTAAAAGTAAAATAATAAGCCTTGAACGAGTCCTTACTAAGTGCCAGCATTAAATGCATTACATAAACTAGCGCATTTAGTCCCCGCAGATAAGTCACCCAGCTGCGAATGGCAGGACACTCGCCCAGGCAGGGGGTCTAGGGAGCTACTCTCAAACCCGCCCTGAGAAGGGACTCCAGTGAGAGTCAGAGTTTTCTTTTCCACCCTGCAATGGGGCAGGATCTCAGAGACACAAACAGCTCCAAGGACGCCTCTGCTCCTAGATAGCTTGTTTTCGGATGCCTTAACTCTTATAATTAGAAATCAATTTCTGTACTTGTCCTTGTTAAAATGCATATAACGTTTTCAATTCCTGGCAGGCACCAGCACATTAGTGTGAAATTGTCCATTAGATTGTTTTCCAAGTAAAAAGCAAGGAAGATGTTTCCCACAAGAGAGTGGCCAGCAGTAGACCTGCTGTGGCAAAGGAGAGAGAGGAAAGCCCAGAACTAGCCTTGTCCCTGCCAAGGTGAGTGCACCGCGGGGCAGAGGGCAGACAAGGAGAGTGAGTGGAAGTGCCGGATTGGTGGAAGACTCGCGCAGCAAGATGGACCGCAAACCAGAGGCAGTGAAATTTTGCCTCATTTATTTTTCCTTCCTTTATTCCTTAGACATTCATTTCTTCATCCACAAGGATTACTGGGTATAAATGAAACAGACTGGGTTAGGGGAGAGACACACAAGCAGGTAATTGCCATGAAAAGACAACGAGTCCTCCAAAGAACAAAGTGATGAAAACACAAACAGAGCCTTTAGAAATTCCCCATTGAGGCCCTGATGGCATCTGTAGAGAACGAAAGAGATGGAGCTGTGAGTTTCAGAAGCAGCTATTGCCCGATAGTGCTCACAAGGTCTGTCAAAGATTCTCTCACCAAACACAAGGGTATTTGCCATAAGAAAATCTATTTAGGACTCCAAACTTAAGCGGTTCAATTGCATAAGGTTGATGCCTTTAGAGCATCTACTCCAGGTTCAATTTCCTTCCTCTTCTCACATTTTCTGACCATGTCACTATTTATTTGAGTATCTACTTCATTACGTTTCTTTGGTATTTCCAGATGGCTTTGTGGAGAACAAATAAGTAGCATTTGTGATGCATGACGTATGAAAAATGACTAACAACCCATTGATATAATGTTAGAAACGGGAAACCATGAAACAGTACATGCACACTCTCACAATGTACTCTACACATACTACATACACCTATATGTGAACTTACATATTTTGACTTCCACTAAAAAAAAAAGTAATAAAATTAAGTTAATGACAAAACTAAGTTTTAAAACACACTGCTCAGAAAATCAGAGATTCACCATTGCGAACAGTGTGATTCCTATCCAATTAAAATTGCTCTGAAAATTGGAAGATAATTTCTGCAGATATCTGCAGGCATAAGACATGACCTATGAAATAGAAGACATTTTCTCTAGGGAAAGGGGAACACAAGGTCCTCTGGTCTTGCTCAGCACTGCAAAAATCTCCAGTCAGGAATAGCAACAGGACTTAACGAAAAACAAGCTAAAAATTCACCCTTACAGCTCTCTCCTGATAGTTTGAATATGAGCCCTATTTTGCCTAGCAAAATATTTCATGCTGTAACTGGCCGCAGTCAAGAAAGGTGAGGATTTCTTGGAGGACTTCAAGTTTCAGACAATATTCATGCTTGTTGTAAGGGAAAATGGCAAATGATGAATGGGAAGATGAGATCCTTGCTTGGGTTTCTCTAAGCAGTAAGTTCCAAACATCCTGCAATGCAGGGAACTCCATCAAAGTGGAGCAGGGGCCGGGCTTGACTTGGACAGTGAGCAGATCCTCTCAAGCTCCACAGACATCCCCCGGGACCTTTTTGCCTTCTTGAAGCACCCCAGCTTCTGTGCTCTCTTCTCCCCTAACAGCCAGCACCTGCCCCTCTAGGTTGGAGCACTGCCCAGGGCAGCTGGAGCCTGCCTTGCCTGAGAATGCACGCACGGATCAAGGGAAGCCGATTCAGTGACTGATCCTGGTAGAATCTGCTTTTCCCGACCAGGCAGCTTCCCTAGACTTCACTGGATCCTGCGCCCTTGCTGGATCTCTCCTTCCCTTTCCAATCCAGATTCCCTGACGGGTTTCCCTGGGAATACTTCCTAATGGGTCCTTTCCACATTTATCCTCTTCTCAGGGACTGCTTCTGGTGAAAGTAATCTAAGGTAGGCACAACTGTAGAACTTTACCAAATCATACTTGGAGCCTAGAATCTAAATTTCCATCAGTGTGCCTGGAGCCAGATTCCTAAATGTCTTTTTTTTTTTTTTTCGAATGGAGGCTCACTCTGTTGCCCAGGCTAGAGTGCAGTGGTGGAATCTCGACTCGGCACCTCCTGGCTTCAAGCAATTCTCCTGCCTCAGCCTCCTGAGTAGCTGGGATTACAGGCACGCACCACCATGCCCAGCTAAAGTTTTTTGTATTTTTAGTAGAGATAGGGTTTCGCCATGTTGGCCAGGCTGGTCTCAAACACCTGGTGATTGATCCGCCCACCTCAGCCTCCCAAAGTGCTGGGATTACAGGTGTGAGCCACCGCGCCTGGCCCTCGAATGTCTTCTTGATAATATGGCCTGAGTCAATGAAAATCTCTCTCATAGAAGCAGAGGGTAGAATGGTGCGTACAGTGGCTGGGGATTGGGGGAATGAGTAGATAATGGTTAAGAAGGTACAAAACCTCAGTCAGACAGAAGACATAGAATTCTTCCTTTTTTTGAGCTCCGTCACACAGCTTGATGAATATAAATAATACAGTATTGCCCATTTCAAAATTTCTGGAGAGTGAATTTCAAATATTCTCACCATAAAAAAGTTAAGTATTTTAGAGGATGGATACATGAACTAGCTTGATTTAATTATTACACATTATAAGTTATAACCTCAGTTTGTACCCTATACATTTATAGAATTATAAATTGTCAATTTACAATTTAAAAATTAATAGCAAAACCAAAACGACTCTGTCTTTGACTCTCTGTTTGGCTCTATCACTCTCTCAAGTCCCAGCTTGACCTATCTGTCTCCCAGGACTTACCCAGAGTAATCTCTCAGCCACTGAATCCTACGGCTCTCTCTTTCCACGCTTTTGTATAATTGGATATAACAAAGTACTGCACTTGCAAAACATAAACTGTCGTGTTTTCTATTTCTGTGGCTATGTCTTGCTTTTCTCAATTATGCCAAGCTCCTTGGAGGCAAAAATAATTTCTAAAATATTTGTTTGTTTCTTGTTACTCTACCATGTTTCATAAGCTTGCCAGGTAATTAATTGTAGGGTGAATTGTACTCCTTCTAGTCTCAGGAAAAAACTTACATAATAGCTTGTACATATTGGATGATTAATAAATACTTGAGAATTCATTTACTACGTCTGTAGGAGTTAAGCACCATCTCAAAGAAATCTGCACAACAGCAAGAATGACTATTAACCGAAAGATGATGAACAGGGTTCTTAACCAAATGGAATGAAAATTTCAGATATGGTTATTAGAGGCTTCCCTACATTTTTTCAACTGAACTATTAAAATAGTTGTCAAAATGAACTCTAATTGTAGCCCCTTTTCCCTCCAATCCATATTGCATCAAAGACTGCATAACTAACATAAATCTTATCAGGCTACGGCTGTACTTTAAAACGTTCAGATGTTTCCTGTTCCTACTACAGGACAGAGCACATGTTCTTTAGCAAAATCCTTTATGATTTTATTCCTGCCTTCGTCTCCAGTCTCATCTCCTACTAGCATCTGACATATACTCCAGTTTCCCCAAGAACATGATTCACCTTTATGATTCTGCATCAGCTATCTCTTCTCCTGGAACGCCTTCATGTAATCCTTCCACTTCATTCCAAGACAACTGCTATTTATCCTACAAAATGTATCCTGTGATGCCACCTTATCCTGTGATATCACTTACTCTGTGACATCACCTACTTCAAGGAAATATTTTCTTACTCATTTCAAAACAGGCTAAGTACTCCCTCCTCTGTTTTACCTCTACTTTCTATTGTGGTTTTTTTTATTTGTTGTCATTTCTTCCTGCCCTAAGAGACTATCCACTCCTTAAAGACATTGTGCCTTCAATATGTCTAATCTTAGCAAAATGCCAGGCACATTAAGTCACCCAATAATTCTGGGGGGACTAAATGGACAAGAAAATATCCCAAAGACGATGTGTTGTAAATTTAGTGAATGACAACAGGAACTCAGAGCAATATTTTCCAGTCCAGGCCCTACATGGGTTTGGGTCTCCATTCCCACGTTTGCCAAATGGAAACCTACACAGGAGCTTTCTCTCCTGGTGCCACACTCCCCTGAGTATCAGCCAGTACTGCAAATTTATGGTTTTAATACCTTCTCTCCAAAGAGCTCCAGGTGCTTTTCAAACCACAGAAAGATCAACAGTATTTCTCACACCCCCCTGAGGCTGAAATTATTTCGTTCAAACCATAATGAAGTTAAAATGGAAAATATAACAATATTTAAAAACCAGTGTGAATACAGCTATTAGCAGAGATAGTTGTAATCATCGGATCAATTCAGAAAAGCAAGTAGTCCAGAAAAGAGAGAGAAAAAAACTAACAGCAAGAGGGAAACAAGAGTGTCCATGTTATTTATTTTGGATTCGCAATGAAATTTGGGAGTTAAAGGAGATAATAATACATGTATTCAGCATTTAATTTGTGTTCTTTATACATCAGAGGAAATGTCCGAAATTAATCCTAGGCACCAATGGTTTTTTAAAGCATTATATATGTGAAGATGACTACCAAGCATTAGTTGAAATAGTGAATATTGGAATCTAAATGTCCAGAAACTTAATAAGGTGAAGCAAACTATGAAAAGCAAAGATCAGTCCATCAGTATTGGAAATGCTTATGACATAATGTACAGAAAAAAACCAACGACATGTGTGTACACTTTGCTAACAGTCAAAACGTGTGCGCTCTGAATGAGAGTTGAACAGGAAATGGGAAGAGGAAACAGAAGAATGGCAGCCTGAACTTTTTTCATTTATTTCTTTTATGCATTTTAAAATTCCTGTAAATGTTGTTTTGATACTCTTGGTGCATTGTGTTAGTAGTTTTCTAAAGAAGGAGGCAGCCCTGTGAGGATGGGCATACCTTGGAGACTTGAGTCCAAAGACTAGAACACAGAAAGGAAAAATAGGAACTTCACTTCACAGTGGAAAAACGTGGCGAACACACCGTAACCACATGATGGAGACCAACATCCCAGTGACGCTGCGTGGATATCAGGTACCCCTTGATATGATGTGATGAGAAGGGGTTCGTGACTATGGTATTCTTTCCAAAATTCCATATTCCCAGTCTAATCATGAGTGATACATCAGACAAACCCTAACTGGGAGATGCTCTGCAGGATACTGGGCTAGTTCCTCAGGACCCCCAGGGTCGTGAAAAGCAAGGAGAGATACAAACTGTCACAGACCAGACGAAACTCGGGAGAAGTGGCAACGCAATGCAATTTGGTGGCCTGTTGGAGGGGACCCGGGAACGGAAAGAGGACAAAACATAAACACTTTGGATCCAAATAAAGTGTAGAGCTGAGTTAACGGTAGTATTCCAGTTTCAGTTTCTTTGTTTTAACAAATACATCACAATAATGTGAGATGTTAACAATGGGGGAGACTGGATAAGGGGTATATGGAAACTATCTGTACTAGTATTCCCACTTTTCTGTAAATCTAAAAATATTCTAAAATTAAAGATTATTAGAAGGGTAAGAGGGCCACATTTGGGAGTCTATAAAAGAAAAGAAAGACAAGACAGATGGTAAGAGCAGAAGGAATGTTTTTGCAACACCATCTTGAGTGGTACAAGGCAACTGAGTAAACACCAGGAGGCATAGGGACTACACTGCGGTTGGTTAGGAAAGAGGAGTAATAATGAGTTTTCACGGGTGGAACCAAGGCCATAAATAGCAAACTGGGTGTTGGCGAAGTGAGTTAGCTCAACATACTGGTGCACAAGAAACAATGTTAATTGAAATGGTCCAGCATTTTGCTAGCTAAAAAGTCTAAATTTCTCTGTCTTCTTTGAGATAGGTCCGTGTTGGCACATGTGAGTTACTCTTATTTTTTAAAGTGAGTAATGTCAAAAAATTCAGAGAAGGTTTCAGTGGAATAGGTTTGGGGTGCTGGAGATTGCCACAGAGCCCCATCTTTCCCTTGAGGAAAGGTAATAGAGTGGATTAGCAAAAAGCAACTGGACACCAGCATCCTTTCTCCAAATGCTGACATTTATCCAACTAGAATATTGAGTTATTAAAAGTCTATTAGCCTAGCAAGCCCTGGGAATGGCCTTCTTCATTTTTAGAAGTTGGGACCAAAACAAATTGAAAATAAACCCTAAATAGATATCGCTACAAACCACATGTGAAGAGCGACCTTAAAGTGCATGTTCACAGAGTGGAGCACAGCTGATGCGGCCAGGCACTCGACTTCCCCCACCCCTGCAGGTCGGCAATCCTCACACACATGGGAACACTAACACTCATATAAGTTTGGAAGATTACGCAATTCACTCAAAATGAGGCCAGAATTCTCAACTCTAATCCAAAGCAACTCTCTTTTCCCCACACTTGTTTACCCCATACATTCCTTTTTCATGTATTTTCTTTTTTGGGGGGGGTGGGGACGGAGTCTTGCTCTGTCGCCCAGGCTGGAGTGCAGTGGCCGGATCTCAGCTCACTGCAAGCTCCGCCTCCCGGGTTTATGCCATTCTCCTGCCTCAGCCTCCCGAGTAGCTGGGACTACAGGCGCCCGCCACCTCGCCCGGCTAGCTTTTTGTATGTTTTAGTAGAGACGGGGTTTCACCGTGTTAGCCAGGATGGTCTTGAACTCCTGACCTCATGATCCGCCCGTCTCGGCCTCCCAAAGTGCTGGGATTACAGGCTTGAGCCACTGCGCCCGGCCTTCATGTATTTTCTAATCACTTGATTAAAATAAAGACGTAAATACTTTGGTATACATTTTTAACTGTGATTTTTATTCTTTTCTCAAAATAGAATATGCTCATTTTACGTGTGTGTGTGCGCGCGTATGTGTGTGTATTACTAATGAGTATACTGAACCAAGAGTCTTTCCCACAAAAAATATATCTCTTAATCATATTTCTTGACTGTGGACTTAACTTTTTGTTCAACTGAATACAGTAAATTCTTCATTTTCTTATATCTACTCAAAGTGTTTCTTTCATTTCTTCATTTAAACATAAAATGGTTGAGCCTTCTTATGGGAAGAAATTTGTGCAAACCCAGGAGACGTCAAAATCAGCAATGTTGTCATAAAGTGAGTGGCTGTTTTTAAAATGATGCCCATTCTATGTTTTTGTTTGTTTATATCCACATATCTTTTCCTTCCTGAATTCTAAGAAAGGGTATACAAAGCTCTGTAAATTTTGAGATTGAGATGTCTAGACTACAGAATTCTTTACATTTTTGGACACAAAATTCCTCTCTACTGAGGGCTAGAACAAATGTCACCTCTGATTTGCTCAGGGATTTGGCTATATTTCATGATCTTTATTAAGAAAGATGATAATAATCTAGTCTTTAGGTCTGACCTAATAATAATAATAGCTACAGTTTGAGGACTTATTATCTGCTTGTGACTATACTCAATGCTTTGCATATGCAGTATTATTTCATTTTCACATTTACAATTCAGTGAAGTATGTATTATTGTATCATTTTAGAGATGATGAAATTCAGGGTAGAGAAGTAGAGAGAAGAATCAGTCTTTGGATCTAATCACTTGTAACAAATGGAATCTGTTTCTCTCTCTCTCCTCAGCTTTAGGAGAGGAACAACACAGCACAACCAGGAATTAGCAGATAAAGAGCATTTCAGGAACTGATTGCGACAAACAGTTTGACTCACTGGTTTCTTATAACTAGAATATGGTACTCCCAGATCTAAATGACACTCTGCTTATTATGCATAGGGACAGTAGAAAAGATCACTTCTGATGGGCAGATTCCTCTAGCACCAGCACCAGATGGTGGGATAAACGGGCTCTGGGATGTGCCATCATACCTGCCAGCCCAGCAACCACAGCCATCTTCCCTATCTCCACCCTCTGACCTTTCCCAATAGCAGTGGAGAAGAGAGAGAGACATCACAAGAATACCAAGGATATCATAGAAAGAAAAATGAATGTGGAAACATTTTAGAAAATAGACCGCCAGAGCTCTGAAAACCAAAAAAGTCCTTTATTGAAGAGATCAATGTGCCTAAAGGATGTTATTATCATCCTTTGTTTATAATTTGTTATTATCAACAATAAATATAATTTATTATATTTGTTATTATTTATAATTTGTAATAATTTGTTATTATCACAGACCACAGATCAAAGATGGCATTATTCAAGTTTTTTATTTCTCAGAGTGAGAAAAGGACTGGTCTGGTCATAATTAGAAAATAAAATAAACTTTTTATTTTCTAAATATGCTTTTTTTCTCAATGAAAAACTGCCTAAAGCAACTCTAGAATTTTATTAATCTATGTTTATGCATTAAGTGTGAATATTATTTTTAAAAAATAGATCATCTTACAGCAAACTCGGTAAACATACGCCATACTCTTAGAGTAACAACCTTTGTAAATTACCATTTAAATTACAAGCATGGGGTAAGTCGGTGCTTAGAGTAGCTGGGAAGGAGGAAGGAGAAGTCTCTGCAGGATGGACCTCATGAGCAGGCAGGAGTCACTTGGTAGAGAACCCTTTCTGCAGGGCTCAAGTGTCGTAATGAAGTGCTCAGCCTGCGTGTTATGGAGCAAGGGACCAGCCCTCCGAAAGATGGGCTTCAGATGGGCTAAAAGAGTTGGAGAATTATGGACAACCTCACTGGAAAGGGAGAAAAAGAAAGATGTTTCTTATTAAAGCATGAAGGGAAAAAATGGCATCCCACAGCTTCTCTATCATTTTATTGATCTTATAATGAGGTTTCTGGAAACAAAATGAGTTGGGGGAAATGCACTACTTCTATTAGAGAGATTTCCAAAATTAGGAAAGCCGTCTCACTGTGATCATATTTTCATAGCATGGTTTTGGAGCAATAATCTAAAATGTCCAGTATTTGTAACACTGTCTATGAATTTGGTTTGTATGTATTATGTCAGAATGTGAAAAATCTCTGGCTCTGAAATTCTTTGAGAAGTTGTTCTTTCTATATACTATTTCATATAACATCTGCAAAACTGCTCTATGACCTGGACATTTTTGATGAGTTTGATGAGATCTTCTTTGACTGCTTCAAGTCAATCACCTCATATCAGTGCCATTGGCAATTCGAGGAAGACAAAGAGGAGCTTAGTTCAAGTTGATTAGCACTACCAGAAAAGAAACTCACAGTGAACACCATATATCAATTATTCCATTGTGTTCATGGACCAAGAGGAGAATATTTCTTTTCAAGTTTTGTGGTTAGCACTTCGTTGCGATAGTTCTGCCAATTTCCAATTTTCTCACTGAAGGGTTACAGAGCTCAGTATTTGTGCCAGGTCCTCTATGTTGCTCCTTTAGAAAAGCATTTCTACTGAAGTAAATTGGAAAAAGAAGAAAAGGCAAGATAGACCAGACTTTTGGCCCTCCTTCTGACTGAGAATGACAACCACAACCATTTCAGTTGCATTCAGCTGTCATTCTGTTACTCCCAATAAAATAGAAATGTTCATGCTGTAAAGTAACTAACACACAAATAACCATCAACTGAGGACCTACTATATTTAAGACAATGTCCTAAACTATGAGCCAAACCTCAAATAAATTGCAAAGGAAAGGCAAAGGAATTAAAATTAATAATGCAATAGGTCCTGACTCGCCTGAGAGTAAATTGGCACAAGAAAACATCCAAAAAGTATTTTTTTCCTATCTTAGCATACTCTGATTTTCTAGAACTTCTACTCCTGCTCAGTCTAAAGTGAGGGAAGATTTTACTTTGAAGTGTTAGAGCTTTACCAGCGCTGTTCATTTTGGAAACAGTATCATTAATGATTGACAATGCCATTCAGGATAATCACGTCTTCTCGTCATAGTTCACGGTGATTCTAAATGGAGGTGAGCACATTTCACCACTTCATTTTATCCCTCTCACACAATAGCACCTGGACACTTATATATTAAATACATACTATCTTATTATAACTTAGTTTCATGTCATTTCTTCCTTATATTACATTTAGAGCATATATTTATTCTTGTGAAATTATGTGTGTAGTTTTCATGATCTAAGAATACGATTTCAAAATGGTTAAGGAGACTTATAAAGTATTTATTACAAAAGAGAATATTGGATCTGATAGGGTTGATAATCATTGCTATTTGCTTTATTAGTAGCAGAATAAGTAAAAATATACTGAAATGCATATACACTTTAGCAAATGATCAGAGTCCATATGATATATTTTTAATCTAATAAATGAATTCCGTGTTAATGTAACTAACCAAAGGTCCCTACGTACTTTTTATCATGCCATGGTTTTCCATTTGCCAGAATTCATCTAAGAGCCCCATTAAAATTGAAAACCCTGGAAGCAAAAATGAAATGGAGAAAACAATTCTTTTCCAGATTACAGTTGGTTCTCAAATATACCATTGGGAGCTAGGTCAGAAAGAACTTAGATAAATATGCCTCCTATGAATTGGTAGATCCTATTGCTACATGCCATTTTTTAAATGCAGAAACTAATTGAAATAGTTACTTTGAAATATTTAAGCTCAGTGTTTGCCATTCTCCTTGGCTCTTTTGCCTCACTGTAAACTCTTTCTCGAAGTTAGGGGTGACTTCCATTTCCCCTGCATAGTACACGCTTTCCCCCAAAGTCTGCAATTTAATTTCCGCCTCCATAATTTTAAATATTTTAAAGTTATCATTTTACACTCTCAATTTTCCTCTAGAATTGCCTTCAGTAATGGCTTCCCTAACTCTATTATCTTGGAATTATATTTTTCACATTTATAGGTTTGTCTTTTAAAAGCAATACAAAACAAAAAAGCCATAAAATTTGGGGATCAGAATCAAATCACAGGATGTGCCAGAGCCAGTGGTAGTGATTACAGATATACCCTAATGTGAGGTTTATTGCCGTTACGCTATTTCATTTCAGAGGTGTATTACTGTAGAATAACAGTTAAGAGAACAAAGCATATTTTTTGCCCGTCAATAGATTCAATTGCGTTTTACAGTAAAAATAATTTACTCGCAGGTTTAAATTAGACATCTAAGTGATGCACATAAATAAATCACTGATGATTTGAGCAACCAGAGATAAACACGCAGATACTGATTTGTGATTTATTTGTAATACACCACCAACAAAACTAAAAACTTCAATGTATATTTCAGGAAAAGATTAATTTGGTGTGTGGTTACTTATAAAATCATGTAAGAGTAACAAGACAAAACCAATTTTAAATAATAGAATTTAAGAATGCTCTAGCCCTAAGGAATAATTTAGTATGACACTGACCATCTAACCATCCCTCCATTTCCTCTCCCAAAATATAGGACGGATGCTGAAAATGAATTACATCTTAAAAAACAAAAGATAAAATATAGGCTGTCAGACTAATCTGTACCAAATAAAATATTCTCCAGAAAGCCATGACTCAAAACATTTATCATCTCAAAAAGAAACAATGATGTGTTCGATTCATAAAGTAACACAAAAAGTGTATTTGTTTTCCCGATGTTTAGACAAGCATCAAACCACACAATATTTTCTAATGAGTCATCGGACTAGAAATCTTAGCTTCATCTTTCATACTGAATATATGGTTCATCCAATAGAGTATCAACCTACTAGGGGCATGAACTGTCCTTTTTATATACTTAGTACGTAAGGGAACATATGAGATTTTTATACTCAATATGTGCACCCAATGGGCACTCATTATATGCTCATCAAGTTTGCTTTAAGGGATGTTGAGAGAGCAGTAGAACTTTCTGCATATGAATTCTGAACCTTTGTGCATGGTATCTTTCTCACAATCTCTGTCTTGGCTAATACCATCTCCCCACATGATCTGCTATCAAGATTTGAAGCCAGGCTTCACTCCTTCCTTTGCGCACCCCTCCCATTTCACTCACACCCAAATCCTGTCACTTCCTCCTCCTTAATAGCCTTACATCTGCCTACTTCTCTGCTTTCCCACTTGAACAGGTTCTTATCGTCACCTCTCCCCAGGTGGTGATGACAAGGGCCTTGTTATAATTCTCTGTATATATTACATAGTACAGCCAGAGTAATCTTTGTAAAACAGATCTGGCCCTGTTAGTCCCTCGCTTAAAATTCTAGGTATCCTCAAAGCCTCCAGGGTAAAATTCAAACTTCTCAGTACATCTTCTAAGGCCTAATTGAAGTAGTCATGGTTTCTCCAAGTGTCAGCTCTGGTCCACCACTCACCTTGCCCCTGGGCTCATTCTCACGTCCTCCAAATCACCACATACACTCCATCTCACATCTGCACTGTGGACCAGCCGCTCCCTCCTCCAGCACCATCTTTCCTTCCCTTCTTCTTCTGCTTTCTGCCTCTTCCACTGAGCTTTCCTGGGTTGCTCCTCCTCCTCAGGCTAGGTTACACGCCCCCAACAGATGCACTTTATGCTCATATGTTAGGCTATATGTACCTCTTCATTTACAGTGCTGCTCCTAAGATATGCCTCTTGTGCAGCTGTTGATTTTTTAAAAAATAAAGCACAGGAATTTACATGTTCTCCTACCTGATTTTAGTGTGTTAGCACTGTTAGTTTAGTTGTTAGTGTTGCTAGTTTGAGTGTACTTTTCCAAATGGGTGCTTTCGTCTATCATTGAGAACTTCAGGTGTGACCTGAGTTATGTGTATAAATATATCTTTAACTCTTCATACAGCTTCTTGGACAAGGGGGGAGTCATTGAAAAGGATCAAAGATTAAGTCTCCTAATACTTAATCCATTGTTGATGATGCTTTGAGATCACAGAGGGAAGATATGGTGAAGGAAAATGAGTGGTTTGAATTCACTCCAAAGAGGAGCAAAAGAGCTTTATAATTACCAAGAGCCCCTGGCTCTAAAACCTTGAAAACAAGTCAGCTGCCCACTGAACCTGCCTACTCAAGGCCATATTAGATGAAATTCGTGCCTCACCAGCCACACCAAGCAAGAAGGGCACGGCCAATTTAGTCTCCACCATGGAGGTGAGTTCATCTCAATTAAACAAATCTACTCTTAAGGGTCTACTGTAAAAAATGTGTGAGGCAATGTTGATGGGACAAGACCTGTCATGTCACTGAAGAGCTTACAAAAAGTCACTTCAATTACAAATTCAGTTCAAAAATATTTGGTAAGGGGCTAATACATGAGAAGGACTAAAGAAACTATTAGGGCCAGGCACGGTGGCTCATGCCTGTAATCCCAGCACTATGGGAGGCCGAGGCAGGTGGATCACCTGAGGTCAGGAGTTCAAGACCAACCTGGCCAACATCAGGAAACCCCATCTCTACCAAAAATACAAAAATAAGATTAGCTAGGTGTGGTGGCAGGCACCTGTCATCCCAGCTATCTGGGAGGCTGAGGCAGAAGAATCGGTTGAACTTGGGAGGTGGAGGTTGCAGTGAGCCAAGATTGTGCCATTGCACTCCAGCCTGGGTGACAGAGTGGGACTCTGTCTCAATAAATAAATAAATAAATAAACAAATAAATAAATAAATAAGCAGCTATTAGGGATAGAGTGGATAATATCTCAGGCATGGTCCCGGTCCTCATAGGGCTTAGGAACTAATAAGGAAGCCATAAAACTAAACAGATGATTACAACGTAAAACGCACCATGAGCTCGGTGCAGGGGCACAATAGGAGAGGGGCCGGATCCAGAGCAAAAGAGCAACGTCTTGACTTGGCGCAGAGCCACAGCCATCAGCAGGCATCCAGGGCACTTAGAGACACCCCAGTGCCAACAGAGGAGTCATGGAAAATACAGACGGAAAGTGGAAGGCCTGGACTGTTGCCCAATACGCGTCTGTGTAATTTCGCGGACCGAACGTGTGGGGCAGGCTAGTGATCACTTCAGGAAGAGCTGAGTTTGCTGCTGCACCGATATGGACGTGGGATGCAATCAGAGGGGGCAGGGGTCATGGGCCCTCCCAAGGCCTAGAAAAGGAAAGATGAAGAAGTATTTAGGAAGTAATGTCACTGCCAGAGGACCTGGCAGCCAAATGAAGAAAAAGGAGCCAAAAGGAAAGAAATGTTAAACTGAGAAAAAGGTTAAAACTTTAAGCAGAAAATGTTTGGACAGCTGAGGCTTCAAGCACTGCGTGCAATGAGTATTGGATATTATCTCAGCTAATTTGCCACTTCGTTTCTCGAGGATAACCAAGAACTGGTTGTGGCCTCTCTGTTTCCATTATGCTCAAACTGAGGAAACATAATGGAGAAACCCAGGTAATTTAAACATTCCAGAAACGCTGTCAGGGAGCTTTTCTCAAACATAGGAAGGAAAACATTGACCTTTTACATAGCTACAAAAAAAATCTAAAATATTGTTAAAAGAAGCCTTGAACCAAGGAAACTTATCACATAAGACAAACCATTTCATTTTCACCATAATATTTAAAGGATCATCCAGGAAGTAGATAAAACTCTTCAAACAATGTCTAGTATCAAAAGAAAGTTAACAACTCTACTTTTTGAAAGAACTGAAGGCAAGAAGATTATCTAAATTTTAAGAGTAAATAAATGCTGAAGAGACAAAACATATTATCTGTCTGTGAAGTAAATGGCACCAGGCAAAACACATTTTCATCTTATTTAGCTGAACAATGCAGGGCAGGGTTATTAAGTCTGACAAGGCGAATTGTTTACCATGACTGAGTCATAAATAATAGTACTAAGAGATGTGATTTACTGAACAGAACCAAACACCAAATGAGGATTTTTAAAATGCAATTCTTTCAAAAAAGAGTCCGTTGCTATAAGAAACATGAGTTATCCTCTCACTTTCATCTACTTTTGTTGTCACTTTTTTTTTTTTTTTTAAAGACAAAGTCTCACTCTATGGCCCATGAGCAATCACGGGTCACTGCCGCCCTGACCTTTCAGGCTCAAACCATCCTCCCCTCAGTCTCTTAAGCAGCTGGGACAACAGACATGTGCCGCCACACTCAGCTAATTTTTATACTTTTTTGTAGCAACAGGGTTTTGCCATGTTGCCAAGGCTGACCTCGAACTCTAGGATCAAGGGATCTGCCTGCCTCAGCCTCCCAAAGTGCCAGGATTACAGGCGTGAGCCACCACACCTGGCCTTGTCACTCTCCACACAGGCTCAAACCCAAAAATAGAAACAGGCAAAACTGAAGATATTTTTAAAACTGGTTTGCTTTCCTGGGGAAGATATTATAAATGAACTTACTTCTCTACTTCCGTTTGTTTTGATAAAAAGAAGACCAGAGTTCTCTTTGTTCTTCACACTATGAAACAGGAATTTTCCATAGAAAATCCATCCCCTACTGCCTCGAGATGTCCATTTATATACAACATAAAAACAACACTACATGGAGTTTATAATATATAATCACTTATTGCCTCACCAATGCATTCCTTTCTTCATTTTTATATTATTTAAGAAAATTTGACACTTCTCCTTTTTACTTACGTGAAAATGTGTTCCTCTGTATTTTTCTTTATACCCAGTAGTACTTATAATTACTCCTCAAAAGAACAACAACTTTGCTTCATTCTTCTTTATGTTGTTATTTTGGCCAATTAATCGTAATAATAAATTTAATATATACTAAGTATTTATAATGAGGCATGAGGTGTGAAAAACACGTTCCAGGGGATGTTTATTGAATCTCACCTTACATTTGAGGCACTGTTACTATGACTCTCATTTTAAAGATATTGTAACAAGGGTTATGGCTAGCGAAGGGAGAGTCAGTATTTGAACACAGAAATTTGACTGAGTTTCTTAATAGAACAAAACTAAAGACTCATTATGAACAATAATAGACTCTTAACTAGAACAAAACTAAAGACCCAAATAGTAGATGTATATCATCTGGCACAACATGGTCCCTTAACTGATAACTACAAACTATTAATTCTGGAGTCCTTTATACAAAAAAGTCGTCTCGCTTACACAGCGCAACTCAGCCCTGTGTATTTGTCTTTCTCCCATCTGCAGGTCACTGCTGTCATAGGATGCAATTGCTCAGTTTTTCATGCTGAGGCAAAGAAAACTTACACCCGATCTTTCCTCTGGGAGAGCATTTCTTCCCAAATGTAAATCTGATCATGGACCTCTCTGTTTGCAAACCACAGTTTCAATACCTGAAGCTTCCTAGACTCATGCAAATATAACCTCTCTCTAAGCCTCTTTCTCTCTACCCTCACCTCTCACCACATCTGTCTATGCCCCCATAATCACCACCATTAATCATCACCACTCCAGGCCCTCATGTGTTCAACTCTCTTGTCCACGCCTCCTTGCCCTTGTGCAGGCTGTTCTGTCTGCTGAGATCCTCAAACCCTGAAGGCCTCCTCACATGGGATCCTCTGGGAAGCTTCACCAGCTTTGAGGGTGCAGTTTCCATCCTATCATATCTGCACTCTGGCCATCTCTGTGAGAAGTTAACACATCTTATTGGGCCATTGGATTGTAGGCATCTCCACAGAAGGAATGACTTCTTAGTCATATAAGAGGGCACCACATCTTTTAACCTCCCTACCCAATCTCTTTCCTAAGGTGACTGTCCTCCCTCCAGGCTGAGCCACAAGGCAGAACATCACACTTGCCTTGTGGGAAGACTCATGAGGCCCTTCTCGGACTGGCCTTATCTTTTGAATATTACCTTAAATCACTTGTCTCCTTGTTAGTCAATTTAAGTAACTATAAGTCAAAAGGAAAGATGCAAATCTACACACTCCAAGTTTTATCCAATGCTCTTTGGCATAATTTGCCTCATGATATTCTTTATTCTTAGTCTTATTACTCTACTGACTTATTTCCTCTGGGTTTTTTGTTTTGATTTAGTTTGGGCTTTGTTTGGGGATTTTAGGTATTTTTTTTTTAATTTGAATTTTTGTTTGTTTCTTTTGGTAGAAATTAAAAACAAGCTTCCATTTTTGTCTCTGGAAAACTCCACTTGAGGAAGTACCAAGAATCTTCACTGTTTTAGGGACCTCGTTATTACCAGTCACACCAAGCATAAGAAATTTCCATGATAAAGGACACTTACTAAATGGAGCACTAAAGTGTACAAAAGGCTGGAAAAAGAAACATGCAGGAGGTTTTTCTAACAGCATCAGAAATGTGGCAAATGTATTGCAAATGTTTTTATTTGTTGTATCTAAAAAGCATAAATGTTATTTAAAAATATTAATATAGGCCTAATATAAGGAATGGCAAATGATTTCATTGTCAAGAAGTAAGGCCTTGAGTATTTGTTGAATGTCTATAATTTTTGTTTATTTTTTGAGATAGGGTCTCGCTCTGGCACCGAGCCTGGAGTCCAGTGGTGCGATCATAGCTCACTGCAGCTTCAACCACCTGGGCACAGGCAGCCCTCCTGCCTCAGCCTCCCAAGTAGCTGGGACCACAGGTGCATGCCACCACAACTGGATAATTTTTTATTTTCAATAGACACAGACTCTCACTATGTTACTCAGGCTGGTTTCAAACTCCTAGGCTCAAGCAATCCTCCTGCCTCAGCTTCCCAAAATTCTGTGATTACAAGCGTGAGCCATTGTGCCCAGCTTTATATAATGTGTTACACTAAAAACAGACTTCTGTAATGGAACAATTAAGTTGAAGAGCCCAAGGCCTGATCTGGAAATGCTGAACTTGAGAAATGAGGACTCATCTCTCCAAAAATCTTATCTAGTCAAAAAATAGACCAGGCCATTGTGAGGATGCACAGTGCCGAAAACGAACCCCTGGGAATGGAGCCTTTCGCAGTCAACCCAATTCCACCCTCACACAGCTTTCAAGTGGTGAGAGCTGATAAACACTGGGATGGGAGCAGTTTTGAAAAGAAAATCTCATAACTGGCCAGGCCTGGTAGCTCATGCCTTGTAATCCCAGCACTTTGGAAGGCCAAGGCAGGCAGATCACCTGAGGTCAGGATTTCAAGACCAGCCTGGCCAACATGGTGAAACCCCGTCTCTACTAAAAATACAAAAATTCGCCAGGCATGGTGGCGGGCACCTGTAATCCCCGCTACTCAGGAGGCTGAGGCAGGAGAATGACTTGAACCCAAGAGGCAGAGGTTGCAGTGAGCCGAGATTGCACCACTACACTCCAGCCTGGGCAACAGTGAGACTCTGTCTCAAAAGAGTCAGAAAGAAAGAAAAGAAAGAAAAGAAAGAAAGAAAGGAAGGAAGGAAGGAAGGAAGGAAGGAAGGAAGGAAGGAAGGAAGGAAGGAAGGAAGGAAGGAAGGAAGGAAGGGAAGAAAGGAAGAAAGGAAGGAAGGAAGGAAGGAAGGAAGGAAGGAAGGAAGGAAGGAAGGAAGGAGGGAGGGAGGGAGGGAGGGAGGGAGGGAGGGAGGGAGGGAGGGAGGGAGGGAGGGAAGGAAGGAAATCTGATAACAAAATAGCAAAACATGGCATCATAATATTGGAGGGCAAGTGTCATGTTACAGGAAGACAAGATTGGGGGCCAGGAGTGGGATCGATGCGGGGCTGAAGTTCTCACTGATCAGAATCCTGCCCCCTCCTCAACACCAACTTCGAAAGTGTTCTCTTTTTATCCCTGCCCTGCCCCATCAGCCCTGGCCTTTTAAAAAACATTTGTTGTTCTCTAGTGAAGCCTCTATCACCTTCTTTATCTGAGAACTGACCAATGGAAATTCATAACGTTATCTCCAGAAATCCTGGAGGCCTAAAAAAGTTAAGAGGATTAATGGGAAACTTGCAAGAAAGTGACAACCTCGATAGAAATGACACATCTGATTTAGGATGGAAAAAGATTAATCAATAAAAATCAATGGAGTATTGTGCCTTCAGACTTCAAAATAAAAACAGATGCAGCATCATGTATCGAGGATGGCTTCCACAAAACTCATATCTAAATAGCACCCGCCAACAGAAACCTCAAAACTTTACATGGGAGAAATGAGCTTCTTGAATTATACTATAGACCATTGAGCCAACAACACATAAGAAAATATTATGCAAAATGAGACAGACAGAAAAATTCAGTTAGGAAGGACTGATGGACTACTTCCATTATCTGCATCATATCTTGAATTCCACCTCTGAAAAAGCTATAGACCCACTACATTTGTATTGCACATAACTGGTTCCTGAATTTATAGAAATAAAAACATATGGAAATTTATATCGCATTGTGGAATGAAATAGATACGTGCAATGTGCACTTTGAAGCATCAGTCATGATCAAATGACAAAAGGTAATTCTGACTAGAAAGGCAAAGTCAAAAGATCATTGGAAATTTTTGCACAATTACAAATGAAAACTACAATAAAACGCAAATATTCTGGTTTAAAAAAAAGTATACTTGAAAAGGTAAAAATCCCAGAGAAATCCCTAGACTCACTAAAAAAAAAAAAAAAAAAAGTGTTTTTGAAAGTCCAGGGAATATATATGCCCACAGATCTAAAAGGCCAAGTGCTTCAGATAAAACCCCTTATGGCTAAACTGACAAAGTCAAAGGGCAACAGTAGGATGAAGGTATTAACAAAAAAAAAAAAAAAAAAAAAAAAAAAACCACCATTCAACTGGGGAGAATTGCGAAGCCCAGAGGTACATATAAGTAGCGAGGCTGGAAGAGTATTTGAAAACTATCTCACATAAGACTCCAAAGTAAATGTTGAAAAGTTTTTCAGCACATCAAAAAGAGAAAGAAAAGGAAAGAAATTGCATGGCATTTGAAAACAGCATACACAGCAAAAGTTTTTCAGTGAATAAAGAGAGAGTAACAAGGACACTAAAGGGATTATTCAGTTTCATCTTTATGGAAAAAATTATTAGAGAATTCCTGAATTTTCCATTAGAACAGATAGGCAACATATATTACTTTAAATAAATGATAAACCTTTGACCTAACTCATGAACTGAACAAAATGTTCTCACCAGGTATAAAATCCTCCACTCAGCTTGCTTTGCAGGTACTACAAGACAACCTGTTGGACAAAATGCACTTCTGATACTTGCAAATGGCCACCATGCTTCAGAATGAGTGTTTTCAATGGGTGCCATCCAAAAGGGGAACTCTAGGTAGGTCATGAAATTAAAGCCAGCGAGTCTCACTGCTACATCTAGAAAACTGGGAGAATGTGCTGGGACAAGCACTTGGTGCATAACCAAATACAAACTAGGATCAGAAATGCAGAATGATCCCTGCAAAGAAAAAGAATGCAGATTCATCTCCGAGAATTTCCTGAGTAGATAAATCACGAGTCAAAGGAGAAACAAAAGAAAAAACGCATTTAGATTTTCACTAAATGATCTAAAATCTAAAAAAACTCATTTAGATTTTCACATTTTTTTTCCACTTTCTATTCACAGATATTCCAAAACCATATTCCCCTTTCCAAACTAGCTCCTTTTTACTCTCCCCACTGTTCAGAAACTGGGTATCCTTCTTAACACCTCTTCCCTTTCTCACTCATCCAATCAGTTGCTGGATCCCGTCAACTCTACCTTTTAAACATCTCTCAAACATGGGCCCTACGCTCTCTATCCAAATTGCCCTATCCTGGTCCATCCCTACTATATTACTAAAATAGACCCCTGCCCAGCCTCCTTCACTCCAGTCTTGCTCCAATATGAATGACTGTCCACCATACGATCAATCTGATTTCTGTCTCAAGACATTAAAACCCTTCAATAAACTCTCAGTCCCCTTGTGGCGAGTATGCATTTCTCACCACAGCACATAGAATCACTTAGCAGGCGGGGCACAATGGATCACGCCTGTAATCCCAGAACTTTGGGAGGCCAAGGCGGGCAGACCACCTGAAGTCAGGAGTTCAAGACCAGCCTGGCCAACATGATGATACCCTGTCTCTACCAAAAATACAAAAAGTGGTTAGGTGTAGGGGCACACAACTGCAGTCCCAGCTACTTGGGAGGCTGAGGAAGGAGAATCACTGGAACCCGGGAGGTGGCAGTTGTAGTGAGCCAAGATCGTGCCACTGCACTCCAGACTGGGCAAGAGAGCGAGACTCCATCTCAAAAAAAACCACCACCACAACAACAAAAAAGAACCACTTAGTATCAGGTCCTCTCTGCTTGTATCTATCCTGTTCCCACCTCATACATTATGTTTCAGGATGATGGGCTGCTTTTCCAGCTTCTTATATCTCCTGTTTTGTCTTTATTCTCTGGACCTTTGCACTTGCTGTTCCTACTGCAGAGGACACCCTGCCCTTTCTTTGGCTAACTCCTACTTCTTTAGCTGTCAGACGTGATTTCCATCCAAGTTGAACAATGAGGAATGACAACAGTCATCTTAAGGACTCTGAGAGTCCCCTTTATGGCATTATCCCCATAAGAGCATTTTTCATATCGTCATGTAAGGTCTACTTACATATGATAGGGAGGAGGGCAGGAGCTATAATATCTCACTCATCCTAATATTTCTAGCTCCTGATGGAATGCCTGGCAAGTGGTAATAAATTTGCTCATGCCTTGGTCTTGGACTTTCTGACCTCTAGAATGGTGAGAAATACAACTCAATTATTTATAAATTACTCATCTAAGGTATTTTGCTCTAGCAGCCTGAACAGACTAAGACACTATACACACACACACGTTTACCAACTTGGCCCTTTTAAAATGTACAGTTCAGTAGTGTTAAGTATATTCATATTGTTGTAAACCCAATTTCCATAACTCTTTTATCTTGCAGAATCGAAACACTACCCGTTAAACAGCTCCCTGTTCTCCCATTCCCCACCCCAGACAACTACCATTCCACTTTCTGAATCAATGAATTTGACTACTCTGTGTACCTCATATAAGTGGAATCATAAAGTATTTGTTGTCTTGTGACTGACTTTGTTCATTTGGAATAATGTCCTCAGGGTTCATCCATGTTGTAGCATGTGTTGAAATATGCTTCATTTTTAAGAATGAAGAATACTCCACCGTACATATTCCGCATGTTACATACATTTTATATACATCTATACATAATAGACATACACTGTAGATACTCTGCATTTTGTTTGGTCATTTATTCCTCCATAGACATTTGGGTTGCTGCTTCTTTTTAGCTGTTGTGAATAATGCTGTTATGAACATGAGTGTACTAAGTTCACATAGTATGTTTACAAATAATGTGCTAATAAATATCCCTATCAAAAACTTGCAAATGACACTAAACCATTCTGAGCAGTAAAATAACAAACTAGTGGGTGAATTACTGAAGAATCTCCTTAAGTTATGAAATATGCAGAAAAGCGGTAGATAAGTTTCAAACCATCTAGAAAGAGAAATTCACATCCAAATACACTTCAAACCATGTTTCACATATGATGAGCTATAAACCTTTGTTACCACCCAGGGGAATACTTTTCAATTCCCGGAAAGTACCCACAGGCAGTTGTTCTATTCTACTTAATTACATATGGAATTGATACCTTTCCTACGTACAGATCAGCCATTGGTGCTGGTGATTTTCTATCACTCCCCCCGCTTCACCCCAACTCTTTTGCTGTTTTATTGAGCATGTCTCCTAAGGGCAAAGCTCTGTCGCCAACATCACTGGGCTCACAAAGAGGGAAATGGGATGTGGCCTGCCCTCATTCAGGAGAGGAGGCAGTGAGGGAGATGGGAATGGTAATCACTAAATGGAATGCAAGGAAAAGAAAATACCTTCAATAAAAAGGTGGCCACAAACAACATCCGAGGAATGCAGAAAACATGGATTCCCGTTTTAGGGGTGGGACAATGTTTCCTTAGCTGAAGGATGAGTACAGGTTGAGTATTCCTTATCCAAAATACTTGGGACCATACGTGTTTCAGATTTGGGATTATTTTAGATTTGGAATGTTTACATCATAGCAGCTGAACATCCCAAATCCAAAAATCTGAAATCTAAAATGCGCCAATGAGCATTTCCTTTGAGCATCATGTTAGCATTCAAGGAGTTTCGGATTTTGGAGCATTTCGGATTTCAGATGTTTTGATATGGGATATTCGGTCTGTAGTATACAGAGTGAAAGAGTATTTCAGGGAAAGAAAAGGCAGAAGCAAAAACGTCTACAGTTCAGAAATGCAGAGGATGCCTAGGGAATTTGCACTTAACCATGTTCGGCTGAAAAAAAAGGCACCCAAAGGTGACTTTGGAAGGTATGCAGGGACCAAGCCTTAGAAGACCTTGAACAGCACTTTTAAGAATAAAGAATAACCACATAGGTGAGGGTTGCAAAGACAAATTCCCAGAGGGTCCAAGAAGATCATGGAAATGACCGGAGCCAAAGGTATTACAATAGGGAAGAGTGGGGATTGTGGGTGACTCAGGAATATATTATTTACAAAAAAGTTGCTGCTACCCAGCCTAGAAAATGCTGCCAAGCAGAACACTTATGGCAGTATTAACAGTCCATCCAGATGTGTATATGAGCGTTTCTGATCTTCCAAAAATGTGTTGGTCAAATGAAATGGGTGTTACAGGCCACTTGTTCGCAAACTCTGCTGTGGATCGTGAGGACACTCTGGATCTAGTAACATCCCTTCCATCTTGATTTCTTCATGTACTTGTAACATCATTTTATCAAGTCATTCTCACATGCTAGGTCCTTTTCATCCCTACACGCTCCATAGTCTATCTTCACTTTTTAAATTTCGACTTTTAAATTATGTATTAATATTACTATCTCCCTCATAGGGACAGTGTGAGGATTAAATGAAATAATCAATGTAAATCCTTTAGAGCCCTGCCCAGGGTTGCGACATAATAAACATTCAGTGAACGGTGGTTATGAATGTGAAGGAAGACTAGCCAAAGCTGTCTGTGCACACTTGTACACACCCGTGACTTTACCACATTTGCATCTCCAACCCAAGTTCTCTCTTGGGTTCTGATTTAAAAATCCTCCTGCCTACTAGAGAGCTTCACTTGGGTGTCTAAACCTAAACCATTCAACCCCACTCTGAAGCTTCTCATCTCATTCTCCTTGATGCAGTCAATGACAACACCATCTCTTCAGGATCCCAAGTAAAACCTGGTGCCACTCTTGAATCCCTTTTCTATTTCACACCCAACACTGACTATATTATGAAATCTGTCATTTCTCAATTTCTCTCTCTCTCTAGCCTATTGTCTGAGCTCATTCCCACAAATACAGAAATTCCACAGGCCGCATGCCATCTCTGGAGGTGATTGAGAACGAAGGAGGTCGGGCATCTCTCCTCTGCACCATGAGCATAGGCAACTAGAAACAAAATCCTACCGGGACTGGAGAAGAGCCCAAAAGCTGGGGTATTGGATACATCGTTTCTGAGAAGATGAAGAGCCCAAAAGCTGGGGTATTGGATACATCGTTTCTGAGAAGATGAAGAGCCCAAAAGCTGGGGTATTGGATACATCGTTTCTGGGAAGATGATGGGCTGCATTATTCAGATCAGACTTTCAGGTAAAACCATCTAGATGACAAATACTTTTTAAAAAATACAAAGAGGTAAAAGATGAGTGCTTTGAATGAAGGCTGTTGCAATCTAGTTTGAGCTAAATGGATATGAGGTGTATATTTTGCGAGTCTAGACACTTAGATGTGAAAAATGAGGCAAAACGAAGCATAAAAGATGACTTCTATGTTTTTAAGATGTGGGAATATTGACTCAAATGAGAAAGACTGGGAGCAGGACAGATTTGTGAAAGGAGCAAATGTATGTTTTAGAAATAGGGATATTTCTATTTCCCATGAAATATCAGGCTCCATGATTATCACCAAAATTCCTATTAAAAACAACTAAATATGCAGGATTCATTTTAAAAAAAAAATAAATCATCAAATCTCTGACAACACAGGGACCACCGGAAAAATCCAGGTAGAAGTGAAAAACTGGAGACATAGGGACATGGAGGCCACTTCTGCCCTGAGCACACCTGACCAGTCTAAGCAAACGTGAATTCTGATTTTTGAACCTCATACAACACAAATGAAATAGGTGTCAAAACCCAGGACCTACCTGAAGTGAGAAGTAAAAAGAAGACCTTCCTCTTGTCGGGACCTCTGAGGGATATTCCTTCATGGTAACAATGACCTGGAAATAAGCATGCCCTCACCTGCACCCCCAGGTGAATAAGGGAAAGAAAGAAAATCCTTAAGTATTTCTAAGCACAAATCAGTCCTCATATGGATTTATAGCCTAAATTCCCATGGCATGGGTGCTCTGTAAAGCTCAGGCTGAAAGCAATCCTTTTGACTCCTCTGAGAATAAAGGCCCCTTCATTTTAGACTTCAGAGAATCCCCAGCAGGCTTTATGAAGGACTATGGGCAGCACACAGTGAAAAATAACCACGAACATAAGAAAATAAAGCAATGACAGGAAGAAAAAAAAACTGAGTAAAAAAGAAAAAAAAAAGACAGTAGAGACAGAACTACTGTAATATTACACCGTCAGACATAGATTACAAAAGAACTAAGTGTACCAATTCCAGGAAAGATGGAGGTGTGTGCGCTGTGAAACACAAATTAAGGTAGAGAGACAGAGAACCAGGAGTGAAACTTTGACAAAGCAAGTAGGTGGGGAGCAGTGTTCCAGCAATTTCTGAACCAAAGCTCTGGCAGTTGTAGTAGTTTTTTAAAATGTAAGTCCTGAATCTTCAAGAGGGGAAGAAATCAGAATAATGAAGAATGCACTCGGCAGAAAATTCATCCTGAATATGCCCCATCTGCTTTATCCCCACTTAAGCTGCCTTAGTTTAATTCTTTTTCATCTCTTGTCTGACTTATTCTCATCACCTCTGCATTAGTTTGCTAGGGCTGCCATAAAAAAGTACCACAGATTGGATGGCTTAAACAACAGAAACTTATTTTATCACAATTCTGGAGGCTAGAAACCCAAAATTCAGGTGCCAGCAGGGTTGATTCCTTTTGAGGCCCCTCTCCTTGGTTTCCAGATGACCCTCTGTGTCCTAATCTCCTCTTCTTATTTGGAAACCAGTCGTATTGGATCAGATCCCACCCTAATGACCTCACTTTAACGTAATTACCTCTGTAAAAACCCCATTTCCAAATACAGTCACCTTCTGAGATATTAGGAGTTATGACTTCAGCAAATAAACCGGGGGACAAAATTCTTCTGACTTGTCTTTCATCTATTCTCTCTTGCTTCCAATCTCTCTTCTAAACCCTGTCTGCGTGCTCTTTCTAAACTGCAGACTAATCGAAATCCCTTGCCTGAAACCTAAAGTCCAAATATCTTAGAATAGTTTACATTTGTGACACAACAATGTAACTGGAGGGAAGTGAAGCTCGACTCCCATCCCACTGCAAAGAAAATGCATCTGAGTAAGCATGTGGGTTTGCTGTGAAATGCAGTTCCAAATCAAGGGTTCTGAAGGCCCCTCTTCTAAGCAAAAATCTGGAGCTCCTGCTGATCACACATCCAATTTCTTTATCACCACTCTCCACTCCTCCAATTTCACCACCTGGCACCACTACCCACTTAAATTAGCCTTTACTCAGGCTTTATGATCCATCCCGCAATTCCCAAGCACACCAGCCTTATTTTGCTTTTGCACCATTAGCATGATTTCACTCCAGCAGGAATGCCATCCGGCTAACAGCACGACCACTCTTCAATCCATTCTCTTCTTCCCTCATCAGTAAGCTCTAGTGTCTTCTGATCTCTGAAGCTCTTTGAACGACCCCTTCCCTCACTCCACAACCCTCCTTCCCACATGCACACACATTTACTGTCACTACCCACTTCTAGCTCCACCAGTTCCCGTCCTCTGCATCCAAACAATGCAAGCATCAAGTCGCACAGAGCCTTGAGCTTGAGATGAGGGACTGGGACATTTCTCCTACGTGCCTCCAACCTCACACAGGCCCAGCATATGACAGATATTCAATAAACATTTATAGAATTCAAGAGGGGAGGAAATGGGAAGGAGAAACTTGCAGCACGGGAGCTTTCTTGGTGTGTAATTTGGGAAGACTGCTCTGGTGGGCTGCACTGTGGGGGCGGTGTCCTCCCTCACTGCAGGGCCTCAGGCCTCCCGTTTTCTTGCCTGCTTTTGTGCCTCCTATCTTTCTGCCTTCCTACCTCTACATCATCCTCCATGCCGTTGGTAGGGTCATGGCTCCAAATCATGGCCAACATGAGACTTTCACTATTTGAAAACTTTACTAACAACCAAATGAAGTCCAAAATCTGGACCTTCCACCCTCCGGCCTTCCCCTGAGCCTCTGGCCAAATTCGTTTTTCATGTGCCTCAAGCACAAAGAGCATCTCCATGGTATGTGATGTTTCTTGTGATGCACTTTCCTGTTTGAACTTCCTCCCTCTTCCTGCCAGCCCTTGTCTCCACTCATCCAAATTACACCTAGATTTCCAGGCCATGGTTTCCCCAAACCAGAAGTAACCTCTGTCACCTCCCAACTCTCCAAACCTTGCTTTAAGCTACTTTCCAAATTCCACCCTGTATTACTGTCACTTGGCCCACACATTTACATGGCCCACATGTTTACATGACATATAGGCATACATTCTTTCTTTTCCTCACAGCAAACAATAATATCTATCAACAGATTTAGATGAGATTTACGCAGATTTTTTCATTATTGTTATCATCCTTCATCCAATAAAGAGGATTCAAATACCTCTGTGTCATTTCAGCAACAAGGTTTAGCCATTTTCCCTTTGGTTCAATTCTGCTATTTTCACTGAAAACAGAATAATCGGACCACATTAAGAATGAAAATTCAAACACTGTGTCAGCACAAAGAAATACAATGCGAATAGTTGAAAATAAAATATTTTCATCATCTTTTTTTTTTTTTTTTTTTTTTTTTTTTTGAGACGGAGTCTCGCTCTGTCGCCCAGGCTGGAGTGCAGTGGCCGAATCTCAGCTCACTGTAAGCTCCGCCTCCCGGGTTTACGCCATTCTCCTGCCTCAACCTCCCAAGTAGCTGGGACTACAGGCGCCCGCCAACTCGCCTGGCTAGTTTTTTGCATTTTTTAGTAGAGACGGGGTTTCACCGTGTTAGCCAGGATGGTCTCGATCTCCTGAACTTGTGATCTGCCCGTCTCGGCCTCCCAAAGTGCTGGGATTACAGGCTTGAGCCACCGCGCCTGGCCTTTTCATCTTATTAAATGTTTGTTCTTTCCAGAAACATTTGTAGGATTTAAAGAGAATAAAAGGAAGAAGGTACAAGCCCCATGTTAAGTATTCTTTATTTCACTTAAATGAGCAACTATGTTTCTTAAAAAATAATGAGATATTTTGAGAAATCTGACGTCAGGAGTTAATGGGACTTTACAAAGGGTCTCTTTTGGGGACATATACTAACATTACCAATACAACAATTGAATTATTTGGCTGTTTCTCAGACGAAAATGGTATACATTTAACTATAGCTTCCAGTTTGCAAAGAGAAATAAATGTATTCTATTAGTGAAATGAATTAGGTAAATGACCTAAAATTTGCTATAGTCTCGGGTTCTTTATATATCATGAAGGAAATGATCCTCTCCACACAGAGGACACGGACACACACACACACACACACACACCCCTTCATGAAGCAATTCTGGAAATACCAGTGTTGGTAGCATATAGAATTTTATGTAGCTGGCCAAGAATTGGAACAAACGTGTTCTTAAGAGCCTATCTGCTAAAATGAGAATGCTAAGTTTCTTAGGTTTCTGCTCATTAAATGCTGCACCTAAATGCTCCCAGAATTAATGCCCAGATTTCATTCTGTTTTGCCACAGTCACCACTGTGTGCAGATATGATGCACATAGCTATTTACAATACTAGTAAGTAAGAATATCGTGTATTATACCTCCATCCTTGGAAGTCTTCTATCAGTATTCTATGAAACATAGCTCTTTCTCTTAAGGCAGATTACAGAGAAGACTTTTTTAAAAGTGTAAGTTGATTAAATAGCTGAAGTCAGGAAAAATTTTCTCACATTGAGAGTTATTGGATTGTGAATAATCTCTCAAGGGAAGTGCCAGAAGCCCTATCAACTGAGTTATTTAATTAAAACTGCTCAGGAGTAAGTAGAGGAGATGTTGCCTGAGGGAATAATTTCACACTGATCCCTGAAGGATTGACTTGATGGTCTTGAAATTCTTAACAGTTTCAAAATCTTAAATGTCTTCAGAATAGTCTCCTACCATTTTCTCCAAGGAAAGAAAAAGCCATTCTGCCTGCAACCTCCTCTCCCTATAAAATCAAACAAGAACAAAAACTAGCAACAAAAACCATAACTTAGAAACCAGATCTTTTTATCGATGCTACCTAAACCATCAGAGGACAGCATTAACTCAAAGAGAAAGTCACAGAGGAGCTCCAAGCATCAGTAAAAACTGAGAGCTTTACAAGCCAAGAGCTTTCGGACTTTCTTCGGTTACTTATTTTCTTTTTGTTTGCTTTTGAATATCTCAAATCTCACATTTTTTATTTTATAAAATGCAATTTATAGTCTTACTTTCAGTTAATAATGTGATCTGTCAATGGGTAAATTCCTATAAGGCCTTTTTGAAGGTCACTCACACCTACTCGCTAATCCTATAAGGAAGTTTCCCAGATCACGTGCTGGAGAACAATGCCCACTACCTGCAGCTCTCAACCTTTGAAGTGAGGAATTTTTTACAAGATCACAGAAGCAGAGATGGTCCGAGGAGGAGTCTCAATGTGTGTGGGCTGCACATGTTCCACAGTTATTTGACAGGCACTGAAGACTATAGGACACCAGCTCTTACTCATGCATGAGACCACAGTCCCCACGCTGCACTGGCACCCACACACCACCAATACCCATTCTAAAGAGGAAATATATTCCTCATGTTGTGGTTGGCAGCCGCTTTCAGTGCTGGGTAAAGAGCTGCTGTGGTAAAGGTGTGAGTTGTCTTAATCACTGAGAGTTGAAGGAGGAAAAACCAAGAACTCTGTGGTTTCCAGCTATACTCACAGAATGTTCAGAGGTAACAGGAGAATCACCGTCCAAAGCTTCAGCTGTAGCCCATTCTCTGTCAATTCAGCCAAGCATACCCCTACTCCACAACCATCTTGAAAATATAAATATCTACGATAAGAAGGGTACAGTTTCATGTTTACATTGGTAGTATAAGTAAGCAAAATGGCTACACGCAAAGATGGCAGCCAATTCCACTCCCTGCTGTGGCTTTCTTGAGTGCATTTGACAACAAGCGCAAAGTAAAAGTTTCCTCTGGATTTTACTACAACTTAGACGTGTCAAAGACTGGGGTGTCTCATGGGGCATAAAGGAGGTGAAGGAAGTAGACAGAATCCCAAGCATCGAGACAGACAGACAGACAATATTACTCTCCAAAAACCCAAGCACGTGCCCGTGCCTGTATGTGAATTCCACTGTATTGGCCATTCGATTATTGAATTCAATTGTGTATATAAATTTAGTATTATCTTGCTCTAGAGAGTTCTTAAACTTTCTCTTTTTTTTTTGATTTTTGATTACAGAGCTTTACCCGAAAGCCTGAGGGTTGATTCCCACAGAGACGTGCATTCTTGCGCCTGCTCCTTCCTGGGCTTGGCACAGGGAAAGCATGTCGATAAAAACAACCTTGGCACACGTTCTGGTAACTATCCACTTTCAGTTTCCCATTTGCTTCACCCTTGAGAAATGCAGTGACCATAACCTTGCTTTCCGTGACTCTTAAAATGCTTTTTATCATCTGCCTTCTTTATACACTATTTTATTTCATTATGGAGATTTCTAGGCCTTTAAAATGTTTGCTTCATCCCTTGTGGATTCCTTATAGATACCATTTAATATTTTTTCTTTAAACCAAAAACTGCTAAAATGTAACACTTTTTAGTCTTGTGTGTGTACATGCATATACACACACGGACATTTAAAACCTTTATTACTTATTTATAAGCTCGCCAGAATGGGCCTAAAAAGAGAGCTTATGGCTTCATTCTCTAATCAGTTGACTTGAAATGACTTTTTTTCTTATTTCTCCATCTTAAGAAAATTAAAAGTGATAGAGATACATATGATAGACAAAACTGAAAAAAAGTCTACACAAGGACTAAACAAGCTAAAAGGAATTGGTGACCCTTATAACAGGAGAATCAGAAAGACTTTCTCTGTAGCCTTCTTAACCTTGTTTGGAATTTCCTTTGACAGGCAATAGCCTTTCATACCAAGTCTCCTCCTCCATCACTTTCACTTGTCATCAATAAATATGGTGTCATTTTCATATGTTTTCTTCTTTCCTTCTGAATTTGGGATAGGCCAAAAAAAGGCCAAAATGAAAGTGTGCAAATAGCTTAATATAGACTGTAAAATACAATTGTATAATGCCTCTGGCTTCCCTTGCCTTTTGAAGCAGCAAGTCAACATGTCAACCAAGCCATGAATTGTAAACCAGAATAAATTGCATTAATTTGTTGATCAATTCTATGTGTTGGTTCAATTTTAGAGGTTTTTGTTGTTTTGTTGTTGGAGTCTTTTTTGAACAATGAAAATTATCTTCCAAAGTTGGTTACACTGGAGCCAGAGCTATCTAATTTCTAGATAATTTTCTAAAACAATTCTCCTGGAATAGTGCTCACTAATCTCAACCTCCAAATTTTCTGACTTGCCTCCTTCAAGGTTAAGTTCAAATTCCACTCTTCCACTCTGCCCTGAATTTCCAAGGTAAAATAAAATTCTATACTCTAGACTACAATAGGACTTATTTTTTTGCCTCAAATAATCATTTGTGATATACAACTTTTCTCTCCCCCAGTATTCTGCATCCTATTTAGAGCTAAGATCCATGTCTTTCTATCTTCCAAACCACCGAAAATTACATTGCACATTGTAGATTCTCAGGAAAGACTTGATAAGTGAATTAATGGGTAAGTGGGTTCAACTGCTGCAAATCAGCACACCCATTTGTAAAAGCCAGATATGAGACTTCCCTCTCCCCAGCTTTAAATCAAATTTAAAGGCTGAGATTATACCCCAGCATTAGAAAAATGCTGGCCATGCTGGCCTCAACTAATATATAGGCCAGCATGATCTTTAGAATCCCTTTCATCATAGGATTCCTCAGAACTGTCATCAATCCTGGGGCCCTTAATATTAAAGGAATCTCTTCAGTGCCACTAACCAACTGATACACACAAGAATGAATGAAAACTTTGGCTGCTATGTCAGCTGCTAGGAATCTGAACAGAGAACACTTGGCCTTGAAGGGTGTAGAGATGAGAGCCTTCTAAGAAAGAGCATGGATGGTATATAAGGAGCCTCATCCAACCTGGGAGAGAATGAGACTCTTAAAGGGAAACAGGGAGGAACATCTCTGTGCCCACTTTGAGATAAATGGACTGGAATATGGGAGATCATAGACTCAGCAAAACGTACGATACAGCCAACACAAAGTACCTACATGTCTGGAGCAAGAAAATCTAACCCTCTACTATAAATGTGAGTTCTATGTGTCTTCTGCTCTCTCAGCAATAATTCACCTGTTCGCTTTCGTCTCCCTCTCCTGACTCTCCCCGTCTTTTCTCTATGCCCTCTACATTCTTTACCATGAATACCTTCTTTAACACACTACAATGTGACCATCCTCCAAGCCACAAACTATGACCTTAGACTTCTGCCCCCATCCTTTGGTACTTTCTTAGTTAACCCTCTTGTTCACATGTGCTGGATGATCATTCAGATGACTTCAAATTGGGTATTTTCAATCCTGGTTTGTTGCTCCATAATTTCAATTGTCAGCTAGTCAAAGGCTACTTTACAATTTAATACATCTGAAACAGACTTATTTCCACTCTTCCTAGCCAAGTTGATCTCTTCATTTCACATCTTTTTCACTAAAATCATCATCTTTTAGTCCTTGGATCATAAAAATTGAAATCATTGCTGAAACTTACTTCTACCTGACCCCTAGACCATATCAGAATGAAGATTTCATCCTTACCTTAGACCTTTGAACTGCTCTAAAAATTACAATTGCATCTCTTTTCATCATTAGAAATCAGTAGATTTGGCCAGGCGAGGTGGCCCACGCCCGTAATCCCAGCACTTTGGGAGGCCAAGGTGGGGTGGATCACCTGAGGTCAAGAGTTTGAGATCAGCCTGGCCAACATGGCAAAACCCCCGTCTCTACAAAAATTAGCTGGGTGTGGTGATATGGACCTGTAATCCCAGTTACTCAGGAGGCTGAGGCAGAAGAATCACCTTGAACCTAGCAGGCGGAGGTTGCAATGAGCCGAGATCGTGCCACTGCACTCCAGCCTGGGCAACAGAGTAAGACTCTGTCAAGAAGAAAAGAAAAGAAGAGAAGAGAAGAGAAGAGAAGAGAAGAGAAGAGAAGAGAAGAGAAGAGAAGAGAAGAGAAAAGAGAGATACCAAACAGAGTAGAATTATTGGATCATAGGATTTGGGGTTTTTAACTAGCTAATGCCATATCATTTTCTAAAACAGGTATGATGGTTAATTTTATGTGTCATTTGAAGGGTGCTCTGGGATGAGATTAACATTTAAATTGGTGAATTTTGAGTAAGCAGTTTGCTCTCCATAATGTAGGTGGGCCTCATTCAACAAAAAGACCAGCCTCCCCAAGCAAGAGGGATTCTGCAGCAGATGACCTGGGTTTCATCTGTACCATCAGCTCTCCTGGGGCTGCAGCCTGCAAGCCCATGCTGCAAATTTGGGTTTATCAGTCTCCATAATCATATGATATAATTTGGTTGTGTGCCCACCCAAATCTCATCTTGAGTTGTAGTTCCCCGTAACCCTCACGTGTAGTGGGAGGAACCAGGTGGAGATAATGGAATCATGGGTGTGGTTTCCCCCATCCCGTTCTCATGACAGTGAGTTAGTTATCATGAGATCTGATAGTTTTATAAGGGGCTTCCCCCTTCTCTGGGCACTCATTCTTCTCCCTGCTGCCATGTGAAGGACATATTTGTTTCCCCTTCCACCATGATTGTAAGTTTCCTGAGGCCTCTCCACTCATGCTGAAATGTGAATCAATTAAACCCCTTTCCTTTATAAATTACCCAGTCTCAGGTATGTCTTTATTAGTGGTATGAAAATTGAGTAATACAGTAAATTAGTACAGCAGAGAATGGAGGGTTGCTGTAAAGATACCCACAAATGTGAAAGCAACTTTGGAACTGGGTAACAGGTAGAGGTTGGAACAGTTTTGATGGCTCAGAAGAAGACAGGAAAATGTAGGAAATTTGGGAACTTCCTAGAAATTTGTTGAACAACATTGACCAAAATGCTGATAGTGATATAAACAATGAAATCCAAGCTGAGGTGGTCTCAGATGGAGATAAAGAACTTGTTGGGAAGTGGAGTAAAGGTTACTCTTGCTATGCGAAGAGTTTGGTGGCATTTTGCCCCTGCCGCAGAGATCTGTGGAACTTTGAACTTGAGAGAGATGATTTAGGGCATCTGGCAGAAGAAACTTCTAAGAGGCAAAGGGTTCAAGAGGAAGCAGAGCATAAAAGTTTGGAAAATTTGCAGCCTGACCATGCGACAGAAAAGAAAACCTCATTTTCTGGTAAGAAATTCCAGCCAGCTGCAGAAATTTGCATAAGTAATGAGGAGCCAAATGTAAATCACCAAGACAATGGGGAAAATGTCTCCAAGGCATGTCAAAGACCTTCATGGCAGCCCCTTCCATCATAGGCCCAGAGGCCTAGAAGGGAAATGTGATTTTCTGGGCCAAGCCTAAGACCCCCTGCTCTATGCAGCCTCAGGACTGCATATGGTGCCATATATCCCAGCCATGGCTAAAAGGGGACAACATACAGCTCAGGCTGTTGCTCCAGAGAGTGCAAGCTCCAAGTCTTGACAGCTTACATGTGGTGTTGGGCCTGCGGGTGCACAGAAGTCAAGAACTGTGGTTTGAGACCCTCCGCCTAGATTTCAGAAGATGTATGGCAACACCTGGATGTCCATTCAGAAGCTGCTGCAAGGGCAGAGCCCTCATGGAAGACCTCTGCTAGGGCACTGCAGCAGGGAAATGTAGGATTGGAGCCCCCACACAGAATCCCCACTGGGGCACTGCCTAGTAGAGCTGTGAGAAGAGGGCCACCATCCTTCAGATCCCACAATCTGAATCTGATCCACAGACAGCTTGTACCATGCACCTGGAGAAGCCACAGACACTCAACACCAGCCTATGAAAGCAGCCAAGAGGGGAGGCTGTACCCTGGAAAGCCAGAGGGGTGGAGCTGCCCAAGACCATGGGTGTCCACCTCTTGCATCAGCATGCCCAGGATGTGGGACATGGAATCAAAGGAGATCATTTTGGAACTTGAAGTTTTAATGACTGCCCTACAGGATTTCAGACTTGCATGGAGCTAGTAGCCCCTTTGTTTTGGCCAATTTCCCTCATTTGGAATGGGTGTATTTATCAAATGCCTGTAGCCCCCTTGTATCTAGGAAGTAACTAACTTGCTTTTGATTTTACAGGCTCATAGGTGGAAGGTACTTGCCTTGTCTCAGATGAGACTTTGGACTGTGGACTTTGAGTTAATGCTGGAATGAGTTAAGACTTTAGGGGACTGTTGGAAGGGTATGGTTGTATTTTGAAATGTGAGGATGTAAGATTTGGGAGGGGCCAGGGCAAAATGATATAGTTTGTCTGTTTCCCCATCCCAATCTCATCTTGAATTGTAGTTCCCATAATCCCCATGTATTGTGGGAGGAACCCAGTGGGAGGTAGTTGAATCATGGGGCCAGTTACCCTCATGCTGTTGGGGTGAAATCTCATGGTTTTGTAAGGGGCTTTCCCCCCAGCTCAATCTGCACTTCTCCTTCCTGCCACCATGTGAAGAAGGACATGCTTGCTTCCCTTTTCACCATGATGGTAAGTTTCCTGAGGCCTCCCCAGCCATACTGAACTGTGAGTCAATTAAACCTCTTTCCCTTATAAATTACCTAGTCTTAAGTATTTCTTCCTAGCAGTGTGAGAATAGACTAATACATCATGTAAGCCAATTTCTTATAATAAACCTCCATGTATTACACATTGGTTCTCTTTCTCTGGAGAAGCCTGACTAAAACAATAGGTATACTAATTAACCCTCCTGCTAGCAGTATGTAAGGGTTCCAATCTATAGATGCCTATTTGCTTACCTTGCCTGCAAGTCTTACTCTCCTACAAGGCTGCAGCTAGTGTAATCTTCCAGGTGGTGAAAGAAAAATCTGGTTTTATGTTGTGTCTCTCTCTAAAAACTATTCAGATATGTCCCCTGGTCTGCATTACAGATGGAAGTCAAAATTCCATTAGGCACATCAATAACTTTTCAGATTTATTTCTGACATTCTGCTGCCCTGGTGAGCTGCAACTCCTTTTTTAATCATAGAATCTACTGTACTAAAGCTTTTCCTGAGACTCTAAAGTATCATAAGCTGAGCCTCTTTGCTGGTGCAGGCAGGGAGAGAGTCTCACCCTCACAGTGTCTTCCTTTCCTGTAAGGCTGCCTCTCAGGCCACCTCTACGGGTATAGATGGCCTCAGAGCCCAGGGTAAAAACCACATCTTATACACACCCAGTGCCCTAGTCAGAGAGGGCCAGGCTCTGCCTCCTGCATGAACTTTACACTTCCACTGTGCCCTTCTTTAAGCCATCAGTACCCCCAGGACACCCTTCCCTCTCTGTCTTCTCTCTTCCCCAGACCCCAGCCTCTGTAATTAAAATATTCCTTCCAATTCTTCAAAGTCCAGCATGACTTTTCTCTACTGTGACCCTCCATGGTTCATTCTGCTGGAGTTAAGGTCTCTGACTCTTCAGAAAAATCAACTGGGATCACTCTGGTGGTGTCATTTAGCAGCTTGAGAACCTTGGACAAGTGAGTTTACCACCCTGAACCTCAGTGTTGTATCACAGGAACACATTACCTCCCCATGGTACTTCATAAGGATTAAATGAACTGACACTCAGTTGCATCCTACAGAGCAGGCACCCGGTAAACACTAGGTGGCAGAACATTCTGAGTGGGTCACTCATTTGGGGGGTATTTCTGTAAATGCAACTATATTTGCTTTAACTGGCTAATAAAGCCAGAGACACGTAGGTGACAGTAATTTTCTCCATGACCCCACAAACTCTGCCAGAAAGGGCTACCTTGAAAATGTTGTCCCCCAAGTCATCTCTGCATATTTTCTCACAAACTAGGTAAAAACAAATGCATTTATTCTTACCATTAGAGTCTCTAAATCAACTGTTAATAAAGAAATGCCTGTTCTGGAAAGAACACATATTTTCAAATAACTTCATATTAGTAGTACCATTTATTCAGAATAAGATGTCCCATTTGCTCTTAAACTCTAGGCTGAAAGCTGGAGGGGAGTAGCATTGATAGGAGGTACAATGGCCAAGGTCTCCTTCTTTGAGGGCCCTGGTGGGTTCCCATGTCCCCCAGGCTGACAGTTGCATCAGTTTGCAACTTTATCTGCTGGGACATATGCGAAACTTGGGGCCTTGGAAAGACCACTAGACTTCACTGCACTTCAATGTCATCACCTGTAAGATCAGGCAATACAAACGTTCAAGTGCACACAGGAGATTCAAGGAGGAAGTCTATGAAGATCCAGACTATGTAAAATTCCACACATAATAAGTTATCAGTAAATAGCAAAAATCAACATATTTACAGAGCATAAGGCCCAACTCCTTCATCCTTCTGAAGTTCTTACAAATCTATTATATAAACTAGGATTTCTAGATTCCAAGTCTGATTTCTTTTTACTATTTAATGTATTTTCAACTCCCCCTTTACAGTATTTGCAATCCCAGTATGTTGTTACTAAAGTACATAAGAAAATTGTAAGCACACCTAAGGTTAATTTTGAAATACAAGTAGTATTTTTTAAACTCACTATCATTCTTAGTTTAAAAAAGTGAAGCTCTCAAACTCTCAAAATTGGGTAGAATGCCTTCACTAGCCCATTGCATCAATCTGCTCTTTAAAATATAAATGATCAAAACAAGAGCAATGGATCATGGCTAAGGATACCATCATGAAGAATTCAAACTAGATGGACAGCTGGTACCCCTTCCTCTGACTGATAACTGACTGAAAATCTCCACATTGTATTTTTTTAAGCCCCATGAAGGGGAGAGCTCTCTTTTCCTAGCCTCAAAAAATAGCAGTAATGACAAATCTGGATGAAAACAACAGGAAATATTCCTAAGACCATTCATATGTGATGCTAAAAATCCTACCTTTGCATAATAACCATCATTTAGTTCTTTACAGGTTAGCCCCATCCTCTATCCTGAAAGGTCGAGCTATTTTCAGTTGGTTGTCCTGTGACAGAAACCAAAACAGCTAATTTGGAACCCAAACTTTAAAGTCACACCACACAAGGCAGCAGTGGGGAGTGCATCCTGTTCTAGTTTTGGTGGCTCAGGCCTTGTTTCCAATGGCTCACTCTATGTTAAAAGCTTTGCCAATCTGCTACTTCACCTGCCTGATTTACTACACAGTAAAAACTTCCAAGCAGAATTTAACAGGTGTCTACATACAACAGCAAATGAGGACTTGTATGGTGAAATGGAGTCTTTAATAAACATTTAACTAAAGAAACATTGCAGATTGACACTCTATAAGCCTCACCTATATACACAAAATTAGTCTTCACCCTAGCCACACCTAAAGAGAAAGGGAAAACTAAATACATGAAGATGTTTCTTACCTCCTGACTATTTGATATTCCTCATATAATTCTGTAATTGTTCTTTTAGCACATAGACCCCTTAAAAATAAAGCACTATTATGTCAGATGTCATATAATGTTCTTCTCTATACAGCCATGGGGTATAATTTGAGAGACACCACACAAGAAACACACAGCTCCAAAAATATTCCCTTCTTTAGATTGTCACTAATATCTGAAAATTTCATTATTCGTCCTTTTGGATCACAAGCATAGGAAATAATTATAAGATGTATCATTCTCTGACTACCATGGGCCAAGTTCTTTAAATATATCATCCCTCAGCCATTCAACAAATAGAATGGTACTACCAACCCAATTTCCTGTTCAGGAACCTGAGATTTAGAGGAATGGAGCAACTAACACAAGGTTGATGGAAAGTGATGACTATAAACTCAAGTGTTTCCAATATACTACAACCAGTTCATGTGGTCATCACTAGAAAGACAAAATCACAATCTCTGGTAAGTAAAGCAAAAAACACTCCAAGGGATCATTGGGTTCTTTCTGCCACCACAGCTCAAATTTATGAAGAATGTGTCCTCTCTAGCTAAACCTGGAGGAGGTGAAAGATGGAGCCAGGGCCAAGCATGGTGGCTCATGCCTGTAACCCTGGCACTTTGGGAGGCCAAGGCAGTTGGATCCCTTGAGCTCAGGAGTCCAAGACCAGCCTGGGCAACATGTTGAAACCTCATCTCTACAAAAAATAATAAAATAAAAACAACAATTAGCCTGGCGTGATGTATTAGTCCATTTTCACGCTGCTGATGAAGATATTCCCAAGATTGGGCAATTTACAAGAGAAAGAGGTTTAACTGGACTTACAGCTCCACATGGCTGGGGAAGCCTCACACTCCAGGTGGAAGGCAAGGAGGAGCAAGTCTCGTCTTACATGGATGGCAGCAGGCACAGAGAGAGCTTGTGCAGGGGAACTCCTCTTTTTTAAACCATCAAATCTCGTGAGACTTATTCACTATCATGAGAACAGCATGGGAAAGACTTGCCCCCATGATTCAATTACCTCCCACCCCGTCCTTCCCACAACACATGGGAATTCAAGATGAGATTTGGGTGGGGACACAGCCAAACCATATCACGTGGTAATGCACACCTGCAGCCCCAGCTACTTGCGGGGCTGAGGTAGGAGAATCACTTGAGCCCAGAAGCTGGAGGTTGCAGTGAGCCAAGATCATGCTACTGTACTCTAGCCTGGGTGACAAAGTGAGACTTTCTCAAAAAAAAGAAAAGAAAAAATAAGGAAGGAAGGAAGGAAGGAAGGAAGGAAGGAAGGAAGGAAGGAAGGAAGGAAGGAAGGAAGGAAGGAAGGAAGGGGAAAGAGAGAGAGAGAAAGAAAGAAACAAACTAACTAACTTAGATTTGGTACTGCAGGAAGAACCTTGAACATCCAGAGGTTGAAGTGAGTGCTGAGTGTCCAGCAGAAGGCAATGGTGCTACGTCGCTGTGATAAAAGCCCTGAAAGGAAGGCATCAGGATCCTGAACCCATGTGTTGCCAGCATCAGTTTAATCAAGGCTTAGGTTATCATTAAGACAACATAAAACCTGCACTTTCTCCTACTACATTCAAATTTGAAAGGCATTTCTACTCGGACAAAACAGCACAGTCAGAAAAATGAAACAGACTCCCAAGATTGCTCCTTCAAAGTCGTAACATCAAAGCATCTAGAAACGGAATTGGAGAATGCCACAGAAATACGAGAAAGCATTCTATAGCTTCTACTTGGGCTTTATAGAAACAAATGTTGTAGGTGGATAAAAAAGGATTAAAAAAAAAACTTGCCCTTACCTGACTGTACCACCTGTATCACCTTCTGCCAAGTTCCCTGTGGGTAAATGTAAAGAGAGCAGGAATAGTAGCCAACATCATCTTCAGAGGCATTCCGAAAGAAAAGAGTCATGTTGTTGGAAGCCATCGTTGAATTCAAAAAGTAAACCCTCTCAGCATAGGGCTTCCTTATGACCATGCCATGAGTAGGGCTGAAAATGGCTATGGAATCCTTCTCGGTCCCGATCTTGAACCACTCCACCTGTGTTAAGATGCCCACTGATGGATATACACATTCTAGAGACATATTCTCAGCAAAGGGAACTGATGTATGCCAAAGCACCTCTTCACATAGAGCTGAAATATACAACATCACATTAATTCTGTTAGCCTTGATGATGAAAACACCAAATCAATATCTTACACTTTTGAAGCCCTAGCAGGACAGTGCATTGAGATCACAGTAAAGGATGACAGTTTCTGCCTTCATCTAAAAAGGTGTCCTACTGATAATTGGAAAATGTAACTTTTAGGTTTTCTGAACAAGTGAGAAATTATCCTAGCCAACTAAAGAGCATTGTAAATTCTGAATATGCCACCCTGTAAGAACAAAAACAGGAGCAAAAATTTTAAATGAAGATATAAAGATCATCTTTACCTCTGTATACATGAAGAAGAGCCAAAAGTAAAGTAAGATAATCCATCTCTGGAAGCTGTTTAAAAGACTGGTCTATTTTTAAAAATTGTTTTTTATAATGTGACATGCAGATCCCAGCACAATGCAGTTTCCTTCCTCTCAGATGTTATCAGTCGTGTCTTCTTTTTCTAGAGTAAGAACACAGGAAAAAGGCCTTAGCTTAAAAGACACAGGTTTGCTTTCGTATGAGGATGGGCAGATTTGAGTTACTTCTCTCTCGGGGAACCAGTCGGCTTATTTTCAAGCTTTCATGTTCTACAAGGAGTCATTCATTCAACAAACATGTGCTGCATGCATTCTCTGTGCTTAACTCTGCCTGCCTAATACAAAAAAAAAACTATTAGAACTTACATTCTATGGGGAAGAGGCAGACACTAAAATAAAGATGTAAAAATATAAATAATAAGTGAAAGGTGGTGCATGCATGGAGCAGGGAAGTCCTCAGTGAGAGCATAAAATGAGGCAGAGGCTGGAGTGGGTGGAGGGAGCCAATGCCCAGTACTGACAGCCCATCCTGTGGCCTTCCTTTCACCTCTTCCTCCTTCCTGATCTCAGGCATTTGCGTTGGTGAGGACCAAAAAACAAATCAAAAGTTCATCAGATACAAAAGTATGGTGGCCCAGAGCACATGCAGATCTACCATTATGCAAGATTTAACTTTTGATTTTGAAATAATAGGAGTCAGAAGAAGTCACAAAGAGAGTACAGAGTACAGAGTACAGAGTACAGAGAGGTCCCTGCTCCCAGGTTCTTCCAGGGCCATATCTTACATAATTATAGTACAATATCAAAACAGGATTCATTTTTCAGGGTCATCATTGCTCTCTTCTTTTATAAAATACAAGTTCCAATTTTTTTTTTTTTTTTTTTTTTTTTTTTTTTTTGAGATGGGGTCTCGCTCTGCCGCCCAGGCTGGAGTGCAGTGGCGTGAACTCGGCTCACTGCAAGCTCTGCCTCCCGGGTTCACGCCATTCTCCTGCCTCAGCCTCCCGAGTAGTTGGGACTACAGGCGCCCGCCACCTCGCCCGGCTAGTTTTTTTGTATTTTTTAGTAGAGACGGGGTTTCACCGTGTTAGCCAGGATGGTCTCGATCTCCTGACCTCGTGATCCGCCCGCCTTGGCCTCCCAAAGTGCTGGAATTACAGGTGTGAGCCACCAAGCCCGGCCTAAAGTTCTAATTCTTAAGAACTTGTTAGGAATATATTAGCACGTCAGTGTAAAAAGTATACCCCTATAAAAAGAGGAATTGTATAAATGCATTTGACCCTGGTAAGAGTGTCAAAATAGGAGATGAGTAAAAATTGGGAAAAGTAGGAGCAGAAACCACTGAAGACAATTTTATCTAAGGCCAACCCTGAACTTTGTGACTCAGTCTCAAAATGTATCAGCAAGTGTCCACTACTCAGCATGAGTATCTAATGTGGGAACTTTCTCAGGGAATAGAAAATCAACAATGTAATGATAATCAGAACAAATTGTAATGTGTGCATATAATCAAGCATGGTGTTACTTTGTATTTATATGGCATATTTTCTAAAAGCTTTCACATCTGTGATATTATTTGTGCCTCTAGTTGTTTTGTGATGTAGTCAAAAGAGGTATCTGTTATCTCTGTTTTGCAAATAAGTCAATCCAACAATTCCTCCAAATTTTACTGAGTCCCCTGCTTAGTCCCTTGGAAATACAATCATAAAGAGGACACATCTCTGCTCTCAGGTTATGCATAAGATAGTGGCTCATATCAATTTTAAAGGCAATTTATCACAGCAAAACGTGATCATCTCTACACAAAGTCATCTGCTAAGTTTTATGACAGCCAGAGAGAGGACAAATCATTCTAATAGATTGTGGAAAAGGCTTTATAGAAAAAGTGGGAGAAAGACAGAGGCGTGACAATGGGGATATTTCAGGAAATGGTGTGACTACAGTCTTGCGGGTGGGGAAGGGACCGAAAGTGAGACTGAGTCTGGATTGAAAGGTGACGTGAGTGACACACATAAAGGAACTGAAACGTGGCAATCAGAAACCGTGGCGTCATGCTGATGTCTGTAACTCCAGCACCCAGCACAATTCCCCAGGCAAAGCAGGCTCACAGTAACGCCTGTGATGTCAACACATCCCTGAGAGGAACATGGAGCCGCCCAGGAGCTGATGGAGGAAGGGGTGCACACAACTTCGTGTTTTGGAAAGATAATCTTGGTCACTGTACAGAACAAACAGGAGTGGCAAGGACATGGAAGACTTCCATCAGAGTTGGAAAAATTAATTTCATCTATTATGTCCTAATGACAAGATTTTCTCCTGACAGGCACAGGCAAAAATAAAACTACAAATCCCGGGCTAAACCAAGTCCAGAGAATTCCTGAGGTCCTCAGGACAGGGTCCCCCTAAGTACCCCTCCAGCATTCATATCTTCTGCCTCAGAACTGCGTCCCTTCGCACACGAACACACACATCGATACACGCACACATTGACACACTCACACACTCAAACGCATGAACCCACACATGCTCTCTCCCACACATGCACGCACTCACACACACACATGCAGTCTCACGCATGCACTCACACAAGCTCTACCACAGTCACACACACAGCATGCACGCATATACATATACACTCACACACACGCTCAGTCTCAATCACATGCATGTACATACATACTCTCACATTCACGCACACTCACACACATCCATGCACTTACATATTATCACACTCACATATGCACACTGTCTCACACAATCACATGCATGTGCACACATACTCTTACACATCCATACACGCACTTACACATGCTGTCACACTCACATGTGCACACTCACACTTTCTCACAATCTCACAATCACATGCATGTGCACACATACTCAAACACTCACATATGCATGCACTCACACACATGCACTCACAGGCATGCACTTATACATGTCCTCACACATGCTCACATATGCACACTGACGCACAATCTCACACAATCACATGCATGTGCACACATACTCTCAAACACACTCATACATGCATATACTCACACGCACACACACGCACATGCATGCACTTACACATGCTCACACACATTTGCACACACTCACACATTCTGTGTCTCGCTCTCACACACACACACACACACACACACACTGCACCTGGAGTGATCTCAAAACAGAGTGTATGGCCAAAGTCGAAAGTACTACCTGCTCTTTCACAGAAAAAGTTTTTCATACCCCCGGTCTAGTTGGAAAGACAGACATCAGACGAACATACAAATAAATGCACAGTTATGAAGCGCATGTCACGTTATGAAAAGGAAGCAACACACACAGGCATGGGAGAGAACGGCTGGGGCTGCAGCCCAGCAGAGGCTGTGTCAGGTTGGTGGTCAGGAAAGGCTCTCGGGCAGTGAAGTGTGTTCTGGAATCTGCAGAAGCAGGAGGCTGTAGCCACATGCAGGGTGTGGCCAGGTGTGAGGACGAGTAGTCCAGGTGGATAGGAGAGCAGGTGCACAAAGTCAGAGACTTTGTGGGTTAGGAGTACAGGCATGATCTACCACGCCCAGCCCGAAAACTATGATTGATTTGAGGGGTCAGAGAAGCCAACTATGGCCTAAGTTGGCCCATCAGAGTGAAGGAAGTTATTCACATTCCATACCAGAAAAACAGCACAGAATATGAACAGTTTCTCTTCTCTCCATCCCTGTTTCTATTTTTATCTCCTCTCATTATGCATGAACAAGAATGCTGTCCTGTTTACCACCGGCAGCCACATCGAAGGACAAACAGGGTGGTAGAGAGAGACAGAACGAACATGGGGCTCAGATGGCGTTACTGAGCTACTGAATCCACCAACTCTGAAGTCTGAACATATTATATAGAATTACAAGGGGCCCTGAATAGCCAGAATGGTATTGAAAAAGAAGAAAATGCTGAAAGACTAATATTTCCCAATTTCAAAACTGTAGTACACAGCTACAGTAATCAAAACAGTGTGACTATTGGCATATACATAGACAAATAGACCAAGGAAACTGAAATGATCAAAACAGACGTTAGGCAGGATGCGGAGAAAAGAGAACATTTATACACTGTTTGTGAGAAGGTAAATTAGTACAACGCCTATGGAAAATAGTTTGGCGATTCCTCAAAGAACTAAAAATAGAATTACCATTAGATCCAGCAGTCCCACTACAGGGTGTCTACCCAAAGGAAATCAATATATCAAAAATATACCTGTCCTTGTATGTTTATTGCAGCACTATTCACAATAACCAAGATATGGAATCAACCTGAGTGTCTATCAGTGAAGGATAAAGAAACTGTGGTACATACACACAGTGGAGTACTACACAGCCATAAAAAGAAGGAAGTCTTTTGCAGCAACATAGATAGACTGGGAAGCCATTATATTAAACGAAACAGCTCAGACACAGAAACTCAAATACCACATGTTCTCACTCATAAATGGGAGCAAAATAATGTGTACCCATGGACATATAGTATGCAATAATGGACATCAGAGACTTGAAAGAATGGGAGAGTAGGAAGGGGTGAGGGATAGAAATTACTTAATGCGTACAATATATATTATTCAGGTGATGGTTATATTAAAAGTCCAGACTTCACCACTACATAAAACTGCCCTTGTACAAAACTGCCCTTGTACCCCTTGAATTTATACAAATAAAAATAATAATAAGCCCATACATCTATGAACAATTGATATTCAACAAGGTGCCAACCCCACTGAATGGGGAAAGAACAGCTTCTTCAATAGATGATCCTGGGGCAACTGGATAGCCACATGCCAAAGCACGAAACTGGATCCCCACCTCCCATGAAACACAAAAACTAACTCAAAATGGGTTGACCTAAATATAAGACCTTAGACTGTAGAAATCTTAGAATAAAGCACAGGGGTAAATTTTCAAGACCTGGAAGTTGGCAATGGATTCCTAGATATGACACCAAACCTATGGGCAACAAAAGACAAAAAATAAATTGGGCTTACCAAAATTAAAAACTTTTGCGCATCAAAGGACATTTTCAAGAAAGTGAAAAGTCACCCTACAGAATGCAGGCACATATTTGCAAATAATCTATCTGACGATGGTCTAAGATCCATAACATAGAAGGAACTCTCACACTTTAACATAAAAGAAACAACCCAATTTTCAAATGGACAAAGTACTTGAATAGACATTTTCTCCAAAACATGCTCAACATTATCAGTCAGCAAGGAAACACAAATACAAACCACAATGAGAACTCACTTTATATCCACTAGGATGGCTATAACCAAAAAGAGAAAAATAAGTATGTTAGGGAAAATGTGGAGAAATTGGAACCCTTGTGTACTGCTGCACAAAGGTTGTAAAGAAATGTAAAATAATGCAGCTGCTGTGAAAAACAGTTTAGAGATTCTTCAAAAAGTTCAACAGGATTACTATATGATGCAGCAGTTTTACTCCTAGGTATATACTCAAAAGAATATACTCAAACCAATACTTGCAGACCAATGTTTATAGCAGCATTATTCACAAAAGCCAGAAGGTGGTAACAACCCAAAGGTCTGTCAATGGGCGAATGAATGAACAAATTGTGATCAAATCCATACAATGGAATATTACTCAGCCATGAAAAGGAATGAAGGGCTGATGCATGCTACAACATGAATAAGCCTTGACAACATTATGCTAAGTCAAACAATGCAGAAACAAAAGGCCACATTTTGTAAGAATCCATTTATATGAAATATCCAGATAGTTAAATCCATGGAGATGGAGAGCAGATTGGTGACTGCCAGGGACTGTTGGAAGGAGGGAATAGGGAGGGACTGTTTAAGGTATGGGGTTTTCTTTGAAAATGATGAAAATGTTTTGGAATCTGATAAAAGTGGTAGTCGCAGAACATTGTAGATGTACTAAATGCCACCGAACTGTACACTTTAAAATGTTTAATCTTGGCCGGGTGTGGTGGCTCACACCTGTAATCCCAGTACTTTGGGAGGCCAAGGCAGGTGAATCACTTTAGGTCAGGAGTTCAAGATCAGCCTGGCCAACATGGTGAAACCGCATCTCTACCAAAACTACAAAAATTAGCTGTGCATGGTGGTGTGCAACTGTAATCCCCGCTACTTGGGAGGCTGAGACAGGAGAATCGCTTGAACCCAGGAGGCATAGGTTGCAGTGAGCCGAGATCGTGCCACTGCACTCCAGCCTGGTCAACAGAGCAAGACTCCATTTCAAAAAAAAAAAAAAAAAGTTTAATGTTATGTTGAATAAATCTTAGGAGAACAATGTCACATGAATTTCACCTCAATTTTTAAAAATTATTGCTAGTGAATAACAAGAGTTCACATTCACCCCAGGTCTTACCAATGGATGACGCCACCCCATCTTGCTGTTGGCCACGTATTTATCTATTTCAGTTGATCCTCCGACCACCCCGGTCCAAAGATGCCAAGTACATTCTAAGAACACAGTACATTATCATAGTATAGTCTAAGCATAGAGTCCATGGACACACTCTGTGTCACAACTTTGTGATAACAGCTGGAAGTAAATAATGCAAAGAATCATGATAGTCGAGGTTGCCAGATAAATGATATATTTTTAAAAATCATTATGTGCTTATTCAACAAATGCCAAAACATATATATTTTCTGAGGGAGGGGTCAGGGTTGGGTAAAGCGGGGTAGAGGGGCAGGTAGAGAGGTAGAAGGGTGGAGGGCCAAGCAGGCATTTGCAACACTGTGCTGCCTTGCATCCTCAGACAAATGAGATAAAACATAGCATCATCCACTCTCGGTGGCTTCTACGATCAAGCCCAAAGCGAACTTCCTCACTCAGGATGAAGAAACGAGGTGCGTGGGAGGAGGACTGGAAAAGGGTACTAACTGGTAATAACTTGTAGGAACTCCTTATTCCCAAGGCATCTAAAGCCAACTAGTCAAGAGACAAAGAAAACTTAAGTGTATTTGCACCCTGGAATCGAGGGCCCTAGAAGTCACGGATTCGAATGAAAGGGGCAGAAAGACTTGCAGCTGAAGACAAAGTTCAGCTGTTACGACTTTGCTAGAGATGAGCCCGATTTATCAACATCTAACCAAAGACAAATAGAGATGGCACTTGAGCTATTTTTGTTGCGTCAGCAGCCATTTTTTGCATGATTTATGAAGGGATTTTGGCTTGAGGTTTTTTTCTAATAGAGCTATCTGTATAAAAGAGCTTTGTCCTCAAGGAAGTCATTAATCAAAATATTACTGGATTTCTCTACTATTAAAAATATCTCAGCTAACCACAAGAGCATGAATTCATCTCACAAGCTTGCCTCTGAATGCAGACTCCTAGGTGTCCTGGCAGGGTGGGGACAGGGAACACTCTTCGGCCACACTGTTCATCTTCCCGTAGGCTGTCCACGCAGGCAGAACCTTCCCTGTCACCTCAGTTTCGTTGTTTCTGCTACTTACAATATGTCCTGCTTCCCCAGATGTCTCTTCGGTTTCTGGGCATTGGGAGGAGTCTCCTGGTGTCTACTCAATGACCCCACCTTCCCCAGTTGATGCAAAGACACCTGATGTGTGTGATGGAGAATGTGCTCTGATATCTTTCGACACTTGCTTGGAAAACAATTCACATGCTGCAAAGCAGAGGACTGCTAACAGAAAATCTAGCTCAACTCAGAACAAGTGACTGGGGCTGGGAAGATAACAGTGTGAGGTCCTTTGCTCCCTCCGCTCTTTCTCAGATGTGAGGGTTTGTCTGCCTGCCTTCTGCTGGGATGCCCCAGCTGTTAAGACACTCCTGCTTCCAGTAAGATTTCCATAGGAACACAATAGCCTGGGTTTCTGCTCCCTTCCTCAAATAATCCCATTAAGAGAATCTTTTCAATGTGGGCCGCATGGTCTACTCTAGACCATGATGCCCTTAGAACCTTGGCAAGTCGTACACATGTCCCCAGGAGTGAGGCTACTACTGAGTGACCAGTAGAACCCCACTTCCAGTCAACGCAGACTCCCGCTGGGGTTCAGCAGGGATCCTCTAGGACAGGGCTCTGAAACTATGGCCTGAGGGCTGCATGCAGCCCACTGTCTGATTTCCATAAACAGTTTGGTCGGAGACAGTCATGCTCATTTGGTTACATACCATCTACCACTGTTTTTGTGCTACGATGCTGGAACCAAGAGGTGTTAGGTGACAACTGACAGACACCACGTGGCCTACAAAGCTGTAAATATTAACTATCTGGCCCTTTACAAAAAAAGCTTCCCAACCCTTGAGTAGGATAATAAATCTTTGGATCATGGACATTTATTATTTAAGTTCATCCTTTTTCAGTCTTGCTGGAGAGAAGGAAGATTTAGCTTGATAGACCAGATGCTGGTAAAATTAGCTCAGTTTTCTTATTCTCGAGAACTTTACTATCAGATCTATTATAAACACAATTCTAGAGACAGACTGACAAAAAGTACTTAAATGGCACCCTTTTACTACAAACTGCACCCCTCATTAAACTAACAGTTTACACAACACCGAGCACTTAACTTACTCCAGCTTTTTCTGGCAGCTCTTTTCCTGCTGCATCAACTTGTCATGGTTTCACTGGCAGCCCCCACCCTTTCGCACACAATTGATTTAAAAAGTTGAGCTCAGACACATCCAATCTTTTTTCTGAGAAGGTTACTAACCTTGAGATGTGAGTGCTGCTCGCTCTAACTCTTCTTCCCATCTGTGTCTTGGTTAAGGGCTTTTATCGTATCCTGTTTATCATCCTGTTTATCGCGGCCTCTTAGCCTCAACCCCCTCTTGGTCACTGCAAGCTCCCTGCTGCTCCCTCCCTTAATTAGCACTGCAGGAGCCGCAGGGAGCTTTCAGCCCACTGGGGAGCTGACTCTGCCTGTGCCCCTGAGCTCTTCTCTCTACCAGAACTTCTTCAGATAGCAACTGAAGTGAAGCACTAATATTTCATGAAGCGGGGTTTTTTGAAGTCAGGTTTACCTGTTTCTGGAAGCAGCTTTACCATTGCAGCTACCCAGACTCATTTCAAACTCAGATAAAGTTCTGTCCCTCTTTTCCCCAAAGAATCTACAATTTGAAAGGACGCACTTCTCCTTTGTTCTAGCTCTAAATAGAAACTACACTCCCCGCCGAAATCAGAGTTTGTTTCTTTGCCTTTTCTTCCCCGTTTTCTTTTTCTGCCAATCAAAGCACGTTAGATTCAGCTGTCTCTTTAAGTAAAGAAGCTTTCTTATCTCTGCCCATATCTAAGTATGTTTCAGTCTTACTTTCTAGATACTCTCTTTTTTTTTTCTTTGCCTCCCATGCTCCGACAGAAAAAGTACACAAGTTGGTGTTTCCTGAGAACTAACCGTGCATGTTTAGCTAGCTTTTTAGCAGCACCAGGTCATGGCAAACTTAGTTTTATTGATTCCTTTGATTTATTAGGTTATGGAGGTTCCCTCCTGGTTAAACCACCGTGAAGGATTGTGGCTGAGGCTTTAGTGTGTAAAATTCACAGAAAGACTAGGAAGGACCACATTTGACAGGTGAGAAGGCACTCATGGGGCTGCCCTACCCTGCACATTTAATTACGCCTCACAGGTGCAGGACTGGTCTCTTCTGCTGGACCACTGCATGTCCGAAAGCAAGGGAGAAGAAAGTGCAATACTGCCTGTAATGACACAAGTGTTTACTGAGCCTTATCGTGGGCCAAAGGTAGCCAGAGGTAGCCTTCTCAAACACCTGCCTGACTCTCGTCACTCCCTTCAGTGCCTCACTGTCCTCAAGAGAATATCCAAATGTCTTACTGACTTGCAAGGCCTGTGTCATTGATCGCTGCCATTTTCCCGGTGTTATGTCTTATAGTTCTTCTTATAATTCTTCTGCTCACCCCTAGTCTTTACTGCTCATCCACCTTACATTGTGTAATTTGAGGACAAAGCGCTGATGGGGCAGGGTGTTCTCACATGCAGTTTCCTCACCTTCTCTTATCCCTCTCCCATCCAGCAAGTCTCAGCTCAAATGTATCTTATAAGATACTCTCCCTGGGACCTGCATCTGTCCAGTGAGTTTCCTGAGAACCCCAAATACGTCCTCACTGAAACTCTTACCACATCCTATTGTGATGCCTATTCACCCTCTGCATTTTTTACTAGAGTCTTATAGACACTTCCAGGCCCAGGTAAAATCTCATCCCTGCTCTATCACATCCTTGCACAGGGCCCTTGCCCACACCAGGTGCTCAATCAGCACTCGTAGAATGAGGACGAAGCCATGCAATCACTTCCATCTGTATGGCTTCCATATTGTGGTCACAATCCCAATTCCATCTTCTTTCCAATCTGCCATCGTTGGGGCTGGGTTTTTTTTTTTTTTTTTTTTTTTTTTTTTTTTTTTGCCTCAACTTTCGATTTTTCTCAAGGAAAAAGACAAAAACAGCCTTGACCCAAAACACCCACTGATTTTTGCAGGACAGACCCCAAGACAAGTTTTCTTTTGAGTCAAAACTCTTCTTCAAAATTATTCAATGGGCCCTGAAGTGAACCTCACACATCATCTGAAACAGTCACCGTCTACCCACGTGGTTCACAATAGGGTGAATGCAAATCCTATCTATCATGACTGCTTATACCTACAGGGAACTGGCTTGAAAGTATCTTTTAATCTTTTGCTTACTCCCTGACTCACAAAATCCAGATCGCTAGAGGCTAGGGGGTTTTCCCAAATTACTTTTTCATGGTCACTCCCTAATTCAGTGTTCACAGGCAAATACACACACACACACACACACACATCCTTCTCCTTCTTATCACCCACATCCCATAAATAAGCTACTGCTATTTTGTTTTTTATTTTTATTTTTTATTATTTAGCTATTGCTATTTTTAAGGGAAGGACAATGGAGATATCTTTTGTTGTTTTTCTGTAGAGGTCTATCCTCTCTGGTTTATTTAGCTTCTTCTTGGAGGCTCTCGAAATCTTGTAATAAATACAAAGAACCCAAGACTTAGCTTTGAATCATTTCCAGAGAAATACAAGCATCCCAAGATCTTGGCCCCAAGGATGCAACATTGATCCCCCAACATGGAACTACAAAATTTTACTTGGCAAATAGGGGAAATGTTGAAACATCACATGATCAATAATAAATTACAAAACAAACAATAAAAATAACCTGAGACAAATGAAATTGCCCTATCCCTCCAGAGAACAGATGTCCTAAATGTTCTAACCAGCGGAACAAATGGGCGTAAAGAGGGAAAGTAGTGAGATAGAATGAAGATTACCACTCAGAGATGAACAGAGCCCTTTCTCCAACATTTTTTCATGACCCTTACAAAAGGCTTTTTGAACAATTTAAGCAAAAGTACTCTTTAACCTTACCAGTTGTTGACAGAAGCAGGAAACAGCAGAAGCCATCACATCCCTAGTTGCAGCATCGCATCAGCTCCCTCCTTCCTCTTTTTTTCTAAGGTTACCAAGGCACTAACTCGCTGTTCTAACAAAGGGTAAGGAAAGAAAGAACCAAGCATTTACCCTGCCTTTCCCGTACAATTTATAATTCAAGGTGACCCGAGTTTCTCTTTATAGAAAAATTCAGCTACTGAGTGGAAAAAACAATCATAGTTATTTTTCGTCACCATTTTGCAACCCTATTAAAATAACAGATGGAGACAATTGTTAATAGATGCTAAAACCATGAGGTGGAAGGTTAATGGGGAACCTTATAATGAAAGGTGCTGCTGATTGACAATACCTGAGCCCTCGGATGAACCATAATCTCGCTAAATATGGCACAGTCAGGCATGAGGGGGCTCCGGACAAGATGCAGCAGGAAGAAAGCAGCGCCACCTAGGAAGTCCTCTTCCCTAAGTAGCTGAGCCTGAATGCAGCCAAGCCTCTAGAAGTAACCGGCAGTGCATAGAAAATACAGGCAATAGCTGGGCGCGGTGGTTCACACCTGTAATCCCAGCACTTTGGGAGACTGAGGCAGGCGGATCACTCTGGAGTCTGAGACCAGCCTAGCCAATATGGTGAAACCCCGTCTCTACTAAAAATACAAAAATTAGCCGGTTGTGGTGGTGCACATCTGTAATCCCAGCTACTGGGAGGCTGAGGCACAAGAATCACTTGAACCTGGGAAGCAGTGGTTGTAGTGAGCCAAGATCGCGCCACTGCACTCCAATCTGGGTGACAGAGCGAGACTCCATCTAAAAAAAGAAGAAAAGAAAAAGAAAATACAGGCAATAAAAGACTGAGTTAAAAGACACTAAGAGACCACAAGGAAGCAACAAACTGAACATAGAAAGCAGAAGCTACTGCAGAACAAACGTCCCAGTTTCCTCCGGCAACAAAAGGCAATTATGATGAACACAACCAGTAAATGCCAAAAAGATACTTGACTTTTTTTTTTTTTTTGGAAACGGAGTCTTGCTCTATTGCCCAGGCTGGAGTGCAGTGAAACGATCTTGGCTCACTGCAACCTCCACTATCTGGGTTCAAGTGATTCTCCTGCCTTAGCCTCCCCAGTAGCTGGGATTACAGGCATGCACCAACACGCATGGCTAATTTTTGTAATTTTAGTAGAACAGGGTTTCGCCTTGTTGGCCAGGCTGGTCTAGAATTCCTGACCTCTGGTGATCCTCCTGCCTCAGCCTCCCAAAGTGCTCGAATTACAGGCATGAGCCACTGTGCCTGGCCAGATACTTGATAATTTTAAATATCCTTTCCTGGGAAAGACTCATAGCAATTTTGTAATTTCATCAGCATGATAAAGAAAATTTATGAGAAACTAACAGCAACCTTGATAGACACTAGAGAAATCTCAATTCAATTTTGAAATAAGACAAGAATGGTCACAATCACTGTCAATATTTAACATATTCCAGAGGTTTTAACTAAATGTAATAGATTTTTCTTTTTCTTTTTTTTTTTTTTTTGAGACGGAGTCTTGCTCTGTCGCCCAGGCTGGAGTGCAGTGGCTGGATCTCAGCTCACTGCAAGCTCCGCCTCCCGAGTTCACACCATTCTCCTGCCTCAGCCTCCCCAGTAGCTGGGACTACAGGCGCCCACCACCTCGCCCAGCTAGTTTTTTGTGTTTTTTAGTAGAGACGGGGTTTCACCGTCTTAGCCAGGATGGTCTCGATCTCCTGACCTCGTGAACCGCCCATCTCGGCCTCCCAAAGTGCTAGGATTACAGGCTTGAGCCACCGCGCCCGGCCAATGTAATAGATTTTAAAAAGGAATAGGAGCTGTAAACCTTGAACATTTTTTAAAATGTATGATTTGTAGGTGATCCACCTAGAGAACACGGTCAAATAAAACATAAAAGAATTTAATAAGCTGCCTAGCAAAATGATTTTATAAGACTTAGTTGCTTTATTGTATATCATACCAAAAGAACAGCAAAATTTACACATGCATATGTATATGCAGGCATAAATGTGTGCCCGTGTGAATAGATTTGAATGTATCTCAATAATTTATAGGATTTAAACAAAGAAATTTGCTAATTTATCAAAGGAAATAAAAGAAGTCTTGAATAAATGTAGGCATGCCCTATGCTTCTCTATGGCAAGACACAATGTTGAGAATGCATCCAAAATATTTTTTTTAGTTACCTGGAATTTTATACTCTTTTACATTATTAAGCAGGTCAGGCTATGAACAGCTATTCATGAGGCACTTATTGACAGCACTCTGTAAAAAGGTCTTCACTTAGTATATTGCAGAAATGTTATATGTTTGCACAATCAATCACTGAAGACCTTTTGCAACACACACATCCCAATAAAAGTAAGCAATGGATGAACTGCTGTGAAAAGTGCTCCCAGGAGCAGAAATCCATACCCTGGTTCTTACCTGGTTTTAGCATTGCCAAGGGCCCAGCAAACTTCACCTACGACTCCTTCGGCCACTGTTCTTTTCTTCCTCCACTGTTTTTAGTCCCCCTCTCTTGAGGGTCTCAAGGTTTCAAGGAAATAAGTACTTACCCAAACATCTTAAGCACTCCAGACCTCAAGTATCAGGCCCGGGTACGTGCTAAGTTCTTCTTTGGGAATTTTTCTAAATGACACCAGGAAGCAGCAGCCAGCACAGCTATGTGGACAAACAGGACTTGCAGATACCCACTATCTCTTTCCCCCAGTTCCAGTCCCCTGACAAAGCTCATGCCTTTCTCCTCTGCATTCCACATCCCTTTCTGCTGCAACTATTTGATAACATTGCACACTGCATTATGGCTACTTAGTAAAGTGGGTGAGAGTTGCCATCCTGTAAGTAAGAGTGTGAGCTTTGCAGAGAGACTTGGGTTCAAATCCTGTTCCATGCCTGGCTAGCTGTGGGACCTCCAGTCCTCAGCGCACTGATGGCAGCACAGATCCCGGCTAGGCCATGGCCGGTCACCCAGGAAGGCAGCCCCCACCTCATGTTACCCATGGCCCAGTGGGCTCCACTCTTGTCAGGGTCCACTGAGGGCGTTTTGACACTCTCCATGTTAAAAAGGTTGTTTTGCCTCCTGAACTCTCAATACTGCTGTGTCTCAGATTATTTAAAGAAAATTTCATTTTCCAAAATGGCAGAAAACCCATATTGCTTAAATTAAGATATATTCTTTCAAGAATTTTTTACTGATAACATTTTCATCTGCAATTGGACAATGTAGCTTATATCTGAACTGCTTAGTTAGCATCTACAGAACAGTCACTGTCCCCAAAACCCACCACCTTAGCAAGGTGCCTGAATGAGGGAGGGTCTCCAGTCTCAGCCACACCTTGGGCCGCCCCTCCTTGGAATCTGAATCTGCTACGATGTTATCTAACGTGGTTGAGATCATATCTCTCAGGCTCCCTGAATCCAGTCCAATATACACCTTGTTGAATTTATTAACAACCTTGCATTTCACTCTCCAAGTGTCTTGATTTGGGTGACAAACTCTATGGTCACCCTAAGAGCCACGAACGGGGCTGTGGGTTTGAAGGAAACCCCTCGGTTCCAGGAAAACCAGGACAGTGAGTCATCCTTGATATAGCAGGGACCAGGACCCCCTGTGTCCAGCCCACCTTCCCTCATGGCCAGCTCGCTTGAGGGGCTGGGGTATGTCTTCTACCCAGGTCTCAGTTAGGATTGCCCTCAGCCATCAGAAAGCGTCTAACAATTCTGGCTATCAAAGGGGGCAGGGCCAGAGTCTCACCCTCCTCTTCCTAGGACATGTGGCCTATTTGAAAAGTTGCCTCCTTGTCCCTGAAGACTACACGGCTTCAGGAAGGGCAGGCTGCATCAGCCGGAAAAGGTCCTTCCATAGCCCTACCCCAGGCAAGGGCGTTTATTCACCCTTACCGGCTCCTGCTTGAGGTGGTCAACGGTGGTTCCGAAAAGCAAACAGTGTGCTGAGGGAACCAGCTCTTTCATCCACTGGAGAGAGAAGACAGCTCATCTTATAAAATAAACAGATGCACCAATATACAAATAAATACTTTAAATTCTTTCTAACCTGCTGGCACACTCCACATAAAGTTGTGCCCTTTGTCTTATGTTTGTGTTTTGTGTTGGTCTCTGGACCCTCCAACTTGAATGTGTGTTCGTTGGTGTGAAGACTGCCTTGTTCACTGCTGTAGCAAACCGACCAAGTGTCTGTGTTTGCCTGGTACCAGGTAGTTTCTCAAGACTTTGACGTGCTGACTCCAGGACAGCCCCAGGCAAACCCAGACAGCTGATCATCCTAGCTGCATCCCCAGTGCCAAGAGCAGTGCCCAGTAGATAGTAAGAGTTCACGAAACAATTGCTGCCCGGCTATGATCTTGATTGTTATCTTGCAGTTTTGTTCTTAGAATTTGAAGATGGGAAGGAAGTGCCAAAATGCCCATTAGGATCTTAATAAATACAAGTGCTAGCTCAAAGGGAGAACTTAAAAAGCTTTCTCCCGCTGGGCCCTCACTCCATCCCACAAGGAGACAGGATGACATGGTTGACCAGATGCACCAGCCTGCCTCCTGCCAAGCAGCACCATCCTCTCTATGCTTTCTGCATCACTTCGCTTGGGCTCCCTGAAACCAGTCCAATATTCACCTTGTTGTATTGATTACCAAGCTTGCATTTCATTTTCAAAAGTGTCTTGATTTGGATGACAAATTCCATGGCCACCCTAAGAGCCCTGTATCGAGGGGCTGGAAGACTGGATGCCGCACCTGCCAGAATCCCTGGCAGCCAGATTCCAAATGAGATTCTGTCAACCAAAGGCACTGGCATGAGGTCTGGAAATCAGAAGAGAAGTAGGATTTCATTTCTGTCAAACTGACAGTCACAATTGTCACAATTCCACTTGTGGAAATGTATGCTTGTTGTTCTTCTTTAGCTGTGGTGAGTAGATGTGAGGGCTTTGCACAGAGGAGACTTGAAGCAGCCTCCTTTCTGGGATCTTCCCAGAAACTCCCTACACCCTGCACCCGAGCTGGAGACAGCTGTAGATGGGCCAGTGGATTCTTCCAGTGCTGGCACTTCTGACTTGTTGAAACCTCCAAGTCAGTCTGAACTCAGGAGGCTCCTTCAAGCCTGTGCATGCAGGACTTCAGGATTCGCAACTCCCTCACCCTCTGTTTTAATTGCTATTCTGCATAAATGTCTAGATTTTTTTCCCTCTTCCTGACTAGCCTTTAACTGCTACCTCGGGTCTAATACATTGCTAGTGAGGGAAATGTCAGTCAGCCTTGTTGAAAGGGAAACCAAGGTGAATGCGGCCACTGCCTGGGGTTCCCGCCCACAGCTCCTCTGCCCACTGCAGGCACACAGTACAGCATATCCTCTTTCCCTGCCCCTCCAGGACGGTGCCACGGCTCTGACAGCATCCTGGGAAAGGTCCAGAGGCAGAAAAGCACTACCCGCTCCTTCCTGTGAGGCTCCTTCACCAGCAAGGAAAACCTTTCACTGCAGATGCTTTCATGCCTCCTTGGCCAGAACTGAGCTCATTTATATCTATTTTACCTATCACAAAATCACAAACTACTCCAAAGTTTAGTAGCCTCCTAGTGGTCCCCAACCTTTTTGGCACCAGGGACCGATTTCGTGGAAGACGATTTTTCCACGGACCAGGGACAGGGGATGGTTTTGGGATGATTCAAACATATTACCTTTATTGTGCACTTTATTTCTATTATTATTACATTGTAATATATAATGAAATAATTATACAACTCACAATCATGTAGAATCAGTGGGAGCCCTGAGCTTGTTTTCCTGCAACCAGATAATCCCATCTGTGGGTGACGGGAGACAGTGACCGATCATCAGGCATTAGATTCTCATAAGGAGCCTGCAGCCTAGATTCCTCACATGCATAGTTCACAACAGGGTTCGTGCTCCTATGAGAATCTAATGCTGCTGCTGATCTGACAGGAGGCTGAGCTCAGGTGGTGATGTGAGCAACAGCAAGCAGCTGTAAATACAGACGCAGCTTCACTTGCTCCCCTGCCGCTCACATCCTGCTATGCGGCCTGGTTCCTAACAGGCCACAGACTGGTATCAGCCAACTGTGTGGGGGCTGGGGACCACTGGCTTAAACAAAAGCGGTTCATAATTCTGCAGGGCAGCTATCTGGGCAGTTCTTATCTTTTTCTTATCTCTGCTGCTCTTATCTCTTTCTCTGTCTCTGTCTTATCTAGCAGTTCCTGGGTTTCTCTCCTCTCTCCTGTTTTCTGTGTTCCCTCTCTCTCTCTCTGTCTGGCATAATTTAGGTATTAAGAGCTGCTGTATTACCATAAGTTTAGTAGCTTAAATTAAAAAAAAGTCAGGTCAGGAGTCCAGTGTGGGTCTCACAGAGCTCAAATGGAAGTAGCAGCAGGGCTCTGTGCCCTTCTGAAGGCTCCAGGCGAGAGGGAACCTGCTCCGTGCCTCTGCCAGCTTCTGGAAGCAGCTGCTTTCCTTGGCTCGTGGCCCCACTCCATCTCTAAGTCCACAGCATGGCACTGGCCTGAACCTTCTTCCCTCTTCAGATCTCCTGCTGACTCCACTCTGCCTCTCTCATCCACTTTAAAGACTCTGGGATTACACTAGGCAAACTGGAATAATCCAGGCTAAACTAATCTCTCCACCTCAAGGTCCTTAACCTTAGTCACATGTGCAAAGTTCTTTTTGTCATGAAAAGTCATATATTTACAGGTTCCAGGGATTAGGATATGGATATTCTTGGGAGGGTCATTATTCTGCCTACCACACCAGCCAGATACAAATTAATTTCCTTTCTTCTTCCCCAAAGCACTGACTCAGACTTATTCAAAGCCCTAGCGCTTGGCACAGAAATAAGCAGAATTATCTGGGAAAATCCACTTATTCAAGGTGTTCACTGCTGTGGTTTGAGGACTGCTGGAAAGACACTTTGAAGGAAAAGATCATGAAAAATAAAGATAGAAGAAAAAATATTCAAGTAAAGTTAAACAATATACACACATTTAGTATGTTATCAACTAAAGATACCAATTCATTAAAATATTTTTTATTCAAATGCCTTTGGACTTTTTCCTTTCTAATAATGGTATTCTGGGCTTCCATGGGTTTCCAAATGTTAGGATCCACAGGCACTATACAAGAAAATGAGAAATAAGATGAAAACAAAGTTGGGTTAAAGTCCATGATTACGTATGCAGAGTGAGTTATATTTTATACCTTTGACTTATTTTAAGTCATTTTACCAAGATCCCATTTACTTAAATTTTCTCTGCTATTGCGATCACATTTCTTCTTCTCCCATTCTTTAATTTATGCATATTGATTTCTCTAGGGACCTTTTCAATTCTTCCTTCTCGTATTATTTCTCTTCTTCATTCTGAGCACCAGCATGCCTTTTTCTTGCTTAATTTCCTCTCACAGGAGCCATTCCTCCACTTCAGTGCCCTCAATAAAAAGCTGCGATGTCCTCAAAGTTCAAAGTTGCATCACGGGCATAATTTTCCTTGTAGTCCATCTGTGTAATCAGATCGTTCCTTCACCAACATTGATCAGGTTTCAGACGTGCGCATAAATGAGCTGAAACTCTTAATTTTCCTGCATTTATTAAAACCAGAAATTGAAATATCTATCATTTTTAACTAGAAAACTAAAATCTTGTCTTACACATTGATATCCAGGACACATATCATTCATGGAAGCCACTCCCCCAGCACAGAGGCTCCACCTTGATGCCATCTTTGGCTTGTCCTTTTTACGCTTCATCTTCAACCACCAAGTCCTGAAGAGTCTCCATGAAAATATTTGTAAGAGTGACCTCTGCCTCTCCACCTCCATTCTCACCATTCCCAGCTCCCAAAGAATCCATTATGGAGCCAGAGATTCACCTTCTCCTAACTCATCCTACAACAGCTTTCCCTCAGGTCCACCTTCTGAAAGAATGCTTTCAGAATAACAGTATTGATGCTTAATGCTCTGATGATTCACACGCCAGGTTGTGACTGTTGGATGGTTGCTATGTGTCTGACACCCTCTAATGCTTTATACGTTTCATTCATTTAACTGTTTTTAAAATATTAGAGAGGAGGAATTGCTATTTTCATGCTACATTTGAGGAAACTGAGGCACCGAGTGGTTAAGTAATTTTCCCAATGTCCTCCCTCACCCTCTAGGTAGCAAAGCGAGGATTTCAACCCAGATATCTGACTAGACCCACGCTTTTAACCTCAACACCCCACAGCCCACCCATGGGAGTTATCTTCCCCCCACTCAACACATAATAAAATGAGCATCACAGCAGTTAGGAAGTCAGCTACAGTTCTGTGGGTAAGTGATTCCTTTGAAGATACCCCTTGAGTCAGAAATGTAAATTAACCAACTGACTCCCTAAGGCAATGATTCCCAAAGTGCACCCTCCAATTGCCACTGACATCTTGGAAAATGTTCATTATGTGGATGAACAGGAGTAGGAAATTCTACACATTTTATTCCCATTTTGTAGACACAGAAATCACTCAACACAGCACATTAAAAGCTCTGGTAAGTTCAACAGCAAAGAAGTTTACTGAGCTTTGTTTAACCCACTATTTCTCAAACTACACTGGTCCACAAATAATGTCATTTTATTCAATGACATTTCATTGTAATATTGATGAGAAAAAAAAAAAATTGATGCCTGGCTGGGGCCACTGTCCTTGTGGAGTTTGCATGTTCTTTCCACGTCTGCATGGGTTTTCACGTATTCCAGCTTCCCCCCACATCCCATAGCTGTGTAGGTTAGGTTCCTTGGCATGTCTAAATGGTCCCAGTCTGGGTGAGTGTCGGTGTGTGTGAGTGTGCACTGTGATGGAATGGCATCCTGTCCAAAGCTGGTTCCTGCCTTGCACACTGAGCTGCTGGGATGGAATCTGACCTCCTAAAACCCTGAACTTAAATAATTGGGTAAATAATTATCTTGCTTGTCTTTATTCATCTTTCTTCAAAGCATGTACAGCTCACATTTATTTCAATGTTTAATATTATAAGGGTTTGGGGTCTTTATTTAGACGTTTGGTGATGTTTTTGTGACCAGAAATATGCCATCAAAACTTAACTTTTATTTATATCAATTAGCCTATGGTAAAATTAGTTTTGTTACATGTTGTTCTACTTAAAGCCACAGTTTCCAAGAACCTATCGATGATGCTAAGTGAGAACTTGCTGAACAATTGCACATCGCTGAACAATAGGAATCCATTCTGAGAAATCTGTCATTAGGCAACCTCCTTATTGTGTGAAGATCCTAGAGCGCACTTACACAGAACTAGAAGGTGGAGCCTACCACACATCTAGGCTGTATGTTACAGCCTGTTGCTTCTAGGCTACAAACATGTACAGCATGTGACTGTATGGAATACTGTAGGTAATTGTAACATAATTTAAGTATTTGTGTTTCTAAACATATCTGAACATAGAAAAGGTAGAGTTTAAATATGGTACTATAACCTTATGGAACTTACCTCAGTATGTCATATATGTAGTCTGCTGTTTTAGTCTGTCGTTATGCAGCACATGACTATAATTTTACCACGAAATTATATTTTTATATATCATTTATTAGTATATGCCATTTTTATATTTACATATAACACATTTGATATAACAATTTGATGAAAGAAATCAAAGACCAGAATAAATGGAGACATACCATGTTCATGGATAGAAAGACTCAAATGGTAAAGACAGCAACCCTTCCCAAATTTACCTACAGGTTTAATGTAATTCCTATCAATGTTTATATTGGATAAAGAATTCCTTTACCCAATATTAAGGTTAATTAAATAGTTACAGTAATTACAATAGTATGTTATTGCCAGAGGAATAAATATATAAATAATTGAAACAGAACAGAGAATAGGACCACACAAATATGCCAAACAGATTTTTTAAAGGATTTTTTGAAGATGAAGCAATTCAGTGGAGCAAATGGACATCTATAGGGGAAAAAACTAAACCTTGACCTAATCCTCACACATTAGACAAAAATTGAATCAAAATGTATCACAGACTTTGGTATAAAAAATTAAATTATAGAAGGTAATAATTAAATAAATTACATTATAATCAAAGCTTAAAAAAAATTTAAAAAATAAAACTTTTAGGAAAAAACTGTAATGCACACAAAAACCTACACAACTTATAAAATTATACAGAATATAATTAATGCAATTAATTATATCAATATATCAATCAATATATCAATTCATAATACTTACACATCTTATACAACCTAATACAATACAGCTGAGTGACCAAACACAGACAAATGAGTACAAGTGAAACTGGGAAAACCTGAATAAAGTAGATGGGCTGTATCAATGTCAATATCCTGATTGCAATGTTGTACTATATTTTATAAGATGTTACCACTGGGAGAAACTGCATAAAGGGCAAGTGGAATCTCTCTGTGTTATTTCTTATAGTTGCCTGTGAATCTACAATTATCTCAATAAAATTTTCAATTAAAAAAAGAGAAGGCAATAACATACCATAAATTTTATGATTCTTTGGTGCTCAGACCAGATCCGGTGCCAGGCAGCTCCTGCCAAGAACTGGAACTAGGGATTCATTCACCTTTTAAACATGACCAGGAAGGGTATTTAACTTGAGCTTTTGAGCATTACAGTTTCAGCACTGCCTGCTTTCTCCCACCTCAAACAGACTGTAATACAGATACAAAGCACCATAGGAGTTACTAAACATTGCAGTTCTTTCTTCTCCACAACTTTTAGGAAAGTTGAGGAATTGTCTGGGCTGTATCCAGAAGGTTAGGTAATAGTACTTGACTAGAGGAAGTAAAAGAAGGTGACACATAACCTAATAAAGCAGCAGTGGAGCTTTGATTTTCTTCCTTATTACCCAAAATTTCATGTTGAACTTAACCTTGCTCAGTCACCCTAAAGATATACTACGTGTTTGGCAAAGTTATGTGCTTTAAACGCTGAACAGTTCCTGCTTCTTGATCCAAATTTAAGAAGTATATAACCAAATATTAATGCCAATTTTGCTCCTTGAGGTAAAGGACAGCAAAGTCACGGGTTTATTCTTGTGTGTGAAAATTTTCAGGGAAATGCAAATGTAAAACTAATTATTCACCCCGTTACAGAAAGGGTTTGTATGTGTGAATTCCCTCACGTACGTCTATTCCAAGAATTCTTTCTTCTCCTAGTGTGCTGACATTCTATTGTTTTTCTTATGTAGTTTTTCTACTCCCAATTGAACATGTAAAAATAATTAAAAATCTAAGCTGTTGGAACTTTAAACTATTTTGAGCCTTAAAGAAATGTGATCACCAGGCCTGAGTCTTGTGACAAGCAGCTGTGACCTAGGCAGCCGTAACTTTTGTTCCTCTGATGATAAGGATAGATTAGCCTTCTTCCTTACCTACATGGTTTTGTAAAACGCTGTAAAGGGCTAAAGGGTATCAGGGAAGACCCTCACCTCTTCCTGTTGATCTTCATTATAGATTAACTTCCTTCTTACCTCTCACACAAAAACTTCATGGCTATCACACTGTTTAAGATGGAATGTTAAATATACTCTTTTAAATTAGAAAGAAAATGAAAAGCTGCACAGAAAAGAAAATGAACTATAATTGATTAAATTGTTGTAACTCGAAAACCAGCCTTGATTAGAAAATGTTGTAATCCTATAAAGTTTCTTTTTCTTCCCGTATAAGTAAGATGTTTTTATCTCTGGAGTACTCACTCCATTTCTCCAGAATTTTTGATTCCCAGATGGTCATTCCCAGCTTTCTTTTAAATCAACTCTTTAAAACTAGATGCTGATTCTTTCAATTATTTCAGGTTGACAGAAATATCTTATATTAATAACACCATCCCTTATGCTGGGAATATTTTGTTGACAACATTTACTATGCACAACCAATGACATAAATGTGTTACAAGATTTGTTTCTAACACTTTGTCTGGATTTAAAGTTTATATTTCAAGACTGCTATTTACTAATTAATTCCGTGCTTATCATGTATACACTTGATGAAATATTCTGTAATTACAAAAATAATATTAACAAAGTGTTAAAAATACCAAGTTTAAATATATGCATGGAAATAAAAGACTAGGAAGAAATACACTAAGTTATCTTTAGGTGGATGAACAGGAGTGATAGCTTTCCTTTTTCTCTATAATAAGCATGTTTTATTTGATAAAGGGGAAATTTTTAAAAAAATGAATCTGACATTTTCCTACCACTAGAGAACTACTTAATGAGGGATAAAATAAATAAAAATGATACCAAGATATAAATGGTGGCTGTATCTGGGTTGGCACATTAAAAGAAATCTTTATATTTTTTATTCATGAATTTATGTTTATTTTACAAATATGAAAATATATTATTTTTACAATCAGACAAGAACTTTTAAATAAAAAAATAAATAATTATTTATTGTCTGGATTAATAAGTGCAGCAGTCAAATCTTACATAACCTACTATGGTAGCACAATCCATGAAAATGCCGATACTTCAATAAATGTTCGTTGAATAGAATGGGTCCTGAATGCAAGTAAGAATTAAAAGTATGTTGATGTGCTTGATTTTTAGGCAGATACAGTAATTGCTGAAGTCAGTTTCAGAGAGATAACAACGCATATAATTCAAAGCATTCCATTCAGACCAGTGATTCAGAACACACGTCCCACATAGCAGCAGAATCTCCCATTGGAGTTTGCATCTTGTAAATGGCATAGGATGCCCTTCACAATCTATCCACAATGGATTTTTATGAGCTGCAAGACTATACACTCCAGTCACATTCAGAACAGAGAATTGCACTCGGTTCCTCAAACCATTCTCTTTCAAACTCTGTGCTTTGCATGGAAACAGGCCTTCCATGTAGGCTTAGTTCGCTTCCGCCTTCCCCTCAGGATGAGAAGAGCAGTTCGGGTGCTTGAGGGGGGAACTGTCTATTTCAGCTGCAGGTGAACTCAGGTAAGCTGAGAGAACATGGGCCAGAACACCACAGCATCTCCTAGAGTTGCTACTGGGAGAAAGGCCTCTCACAGACTCCCCGGGCAGAAGTACATGGCAATGCCCCAGTAAAAACATTTGGAAAGAGCTAACAAACTACTTGTGCATTTACGCTTTGACCCAGCAACTCCACTTCCAGGAATTTGCTCTGAATACACACCTCCACAAATACAAAACCACATAGAAATGGGTTTAAAAAAAAAATTGTGGCATTATTTATAATATCAAAATATTACGAATGACTTAACAACCATCCCTGGAAAACTGGTTGGATAAACTATGGTACATCCACATAACACAGCAAGGGAGAAAGATGTAGGATTGGAGGCTAGACCAGTCTCGCCTTTTCACGTTTTTCTGCCTGCTTTATATTCACTGGAAGCTGATTAGATTGTGCCCACCAGATTCAGGGTGGGTCTACCTTCCCCAGCCACTGACTCAAACGTTGATCCGCTTTGGAAACACCCTCACAGACACACCCAGGATCGCTACTTTGCATCCTTCAATCCAATCAAGTTGACACTCAGTATTAACCATCACAGAACGAAAGTTGTATCTGCTTGTCCCTGGTAGTAGCACTCATGTAGTAACTCTGAAAGCATTTTGTTCAAGTTGCATACGACAGAGGAAATGAGTAGATACATTTGACTCTGGTGTTATAGGGAACCAGGGTTCTCACTATGGGTAAGAGACATACAAATATGGAATGGGGAAGGGAGAAGAACTCTGAGTTACTGGACTGAAACTGAAGTTATCTGTGGAAACATATGAATTTTAAAAATGTATGTCTAGTTCTGGCTCTGCCCACTAAAAGGGTCTAGAAGTAGCATAGCCCAGTAGCAATACTCAAACCTACCTACTTCCCATAACTTAGTTGGTAGATGCCATCTCCTACTAAACAAGCCAGGGCTCCTTGGGGAAATTGCTGATTAAAATCTGGCATGGGGGAAATACAAGACCACAGTGTAATCCTTTGTGGGCATAGACAAATTCAAAGTCCTTGTGATACAGCCATCACCAAGCACCCCCCTCTCCCAGATAACCTGAGTGACAGCTGCTTCTGTTCAAGCTGCAGCTTTAGCCTCACTCTATTTCCCTACCTCCTCTCACACAGCACCCGACCCAGAACAAACTCCTCACCACCGCAGCACCCCACTATCTCCTAACGCAAGTTAAATCCTCACAACCAGGCCAGGTGCTACCCCACACTTGGCTGAGTGTGTGTTTTTGTGTGTGTGTGTGTGTTGCAAGCATCGAAAAGCCTAACTTTGTGGTGGCTGTGGTCTTGACCGAGGGGTGTAAAGCCTTCTGTATGTATATGAGCTGAGAGGCTTTTTGTCCACGATTTTGCTGAAACTCATTCCTAGGATCTCCTAGAATAACGCAGCCAGAATGGCATTTCAGAACCTCACTCCCCTCTGCACCTCTCTGCCTTGCATTGCTGCTCCTTAGAAACAACCACTATCAAATCTTTTGGCTGTTTTTCTTATGTCACGTTTCTAAGTAATATGTTCATTCTGTTACTTCTGGAATTATCTGTTCTACACATTATTGCTTGCCTTCCTTCAGTAATATTATTTCTCTTTCACAAACCAAATAAAAATTTATGCAAGCTGAGAGTGAGACAAATGCTGATTTCCTGATTGTTTTGAAATAAAAAAGGCATTTTCCCCTAAACCTGTTTGACCCTCATCTTATACTCTTCGGGAAGGTTTTACTTTGTTCACAAAAAATTTGATTAATAATTCACAATAGATGAAGTGTTTCCTTTTACACACATCTACATTCACTTCCTCCTCCCCCCATCTTCCCAATACATGTTAATTGTGATTTTTAAAATATTTATTATCAGTGTTGACATCATTATGGCTATATAAATGCTGATCATTTCTTTCCTGAACAATTTCTTTAGCCAAACACCACCTCTTCTCTTTTCAAACACCAAAAATCCTCTTGTTCGGGCCATGGTGTCCTCACACAATGCACCATGCTCTTGATCCCTCCTGAAAGTATTTCATCTTGGATTTGTAGTAATGTACTACAGCTGGAAGGGTGTGATTCCCTGCAGACGACAAAGGATCATGGGCTCCCCTATGATGCACATGGCATACAATGAATGCTGTCTCCCAAGTGGTCTCAGGCACCCTGGACTGGAGTCTGGTAAAAATCTCTCTCTTATTCATCCATCTTTGTTTGGTGGATTGATTGAGAAGCTGGATTTAGATGATCTGGCCTCATTATTTAAGTACATTTGGTATTAGATACAATGTCATTCTTCTCTCTTGTATTACCAGTAGGTGAAAAATAAGAGCCGACACCACTTCCATGTGGGTTATGTAGATGAGATTTTATCTTTATTTTGGAGAGCTCCAAGTGTATTAACAGCATCCTATATTTGGTTACATAATTGGGCACTGAGGCTCCTTTTACTTCCACAGGATAAGGTTGAATTCATTTTCTGAGTCTAATTAATCTGAGACCTTTGAAGAGGAAGTGGGGTTGAGAGTGGAGAAGGAACCATTATCGACAGTATCGTAGGATCTATGCATTGTCAGGCATATTCAATTACGCTATAATTTGCATAGGGTCAGCAGATATGAGCGCAAAACTGTTGCCCATTTAAGATTTGGAAACGTTTCAGAAGAGGAGATAAACATGAACTTCTAGTGGTATATTTTACTCTTTTTTCCAGCTCAATCATTTATCTCTTCATTGTTCCTTAATTCCCATAACTTCTTTTAAAATATCTGTGGGCAAGAAGATCCAAAAATTCCTTCAAATTTCATTGAGTGATCTGTTGCAGTCCCTATACCTCCTACTGTGACTCTGTCAGGAACTGTGGTTGTGTGGTTGCTGCTCTGTCAATTTGAGCAAACTGTACTTTCAGGGATAAAAGAAAATATTAACACCTGGATAATTCTGAAAGTTATTGCATGGCATGTGGAGGAAACCAAAATCCTTCTAGGGGAGGGGACTATTGAGATCTAAAAGGGCTTGAGAAGTCAGTCATGGAGGAGGCAGATGGATAGTGGGAAAAAGCAGTGAGGAATTAGACAAACTGTTTCGAAGTAATCTGGAATCTTCCCAATAGAAGTAATAACTAAAGTCAAAAGAGGTAATGCGACTTCCTGGGGAAAGCACGTAGAGGAAAAAGAACTGAAGATATTCACAGTAAAACTAAACCAAATATAACACAAACCAGATCATAAACCTCAAATTTCTAAGGGGTCCTTGAAAGTTCAGAAGACAGACTTTAAGTGGGTTCAGGTTCTCGGAAATGAGAACTAGTTCATAGCTGAATGGAAGTAAAAGTGAAACATCACACCTTGTCAGAGATGTTTGCAATTTAGCTATCACTCTTCAGTGAACAAGAAATAATAATATTGTTCTTCTATAAGACAGAGTACCAACCATGTGTGCTAAATAAGATCTGGAGAGTAAATTCTAGAAATTTATCCATTCTAAAATGCCAGAATAATATTAAAGCTCCACAAGACAGACAGACAGACACACACACACACACACACACACACATACACACACACACGTACTAAATTCAAATATATGGAACGTCTTACCTATATCCAAGGGAATAGGTAAGCCAAGGGAAGGAAATTAGTGGCTGTTTCAGAGTACTTAGAACCTACAATTCTCTAAGTATTAAATAGAAACAGATCTGCAGTCATTTTCTTTTTAATTGAATACTTGCATTGACTTGATCTATGCCCTTAGCCCTAAGTTGGTAGGAGACAGACCTTTACCTTTCATCCAGCTGTAGAATAATGATTCATACTTCAATTGTTTCAGGAAGTGAGATCGGTGTACGTGTGCAGGTTGTTCTATAGATAAATTGTGTGTCATAGTGGTTTGGTGTACAAATTCAACCAAATTATTTCTCAGTTTCTCTCCATGTTCTACATTAAACGATACTTTATTCCTGTGCTATTCATATGTAACTGGAATAACGAACTGGGCAGTCTTGAATCAAGCAGCATACTGAAGGGACTTGCAGGCCCTATCAGTTTATATTACCAAGGTTTGTTCTGTGAATCTGTGACATGTGAACTTCTTCAAACCCATCACTACACCACTACATAGCTTGAAAAGGTAAACTGAAGGGATTCTACAAAATCAGTGAAATAAAAAAAACTACAACATCAATGAAATAAAAAGTACGAGTGACTACTTTTATAGTTCACAGTTTAAAAGGAAAAGAGAAACTTCCACTGTGAGTACACACATGTCAACTCTCACCTAGAGATGAGCAGCTCCTGCAGACAAGGGGATGGGACACACGGTCAGCACATTCAGGTCATAGGCCACCCCTGTAGCCACTGGAATTACTGTGGGAGGAGAGAGAAGGAATTTTTTACACAAAAGGGTGCTGAGACGATCAAAACAAAAGGCGTTCTGCAGACACACTATCGATGGAGGTTGGAATGCTATTCAGTCTTACTGGCCTGGAATTTTCTAAAGGCAAATATTTCAAGTCCTTCCTACAAACCTGTATGCCCCCAGCTTCCTATTCACCCTACCTACATAGCAGTTCTATTGTCCATTATAACAATGGCTCACCAAAATTTACCTCTAATTCTCATATGCATATTTCAGTACCTCCCTGCATGGCATAATTAGGCAGCAATTAGAAGAAACTTTGGAATATAAATTGGTATTATTTTCTAACAGCAATTTTACTGAGTTGTATTTTTTCTCTCTATTCCTCAGGTGTACAGATACGGTTTACTCATAAGTCTTAAGTGAGGACATATTTCCATCACTGATTCATACAGGGTCTGTTTTATTTAATTAATTACTTAATTGATTATTGAAAATAGTATAATGAGTACCATGAACCTGTCACCCTAAAGAAAAACCAGGATCTTGGTGCAACCTATATTTCTTGTGTTCTCCCCACGTCAAAACATCCCACTGCTCTTCCCCTGCTAACGTCACCATCACCCCCTTGATTTGCCTTTTTATGTAGTTTTTGTGCATGTATGTGTGGTGAAATTTTGTTGTTATTATTGTTTTAGTTTTCACTTCTATGAAAAGAGTATATAAATATTTAAGACACATTTTTCATCATTGAATATTCTACTACTAACAGTGACGCGAGTGAGATGGCAGAATAGGAACCTCCTTTCCTCCCTACTCCCCCACAAGATTCAACAACTATGCATGGATGAATTTCTTTTGAGAATTCCAGAGTCTAGTTGAGAGACTCCGGTACCCTGGGCAAGCATGAAACCAGCAGTCTTGAAGCCAGTAGAAAAATTGGTGGCACCCACGCTCCATAATCCTTTCTCTGGCACCTCCCACATGATTGGGAGGAAACCCCAGGTCATAACTTCTCCCAGGGGAGGCAAGCGGGGGACTTGACCATATGTCTCATGTTCTGACATTCTGGGGCGGGGGCTTCCCAAGAGACTCATTTCTGTCTTGCCTCAATCTGAGAGTTGACAGAAACAGCCCTAGGTCGGGAGCCACTGAGAACAAAGGACACAGTTGACACTAGTATGCACTCACCAGTCATACTTTCTGCAGCCCAGCACAGAACGAGAGGGGGAACCCCCAAATCCTGAGTTCTCCCTGGGGTGGGACAGGGCTGCAGCAAGTGTCTGATGTTCTGGACTTTCCGGGGCTGCTTGTAGGACTGGTTCTGGATCAGTTGTCCTGGAGGAAGGACAGGTTTGGCATATTCTAGATGCCTGAGGCTGTTGAGAACAAAGCCACCATCTGGACAAGCACACACTCACTGCCAGAGCCCCTCACCTGTGCTCAGTGTTTCTGTTCATCTGTATCGTTCCAACAAAGTACCTGAGACTGCGGAATTTATATAAACCCAGAAATTTATTTCTCGTATTTCTGGAGGCTGAGAAGTCCAAGATGAAGGAACTGGCAGATCCAGTGTCTGGTGAGGCTCGTGTGTTGCTTCCGAGAACTCTCTGCCTTATTGCTGGGTCCTTACACAGCAGAAGTCAGGAGGGCAAAATGCACCCCAGGCACTGCCTTCAACCTCTTTTTAGCAATCTATTCATAAGAACAAGCCCTAATGCCTTCATCACTTCTGAAAAGGCCTCACTTCCTTAACACTGTCACGTTGGGCATTAGGTTCCAACACATGAATTTTGGAAGGCCACATATATTGAACCGATAGCATTCCACCCCCAATTTTGGCTCCCCAAAATTCATGTCCTTCTCACAAAGGACAAAAAATATGCATTCATTTTATCACAAAAGCCCCCAAAGTCTTAACTTGTTCTAGCACTTACTTTAAAGTCTAAAGTCTCATCTAAATATTGTCTAAATCAGATAATGGTTGACACCCAATGTACAATTTATTTTTTTATTTTATTATTATTACTATTTTTTGAGATGGAGTCTCGCTCTGTCAACCAGGCTGGAGTGCAGTGGCGCGAACTCGGCTCACGGCAACCTCTGCCTCAGGGTTCCAGCAATTCTACTGCCTCAGCCTCCCAAGTAGCTGGGATTATAGGTGTAAGCCACCGTGCCCAGCCAACGTACAGTTTATTCTGGGGCAAGTTCCTCTTAAGTTGTAAGACTGTGGAACCACACAAGTTACATGTTTCCAAAATACAATGGTGGGACAGATGTAAGATAGATATTCTCATTCCAAAAGCAAGAAATAAAAAGGAAGAAAGGGGTAACTGGTACCAAATTAAGTCCAAAACCTAACAGGGCAAACCAACATTAAATCTTAAGGCTTCAGAACAATTTTATTTGACTCAGCGTTCTGCCTTCCAGACATACTGGGGCAAGGGTTGGGCCCCCAGGTCTGGGCAGCCACACTCCCATGGCTTTGCTAGGTGCAACCCACGTGGCAGCTCTCACACATTGCAGTTGCAAGCCTATAGCTCTCCCAGGCTGGAGTGGTCTGCTGATGGTGCTACAGTTCTGGGGTCTCAGAGGTGGCCCCAACCACATGGCCCTGCTGGCTATTGCCCTGATAGGGGGCTCTCTGTGGTTGCACATGCCTGTGACAGTTCTTCTTGTGGGCCCTGAGGTTCTCTGAGGTAACTTTTGAGAGCTAGAAAGCCGTGTCTCCACACCTTGTGTACTCTTATGTGCCTACAGAGTTAGCACCATGTGGACATTGCCAAGGTTTATCACTTATACCCTCCAGAGTGGTGGTCCAAGCTGTACCTGGGCCCACTTGACCACAGCAGGGAGCTAAGGAACTCTGTGCCGGAATGCATGGAGCAGAGGCTTGAGGTGACTATGGGTAGTGAGCCCTGAGGTCCCAAAGGTACCTAGGCTCTTCCCTTAAAACCATTCTGCTCTCAAGGTCATGGCATTCTGGCCACGATCTCCAGAATGCTTTTGGGGTTATCCTTTCATTGTCCTGATGAATAGCATGCAGCTCCTTTCTATCTATTCTAATCTCCTGACAGTCACTGGGCCACACCCCCTGGAGAGAACTTCAATTCTCTACAGAACATGTCTTTTTATTCTTTACAAGTTGGCCAGGGTGAGAATTTTTCTTTTTTTTTTTTTTTTTTTTTTTTTGAGACGGAGTCTTGCTCTGCCGCCCAGGCTGGAGTGCAGTGGCCGGTTCTCAGCTCACTGCAAGCTCCGCCTCCCGGGTTCACGCCATTCTCCTGTCTCAGCCTTCCGAGTAGCTGGGACTACAGGCGCCCGCCTCGTCGCCCGGCTAGTTTTTTGTATTTTTTTTAGTAGAGACGGGGTTTCACCGTATTAGCCAGGATGGTCTCGATCTCCTGACCTCGTGATCCGCCCGTCTCGGCCTCCCAAAGTGCTGGGATTACAGGCTTGAGCCACCGCGCCCGGCCGAGAATTTTTCAACTCTTAAGTTCTGCTTCTTTTTACATTAGAAATTCCATCTTTAATTCATTTCTCTCTTCTTACATTTTACTACAGTCAAAAAAGTCATGCCACACCCTCAATAGTTTGCTTAGAGATTTCTTCGGTCAGATATCCTAGTTCATTGCTTTTAAGTTCTGACTTTCACAAAGTACTGGGACACAGAACCAATTCAGCCAAGTTCTTTGCCACTTTGTAACAAGGATGGCCTTCCCTCCAGTTTCCATTAACACATCCCTCATTTCTGTCTAAGACCTCATCAGAAGCACCTTTACTTGACTGAGTATGGTGGCTCGTGCTTGTAATCTCAGCACTTTCGGAGGCCAAGGCGGGAGAATTGCTTGAGGCCACGAGTTCCAGACCAGCCTGGGCAACAAGGTGAGCCCTCATCTCTACAAAAATTTTTTTACATTAGGTAAGTGCTAATTTTAAATTAGTATATATAGTCCCAGTTCCTTGGAAGGCTGAGACAGGAGGATCACTTGAGCCCAGGAATTCAAGATTAGTCAGCTATGATCTCACCAATGCACTCCAACCTGGGTAACAGAGTGAGACCCTGTCTCAAATAAATAAATAAATAAACACCTTTACTGTTCATATTTTTACCTATATTCTGATCACAACCACTTAATCCCCAAGAAAGTCTGACTGGGACTCTTCCTACAGCTCTCCTTTTCTGATTTCCCTCCAGAATCCCCCTCTAAGGTCCCCTCATGGCAATGTGGGCTTTTTCTAGTCTGCTCCAGCTTCCACTCATTACCCAGTTTCAAAATTGCCTCCACATTTTTGGATATCTGTTATAGCCACACCCTACTTCTCAGTACCAATTTCTAAGTTCATTTAGGCTGTTATAACAAAATGCCGGAGACTTGGTGCCAGCAGATTCAGTGTCTGGTGAGGACCTGCTCCCTCTGCTTCAAAAATGATGTCTTGTTGCTGCGTCCTAACATGGTAGAAGAGGAAAAAAGGGACAAATACTCTCTGAAGCCTCTTTTATATGGGCATTAATCCTGTCCATGAGGGCAGAGCTCTTATAACCTAATAACCTCCTAAAGGCTTCCTCTTCTAAATCCATCACCTTGGTGATGAGGCTTCAACATATGAATTTTGGAGGGCCGCATACATTGAAACCATAGCACTCAGCAAGGCAAGATCATGGAAACACACAGCCCCTGGCTTCTCCCTTAGGATGGAAAGAGAAGACTGAAACATACTTCCAATATTCAGACTTTTTGGAAGGCCGTTTGAGGGGACTAGCTTCCGTTTATCCTGGCTCAGAGCACTGATGAGACTTGGCAAACTTTAGATATCTGAGGGTTTCTGAGATAAACAACAAAAAAAGAGCTGGGTAGTATGCTAGTGCTCCAGAGGACTGCAGTACAATAGACAGAGAGCAGAGAGAAAAGAGATTATGAACTTCTAAAAAAAGAAACTGGGAAATCCTTCTAGTTATGATCTATATACAAAAGTCCAAGGAAGTCATACCCATAGAAAAGATTTAAGAGGACCACAGAATCACTAGCAAGGCTAACTGGTGACGGTCATCACCTCCACAAAGTCAGGCTATAAAGACTAGGAGAGGCAGCTGAATTTTTCAAATACACAGACCCTAACATAAAGGGTTAAGAGACACAAAGGAACAGGAAATCATGGCCCAAAGGCACAAAATAAATCTTCAGAAATGAAGGTGAATACAGAAATGAAGGACCATACACCATGAACAAGTGAGATTTATCTCTGGGATGCAAGGATAGTTTAACACAGGTAAATCAATTAATGTGATTATCTGACAAAGAATTCATAATTATCATCATATACATATACTCAAGTAGCTTAGAAAAATGATGCATGAACAAAATAAGTATTTCAACAATGAGATAGAAACTTGAAGAAAAAAACCCTAAAATTTTGGAGCTGAAGAATACAATAAATGAACCAAAAAATTTACTACAGGCCTTCAACAACAGACTTGAAGAAGCAGAGGAAGAGTCAGCACACTTGAAAATGGGTCATTTGAAATTATTCAGTTACAGGAGCAAAAAATAAAAAATAAAAATAAAAAGTAAAAACTTAAGGGGACCAATGGTACATACTAAAATATACATGGTACATTGCAATGGCATCTCATAAGGAGAGAGAAGAAAATGGCAGAAAGTTTACTTAAAGAAATAATGACTGAAAACTTCCAAAATCTGAAGAAGGAAATAAACAGCCAGATTCAAGGAGTTCAAATGTCTTCAAATAGAATGACCCAAAGAAGTCTATATAGAGATACATTATAATCAGAGTCATGAAGGAATAGAAAATCTGAACATATCTATAGCCAATAGGAAAATTGAACAAGCAACCAAAAACCTCCAAACAGAGAAAGCTCAGGACCAGAAAACTTCACCAGTGAATTCTACCAAACATTTAAAGAATTAATTTCAACCTTTCATAAATGCTTCCAGAAAACAAAGAAGAGGACACATTTTCAAACCTATTTTCTAGGGCCAGCATTACCCTGATAACAAAACCAGACAAAGATATACAAGAAAATAAAACTATAGTTCAATATACCTCATGAGCATAGACGCAAAAATCCTCAAAAAAAAGAAAGAAAAGAAAAGAAAAAAAAAAAAAACTTGCAAAACAAGTTCAACAGCATAATAAAAGGACCATACACCACAACCAAGTGGGATTTACCCCTGGGATGCAAGGATGGTTTAACACAAGTAAATCAATTAATATGATTAATAGAATGAATAATGAAAATCACAAAAATATCTCAATAGACATAGAAAAAGGATTGGATAAATTCAACACTATTTCTGATAAAAACAATCTCAACCTAGGCATAGAGGGTACTTACCTCTACATAATAAAGGTCATGCATGACAAACCCACAGCTAACATCATACTCAACAGTAAAAAACTTTTTTTTTCTTTATTTTTTGAGATGGAGTTTCACTCTGTTGCCTAGGCTGGAGTGCAATGGTATAATCTTGGCTCACTGCAACCTCTACTTCCTAGGTTCAAGCAGTTTCTCCTGCCTCAGCCTCCTGAGTAACTGGGATTACAGGTATGTGCCATCATGCCTGGCTAATTTTTGTATTTTTAGTAGAGATGGGGTTTTACCATGTTGGTCAGGCTGGTCTCAAATTTCTGACCTCAGGTGATCTACCTGCTTTGGCCTCCCAAAGTGCTGGAATTACAGGCATAAGCCACCATGCCTGGCCTGAAAGCTTTTTTTTTAAGGTGAGGAACAAGAAGAATGCCCACTCTCAGTACTTCTATTCAACATAGTACTTGAAGTACTGACTAGAGAAATTAGGCATGAAAAAGAAATAAAAGGCACTCAAATTAGAAAGGAAGAAGTAAAATTGTCTCTGCAGACTACATAATCTTATATGTAGAAAATCCTAAAGACTCCACACACACACAAACATTAGAAATAATAAATGAATTTAATACAGTTGCAGGATACAAAACATATGAAAATTAGTAGTGTTTCTATACACTAGCAATAAACCATCTAAAGAAGAAATCAAGGAAACAACCCCATTTACAATAGCATCAAAAATAATAAAACACTTAGAAATAAACTTAGTCAAGGAGGTGAAATATTTATACACTAAAACTACAAAACATTAATGAAAGAAATTAAAGAAGATAGAAATAAATGGGAAAATATACTGTGTTCATGAATTGGAAGACTTAATTAGGAAAATTTCCATATTATCCACAGCAATCTACAAATTCAATGCTATCCCCCTCAATATTCCAATGGCATTTTTTTTTAAAGAAAAAAAAATCCTAAAATTCATATGGAACCCACAAAGGTCCTGAATATTCAAAGCAACCTTGGTAAAGAAGTACAAAGCTGGAGGAACCAAACTTACTGGTTTCAAAATAGATGTATTATAACGCTACAGAAATCCAAAAAGTATGGTAGTACCATAAAAACAGACATATAGATCAATGGAGCAGAATAAAGAGACTAGAAATAAACTCATACATATCTGGTCAACCAATATTCAAAATGGTGCCAAGAATATGCCAAGGGGAAAGCTTAGTCCTTTCAACAAATGGTGCTGAAAAACTGGATTTCCATATGTAAAAGAATGAAATTGAAATAAATAAATACTTAAAGGTAAGATATGAAAATGTAATGCTTCTAGAAAAAAAAATTGTAAGAGAAAAATTCCATGACATTGGTCTGGGTAATGATTTATCAGCTAGACAACAAAAGCAAAGCAACAAAAGCAAAGAAATAATAATAATAAGTGGAATTACATCAAGCTGATAAGCTTCTGAATGGCAAGGAAAACAACTAACAGTGAAAAGGTAACCTACAGAATGCAAGAAAATATTTGCAAACCATGTATCTGTTAAGGAGTTAATAACCAAAATATAGAAGGAATTCCTACAAAGTAATAGCAAAGAATCAAAAAAACCAATTAAAAAATGGACAAAAAACTGGAATAGACATTTCTTCAAAGAAGACATACAAATGGCCAACAGAAGTAGGTGATCAAACAGCATTAATCATCAGGAAAATGCTAATCAAAACCATATTACCTTTCCATTAGGATGACCATTATAAAAAAAATAGTGCTGGAGAAAGTGTGGAAAAATTGGAACTCTCGTGCACTGTTAGAGGGAATATATAATGATGCAGTTACTATAGAAAACAGTATACAGATTTCTCAAAAAAATACTAAAATAGAATTATCATATGATCCAGCAATCCTGCTTCTGGTATTTATCCAGAAGAATTGAAATTAGGATCTCCAAAATGTTTTCACTCTTATGTTCAGTGCAACATTATTTAACATACCTAAGATGTGGAAATAATCTAAATGTCCATCTACAAATGAATGGATAAAGAAAATGTGGGCTGGATGTGGTAGCTCATGCCTGTAATCCCAGCACTTTGGGAGGTGGAGGCAGGCAGATTGCTTGAGCTTAGGAGTTTGAGACCAGCCTGGGCAACAGGATGAAGCTCTGTCTCCACAAAAAATACAAAAATTAGCCAGGCATAGTGGCACAGCTACTTGGGAGGCTGAGGTGGGAGGATTGCCTGAGCCCAGGAGGCCAAGGTTGCAGTGAGCTGAGATCACACTAATGTACTCCAGGTTGGGTGACCATAATGGAGTATTATTTGGCTTCAAAAAGGAAGGAAATTCTACTGTATATAATAACATGAATGAACCTTGAGGATATCATGCTAATTTAAATAAACCAGTTATAGAAGGACAAATACTGAATGATTACACTTTTATGAGGTATCTACAGTAGTGAAATACATAGAAACAAAAAGCAGAATGCTGGATGCTAGGGTCTGGGGGAGGGAGAAATGGGGAGTTGCTATTCAATGGGTATAAAATTCTAGAGATCTGCTATTGAACATTATGCTTATAGTTAACAATACCACACTGCACAATTAATTATTTGAAAGGGAAGTTCTTATGGTATGATTTTTTTTTACCACAATAAAAGATTCTACTACTACAATCCATTCATGCTGTTGGATATTGTTATTGTTCATTCATTTTGACTGCTGCATAATGTTCCATTGAGTAAACCGAATCACATAAACTGCTTATTCATTAACTATCCCATGGATGGGCTTTTGGGATGTTTCCAGGTGGTCATCACTGTAAAGAATACTAACACTTTTTTACATGCCTCTTGATGCTCATATTCTCCTGAATATTTTGGGGATGCACACCAAGCACTAAAATTACTACATCATAGTGCATCTTAATGTTGAACTCTAGAAAGTAATGTCCAATTGTTTTGCAAAGTGGTTGCAACTACTTCCATTTCCACCAGGAATGTATAAAAACTCCCATGAATTTATATGCTCTCCAACATCTATTACCATCAGTCTTTTACTTTTTGCCATCATTTGAGTGTAAAGGTAACTCACTATGGTCTTCATTCTTATTTCCCTAAATGAAAATTACATTGAAGACCTTTTTATGTGCTTATTGGTCTATGAGTTTCCTTTTCTTGAAAATACCTGCTCATGATTCCTGTTTTTTTCCATTGGGTTATGTTCCACTTACTGATTTGTAGAAGTTCTTTATAGATTGTTGATACTAATTCATTGTCAGTAACACATATTGCAGATATTTTCATCCAATTTATAACTTACCTTTTTAAATTTCTTTATGGTGCTTTCCAATTAACAACGTTTCTAATTTTTATATATCGAAATTTGTCAATCTTGTCTATTATAGTCAATGCATTTTTTAAAATCTAGTTGAAAAAATCTTTCCTAGCCCATGGTCTAAACTTATTTTTCTAGTAAGAGTGTTAATATTTTGTCTTTGACATATACGTCCTTAATCGTTTTGAATTGATTTTTGCATATGTTGTAAAGAAGGAATCCCATTTCATCTTTTCTCATATTAATAGCATTTTTTCTTACCCTATTGATTAAGTAGTCTCTCCTTTCTCCACTGATTGCATAACATTTTAGTCATATATTAAATTTCCATGTTTTTCTTATCCCCACCCCAATATCAGACTGTTTTAATTACCATAATTTAATATTAAGTTCTAAAACCGCTGCTCTTCAAAATTCCTTTCTAAAATGTCTTGGCTATTCTCAGATATTTATTCTTTCATATAATGTTCAGAATAATTGCATAAAACTCTATAGTAATATACTGTTGATGTTTTTAACTAGAATTGTTTTAAATCTATCAACCAATTTGGGAAGAACTGACATTTAATGATGTAAAAGAGCAATCATTTTATGATGCTCAATGATTTTGTGGGCCATGATTGAGCAAAAGCCCAGCAGCAATGGTTCTCCATTTACCATGACATCTGGGACCTCAGCTAGGAAGACAAAGGCTGGGGTGACTCAATGACTGGGAGCTGAAGTCATCTGCTCATTCACTCACGACTGGGGTTGAAACTCAGTCATGACTGTCATGCATAACTCATGGCCTCCTCGTGTGGCTGCATGGCTTTCTCCCAACACGGTGGCTTGGTTCCAAGAGAACCAATGGGAAGCCGCATCATCTTTTATCATCTAACCTTGGAAATTGTATCGTATCACCTTTGCCATAGAATTACAGACCCCTCCTCTGGAGTGGGGAAATATCAAAGTCACTTTTTAAGAAAAGTAAGTGGATAGGAAATACTGTCCTGGCCATCTTTGGAAAACAAAATCTAAGTAAGTGTCCCTCTCTATTCACACAAAGCCTAACCATGTCAAAAAAACAATCTGTCTTGTTTTTAACGGGAAGATTATAATCACGACTTTGATTTCTTTAATAGCTATAGGACTATTGAAGTTTATTATTTTTGAGGCCATATGTAGATTATATTTTCCCGAGAACTCATCCATTTCATTTATGCTTGCAAATATTCTAGAATTGTTGATAATATCCTAGTAGTATCTCTTTAATCTCTATATGTATGTATGTCCACATTTACCTTCATTGTATTATTTGTATCTTTTTGCTTTTTCAGTTGATCATTTTTGGCAGAAATCTGACTACTTACTGCTCTTTTTTCCAAATAACTGATCCTTTTTTTGTTTGCTTTGTTGATTTCCTATATTAGGTCTTTGGCTCTATTTCATTGACTTCAGCTCTTGTTTTTTTCATTATCTCGCTTTAACTTAATTTAGGTTTAATCTTTCATTATTTTTCAAGCTTCTTAAAATAGACATAATGTAGTTCATTGAGGCGTTCTTCTTTTATATAGATTTAAAGCTAAAAATTTCCCACGAAGATTTTAAAAAGGGAGAACATTTTCACTTTTACTGCATCCCACAGGTCTTTAAGTGTGGTGTTTTCATTATCATGCAGTAAATTTCCATTGTGGTTTCTGCTTTAACTTTTGGGTTATTTAGAAGTGTGTCTTTTAATTTCCAAATATGTGAAGATACTATCTTATTGTTAACTTACTCACATAGTGGTAAGACTTCTTCACCTATATGGACCTATTCTTTGAAATGTATTGAGACTCTGTTGCCTAATACTTGATAGTTGTAAATTCTTCATATGAAACAAGGAAAAATGTATTTTCTCTAAATCTTGGTTACAGAACTCTGTATATACCCATTAGATCAAGGTTATCAATCGTATTAGATTTTCTATAACCTTTTTGAGTTTTTACCTGCTTAACCTATGAGCATGTGCAGAAAGCTAGTCCCTGTGATGGCAAGTTAATCAAATCATCCTTGTATTTCTACCACTTTTTGCTTCATATGCTTTGAGGTTATTTTATGAGATGCATGCATGTTTAAAATTGTTACATCTTGGTGAATTGAATCATTTATCAATATAGTGATCTTTCTCATCTCCATTTCAAAAAAATCTTGAAGTTAATTTTATTCATGTTAGTATCAGTTGACAGTAACTTACCAATTTTATTTTGGTTACTTGTTTTCACTCTTTCATTTCACCCTTGTAAATAATCTAAATAATATATATTTAGATTTTAAAACTCAGTCTTTCAAATAACTTTAGTAAATGGACTAAACTCATAAAATCAAGTTTATCTTTCATTTATAAGTTTAGTCTATTTACTTTTACTGATATGGTTTTACGCTTCTGTCATATTTATTCTTTTAATTTGTCCATTTTTTCATCTTTTCTTAAAAAATAAAAACCCACCTCAATAACAAGGTAGCATTATCTTACATCTTTTGTTCTTCCCTTTCCAACGTCCATCATGTTGATATTATCTAGTTAATTTTCTTTCAGTACCTTATTGAACTATAATGTACATATAACATGCACAGTTTTAAAGACATTTTACGTATGCATACACCTGTGTTACCATAAGCTGCATCAAGGCATAGAACATTATAAATCGAGGTATAGAAGACATATGGTTGTTTTGTACCTTTGGGTCAATACTCCACCTCTAAGTTACCATTATCATGACTTCTGTCACGAGAGATTAGTTTTGCCTGTTACTGAACTTCATATAAATGAAGTATGTATAAACTTTTATTAATGTCAAGCCTCTTTTGATCAGTTTCTGATGTTTATACATAATGTTGTATTTCTCAGTATTTTATTTTTCATTGTTGAACAGTATTTCATTGCTTAAGTATATTACAATTTATTTATCCATTCTTTTGATAGGCATTTGGGTTGTTTCCCAAATCTGGGGCTTAGGACTATTATGGCATCATTTCTATTTAGTATACATATAATTCTCGGAGATTTCCTCAATCTTGTTTTCTAATTCATTAATTCATAACTCAATTGTATCTATTATTAGTTCTATCTATTGTAGTCTTTTATATTTGTTGCACATATTTTCTGCTCTTCTCCGTGTTTTCTTGTTTGGGGTTTATATTTTTAATTTCTTTCCTCATCTCTTTCAATGACTTTGACTGATTTTAAATTCTTGGTTCATCTGTTTTAATGCTTCTGCTTCTTTTCGAAAACCTGTTTTCAGTATGTTGTTTTCCTCAGATGTCCTGTTATTTTGCCCGATAAGTTCATTTTCCTCTGGAGTATCAGGCAGATACAGTGGAAGGCCAGCCCTTAGTTTGTATGAGTCCAAGACAGGTCAAGGGGTGCATAAGCCTATAATGGATAACTAGTTCTAGGCTTCTGTCAGTCACTCCCCACTCCCAAAACACCTTTGCTGTCAGGTCCTCACCCTTTGCTGCCCCAATGAGAAGCATTAGAAAGAAATGTTTTGAGACTGTAGTGCCTAGCTCTGTGGGGGTCTCAAGTGGCAGGGAACAGAAGAGCCTAATGAGATCAGGGAGACCCACGCTTGTTCCCGGCTCCTCATAAGCACAGAGGTTCTGTGTTGCTGCCCAGAGTTTGCTCATGAGCATACTTGGACCGGAAATCCAAACTGCCAGGGTCAGGCACTGTTTTCCCCAAGGCAATGGATGGGAGAAGAACAGCCCCCACTACCGACTACCCCCCTCACACCTGTCTTCCCTCTCATGGTCTTGCTGGGCTGTCTGCGGCCCCTGAAGAAAAGATGCATCCCCCACCCCCAACACAGCCATTCCAACAGTTCCCACATGACTCAGCTGGTTTCTTACAATTCTCTCTCCATCCTAAAGGAAATTTTGGGAGAGGGATCGGCAGTCCTGATAGGTCAGCGTCTTGGTCAGCCCTAGCCCTATTTCCCTAACCATTTGAAGGCTTTAAATCATACCTAGCTCATGCTATACATGTTGGATCTACCGATTGTGAATCATACTTTGTATTTAGAACTTCTTAATTTGGGTCAAAACTCAGAATCACCAAATGAGAGACGCAGTATCCTCATTCTTCCACATAGCAGCTGCTGCTAAGAAAGATTTAAAGTGATACAATGAGGTATGTTATTCCCTATTGTGATGGTACCAAGAGAATATGCATTTTCACCAGTTTTCATTAAGGTGAGTTACTACGTTCCCTTTCAGTCTTTACCGCTGCCCCCTCCTCTCTTTCTGTGCAAAGAAAATACTGTCATGTTTTAGTCAAAGTCAAGTTATTACAGTGCCTGCTGCTGCACACTAAGAAGCAGGGCCTGGAAGGAAGCTGACAGGTGATCTGTTGATTTGTACCTTTCACACAGCATGGGTAATGCAAATTGCCTGCTTCTGTTTTCCCACACTGCTGGCATTGCAGCTTACACATTTTTCAGAATTTACTGTTGTTTTCAAAAAGCTGATGCCTACACTCTATTCCCCAAAAGGATGTACCAAGTAAGATTCCTAGTTTAAAAAAAAAAAAAAAGATCCTTAAAGTTTAGATTGGCATCTGTTTCATGTGGGTGCTAATGTTTTCAAATCCTAGCAAAAATATTGTTTTTTTCTCCTTCTTCATTGAACTAAAAGATAGTTTAAGAATTTTAAGTGTTTTAAGCTGTACTTTTTTCAGTAATCTATTCAACAGAAATCTATTCCATAAAAGAAACACTTACAGTTCTGCAAATTTTGAAAAAGTCAATAAATTCTGAACCTAACTTACACTGTGAAATTCTGTGGCTTTGTCTAATAAAGTCATATTCATCCATTCGATATATATTGAGCACCTGCTTTGTGCACGGCGTCATGAGAGGCGGGGAGTTACACACTCAATCAAAGGTCATGTTTTTATGGAGATAATGGGAACTATGTATGAGAATCAACATAGTATGAGGGCAAAAGGGCTAAGGGACATGGAGATTTAAAACAACAACAAAACTAAAATCTAAAAGAGTTGTGGAAACTCAGAGTAAACCGTTTCTTCCTAGGTGGGGAATCTGACACAGCTTCATGGGAGAGGTGAAGTTTTGGCCTTTTACAACAGGCAGAAATGTAAATGTGAAAGTGGGTGGAGGCGCACTCTGGGCGGGGAAAGTTGAAGCATTGAAGAGGCATGAGAAGAACAGGCATAGGATGAGCAAGCCAGAGAATCTGAAGAGGGCATTAGGGTACAAGGTGAGTTGCAAATAACTTCTAGGCAAGTACACGTACCCTTGGGAAACCTCTGTTCTAATAATAGGAAGCCAGGCAAAGGAGTAACCACAAAAACAAACAAAAGGAAGTTCAAGGTTTGAAGACATCTCAAAAGGTCATAGAATGGCAGAGCCTCTCTCACTTGGCCACCACAGAACAGATTTGCTCAGATAAAGAATTCTCTCCATTCTCCCAATAAAACATCCTGGCTGATGCCAGAGTACATGAGCAGGGGAGGGGCAAAAGGGGTGGGCGTTAGTGCCACTCTCTCTGGCTTCCCCTAGGTGAGTTTCATGCTTACGGAGATTTGGCTGTGCTTGCTCCCAACCCATTTACATCACTTAAGACTTGTTACTGGAATTATAGAATTTGGTGAAATTTTAATGACAGAAGTGATCAGAAAAATAACTGTTACTGAAAGAACTAAGTTTAATGTTTTGCAAAGAATTGGTAACAAGGAGTCACTTAAAAATTGCTATTGAATCTGGTGTGGCAAGTCAACTACCAAATAAAGTAAAACATGGTAGAAATCTGGAAGAATTCTTAGAGGAAAAAAAAGATCTGGAAGACATTAGTTTGGGTTGCTTTAAATATGTGCCTTAGTATTTGCTCCACTTTCAGAAACTGAAACTGGAAATTGTCCAAATGCATTAGGTGTGATTTATGATTTTTAAAAATAACAGTATTAACACCAATAAGGGAACTATACTCTAAAAAGGCCTCAGCCCTTAATCAAAAGTTTGTGGAATATATATTTACATACATAATATATATATATATTTAGATACATATATGTATATATTTACATAAAGTGTTAAAGGTACATATTTAAAATGTTAAGATTAATTTTATTTTTCAATTAGCCAGGTTTAAATTACTGTCTGTGAAAATGCTGGCAATCTGTTCACACCAACCATTCTATCTTCCAGCCTCATTTCTCCCTGAGGAGAAGGTGGATCCTGACAGCTGACGGCTGCATTTCATAGGCATAAACTCCACAGAGGGCATTTGGCTTTCCACTGGAAAGGCATCTGACTTCTTTCTCTGACACCAATATTTTTAGCTCTGAATGCAGCTAGAACTAATCACAAAGTCTAAATGCAGACTGAATAAATTCAATAAGCATCTAATCTTATTTACTTCGGAAGATAATACTTCCCCCCCCGCCCAATTATATCAGTTTTCTCTCAAATCAAGAACATTGGCAGACATTGGTGGTTGCCCAACCAAACACCTCCTCCCCTTCTCTTAGCAAACACCTATGCTACTGGATCTGGTAATGTGCCCAAATAAGGGACTACAATTCTTGGCCTCTCTTGAAGCTTTGAGTGACCATGTGCTTTTCTGTCTGAGATGTGAGCTCTAATTATTGGACCTGTCTTTTGGGAAGGCTCCTTAAAGGGAAACACAGCTGAGGAAGTCCTTTTCCAGGCTTTCTCCTTCCTGATGTCCATGAGGTAACTTCCTAAAGGAAACGTGCAAAGGCAGAGCAGAAAAGCAGGCACTTGAGTCCCTGAGGACACTGTTAGCTAAGACTGCCCATGTGTGCGTTTCCTGGAACAACAACAAAAACAGTAAAAAGAAGAAGAAACTCCTCTCTTACTGAAGCCATTGTTATTTTGGAGTTTCTACTCAATCAAATTGTGGCTATTCCTAGCAGATACAGAATATAACTTTAAACCAGGTATTACACCCACAAACGGATTCTTTGCAATCCAATCTTTATGAATATGACCAGAAAACAATTAAAAACAGTAAGTTCCCATTTGATAATCTGTTTACTTCCATGGTAAGCCAAAGAAAGAATGATTCAATAAACTGTTTGAAGAAATAATGTGCCGGGCGCGGTGGCTCAAGCCTGTAATCCCAGCACTTTGGGAGGCCGAGGCGGGCGGATCATGAGGTCAGAAGATCGAGACCATCCTGGCTAACAAGGTGAAACCCCGTCTCTACTAAAAATACAAAAAAAAAAAAAAAAAAATAGCCGGGTGGGGTGGCGGGCGTCTGTAGTCCCAGCTACTTGGAGGCTGAGGCAGAATGGCGTGAACCCGGGAGGTGGAGCTTGCAGTGAGCAGAGATGGCGCCACTGCACTCCAGCCTGGGCGACAAAGCGAGACTCTGTCTCAAAAAAAAAAAAAAAGAAATAATGTTTTCAGAATTTACATGGAACTGCAAGCAATCTGCTACCAGACTGCCAAGTATCACTGCCCAGAAGAACCCAAATGGGTGCAGATACTCTGAAGGCACAAGCATTGGCAGAGGCCAAAGTGAGGTAAGGATGCCGCTGAAAAGTAGAACTGTGTCAAAGAACATTACCTTGGAGTCTGTACTAAAACACTTCTTTTTTTTTTAGCTTTCATGCAAAATTAGTTAAAAAGAAATTTATTAAATGTTACCATATGAGTATTTTGTAAAACATGGGTCTAAAGATTTATTTTCTGAAGCAGATTCCTCCAATGTGGAAGGAGCAAACAAAATACAAAAATGAACATTGTTGGAAACATTTAAAGTAGGATCACACTGAGCTCCTTCTGTGTTGCTGCCAAGTCTCAGAATCCCGGGGTCTTGGCATAGTCTTTCGTACATCTGAGCCTTGAGGCCCAGTAAAGTCCCACATAGACCCAGGTGTGGGACTTGAGTTGTATAAGGAAACTTGAGTTGTATAATGAATTTCCTATGAGAAATTTTAAGTTAGGAAGAATAAACTCTATGTTCCCCAAAACTAAGTTTCCTAATTCACCAAAACAATAGCATTTTATCATCCATGGCCCCTAGTCTTTGGATAACAATGATCAATGGAAAGAAAAAAAAATGGCTACTCCCAAATTGAAGGATTTCTTTTAAGCTAAGATTTTGTTTTGGTTACTAAGGTTATAATTTTTTGAATCTTCCATTTACACAAGTCAGATGGAAAAAGAGCAATATTTTGCCAACCGACACTCAATCAAGACAACATGACAAGCAGAACAAAATGTGCCCACCCCAAGTGTATATAATGCCTGTATGCAGTGCTTTGTGAGACTCGGGTTCTCAATGGTGCCTTGCCAAGTGTCTGTGCAATCAGTCACCCCAGGACTGTGGACGTGCACTCCACCAGGAACCAACAATCCTTCTGGGATGCTGGAACCTGGAAACTTAGTTTTCACAGCCCAACTCACTTCCCAGCACATCCCCTCTCAGATGGGGGAAAAGTTTGCAAGGACACAAAAGATTTAAAGTTTTTGCTGAAACAGATGTTTTTGAGAATTTTGTAAGAATAATAAATCACTGATATCATCTAAAGGATAACTATGTACCAGGCTAAGCACTCAGTCCTCTCACCAACTGCACAAGGTAGGTATCCTCGTCCCAGTTAGTCTTGAGCCTGTTCCAGGGTTCCAACAACTGCAGTGGTGAGGCCAGGGTTGATTCCTGGTCCACAGGACTCAAGGGCCCTCTACTCTCAACCGCTCTATTATGCTCTCTCATTCCCTGAGATAACTGCAAGCAGATCTTAATGCAGAAGCAGGGATGCCAGTCATTACTCTTAACCATCACTCTGCCAAATCTGAGGAACATCATGGGTCAAGAAGCAGACTTGGGGATCTGGCAACCTCAAGAAATGGGGAATACACAAGGTGCAGCCCCAAAGACTGATGATGCAAAATGACCACGGATGATGAGTCTATTTAACACTACAAAGGAAAACTGGTGCCCTGGAGTTAAATAGGCAAAATTCTATTTTTTTCTCCATTCTTTATAGAACACCAAAAAAAAAAAAAGGTACATTCAACTATTCATTTTTTTTTTTTTTTTTTTTTTTTTGAGACGGAGTCTCGCTCTGCCACCCAGGCTGGAGTGCTGTGGCCGGATCTCAGCTCACTGCAAGCTCCGCCTCCCGGGTTCACGCCATTCTCCTGCCTCAGCCTCCCGAGTAGCTGGGACTACAGGCGCCCGCCACCTCGCCCGGCTAATTTTTTTATATGTTTTAGTAGAGACGGGGTTTCACCGTGTTAGCCAGGATGGTCTCAACTATTCATTTCTGAAAGTGTTTTTAGGAAGAGTGGGAAAAGGGTCTAGCCAGGTCTGCTAACACTACTTTCCTATTAGCTTCCTGTTTTCAAAACGAATGGCTGCCTCCTCCCTCAAACTGCTCAAGGTCTTAAGTCCAGAAGCCTCGGCATCAATGTCTGCACTTCAAGTGTGACGTGGCACTACCTTTTCGTGCTTCCACAGCACACACGGTAACTCAGCCCACCAAAAATGCTAGGATATGGAGAAACTGGACACCATGAGGTATGAGCTAGTCCCCCGCACCTATTTTCTGGATCCTTGCTTAGACTTGGGCATGTGTGAAAGAAAAAACATTTGGTTCGCATTCAAGAGACCCAGATTCAAGACCTGATTTCATCAGGCAGCAGTTAAGTTATATGAAATAATTTTCGTGTTCTAGGCAGTTTTCTGCAATCATGGGGATTAATCAGTGGTTCTCAAACTGTGGTGAGCAGAACCTGGAGAGCTTGCTAAAAATTCTCAGTAGACACAGGCCTGCCTCATTGAGCCCAGGAATCTGCATTTCAGCACACACACTTGAGGATTCTGATGCTGGTCCCCAAGGGAGAGGCAGGGCAGCTGCTACAGCAGTGGGCCAGTCACCTCAAGGCTCCTGCTGAAAGGTCCCCACTGGCTGATGGGTCACAATCCCAGGAGACCCAGTTGCAAGGACTGTCCCCCAGGCTCTGGACCATAGCGTGTACCTGAGCGTCACATTCCTGGACACCAAGAGAGGCAAATGCAAGTTCCCCTAAAGCCCTGGGCCCTCTCCTTTCTCCAAGGTCTGCAGTCCCCCTGGGCTTTGGCAAGTAACATCTCCGGGTGGTTCTGACTACTAGGCTACAGATCTCCCTCTGGCACTACTGTGAACTGCTAGGGAAAAGGATCAGTTACAACAACCCTTCCTGGTTCCAAGAAGATGAGGTAGTGCCTACTCTGATATGTGAATCAGTCAAGCAATGAACCATAATATCATTTCTCTGAATAGACTAAATTTTTGTTGAAAAATGGTGTTTACCTATAAGATTCAAATACAAAAAGAGAGATTTCAGTGGAGGAGGGGATGGTAGAGGGGCAGAATAAATGCTTTATAAAGAAAAGCCAAACTTACTCTTCGTTATCCTGGGTTCCAACCTCCACTTCACTGATAACCAACCACAGTCAATGAGCACATTACTTACCGCTCTGCGCCTCCACTTATTCACCTGGAACACAAAAGACATTAGTAGTATTTTAGAAAAAGATAGATTAAATGATAAAAGTTCCGAGAATAGTACCTGGGACATAGAAGGAGGAGTTATAAAGGAGTTACGAAGGAAGTTAGAAATTCATTTATTTATCAGTGAGGGCTGATTAGAGAATTCCAGAAAAAAGGCAAGGAATATAAGACACCAGGAGAAAAGGGAAAAATCATTCCCAAGACACCTGCTCTCAGAATTGGCGAGTTTTCCACTACAAATTAACTTGGGCGGCTCAGAAACTTCTGAGCTTCCTAGTCTTAGTTTTCAGATCTCGAATCAATAATTCTCAGACATTACAAACTTAACTGTACTATTTCTGCATTTAACATAAATTTTGTCCTCATACTTCCAGCTTAAATAACATCATTGCTTATTTTATTGCTGTTAGCAATTTAACAGCACTTAAAATGATTTTTAGTTTTTCTGAAAACATTATCCTAAATGAATATATACACATGTATATGACATATGTGTACATGCAAACATTTATATATTATTATTTCACCTTTTATTTCTCTTAGACACAATTTTCTCACTTTCAAAAGTGTTAGGAAAGTTGCTGAAAGTGATTAGTACTTGATTTTGGTTTAAGTGCCAAATTCAAAACTACAGGTTAAGTAAGATTATGTAATAGAGTACTTTACAGAGCTTGTTCCTCCTGCATTTTTTTTTTTTTTTTTTTTTTTTTTTTTTTTTTTTTTTTTTGAGACAGAGTCTTGCTTTGTCACCCAGGCTAGAATGCAGTGGCATGATCTCAGCTCACTGCAACCTCCCTGCCTCCCAGGTTCGAGAGATTCTCGTGCCTCAGCCACTGGAGTAGCTGGGATTATAGACGCTGAAGACCAGGAATGGCTAATTTTTGTATTTTTTGGAGAGATGGGATTTCGCCATGTTGCCCAGGCTGGTCTCAAACTCCTGGTCGCAAGTGATCCACCCACCTCGGTCTCCCAAAAAGTTGAAATTATAAGAGTGAGCCACCACGCCCGGCCGTCTTCTGCATTTTTCAGTCTTATTCTATTCTTCATGATGTTTTGGGTTGAGCTAAATTTGAACCCAGGCTTATATAGCCCCAACTCTATTTCGTTCTTTATTATACAGCCTTGCAGAAGCCAAAGGTGAAGATTATAAATGTAATGATTTAAGAGTCATCTAGAAAGAAGGTAACATCACTAAAACTTGCCTAAGAAAGCTACTTACAAATCATGTACACTTACTTTCACACAGCCCTTTACAAATAATGCACACTTAACTTCTACATAGCCCTTTTCCAGTGTGGATGCTCTGGATAACAGAAAGCTTTGAAAATAAGGATTTGTACTAACAGAGCCAAATTTTACATCAGTTAAAATTTAAAAAAAAGAGAGAAAAAACCAGGACACAATGTCTTCTTTCAACTCTTAAAATTAATATTCATGAGACTGATAAAAGTCTGTAAGCAGCAATTATTAGTCAATTTTTAGTTTCTAAAAATATTATTTTATTAAATAACTGTTAAATAGGATTTTTACAAAATAAATGGCAAAGAAAAAGGGTAAAAATGTTTATGTTCCCAGAACTTTATATGCCTTTTCAACAGAAAGGAAAAGGCACAGATAGTTGTCAGCTGCTATTACTTCTGGAGAGCTGCCATGACCGGACGGTGTTGGAGTATCACCAGTTCTCTCTCTCATGGGAAAGAAGGGGATCAACACTTTGTAGAGAGGCAGCATGTCTTCAGGTAACAGCTGCTACACACAGCTGGCTTCAGCTTTAGCTCCTTTGTTGATGGCTATCAGCTTCAAGGTGTAGCATCTCATGGCAATCAGGAAGAGTTAAGGAGCTGCACGAGGTTTTCAAGACATTTCAAATAATAGGCATTCAGAGGGTTTGCTTCTGAGTTTGGAAAAGCTGAAATAGAAAAATAAGAGTACAGAAATACTACTTTTTGAAGCTTGGTACTATACTTACAGGCACACACATAAACAAATATATATGAACAGGATTTATATATAATTTAAAGCTCTATTTAAGTTCTTGATATAATAGTATTCCAGAATATTTTGCATTTTTAAAAAAATAAACAAGTTACAAAACTAATACATTTTTTAAATTAATAGCTTACCCAGAGTATTTTTTAAAAAGTACCCCCCATAATGGATACTATTAACTATAATTCCAAATGAACGCCATTACTCTTTTTTATGTACCATCCTTCCTAAAGCACAAACTTTAACTCAATTATTCACTAGCTCCAGAAGTTCACGGTCACAGCTAAAACAAACTAAAACCTCCCCTGCTTAAAAAAAAAAAAAATCAGACTCTAAAAACACAAATAACAAACAGATATATTACAGTACAGGGAAGACACAGTTCAGTGTTTTAGCATAAAAAATGTTCAGAGAATAACGCTCACTGAAATTTGGTATAGCTAAAAATGAATAATGTGCTTTGAAAAGAAAGCCATCTCTAGTATTGTGACCACATCACAGGGAAACATGGATATAGGGGTAATAGCATCAGTTCTTAGAAGTCTGTCCTCTAGCTCCCTGATGTTAGATCCAAGTTTTCTGCTCACAGTTAATTCTAATTGGGCCAGTTCTTATCACTAAGAACACACTTCAGCACAGCGGTCACTGTTGGCAAAGAAAATTTAGTATAAAAATAAGATGAAGATCATAGATGCATTTTTAGAAACAATCACATCTTAAACCTTCATCTATCTATTTTATTATTTTTTAAAATGATATAATTAAAGCACATACTGAATATTGGCACATTTTACAATGCCATTTTGCTGTAGCCTGTCCAAATATCTCATTAATCAGAAAAGTCACTTAATAGCTTCCAAGTTTTACTATAATCTCTTTCTTATTGCAACTTACTTTTCTTTGCTAAGGAGTATGCTTCATCCACTCTTCTTTTTACTGATGGACTTTTCAAAGCTGTTTTTGCCTAGAGATAATATAGAACAATCCATTAATTAGGTTTCTTGCCATGTGTTATGGATCATGATAGCAAAACACTAATTCTGCCCATTGCTAACTAGAGTATTAGACAGAATATTATGAAATAGAATAACTAGACAGTTCTATCTTAGTATAATACATCCTATTGAGCCAATCCCCTTGCACATTCTGAAGTCTTGCCCATATCCTCTTACCTAACTTGATTCTTTCTCTATTCCCATTTTCTTTCTTCCTTTCTCTTTTACTCCTTCTCCCCTAATCTCAATTTGTTATTTTAAACTAGTCAACCTTGGTTTCAGTTTTTCATACTCCCTTGAACCTCAGATTTCTGATCACGTATACCAAATATTAGCAGTTGGCCAACAAATATTTATGCAGTGACTACAAAGTGCCAAATCCTGTGCTAAGCTCTGGGGATACCCAGGTGAGAATGAGCACAGCCTCTGTCCTGTGTATGTGACTCCGGCCAGCAAGGAGAAAACTAGCCCAGGCAGAGATAGTCAGCTGAGAGAACACCATTCTAGAATGGTTGTCTATCCTACTGTCATTTGGCTATTTAATCACTAGATACTTATGGGTATTTCTCTTGGGAATGAGATGTCTGCAATAAAACAGAAGTACAAAGGTCAGAGAAAGAGTGGAACACACATCTCCACGTTGCCTGCTCTTTTCTCAGAGCAGGCTTTGTGCTGCAGTCTTACAAGAACTGAGCCAGAGAAACGGGAGTTATACAATTGGATAAAACTTTTGTTACTCAGTTTTACTTTAAGATGTGTTTTCCCTTGATACATCTTTTAGAAGAAACAATCTATACTAAAATTTTAATAATACAGGAAATCAATTTAAACTAAGAAGAAAAAATTCAGAGATTCTCTTCTAAACTGAGACATTCTGTTGAAATGATTAAATAAAAAGACTTCAACTGATGGTTTAACTAATTGTATGAATGAGCAGAGGGAACACGGGTCTTTGACTTTATGTCTTTTTTCTTTTGCTGTAACTCTTTTGACACCTTTGGATGTATTCTAAGAGTTTATACCTGAGTTATACCTGGTTGTCTGCTCCCCAGGTGTAACAATGATTTTTAAAACTGACCTTCTGATAATTGTAAATCAGAGCCCAAAGCGCCGCTGCTCCAATCCTCTGAGCATTTTGATTCTCACTTTCCAGACAGGCAGCAAGCATAGTAATGACTTTTTCTAAAAATGAACATATAGTTTTAAAAAGTTCAATCCCAGACACTGCATTGTATTCTTATCTTGGACTAGTCAGACACCCGTCTCTTTTCCCATTAGAATGCAAACACAAAGTTGGTATCACTAGACTATGGCAAAACCAATCTTTTACGTCATGTGGTATTTGGGAGGACAACCTCAAAACATTGTTTTCATGTCAGGCACAGAAGGGTCAAAGACACTGAGGTTGCCTCATTTTTTTGGCCTGAATTCAACAAAAGGCATGTTCATTTAAAGACCACAAGTGTGCAAAAATAAGTATACAATTAGTTATATTAATGAGTTACTCAATTATAGCTAACATTTTGGCAGGCAGAAAAACCGATCTGCTTTCATGATAAATTATAGACTATCATACAAACATATCAATAGAATGAGCTACTATATAAAAACGATAATCAAATATCATACTGGTTGATCTTTTTAAAAAATGACTAGGGGCCAGGCGCGGTGGCTCAAGCCTGTAATCCCAGCACTTTGGGAGGCCGAGACCAGTGGTTCACGAGGTCAGGAGATTGAGACCATCCTGGCTAACCCGGTGAAACCCCGTCTCTATTAACAAATACAAACGCCAGGCGAGGTGGCGGGCGCCTGTAGTCCCAGCTACTTGGGAGGCTGAGGCAGAAGAATGGTGTAAACCTGGGAGGCGGAGCTTGCAGTGAGCTGAGATCCGGCCACTGCACTCCAGCCTGGGTGACAGAGCAAGACTCCGTCTCAAAAAAAAAAAAAAAAAAAAAAAAAAAAATGACTAGGGTGGCTGGCAAGATGGCCAAATAGGAACAGCTCTGGTCTGCAGTTCCCAGTGAGATCAATGCAGAAGGCAGGCGTTTTCTGCATTTCCAACGGAGGTAGTACCTGGCTCATCTCATTGGGACTGGTTAGACGGTGGGTGCAGCCCATGGAGCGGGGAGCAGAAGCAGGGTGGGGCATTGCCTCACCCAGGAAGCACAAGGGGTCAGGGAACTCCTCCCCTAGCCAAGGGAAGCCGTGAGGAACTGTGCCCTGAGGAACAGTGCACTCCAGCCCAGATACTATGCTTTTCCCATGGTCTTCGCAACCCGCAGACCAGGAGATTCCCTCAGATGCCTACATCACCAGGGCCCAGGGTTTCAAGCACAGAGCTCGGTGGCCATTTGGGCAGACACCAAGCCAGCTGCAGGGGATTTTTCATAACCCAGTAGCACCTAGAATGCCAGTGAGACAGAACTGTTCAGTCTCCTGGAAAGGGGGCTGAAGCCAGGGTGCCAAGTGGCCTAACTCAACAGATCCCACACCCAAGGAGTCCAGCAAGCTAAGATCCACTGGCTGAAAATTCTCACTGCCAGCACAGCAGTCTGAAGTCGACCTGGGATGCTCGAGCTTGGTGGGGAGAGGGGCCAATTATGAGGATTAAGTAGCGGTTTCCCCTCGCGGAGTAAACGAAGCCACCAGGAAGTTCAAACCGCGTAGAGCCCACCACAGCTCGGCAAAGACACTGTACCCAAACTGCCTCTCTAGATTCCTCCTCTCTGGGCAGGCCATCTCTGAAAGAAAGGCAGCAGCCCCAGTCAGGGGCTTATAGATAAAACTCCCATCTCCCAGGGACAGAGCACCTGGGGGAAGGGGCGGCTGTGGGCGCAGCTTTAACAGACTGTTCCTGCTTGCCATCTCTGAAGACAGCAGTGGGCCTCCCAGCACAGCGCTAGAGCTCTGCTAAGAGACAGACTGCCTCCTCAAGTGTGTCCCTGACACTTGTGCCTCCTGACTGGGAGATACCTCCCAACCGGTGTGGAGAGACACATCATATAGCAGAGCTCTGGCTAGCATCTGGGGGGTGACATCTGGGATGAAGTTTCCAGAGGAAGGAGCAGATGGCAGTCTTTGCTATTCTGTAGCCTCCACTGGTGATACCCAGGCAAACAGGGTCTGGAGTGGACCTCCAGCCAACTCCAGCAGACTGGCAGCAGAGGGGCCTGACTGTTAGAAGGAAAACTAACAAACAGAAAGGAATAGCATCAACATCAACAAAAAGGACATCCACACAAAACCCCCATCCAATGGTCACCAACACCAAAGACCAAAGGTAGATAAATCCACAAAGATGAGGAAAACCCAGCACAAAAAGGCTGAAAATTCCAAAAACCAGAATAACTCTTCTTCTCCAAAGGATCACAAGTCCTCACCAGCAAGGGAACAAAACTGGACGGAGAATGAGTCTGACGAAGTGACAGAAGTAGGCTTCAGCAGGTGGGTAATAACAAACTCCTCCAAGCTAAAGGAGCATGTTCTAACCCAATGCAAGGAAGCTACGAACCTTGAAAAAGATTCGAGGAATTGCTAACCAGAATAACCAGTTTAGAGAAGAACATAAATGACCTGATTGAGCTGAAAAACACAGCATGAGAACTTCATGACACATACACAAGTATCAATAGCGAAATCGATCAAGCAGAAGAAAGGATATCAGAGATTGAAAATCAACTTAATGAAATAAAGCATGAAGGCAAGATTAGAGAAAAAAGAATGAAAAGGAACGAACAAAGCCTCCAAGAAATATGGGACTATGTGAAAAGAAGAAACCTACGTTTGATTGGTGTACCTGAAAGTGATGGGGAAAATGGAACCAAGTTGGAAAACACTCTTCAGGTATTATCCAGGAGAACTTCCCCAACCTAGCAAGACAGGCCAACACTCAAATTCAGGAAATACAGAGAACACCACAAAGATACTCCTCGAGAAGAGCAATCCCAAGACACATTATCATCGGATTCATCAAGGTTGAAATGAAGGAAAAATGTTAAGGGCAGCCAGAGAGAAAGGTTGGGGTATTCACAAAGGGAAGCCCATCAGGCTAACAGCAGATCTCTCTGCAGAAACCCTATATAAGCCAAAAGAGACTGGGGGCCAATATTCAACATTCTTGAAGAATTTATCTTTTCTTTTTGGAGGGGGAGGGGGATGGAGTCTTGCTCTGTCATCCAGGCTGGAGTGCAGTGGTGAGATCTTGGCTCACTGCAACCTCTGCCTACTGGGTTTAAGTGATTCTTCTGTTTCAGCCTCCCGAGTAGCTGGGACTACTGGTGGGCACCACCACACCTGGCTAATTCTTTTGTATTTTTATTAGAAACTAAATTTCACCATATGGGCCAGGCTGGTCTCGAACTCTGGATCTCATGATCCACCCACCTTGGCCTCCCAAAAGGCTGGGATTACAGGCATGAGCCACTGTGCCTGGCCCAAGAAAATAATTTTCAACCCAGAATTTTATATCTGGACATACTAAGCTTCATAAGCGAAAAAGAAAACCCTTTACAGAAAAGCAAATGCTGAGAGATTTTGTCACCACCAGCCCTGCCTTACAAGAGCTCCTGAAGGACATACTAAATATGGAAAGGAAAAACTGGTACCAGCCACTGCAAAAACATATCAAATTGTAAATAACATCGACACTATGAAGAAACTGAATCAACTAACTGGCAAAATAACCAGCTAGCATCATAATGACAGGATCAAATTCACACATAACAATATTAACCTTAAAAATGGGTTAAATGCCCCAATTAAAAGACACAGACTGGCAAATTGGATACAGTCAAGGACCCACTGGTGTGCTGTATTCAGGAGACCCATCTCATGTGCAAAGACACACATAGGCTCAAAATAAAGGGACGGAGGAAGATTCACTAAGCAAATGGCAAGCAAAAAAGAAAAAAAAAAAAGCAAGGGTGGCAATCTTAGTCTCTGATAAAAAAGACTATAAACCAACAAAGATCAAAAAAGAAAAAGAATGGCATCACATAATGGTAACGGGATCAAGGCAACAAGAAAAGCTAACTATCCTAAATATATATGCACCCAATACAGGAGCACCCAGATTCATAAAGCAAGTTTTTAGAGACCTACAAAGAGACTTAGACTCCCACACAATAATAATGGGAGACTTTAACACCCGACTGTCAATTTTAGACACATCAACAGACAGAAAATTAACAAGGATATTCAGGACTTGAACTCAACTCTGGACCAAGCAGACCTAATAGAACTCTCCACCCCGAATCAACAGAGTATATATTCTTCTCAGCACCACATTGCACTTATTCTAAAACTGACCATATACTTAGAAGTAAAGCACTCCTCAGCAAATGCCAAAGAACCGAAATCATAACAAACAGTCTCTCACAGCATAGTGCAATCCAATTAGAACTCAGGATTAAGAAACTCACTCAAAGCCGCGCAACTACATGAAAACTGAACAACCTGCTCCTGAATGACTACTGGGTAAATAACATAATTAAGGCAGAAATAAATTAGTTCTTTGAAACCAAACAGAACAAAGACAATATACCAGAATCTCTGAGACACAGCTAACGCAGTGTTTAGAGGGAAATTTATAGCACAAAATGCCCACAGGCGAAAGGGGGAAAGATCTAAAATCAACACCCTAACATCACAATTAAAAGAACTAGAGAAGCAACAGCAAACAAATTCAAAAGCTAGCAGAAGACAAGATCAGAGCAGAACTAAAGGAGAGAGAGACACAAAAAACCCTTCAAGAAATCAATGAATCTAGGAGCTGGCTTTTTGAAAAGATTAACAAAATAGATAGATCGCTAACCAGACTAATAAAGAAGAAAAGAGAGAAAATCAAATGGACACATAAAAAATGATAAAGGGGAGACCACCACTGATCCCACAGAAATATAAACTACCATCAGAGAATACCATAAACACCTCTACGCAAATAAACTAGAAAATCTAGAAGAAATGGATAAATTCCTGGACACATATACCCTCCCAAGACTAAACTAGGAAGAAGTCGAACTCCTGAATAGATCAGTAACAAGTTCTGAAATTGAGGCAGTAATTAATAGACTACTAACCAAGAAAAGCCCAGGACCAGAGGGATTCACAGCCGAATTCTACCAGAGGTAAAAAGAGCTGGTACCATTCCTCCTGAAACTATTCCAATCAATAGAAAAAAAGGGAATCCTCCCTAACTCATTTTATGAGGCCAGCATCATCCTGATACCAAAACCTGACAGAGACACACACAAAAAAGAAAATTTCAGGCCAATATCTCTGATGAACATCGATGCGAAAATCCTCAATAAAATACTGGCAAACCAAATCCAGCAGCATATCAAAAAGCTGATCCACCAAGATCAAGCTTCATCCCTGGGATGCAAGGCTGGTTCAACATATGCCAATCAATAAACATAATCCATCACATAAATAGAACTAACAACAAAAACCACAGGATTATCTCAATAGATGCAGAAAGGCCTTCAAAAAAATTCAACACCCCTTCATGCTAAAAACTCTCAATAAACTAGGTATTGATGCAACATATCTCAAAATAGTAAGAGTTATTTATGACAAACCCATAGCCAATATCACACTGAATGGGCAAAAACTGGAATCATTCCCTTTGAAAACCAGCACAAGACAGGGATGCCCTCTTCCACCGCTCCTATTCAACGAAGTATTGGAACTTCTGGCCAGGGCAATCAGGCAAGAGAAAAAAATAAAGGGTATTCAAATAGGAAAAGAGGAAGTCACATTGTCTCAGTTTGCAGATGACATGATTGTATATTTAAAAAACCCCAAAGTCTCAGCCCAAAATCTCCTTAAGCTGATAAGCAACTTCAGCAAAGTCTTGGGATACAAAATCACTATGCAAAAATCACAAACATTCCTATACATTAATAATAGACAAACAGAGAGCCAAATCATGAGTGAACTCCCATTCACAGTTGCTACAAAGAGAATAAAATACCTAGGAATACAACTTACAAGGGATGTGAAGGACCTCTTGAAGGAGAATTACAAACCATTGCCCAAAGAAATAAGAGAGGAAACAAATGGAAAAACATTCCATGCTCTTGGATAAGAATCAATATCGTGAAAATGGCCATACTGCCCAAAGTAATTTACAGATTCAATGCTATCCCCATCAAGCTACCATTGACTTTCTTCAAAGAATTGGAAAAACTACTTTAAGTTTCATATGGAACTAAAAAAGAGTTTGCATAGCCAAGACAATCCTGGACAAGAAGAATAAAGCTGGAGGCATCACACCACATGACTTCAAACAATACTACAAGGCTACAGTAACCAAAGCAGCATGGTACTGATACCAAAACAGATACACAGACCAATGGAACAGAACAGAGGTCTCAGAAATAACGCCACACATCTATAACCATCTGATCTTTGACAAACCTGACAAAAACAAGCAACGGGGAAAGGATTCCCTATTTAATAAATGGTGCTGGGAAAACTGGCTAGCCATATGCAGAAAACTGAAACTGGACCCCTTCCTTACACTTTATACAAAAATTAACTCAAGATGGATTAAAGACTTAAATGTAAGACCTAAAACCATAAAAACCCTAAAAGGAAACCTAGGCAATACCATTCAGAACATAGGCATGGGCAAAGACTTCATGACTAAAACACCAACAGCAATTGCAACAAAAGCCAAAATTGACAAATGGGATCTAATTAAACTAAAGAGCTTCTGTACAGCAAAAGAAACTATCATCAGAGTGAAGAGGCAACCTACAGAATGGGAGAAAATTTTGCAATCTATCCATCTGACAAAGGGCTAACATCCAGAATCTACAAGGAACTTAAACAAATTTACAAGAAAAAAAAACAACCAAACAACCCCATCAAAAAGTGGGCGAAGGTTTGAACAGACACTTCTCAAAGGAAGACATGTGTATGGCCAACAAACATGAAAAAAGGCTCATCATCACCGGTCATTAGAGAGATGCAAATCAAAACCGCAATGAGCTACCATCTGACACCAGTTAGAATGACGATCATTAAAAAGTCAGGAAACAACAGATGCTAGAGTGGATGTGGAGAAACAGAAATGCTTTTACACTGTTGGTGGGAGTGCAAATTAGTTCAACTGTGGAAGACAGTGTGGCAATTCCTCAAGGATCTAGAACTAGAAATACCATGTGATCCAGGCATCCCATTTCTGGGTATATACCCAAAGGATCATAAATCATTCCACTATAAAGATATATGCACATGTATGTTTACTGCAGCATTATTCACAATAGCAAAGACTTGGAACCAACCCAAATGCCCATCAATGATAGACTGGATAAAGAAAACGTAGCACATATACACCATGGAATACTATGTAGCCATAAAAAAGCATGAGTTCATATCCTTTGCAGGGACATGGATGAAGCTGGAAACCATCATTCTCAGCAAACTAACACAGGAACAGAAAACCAAACACCGCATGTTCTCACTCATAAGTGGGGGCTGAACAATGAGAACACATGGACAAATGGAGGGGAACATCACACACTGGGCCTGTCGGGGGTTGCGGGGCTAGGGGAGGTATAGCATTAGGAGAAATACCTAATGTAGATGATGGGTTGATGGGTGCAGCAAATCACCATGGCACATGTATACCTATGTAACAAACCTGCATGTTCTGTACATGTATCCCAAACTTAAAGTATAATAATAATAATAATAAAAGCAGAAAAATGATCAAGGGATAGGAAGACAAATGCATAAAATTCCCTTAAGCATTAACTTAATAAAAGAATAATAAATACACAAAGGAATGACTAAACATTTTAGAGAAATGTGTAGGTTTATGTTTCAGAGGAAAGTGTTTTAAAGTTATATTAACACAAAAGATATACCCTTTTTGCAAAGTGAGCCCGAGTAGTAAATCAAGACTCACTAATTATCTGCAGCAATCTGCTCACTAAGTGAAGATTTCCAGAAGTCTAGTTCCAAGGAAATTGTCAGGGTGTTTTGGAACAACATTTGAACCTATTTTATTACCTATTTTACATATCATTAAATTTTATCAAACTATTTTTCCTCTAAATTTTGTGATTTCAAGAATGTGTTACATTCTTAAAGGTGAAACACTATTGGGAATTCTTTCCATATATACATTCGACACCCCGAAACCTGCAAAATACATGTATTTAAACTGTAACTGGTTCAAGGGCAGGGTCTGTGAGTGCAGCGTTTGCTCACTGGTATCGGTTGGAGGGCAGCGTCTGCTCACTGATTTTAGTCGGAGAGCACTGTCTGTTCACTGGTATTAGACCAACCAAAATGCTAGTGTATTTTAGGAGCTCAATAAATACTTGTTGCATGAAATATTCCAGAATAAAATAAACAAAAATTTTGTCTACATAATTCATTTTTTTAAGGGATTTTAAATACTTAACAAAAACCAAAACAAATAAAAAAAGCTGCTCTCTAACGTGAACTGGAAATGCACAGCAGGACAATGTGAAAGGCAGGTGCAGTGATGTTTCGGGCACACTGCAGCCGACTCCCTGAACACCTCATCTGCACTACCTGATGCCCTTTGGTTTTCCTGTATCATAACCTACCCAGAAACAAGCCATGTAAGTAGCTTGTAGATGCAATTTATCACGTGAGGTTATAGCTGCAAGTGCTACTCATTAGGGCACATCAAATGTCCCCTTACTAATCAAATGTCCACTTATCTGCATAGCATCAAGTGATGTTTTTAAATGTTGTCCCAAACACTCAGAATATATAACTCCTATGATCTAAGTAAGTTCATAACTCCTTCAACCAGCTGCTATCTCTTAAAGCATTTTTTTTTCTTTTCTTTTTTTTGAGACGGAGTCTTGCTCTGTCGCCCAGGCTGGAGTCCGGTGGCCGGATCTCAGCTCACTGCAAGCTCCGCCTCCCGGGTTTACGCCATTCTCCTGCCTCAGCCTCCTGAGTAGCTGGGACTACAGGTGCCCGCCACCTCGCCCAGCTAGATTTTTTGTATTTTTTTAGTAGAGACGGGGTTTCACCGTGTTAGCCAGGATGGTCTCGATCTCCTGACCTCGTGATCCGCCCATCTCGGCCTCCCAAAGTGCTGGGATTACAGGCGTGAGCCACCACGCCCGGCCTCTCTTAAAGCATTTTTAATAAAGTACTGTGTGTATGTATATATATATAGGTCAGTTAATGTGGTAGGCCCCTCTGATAATGCAAGTGGACTGACTTTTTTAACAAAACAAATGTTATTGTGAAACATGCATATTACAAAGCAATAAAACAATTTTGGGTTTAACAAGTAGGTCTGAATTCTCATATAAATAAATAACCTCAAGCAAATAGACAGTAGTAAATTGTAAATAATTAGAAAGTAATGAGCTTTGCATATTACCTTCTTAATATAATTGGTTTAATTATAAGTTTAGGGATGTCAGTTTGGCAATTACAATGAGTTGTCAGTTATGATGACATTAGTGTCTTAGAAAAGTTCTTAAAGTTTTTACCCATCATTTCTTCAAATATTTCCTCTCCCATTCTCCTAGGACACTTCATTAAACACACAGACTGTCTTGATGTATCTGCTGTGTCACTTACCTGTGATTCTTGTAGTCCTTTCTCATCTTTTTAGCTTTCTCTGCTGCATTCTGGATAATATTTTTCTAATCTATCTTCTAATTCCTAAGTTCTCTGCTATACCTAACTTGCTGTCAGACATGTATATTAAGTTTTCAATTTTGGCTACTGAAGTTCTAGGTTACTGTTGTAAAACAGAACTTCCTACAATAATGGAAATATTTATATCTGTGCTATTTAATAAGATAGCCACCAGCCACATGTAGTGAGTACAACTGAATAATTTTAATTAGTTTAAATTTAAATAGCTACATGTGGCTGATTATCATACCGCACAGTCAAGTTCTTGAAGTTCTGTTTGGTTCTTTTCAAATATTTCAACTTGTCAGTTTCCCATTTCCTAAAATTTTCAAGCTTGTCATTTATTCATCTAAATATGGTATAATTAAAGTTATTTTTAAACCCGTGCTTTGTAATTCCCATATTCAAAGTCTGGGCAGATAGGCTGGTATTTTTATCCCTCTGCTGTTTCTTACTACATGTTGCCATGTCTCCTAATGTGCTTGATTATCTCTAACTTTGTACTGGTTAATGCTTTTGAAAAATTATTTGTAGAGGTTCCCTGAGGCCCAGTATGAACTTACCTTTCATCCAACACTAAGGCAGTTTGCTTCTGCTAAGTACCCAGAGGCACCATCAATCGAAGACACCTCAAGCCAAGTTCATGGCCAAATTTGGGTGCAGAGCCCTGTCAGAAGCAGTCTGTAGTACCCATTCTCATTTTTTTTCCTCTTCTTTACAGTCTCCTTCATGAAGTTTGGGAAACCAACTTATTTCTGACTCATCCATCTATTAAGAGAATGATTCTTTGGAGGTCCAACTTAATACAAGCAGGAGAGCCAGTAAGAATCCCCACCGTGGGGAATCGCGGCTTCTGTTCTCTCACCCCACAATACTCCTCAACAAAAGCCAAGCACACAATCTTGGCCAATGCACTTGGGGCAAAATAATTTTCTATATACTTCTTTTTTTTTTTTTGAGACGGAGTCCCGCTCTGTCGCCCAGGCTGGAGCACAGTGGCCGGATCTCAGCTCACTGCAAGCTCCGCCTCCCGGGTTTACGCCATTCTCCTGCCTCAGCCTCCCGAGTAGCTGGAACTACAGGCACGCACCACCTCGCCCGGCTAGTTTTTTGTATTTTTTTAGTAGAGACGGGGTTTCACCGAGTTAGCCAGGATGGTCTCGATCTCCTGACCTCGTGATCCGCCCGTCTCGGCCTCCCAAAGTGCTGGGATTACAGGCTTGAGCCACCGCGCCCGGCCTCTATATACTTCTTACTTGTCTGGGCAAGACTTTCAATCAAAACTGGCCTGGAAGTTTCTCAGTATCTTTTCAATTTTTTTATTATTTTGAGGCACACTTCAATACAGCTTCTCTAGCAGCATGTTACTGTTGTTTTCAGAGGAGACTTAGTGTGGCATTACCAGAAACAAGGAATGTTCCAGATCTTTTTTTTTTTTTTTTTTTTGGGAGATGGAGTCTCACTCTGTTGCCCAGGCTGGAGTGCAGTGGCATGGTCTTGGCTCACTACAACCTCTGTCTCCCTGGTTCATGCAATTCTCCTGCTGGGACTACAAGGTGCCCACCACCATGCCTGGCTAATTTTTGTATTTTTAGTAGAGGCAGGGTTTCACCATGTTGGCCAGGCTGGTTTTGAACTCTTGACCTTGAATGATCCACCCACCACAGCCTCCCAAAGTGCTGGGATTACAGTTGTGAGACACTGTGCCCAGCCCTAGATCAATTTTTACCAGCAAGGTCAAGCTCCACTGCACACTCCACTCCTGACGATTTAAACCAGATGGGTGGGTGCTACCAATCAGAGGCAGCCTTTCCTGGGAGACTTTTAAGCTGGCTGACTCTGCTAGGCCTCCTCTGTAGATCCCCACATGGAAAGGGAGGCATAGCCTGTGACATCCCTTTATAGGGCCTACAGAAACTGCACAGCTGATGTCTATTATCTTACCCCTGCCTCAAGTCCACTAATCTCTAATCTGTGAGGGTAGGGGAAGCTTCTCACCAAAGTTTGTCCATCTGCTTTAAGCTAATGAAGGAGAAAAGGCATTGCTGACTACAAAGAAATGGTAAAAATAATTCTAGAGGGGTCTAGAAGTGGAAAATGCATACTTATCTCCTTCAGCTCCCAAAAAGCTTGACCATTTTCCAACTCTCAATAATAAATTGGAGTAAGTAGTCCCCAAAGAAAAAAATCATTCTAAGAAAGGTGAATAAACAATATCAGATGTTACTGAGTCGCTGCTATATACCAAGAATGGCCACAGACACTTCACAGGCTCTCTCATTGCCCTGAGGAGGGATTATCATTACCCTCATTTTACAAATGTGAGGACTGAAGCAGATACAGTGGGAGAGGATGGAAATAAAACCAGTGATGTACATCACGCAGCAACAGAAAGCGCAGCATCAGCACAGCAGCCAGTGGAAGGCAGAGTGCAAAATCCACAGTAAGGTTAGGTCTGGTACAAGCTAACTGAACTTTAAACATCTTTCCATATCATATCTAGCAGTCGATTATCAGAATGCTTATCAGAAAAATAGAATCACAACTATATACACCACAAAATGTAAGAAGAATCACTTTCATACACTCAGAAAACCCTTGATTTCACAGAAAAATGCCTCTGAGAAAAGATTAAGTGAAAAACATGAAAGAACAAGAGAATGAATCTATCTTAAACATTTATCATGTACCAGAAATAGTGCTAGGCACTTAATGTGTGTTTATAAACTGATTCTTAACCAAACCAAGAATAGTGGGCTTCTTTTATAGATGAAGAAGCTGGGCCCAGCGAGGCTATGCCAGGCGACCCTGGAGTGATGCCCTGGGGCTGGCATTCAAGACCAGGCATGTAGGGGTCTGCAGCCCACCTTCGGTTTTTCACTAGAACACATGTCTTTTATAAAACTCACTCCCCATGAAATTCACATACTCCGCACAGCGATAACACATGGTTGCAGAAAAAGATCTTTCCAATTCTTTTTGCTTCAATTTTTTTCTGAATCCTTACCAATCCTCGCCTCCATCTGTCCTACGTCTCAGAGAATGGAGTCTCTGCAAGGCTAACTGCACCATCTGATCTCAAGCCCTGAACTCTCTGGTCTGCTTAGGATCTCTCTCAATCATCAAATATTTACTGAGTGCTCACTAGTTGCAGGCACAATTCTAGGTGCTACACATAAACAAACAAAGCAGACAAAAACCTCCTGACCCCATAAGAGCTTACTTTCTAGTGTGGGAAGACTAGGAATAGACAGATACATGAAACACATAGTCTTATCAGATGGCAATAATACTATGGAGGGAAATAAAACCAGGAAAGGACATAGTGAGGAGGAGGAAAGAGAAGGCAGAAAGAAGGGGTTGGGGCTATTATATTAACACATGGTTCTGGAGAGGCTTCATTGACATAATAGCATTTGCTTGAAGATGCAGAGGAGGGGTGGGGGAGTTAGAGGAAGAGCAAGGAGAGAGGAGAGGGAGCAGAAGGTAAGGCCAGGGAGCCCTCATCCACGACTCCCCTTCCTCCAGGTGTACAGTATGTGCACTGGAATGACATGATTTGCTAACCTCAGGAGACTCCAGGCAGCCCACGGAAGGCTGAAGCCATGCCTGATTCATTCCCATGCCTTCCACAGTGCCTTGAACACAGTGGGTGCTTAATAAATACCTAGAAAATTATTTATAAAATTATTTGGTGTTGATCTGAACAGTCTATGAATAACTACATATATAAACATATGTGTGTGTGAATACTTACCATTAGCCAGGATCTTGGGTTTATTAGCAGGACTGAAGCAAATATTATGAAAGATAAGAAGAGGCAATAAAGGGCTGCTTTTGTGCTTGTATTTGCTCATCTCTGTTAGTAAGTCTAGACAGCCATCAAGCCTCAGAATCATTTGTTGCCCATCTTCTCCAAATGATATATTCAGGAGTAACTTCAACCAAAGAATAGTCAGACTACTGAGATGTTTATTTCCTCCTTTTGGCAATGCTAGAGAGAGGAAGTTCTGTAAGAAGTTACTCTGTGGATAAATAGAGAGAATATTATTTTCTTCTCATCTTTTTCATTATTTTCCTAGTCCCTTGGTGAACGATTAACTAACATTCTGATATACTCTTCCCCTACGTTAATTTCTCCTTTCTAATACCTTCTGAATACTCCATCTATATTATTTCCAAGTATAAGTGAAAAAGGTAAGAAGACCAAAATAGTGCTCAAGTTTTAATTCCTGCTAATTTTTTCCTCATGATGGATGAAGTATACTATAGTTAACTCTTAATTATTTAGAATTGATAATTAAGTTTGGAGATTATTTCAGGCCTCTTGAGTTTTCTCTTTTCTCTGACTTCTAGTGATTTTGCTAGTCATTAAAAGCTACCCTATGGAAGGAAAAAAGGAAAAAAATCCAAATCAGTCCTGAATACTAGTTAACAACTCTGGAAGTAGTGAGGGTATTTTGAATCATTGTAGCTACAGGTGTTATTGTTTTTATCAAATCTATAGATAGATCTTACATTCACTTTATCCCAGGTACTTATCATTACAAGAAAGAATTTCTGATGGCTACATGTCATTCTATTACGCTTACAGATGAGAAAGCTCTATTACTTGAACCGTAAGAGTCTTTTCAACCTCCAAATAAAGCCCCTTCCACAAAACCCCACCAAACCCTTAACTATAAGAAAGATAATAAATTATTTAGACTAATCTATACGCAAAGTATAAAAGTGCTGCATCAAGCTGCAGCCCATGGCAGCATGGAAACCACAGTTAGGTGGACATTTTAGAAATGAAATGCAATCACTGAACTTTTACGACTGCACAGAATAACTCTTCTTTCTCTCTGTTTAAATCTACTCCAGTTTCTCTCTTAGGTTTTCCTAGACCAAAATCAAGATGGTGACTTTAATCTATAAAATAAACTTAACGTTTTTACACAAAAGGACTCTAAGTGTTAAGAATGAAATGAGCTACAGAAATATTATCAACATTACCCACACAGTAAGTAAACTGTAACATTACATGCCCACTTTCCGCTGCATCTGCTGTCACTCACACCTACTCTCAGCCAAATTGATAGTTTTTAGATTCAACCCTTGCTGGATTTGGGACTGACAAGGGTGACAGAGTAGATGTCAGTGCTCTCAAATGTAAATGTGCTGTGGGCACTCTTTTTTTTTTTTTGCTGCTTCTAAAGATGTTTTCAGACAATTTCCTACACCAGGTAGAATATGTATACCATGGTAGAAAACAAAACAAAACAGGGTATTTCAGAGCCTGAGTTGCACAACAGCACCTGCTGCATTTTCTATGTCCAATAGATGAATAATGAAGAAGTAGAAGTGTTAAGTGTCTGGGCTCATTATTACTTAATGCAGCAGAGGAAGTCTCAGGCATTTCCTAATTAGAGCAGAGGAAAAAGACTTGATTAATCTGTCCCTGGAAAGAGAGTGTGATCACACTTCATCAAAATATTCTTAAGTATAGCACTAGAATAACAGATTAAGAGTTGAACATATTGTTTAACCCAAACGAAGCTGAAAGAGAACAGGTCTGCAGCTCAAGGTCAGAGACCAGACTCGAGACTGATACTTACATTCCTTCTGGGGCTCCCACTTAGCTTCCCACTAACATGCTCCATAAGGAAGTGGTGGAAAGCACTGCCCCCGCTCTTCTCTCACATATGCAGAATCTCTCATTCTTATGGATGCTAATCACATATATCCAGTTCAAGAGAATGTCTCATTTTGGAAATGATGTGTGTATATGAATACATATATGAAGAAAATATATTCAAATATATATACATATATGACATACATGAACATATACATGAAGAAAATATCCAGCCATGTGCTGGTAAATAAACAACTGATTGTGGTGAGGGTAGAAAAGATCCATGATTTGTACAGTTCACAGAATTACATGGTGTGACACTCTCACTGTGGCTGATTTCAAAATAACAATGTAACATCAACTGGAATTTTTATAACATTCCTGCAAATTTAAGATGACACTCATGAGTCAGTAGGAGGCTGGCTCTAACGCGCCACTGAAAACATCTTTCCTTGGTGAGACTGATCTTTCCATTTCCTTAGAAAAACCTATCTTTCTATTTATGTGGTGATAAAAAAAATCTTCTGAGGAGTTCAGGGAGAAGAAACAGTGGAGGAAAACGAGACTCAATTCTTATAAATCTTCTCAACTTACAATTTATCTTGGCCTTCAAGTAAAAGAAATGGAAGCACCCAAATTACAATACTATTAAGTAATATAGAATCTGATTACATTCAAATTTGAAGGGATTTTCCTAATTAGGGATTCTGTTTATACACATCTAAATACAGAATCTGAGTGCACATGTGTACCAGAATTTATTTAACTCATTACATCCCTTTTAAATTATCTTAAGTTAATATCAGTGATGAGAAGTCTAGTTTGGGAATTGGAGTCCTAGAGAACTCATAAAATTGCTTCATATGCCATAAGGAAGTTAAGGTCTAACTGGGGGAAGTGGGCTGTGATTTCATAAACCATTTTGTCAATGAAATTAAACTGAAATTGTTACTGTTCAATTTGGTCTGTTTAAAGACCAATATATTACTTTTATTATCTCCAATAAATGTAAGACAGCTATCTTTCTAAAACCCTCATTTTTGAGAATGATAAAATACAATCCGAAAGCTAAGAAGATCAATGAGAAGGAAATGGCATGACTCTACTCTAGCTCCTGTCCCTCTGCACGTGTCATCTATCAACTGGCTTTAAACAAAGTGAACCTCTTAACCCTTTTATAATCCTTTAAAATAAAATGCCTCAAAATCATAATATATTAATCTTAGAAACTGAGTTGTAAACTTTTGATTAGAAAGATTATTTCACTGAATACCCTTTTAAGATACGAGGGGAGTTTAAGTGCTTACCTTCTGAATTACTCCTTTACAGTCATGCGACAAGGCCAGGTTTGAAAGAAGCGTAAAAACCATCTGCTGAACCGTGGTGTTCTCCAGTGGCATCTGGGAAGCCAGCTTGACGACACACAGCATTAGAGAGTTGCTCAGGGCTCCTCTATGTGTAGCTTGAACAGGGTGTTGTCCACAACTTGACCAACAAAGAGAACTGCAACCTTCAAAAATAATAACCTATCACAATGTCTTCTCAGTTTCCCTGTTTAGTTTTTGAAGACACTAAGTGGCAAAGCATATCACCCCAGGACACCTTTTTTTCCTTCCTACCTCCCACAACAGATATCCTTGACTCTATCTTTGAGCTATATACTGAATCTGTCTACTTCTCTCAATCTCTCCAGCTACCACTCAAGCCCAAGCCACCATTACATCTCCATGAGAAGTCTCCCTGCTTCTAGACTTGCTCCCAATCATCCATTCTCCACATATCACCCAGGGTAATTTTTCTTTTCTTTTCTTCTGTGAGACAGAGCCTCGCTCTGTTGCCCAGGCTGGGGTATTAGTGGCGTGATCTCGACTCACTGCAACCTCCGCTTCCCAGGTTCAAGTGATTCTCCTGCTTCAGCCTCCTGAGTAGTTGGGACTACAGGCACGCAACATCCTGCCTGGTTAATTTTTGTATTTTTAGTAGAGACAGGGTTTCCTCATGTTGGCCAGGCTGGTCTCAAACTCCAGACCTCAAGTGATCCACCTGCCTGCGTCTGCCAAAGTGCTGGGATTACAGGCATGAGCCACCACACCTAGCCTAATCTTTCTGAAACACAAATTAAATCATGCCACTCCCCAGCTTACAACTGCCAATGTAATCCTGTTACACTCACATAAAAATCCAAACTCCCTACTGTGGCCCCTGAGGCGCTACATGACCTGTCCTCCTATCTCATTTCAGATTACTCTCACCAGAACTCACAATGCATGGCCCACCGCAGGCTCTTGATAAAATGTCTATCAAGTGCATGAGCGAAAGAGGAGCCCTAGTGATATCATGTATCATCAGACCAACTGTTGTGAGAACTAACTTTCATCATGCCAGTCTCCTGCTCTAGAATCTATAAAAAGTTCTAACCTTCACCTGGCTTTTGAGGTCTTATATCATAATTTTTATCCTCTCAATTTTCCTACTAAACTCAATTTCCCATTGCCAGATTATCAGACTAGTCCTCCCTCTCTATTCCCTGCACTGCCAGTGACTCTCTCGTGTCAACAAACACACTAAAATATCTGTCTGCTCTCACAATACCTACGAGAAAGCTTGCCTTTGCCCATGATATCCTCAATAAATCAGAGAAATACTTCAAAATATGTATTACTTTTTCCAGTCCACCTTAACAACATTTATAAAACTAGTATTTTGGTATATTATTGAAAGGCAGTATTAGATCCTATTTACCATTTGGAAAATTTGCAGTATAGACACAAAGGAGCTGCAGAGAAATTTGCATCAATGAATCATCCATCAAAATCCAAGGCCAGAGAGAGTGCAAGACAGGCACAAGGTGAGCTTCAAGAGCTGCTTCCTGTTGAAGGAAGGGAAAAAGACAGCATCAGTCTGAATATATGAAAATATAACATTCAAATCAAAACAACAACAAAAAGCCACCAACATAAGACACAAGGAGAATCCTGTGGCTGTCTTCAGCATCCTGCCCCACCCCCACTGGGCTCCACACATGGCTGCCCTGACCACGAGCCTGACCAATCTCAGGAAGTCCCTCCAACACCAGAGTGGTTAAGATGTGCCACTAAGGTAGGAAGCATAGAAAACAGCCTTTGTAACATGGAAATTAAACAGCAAAGTGATATCTCACAACACTGAATAAATTCCTGTAAATGCTATGAAATGGCCAAGAAGTGAGAATTTCTGGTTAAATATTCTGATCAACTCTGAGTCCTCCTTGCCCGCCCTCTCTCCCTCTCCTCCACTCTCTCTCTGTGTGTGTGTATGTGTGTATATACTCAAAGTAAATCACAATTTTTGAGTAATTTGAATATATAAAATTCAGTCCAAATATTATGATAAATCAATAAATTCTGAGGTAACTCAGAGTCTTTATTACAAAGATCAGTTACCCCGGGACAATACTGCAGATAAAATATAGCTGTTTAAGTGCAGCAATATCTGTTTTAAATGAATCCTGAGGTAATTCGTAGACCCATGTTTACGCATGTGAGCATGCACATAAATACACCCTATACAATTTCACACAGCATCAAGTGGCAGAATAGGAGAAGTGATTCCCAATGTTTGACACTCCCCGTAAGCACCGAAGTCATTCCCAGTGCTCTCCCTAAAGTTCTTCCCATGTTCACCACTCTCTGTGGCACACAGCCCTCCATCTGCAGCAGATGACCTTGTTTACTATTTCATAGAGAAGACAGAAACGATTAAGTACAAACTCCTTTATCTACTCTGCCATTCTGTCCACATAGTTTATCTGTATTTTCATCCATTCATCCTTCCTGTCTGCCTGGCAGTGACAAAGAGGTGTTCCACTTCTTGCCTGCCAGATTCACACATTCATCTGTGTTCTGAAGCACAGCTCTTCCTGCCTCCTCAGGGATCTTAATCCACCAATTAGTTCTCCTCTTGCTATCTCTTAAACAATTCGTCCCCAGTTTGCTCATTTCTGTGCCTGTATTCAAGCAGTTTACATGTTAAGAGAAACAAACATACTCATTTCCTTTCATCCTATATGTCCTAAATTATTAATGCCACTTTTCATGACCAAACTTCTACATCATTATTGCTATAATTTCCCCGTCTCACATTTAATCTTAGGTCATTTCCATTTATTTTCTGCCCTAAAGATTCTACTGAGGCCACTCCTACTTTTGTGGTTGCCAACAACGCTTAAGCACTGTGGCATTTGCTGTATGTCTCTTCTTTCTTAATTTCCATGCTGCTGCTCTATCTTGGATCATCTCTGACAGTCTGGATATTTGTCCCTGCCCAAATCTCATGTTGAGTTGTAATCCCCAGTGCCAGAGGTGAGGCCTGGTGGGAGGTGTTTAGATCTTGGGGGCAGATTCCTCATTGCTTGGTGCTTGCCTCAAGACAGTGAGTGATCTCATGAGATCTGGTCATCTAAAAGTGTCCAGCACCTCCTCGCCAGCTCTCTCTCTCTTGCTCCAGTTCTAGTCATGTGATGTGCCTGTTCCCCTTTTGCCTTCTTGTCATGACTGGAAGTTTCCTAAGGTCTCCCCAGAAGCAGATGCCACTATGTGTCCTGTATAGCCTGCAGAACTGTGAGCCAATTAAACCTCTTTTCTTTAATAAATTACCTAGTCTCAGATATTTCTTCATAGTAAGGCAAGAATGGCCTAATGCAATCTCCAAATCCCTTCTCCAGTATTCCCTTCTCAGTTGTTTTCTGCCCTCTCTTAAATGTTCCTATTTTCCAAAGATATGACCTTGGTTTTCATTACATACTTTCTTGGGAAATTTCAACAATAGTGAGGACCACAAACACCATCTACACATTGATAAGCCATTTTTCACCTGGATGCCCCTAAGACTCTTGAGGCTAGCACGTGCAAGCAGGAATATCGGGTCTCTCACACCTGTGCTCTGCTCTATCATGTACTCTTAATGCATCATAATGCAGCAGCTTAAACTGGAGTTTTGAAGTCATTCTACATTCCTCCTCTTTTCAATGCCTCAAATTTACTTCCTACCCTTCTTCTCCTTTCTACCTGCTTAAGTTAAGGTGTCATCATCTCTTGTCTGGACTATGACAGTCCCCTCCGTCTAACCTTATCCACTGTTTAATTCATTTACCTCACAGCCACCATGATCCTTCCAGTATGAAAACCCTTTAAGGTTATGCATATGCGAACAGCAGGGTGGGGTGGCAGTGGGTGACCTGGTGAATTACCCAGTCGTGGTCAACTATTAATAATGAGAACATGCCATACACCTGATACAAGCTGAAACTGAAATTAAGAATTTCTACCTCTATAAGATTATACTTATACTCAAGGATAATCTAAATATTCTTTGGATTTACTTCTTATTAAACAACTTAGAAATATAGAAATGCTTTGACTTACTGAGATATTATACTTTTATAAATGGCTAATATGATACAAATTGAGCACAATATTTATAACTAGCAGCCAGGTGAGCATTTCATAAATCTTTATAGGTAGATCCTACATGTAAAGTATTCCAGAGTATTTCCCTGAATAAGGTGTCATGAATGAATATTGACTGCACACACACATGAAATTTATATATTTACATATACACATCAATACTGACTGTACATCCAGTCACAAGCATAATATCATAAGCATGCAGGAATCATAAGTTTATTAATGGCAGTTTTGTTTTGAGAAAAAGTTCATATAAATTCATATATGGGGAATTTTAATAAAATGTATAAATAAATACTTAATTTCCCTCAAACTACTCTGAAATATTAATTATGAGTCATGGCTCTGGCTTTTTAACATCGTGTAAGGAATAAGTGTGTTCAACATGTCCCTTTTCCAGATGTGGTATGGTTTTTCCAGTTGTGCTCTTACCACAAGAGCAAAACAGGTAAAAATTTTAAAGGCAATAAAAGCTTCTATAATTTATCTTTGCTTTCTATATTAAAGCTTTAATTTAGTATTTTTTTAAATTTTATTTTCATGGCCAGCTCTTATAAAGAATAATCTAGTATTTCTGCATTACAGCATTAATCTAGTATTTCAAGTGTTGTAAAACTATAGACAAAGCAAATCATAGTGTTCAAAAGATTATATCCTCTATAGCAGTACTGATACAATGGTTTAAAACATCATCAATGCTTATAGACAAAGCAAAATATTTCAGTGATTTTTAGACAGAGGGGCTGTGTAAATGGTTACAGGGAGTCAGCAGAGCCAGAAGCAACTTCCTCTCAGTGGATGTGGCCACACTAGGTAGCAGTTCTAACTCTCTTCTCCTTTGAAGCAGGAAACTCTTATTTCCTTATAGATACAGATAGCTTCACTTATTTCCTTGCAGAGTTGTTTTCACAACCCATTTTGAAAGAATCTACCTTATAAGACACATTCAGCCATTCATTCCATACCTAAAATAGGTGGGAAACCAACACTTAAAATGCCTAAGAGTACAGAATGAGGCTGAAGTTTGTGAAGTTAAAGTTTCAATGATAAAACGCTGATATACACAAGAAACGTAATCAGTGATGAATAACAAGACTAGATACACACATTTCTGACAATTAACACTGAGTTTGAGGACCAATCAACTGTGTGTCTAAAAATTTAAAAGTCAGAGTTTTCCATTTTTCCTACTACATTATCTCATATAAAAATTAAACTGCTTAAAATCAGTACTTCTACTAAACTTTTGAAAAGTAGCTCTACTTACTTTACATTCTTCATTTTGATAAAGACAGTTTCTTAGGAGCTGCATGGCAATGCTTAACTCTTTAATAACACCATCCTCCTATTTAAACAAAAAGCAGTTGAAAACTGTGAATGCAACAGCATACTCCATTTTTGTGTATAGTAATTCCCTCCCCTTTGGGTCACAGTACAATGCAGGTGTGCTCTAATCATGCCCGACCACTGTAACTTTGAGGGAACTGACAGGCTAATGATCTCTGAAAGATGACCATATCTCAAGAAGCACATTCACCACGAAAAAGCTATTTCTGTTCTATCAAGCATGGAGGAACTCGGATATATGATAGCCTCCATGTTTCATCTCAATAAAGTGAGGCAGATACTGACAGGTTTTCAATCATATCAGGTGTTGGCTGACTTTCTCAATGATGAAGGGCCTTTGGCTAGAGAGGAAGAGAGGCAAAAAAAAAAAAAAAAAAAAAAAAAAAAAAAAAACTGATAAACATACAATCAATCTCCTGAATCAATTACACTATTAAATAAGACTTTGTCTTGGTTTCTTATTAAAGGCAGTAGAAACTAGTTATTACATAGAGTGCTGCTATAATGGCCTTACCTACACACATATATGTATATTTATATATTTATACTATTCACACACTTTCATTTGCTGAATAAATGGGTGGCAAATCTTGTTAACCACAGTAGTTATTGTTATTGTAGTTACTGTTAACCATAGCTATTATATAATAACTATGTTATTTTGAGTTTACCTGAGCATGCAGTTTAAACATGAGTCCAGCAGACTCAATGTTAGAGGAGATATTCAGAAGGCACAGAAGGAGATAAACAGAGATGAGGAATATCAGCTCTGCAACCACCCAGATATGGGGCAAATATTAGCTCCAACGATTACCAACTGTGTGACTGTGCTGTAATGAGTGTTTGTTCATGAGATAATAAATATGAAAGGTTTCAATAGTGGCTGACATATAGAAAACTCGTAATAAATTATAGTTGTTATAGATCTCATTCCTAGTTAACCTATGCTTGTTTTGAGATAAAGATTTTCTTTTTGTAGTATAAAAAATGTATCTGGCGTAGTATCATGTATATGTGGATATTTCCAATGTTTTATAATAACAACAGTACATAATAAATAGATGTTGTCTAAAGATTTTCAAGTAAGAATTAAGACCAAAACAAGCCAACAATCTGCTAACAAAGAAATCTCATTAATTTATTCATCTCTACCGTGCTTCTAAATGAGATACTCATTTCAAGCTCCTGCTCATTTCTGGGCACAAGGGGACTGGAGAATGGTCTCTACGTATAGCCATTCATTTATCCCACAATGTTACCTTTTTTTTCAATGCTGCCTTCCCAGGCCTCAGAGAATCTAGGTTCAGTTGTGCATTTATGTGTTTCATCTGCTCCATGCAATTGTCTATAAGATTGGCTGAAAGACAATATCTATAGCAATCAAAAGGATATTCTATTTCCAAGTTAAGTTAAAACCACATATACCAATCAGATTCTCAAAAAGGTAACATTCTCTATTTCTGACCCACTTCACTTTAGAATTTTCAGTAAGAGATTAATGAATCAGAGGGGGGAAAAGTAAAAGGACTAAAATGCTGAAGGCCACTTGTTTTCAGTTTTTAGTAAGATACTCCCCAAATCCAATTTACAACTTGAGGAATACATCATTTGTTTTAGTAGCAAATCACAACTGATATTAATGGACTTGATGTTGCCATTATTCTCTTTTAGTTCTCAGATCTATATTCTCCGATTCCCAAATGAGAAATTACAACACTCAAGAGGAGAAATTTATATGAAAATATGAAACCGTCTGTTGCTGTTTTTACCATCAAAACTATGTGGGTTTTGTTCAGGTATGCAGTGAGTGCTTCTGGATAGTAATATTTAATTATAATGAAACTCAATGTGTTACCTTTTAGCTTCTCTAATATTTAAATATAGGTTCTTTAGAGCAAGAACCATCACATATTAAACAAACAAACAAAAAACTACGTCTAATCTTTTTATTTGAAAAGTAATGCATATTTACTGCTTCTGTATGAAAAAAATGATTTTTACTGACACTAAGATTATACTGTAAGTTTTTTACATTTTGAGTCTAAAGAAAATTAACTTTAACAAGCAACAAAACATATGAGCTGCTGATAATGCCATCAACACAGCTGACGTGTCACGTGGCTCACCTTTCAAAGCATGTTTCTGTGCTTTTCTACTGACAGCCAGAAGTGACATCAACGCATTTGCAGCTACTCTTTTCAGGATATCTTTGGAGGATTTCCCTTCATAGCACTGCAGAGAATACAAACCAAACCGCCTTGAAGAAATATTTAATCTGCAGCAAAATCGTTGTGAATAAAGAACATTTTCTACTTAAAAGATATTGTTAGGTTTCAACTATCATGTGAAATTCACTGGATTTTGATAAATCATTAATATTTAAGAATGTTCTGTGTGGATAAGACTGTATAAGTTGTTTATAATATGGAAGAGAACAACAATCTTTTTTTTTAATATCAAAACATTTATTTTTTGTGTTACAAAAACACAAATAAATCCAAGCAGATAATGAAATAAACACATTTTTTTAGTGTCCCATCCTGGGTTCTCTGTCCTAGAACTTATTAAGCAGGTCAGGTTTAGGGTACTTCAACACTTCTTCTGGATGCTATGAAGTCTCCATCTTATAACCATGTTTCTCTAGTTCAGCTCGTAACTGATTAGAGAAATCATCCTCTACATTGTCATCATCCCAATTATCCTCCCAGACATGTGCATCTTCATCTTCATCTTCATCTAAGCCAGCCCACAGCCCAGTCTTCGCCGGGAACTCTTCAAACTCATCATCTTCCTCTAAGAGACCTAAGTCTACGGGTTGCTTTTTCTCTGACATCTCGACCCTTTGCGCCCAACACCTCCCAGATCAGCAGGAAAGTTGGAACCCTCACTCTTCCTCAAGGAAACGCCACCGTCACTAACAATCATTCTTAAAGACGCATCATCTACAGAAAAAAGCTTTATTTAGCTTTTACATAGCAAGCTCACATACTTACTCAAATTCACCAGCGCACACTGTATACATATGTGTACCTTATTAAAATGGGTCCTTGTAAAACTGCTGAGCAGGAGAACTGTCATCAATTTCCTCCTTTCTCCTTCTGGGGACACATTCCCCTTTCTCCATTTCTACCTAAACTACCCCTGTATCTCAGGTGATTTGGTTCTTTCCATCTTTCATTTCTATGGCAACATGCACCTGTCATATAACATTTTCTCAAAAAATAATGCATAACTTTTTTGACTTTCAGAGAAATGGAAAATCATTTGTAATTCTGAAACTACTATTTCGGTACATTTCCTTTTCATTTAAATTTATGAGTTAGAAAAATTTTCACTTAAAAATTTCTAATATGTACAAAAGTAGACACAATAACAGATTCCACACATTTTTATTTAAAAAAAAAAAAAAAAAACAAAAAACTAGAAATTTCTGCTCCAACATGGCCAACTAGATACAGCCAGGAGGAGCATCTCCCACTGAGGGACCGGGACATCCGGAAGACTGGCACACTCCTAGCAGATCTTCAGAGGGAGGGCACTGAGAAAAGATGGAGGGAAAACACAGAGCCGGGGCTGAAGGGGGAGGAAGCTGGGGACCCTGCTCGGGGCTATCAAGCACCACAACTTGTTCCTGGCCCCCAACAACTCCTGCAGAGGGGGTGAGTTGAAAAGGCAAGGAACAAAATTTGCTCTCACCACAGGCCTCTGGAATCATGGTAGGAAGGGACCCCTGGACCACTATGGCCATTTGAGTTGTCAGGGAAAGCTGCTTAGGGAAGCAGTAGAAGCAGCACTCCAGCTGGGGCAGAGCCCAGAAAGTTTTGTATGGGAGTGTCTATAGCGTAGCACTGCCAGGGAGGCCCATCCCTTTAGGCTAGACTTGCTCCCATAGAAGACTCTATCCCTAGGGGAACTGTGGGACCTCAACTCTGCAGGGTGGTCTTGCCCATGAGATGGGGCCAGTCTGGGTCACCCTTTGGTCTGCTGGCTTCTCCCAGGGCCCAAGCCTAGCCCCACCTGCTTGGAGTGAAGCTCCCAGGTACTTCCTGGGGGCCTACATGGTAGCTCCTGCACTAGCAGACTGTGCCTGACTAGCAGAGTGCTCCAGTAGAGTGACCCCAGTTGGACACGCACCAGCATTCTTCCCCCACTGCGGCCTCCTTCATGCTGCCTTGCCTGCAGGCACTCACCCACTGGCCACCCACCACAATGCTTTGTGGGTGTGTACAGGAGGACCCACCTTCCCTTCCCCACCAGCACACGTGTGCACATGCACCCTGCCATGTCACTGCTTGCCAGCCGTGAGTGCACTCCATCCTCCCTCCCTGCTATTGTCCTCAGAGAGTCGGCAGGCACGGAGCCTACCGGCCCTGGGCCTACCAGCACCCCACCCCTGTGCTGGGGCTGCCAACACAGAACTAGCCACCAAAAGCAGCGAACCCACCCCCAGCCCTGAGCAGCCACCGACACCAGAATGAAGGGGCACAAAGGGCACACACAGTCTTGCGTCCACCATTGCCCAGTCTCGTGCTAATACCACCACCAGTATGAATGTGCACACAGTCCTCAGGTGGGGGCTCCCAAATCCCCAAGCTGTGCTGCTACCACAGCTGCTGTAGACGCCTGCATCAAGGCTGGCACCCTGGCACCTGACAGCACCCTGCTGCAGCTGACAAGTGTGTACCCTGCTGCTGACATGTGTCAACAAGGACAGATCCTACTGCCACTTCCCTATGAAGTGCTTTTGCTGGCACCAACCATCAGAGAGTTATAAGCAGCAGTCCTACAGCACCTTGGACCCTCTCCAGAGCAGCGGGTTCCTAACCTTGAGGACACAGAGATCAAAGCCCTCCCCAGATACCAGTCCCCAAGAGTTAGAGCACACAGTCCAGGAGTCCTGAGTTGAGCCTTGGCCCCCCCAAAATCCTAAATTGAGTCGACTGAATACACCTCATATCACAATGAAATGCCCAAGGACATTAAGTAGGATAAAAGGAAAAAAAAAAAAAAAAAAAAGACAATCATCCAAAAGATAGCAACTTCAACGACTGAAGGAACATCAGCCCACAAAGATGAAAAAAAACCAGCGCAAGAACTCTAAGACCTCAAAAAGCCAGTGTCTTCTTTTTTCCAAATGACCACACTAATTTTCCAGCAAAGGTTCTTAACCAGGCTGAGATGGCTGAAATGACAGAATTCAGAATATGGACAAGAATGAAGATCACTGAGATTCAGGAGAATATTGAAACCCAATCTAAGAAAACGAAGAATAAAAAAAAAAAACAATACAGGAGCTGACAGCCAAATAGCCAAGAAAGTAACCGACCAGACAGAGCTGAAAATCTGACACCAAAACTGGCAGAGATACAACAACAACAAAAAAGGTCAATATCCTTGATGAACATCAATGCAAAAACCCTCAACAACATACTAGCAAACTGAATCCAGCAGCACATCAAAAAGCTAATCCACTACGAACAAGAAGGCTTTATCCCTAGGATGTAAGGTTGGTTCAACATACGTGCAAATAAATAAACATGGTTCATCACATAAACAGAACCAGAAACAAAAATAACATGATTATCTCAATAGAGGCTTTCAGTAAAATTCAACATCTTTTCATATTAAAGACTCTCGACAAACTAGGTATTGAAGGAACATATCTCAAAATAATGAGAGCCATCTATGACAAACCTGCTGTCTACATCATATCAAATGGGCAAAAGCTAGAAGCATTCCCCTTGCAAACTGGCACAAGACAAGGATGCCCTCTCTCACCATTCCTATTCAACACAGTACTGGAATTTCTGGCCAGGGAAATCAGGCAAAAGAAGGAAATAAAGGGCATCCAAATAGGAAAAGAGGAAGTCAAATTATCCCTGTTTGCAAATGACATGATCCTATATCTAGAAAAGCCCATCACCTCAGCCCAAAAGCTCCTTAAGCTGATAAACAATTTTAGCAAAGTCTCAGGATACAAAATCTATGTGCAAAAGTCACTAACATTCCTATACACCAACAATCAAGCCAAGAGGCAAATCAGGAATGCAATCCCATTCACAACTGCCACTAACATAACATAACATAACATAACATAACATAACATAACATAAATAACATAAATAACATAACATAACATAACATAACATAAAATAAAATAAAATGCAATACCTAGGAATACAGTTAACCAGGGAGGTGAAAGATCTCTACAAGGAGAAATACAAAACACTGCTGAAAGAAATCAGTGGTGACACAAATGAATGGAAAAAACATTCCATGAACATGGCTAGGAAGAATCAACATCGCTAAAATGGCCATACTGCCCAAAGTAATTTGTAGATTCAATACTATCCCTATCGAACCACCAATCACATTCTTCACAGAACTAGAAAAAAAACTTCTAAAATTCATATGGAACCAAAAAAGAGCCCAAAACGCCAAGGCAATTCTAAGCAAAAAGAAAAAAGCTGGAGGTATCAAGCTACTTGACTTCAAACTATACTACAGGGCTACAGTAACCAAAGCATGGTAATGGTATAAAAAATAAACACATAGACCAATGGAACAGAATAGAGAGCCCAGAAATAAGGGTGCGCACCTACAACCATCTGACCTTAGACAAAGCTGACAAAAACAAGCAATGGGGAAAGAACTCCCTATTTGATAGATGATGCTGGGATAACTGATTAATTATATGCATAAATTGAAACTGGACCCCTTCCTTATACATACACAAAAATCAACTGAAGATGGATTAAAGACTTAAATAAAAAACCCAAAACTATAAAAACGCTGGAAGACAACCTAGGCAATACCATTCCGGACACAGAAACTGGCAGAGATTTCATGATGAAGACATGAAAAGCAATTGCAACAAAAGCAAAAATTGACAAATGAAATCTAATTAAACTAAAGCGTATCTGCACAGCAGAAGAAACTATCAACAGAGTAAACAGACAACCCACAGAATGGGAAAAAATATCTGCAAACTATGCATCTGACAAAAGTCTAATATCCAGCAACTAGAAGGAACGTGAATTTACAAGAAAAAAAAAACCATTAAAAAATGGACAAAGGACACGAACAGACACTTCTCAAAAGAAGACATACACAATGCCAACAAGCATATGAAAAAAAGCTCAACATCACTGATCATTAGAGAAATGCAAATCAAAACCACAGTAAGATACCATCTCACACCAGTCAGAGTTGCTATTAAGAAGTCAAAAAATAACACATGCTGATGAGGTTGTGGAGAAAAGGGAATGCTTATACACAGTGAGTGGGAGTGTAAATTAGTTCAATCATTGTGGAAGGCAAATTAGTTCAATCATTGTGGAAGGCAGTGATTCCTCAACAAGCTAAAAACAGGACTGCAATTCAACCCTATAATCCCATTACAGAGTATACACCCAAAGGAACAGAAATCATTCTTCCATAAAGACACACGAATACAAATGTTCACTGCAGCACTATCTGCAATAGCAAAGACATAGAACCAACTTAAATGCCCATCAGCAGAAAACTGGATGAAGAAAATGGGGTACATATACACCATGGAATACTATGCAGCCATAAAAAAGAGCAAGATCATGTCCTCTGCATGAACATGGTTGGAGCTCGAGGTCAAGATCCTTAGGAAACAATGCAGGAACAGAACACCAAATACGGCTTGTTCTCACTTATAAGTGGGAGCTAAATGATGAGAGCACTGGGACACAAAGAGGGGAACAATACACAATGGGGCCTACCAGTGGGTAAAGGGTAGTAGGAGGGAGAGGATCAGAAAAAATAACTATTGGGTACCAGGCTTAGTACCTGGGTGATGAAATAATCTATACACCAAACCCCCACGATACAAGTTTACCTATATAACAAACCTACACATGAGCCCCTGGTCTGGCAGCATTCGTCACAGAATGACAGAAGTGCCCTTGGGCTCTAAGTGAACATTAGCAGCAGCCTGGTAGAACTCCTATGGGACCGTGGTAGTGGTGGCCAAAAGGTGAGTCTCCTTTTCCTGTGGAAAGGGGACAGAAGAGCAGAAAGGACCCTGTATTGTAGTTTGAGTGCCAGGTTAGTGGCATTAGAATAGAACATCAAGTAAAATTCTAAGATTTTTGACTCTCATCCCTGGCTCACAGATAGCATCTCTGGACCTGCTCAGGGTCTGGGGAAACTTACCCCTTTGAAGGGAAGGACAGAAACCTGGCTGGCTTTGCCACCTACTGATCATAAAGTCCTATTGAGAGGTGACAATGTGCTAGCAGCCCTCACTCTCAGCCCCTCCTCGGCCTCCGGCCTCAGCGTCCACTCTGGTGGCGCCTGAGGAGCCCTTCAGCCTGCCAAGGCACCGTGAGAGCCCCTCTCTGGGCTGGCTGAGGCCGGAGCCTCCTCCTTCTGCTTGCCGGGAGGTGTGGAGGGAGAGGCGCCGGCGGGAACCAGGGCTGCGCTCCTGGGCCAGTGTGAGTTCCAGCAGGGTGGGCGCGGCCTCGGCAGGCCCCGCATACGGAGCAGCCGGCCAGCACCGCTGGCCCAGGGCAGTGAGGAGCTTAGCACCCAGGCCAGCAGCTGCGGAGGTTGCACTGGGTCCCCCAGCAGTGCCTGCCCACCAGCGCCACACTCATTCTCGCTGGACCTTACCTGCCTCCCAGCAGGGCAGGGCTCAGGACCTGCAGCCCACCATGTCTGAGCTCCTCCCCCTGTGGTGGGCTCCAGCGCGGCCTGAGCCTACCCGACTGGCGCCACCCCCTGCTCCGTGGCAGCTGGTCCCATGGACAGCCCAAGGGTTGAGGAGTGCAGGCGCGGCTTGGGACTGGTGGGCAGCTCTGCCTGCAGCCCTAGTGCAGGATCCACTGGGTGAAGCCAGCTGGACTCCTGAACTGGATAGGGACTTGGAGAACTTTTATATCTAGCTGGAGGATTGCATGTGCACCAATCAGCACTCTGTGTTTAGCTCAGGGTTTGTAAATATACCAATCAGCACTCTAGCTCAGGGTTTGTGAATACACCAATTGGTACTCTGTATCTAGCTAACCTAGTGGAGACTTGGAGGACTAGTACTCTGTGACTCTGTGTCTACCTCAAGGATTGTAAATACACCAATCAGCACTCTGTGTCTAGCTCAAGGTTTGTAAATACACCAATTGGTACTCTGTATCTAGCTAACTAGTACTCTATGACTCTGTGTCTAGCTCAAGGATTGTAAACGCACCAATCAGCTCTCTGTAAAACAAACCAATCAGCTCTCTGTAAAATGGACCAAACAGCAGGATGTAGGTGGGGCCAGATAAGGGAATAAAAGCAGGCTGCCGGAGCCAGCCAGCAGCAACCTGCTCGGGTTCCCTTCCACACTGGAAACTTTGTTCTTTCGCTCTTTGCAGTAAATCTTGCTGCTGCTCACTCTTTGGGTCCACACTTCCTTTATGAGCTGTAACACCGCGAAGGTCTGCAGCTTTACTCCTGAAGCCAGCGAGACCACGAACCCACCAGGAAGAATGAACAACTCCAGACGCGTTGCCTTTAAGAGCTGTAACACTCACCACGAAGGTCTGCAGCTTCACTCCTGACAGCAAGACCACGAACCCACCAGAAGGAAGAAGCTCCAGACACATCTGAATGTCTGAAGGAACACGCTCTGGACGAGGGTCTGTGGCTTCATTCTTGAAGTCAGTGAGACCAAGAACCCACCAATTCCAGACACATTAGGGCCTTGAGTGAACACAGGTGGTAAGCAGGTAGTGACTGCAGTGGGCTTTGAGAGAAACCCAGTGTTGTGTTGACATCAGGACTAATCCAGTGCAGTTCCAGTGGTGGTAGCCACAAGGGGTGCTAATATCACCACACCCCCAGTTCCAGGCTGCTCAGTATATATAGAGAGACTCTGTTTGTTTGGGAGAAAATAAGGTAAAAGAACAAGAGTCTCTGCCTGGTTATCTGGAGAATTCTTCCAGATCTTATCCAAGACCACCAAGGCAGTACCTCTACAAGTCTGCAAGAAACAAAGTGTTATTGGGCTTAACGTCCAATTCCCTTGGAATGCCTGGAAAGCCTACTCAAGGAGGACACACACGAACAAGCCCAGACTGCAAAGACTAAAAGAAATACCTAACTCTTCAATGCCCAGATACTGATGAACATCTACAAGCATCAAGATCATCCAGGAAAAAATGACCTCACCAAATGAACTAGAAAAGGCATCAGAGACCAAGCCTGGAGAAACAGAGATGTGTGAACTTTCAAACAGAGAATTCAAAATTCAATTCAATTCAAATTCAAAATTGCTGTTTGGGAACTCAAAGAAATTCAAACTGAGAGAAGGAATTCATAATTTTACCAGATAAATTTAACAGAGAGATTGAAATAATTAAAAAGAAGCAAGCAGAAATTCTAGAGTTGAACAATTCAACTGGCACACTGACAAATACATCAGTCTCATAATAGTAGAGCTGACCAAGTAAAAGAAAGAATTAGTAAGCTTGAAGGCAAGTTATTTGAAAACACACAGTCAGGGGAAGGAGACAAAAGAAAAAAGAGAATAAAGAAGAATGAAGCATGCCCATAAAATCTAAAAAATAGCCTCAAACGGGCAAATTTAAGAGAAAGAGATAGTGGTAGAAAGTTTATTCAAAGGGATAACATCAGAGAATTTCCAATACCTAGACAAAGATCAATATTGAAGTACAAGAAGGTTACAGAACACCAAGCAGATTTAACCCAAATAAGACATTTAAGACATTTAATAATCAGACTCCTAAAGGTCAGGGACACAGAAAAGATCCTAAAAGCAGCAAGAGAAAAGAAACAAATACCATACAATGGAGCTCCAATATATCTGGAAATGTTACAGGTCACGAGAGAGTGGCAGGACATATTTCAAGTGCTGAAGGAAAAACAAAAAACAAAAAAACTTTACCCTAGAACAGTACATACAGCGAAACTATCCTCCAAGTATGAAAGACAAACAAAAGCTAAGGATTTCAACACCAGACCTGTCCTACAAGAAACAGTAAAGGGAGTTCTTCAATCTGAAATAAAAGGATGTTAATGAGCAAGAAGAAATAATCTGATGGTACAAAACTCACTGGCAATAGTAAGCACACAGAAAAAAAGAGACATTGTAATACTGTAATGGTGTTGTGTAAACTGTTCTTAAGTAGAGAGTCAAAATTATGAACCAATCGAAAATAATAACTACAGCAAATTTTTAAGACAAAGACAGTACAATAAGACATAAAGAGAAATAACTAAAAGTTAAAAAGCAGGGGAGATAAAGCGTAGAATTTTTATTAGTTTTCTTTTGCGTGTGTGTTTGTTCATGCCATCAGCATTAAGTTGTCATTTGTTTAAAATAATGGGCTATAAGCAAGTATTTCCAAGCCTCATCATGGTAACCTCTCACAAAAATGATACAAATGGAGACACAAAAACTAATAAATTAACATACCACCACAGAAAATCATCTTCACTAAAATAAAGACAGAAGGAAGTAAAGAAGAATGAGAAGATCACAAAACAATTGGAAAACAAATAACAAAACGGCAGAAGGCAGTCCCTACTTGTCAATAACAACATTGAATGTAAATGGACTATGGACTAAACTCTACAATAAAAACACACAGAGTGGCTGAAGGGATGAAAAACAACGCCTACGTATCTGCTGCCTACAAGAAACAGACTTCACCAATAAAAATATACACAGACTGAAAATAAAGGGATGGAAAAAGATATTCCATGCCAATGAAAACAAAAAAAAAAAAAAAATTAGGAGTAGCTATACTCAGACAAAATAGGTGTCAAAACAAAAACTGTAAGGAGAGACAAAGAAGGTCATTATATAATGATAATGGAGCCAATGCAGCAAGAGGACATAATGATTCTAAGTATATATGTACCCATCACTGGAGCACTGAGATATATAAAGCAAATATTAGAGCTAAAGAGAGAGAGAGATCTCAAGACAATAATGGCTGGAGACTTCAACACCTTGCTTTCAGCATTGAACAGACAGATCTTCCAGACAGAAAATCACCAAAGAAACATTGGATTTAATCTGCACTAAAGACCAAACGGACCTAATAGATATTTACTGAAAATTTCATCTAACGGCTGTAGAATACACATTCTTCTCCTCAGCACATGGATCAATCTGTAGCATATTCCACATATTAGGTTCACAAAACAAGTCTTAAAACATTCAAGAAACTGAAATAATATCAAGCATCTTCTATGACCAGAGTAGAATAAAACTGGAAATCAATAACAAGAGTAATTTTGGAAACTATACAAACATATGAAAATTAAACAATATGCTCCTGAATATCCAGTGGGTTAATGAAAAAATTAAGAAGAAAATTGAAACATTTCTTGAAACCAATGATAATGGGGCCAGGTGTGGTGGCTCACGCCTTGTAATCCCAGCCCTTTGAGAGGCCAACATGGACGGATCACCTGAGTTCAGGAGTTCAAGACCAGCCTGGCTAACCAACATGCAAAAAATATAAAAATTAGCTGGGTACGGTGATGAATGCCTATAATCCCAGCACTTTGGGAGGCCGAGGCGGGCGGATCACGAGGTCAGGAGATCGAGACCATCCTGGCTAACATGGTGAAACCCCATCTCTACTAAAAATACAAAAAAATTTAGCCATGCGTAGAAGTGGGCGCCTGTAGTCCCAGCTACTCAGGAGGCTGAGGCAGGAGAATCAGCTTGAACCCGGGAGGCAGAGGTTGCAGTGAGCTGAGATCGTGCCACACTGCACTCCAGCCTGGGTGACCAAGTGAGACTCTGTCTCAAAAATAAACAAATAAAAATAAAAGATAAATAAAAATATATGTAGCAACTGGAGACAGGGGTGTGTCGGAGTTAAGACTCCTAAGGAAATAGTTGTGTGCACAGATATGTCTTTTATTCCTTCCTGAAATCCCACTAAAATGACAAAAATGAGATCACACACACACACACACACACACACACACACACACACACACACAAAAGCCTGAAAACTAGAAAGCAGATGGATGAGTGGCAAGTGTATTAGGCTTGGGAACCCTGAATTCTGAGTGGTGAGTGGGGAAACCTGAAAACTACCCCAATCTATCCACTGAATTGCCCAAGGCTGAAGAAATTTAGCACCAGGTATCCCTGGATGTGAGGACAAAGGAGGATTGCTTAAAGTCTCTAAAAAGTAGTTACATGCCCAGATCCTGCCTGCCAGCCACCAATTTCTATGTAATCCACCCTTCCTCCCAGCCCATGCAAAATCCTGGATGTTTAGTCTCTGGAGAGGATAAATTAGGATTCTGAACTGGCAGACACGGGAACATTTGTGGGCAAGAGTATTCTACTAAAACTTTTGAAGGATTAAGTGAAATTGTGCAAACTAAATTCTGAGACCTCAGCTGTCATCTCCTACTTGGCTACGTAACATTTGGCAGTTGAGTTTTCACCTCCAGGAAAGAGAGCCGAAGACCATTCTCCAGGGAATCTGATAAGCCCCAGAAATAAGTCTACAAAATAACTCCCGTTGCTCCCCTTGCACAGCAATTGAAAAGTCACACTCTCATGCTCAGGGACGTCAATCTGCCGTGAGTGTCCCAGTCCTAAATAGAGCACATAATCAAGATTACCAGACACCAAGAAAAGCTGCCAAACAGAAAAGAGAGACTAAAATAAATAGAGGAAAAGACAGCAGAGAGAGATTACATAGGAAAAAAAAAAACTTAATAGGAGCTCCAAATGTACAGAGCATACAAAGTACCGGGAATGTCTCTGAAGTAATTCAGAAAGCATGAGTTTATAGATGGAAAGAATGCCCAAGAGAGCCCAGCACAATGGCTAAAACAGATCACACCTGGATGCTTCATCTAAACATTTTAGAATACAAGAGAAAAAGGAAAGATTCTAAAAACTTCCAGGAAGAGAAAAAACAGGAATTCTAAGGGCTTCAGAATCTTCTTTTTTTGAGACGGAGTCTCTTGCTCTGTCACCCAGGCTGGAGTGCAGTGGCGTGGTCTCGGCTCACTGCCAGCTCCACCTCCCAGGTTCACGCCATTCTCCTGCCTCAGTCTTCTGAGTAGCTGGGACTACCGGCGCCCGCTTCCACGCCAGGCTATTTTTTTTTTTTTGTATTTTTAGTAGAGACAGGGTTTCACTGTGTTAGCCAGGATGGTCTCGATCTCCTGACCTCGTGATCTGCCCACCTCGGCCTCCCAAAGTGCTGGGATTACAGGCATGAGCCACCGTGCCCGGCCAGGGCTTCAGAATTTTCTATAGTAACATTTGGAATTAAAAAGAATAGACGATGACTTCTAAATTCTGAAGCAAATGATTTCCAATCCAGAATTCTCACTAGCCTAACTATAAATTACATGTAAAGGAGATAAAGACTTTCAGACATTTAGATCTCAAAAGACCTCCTTGGTACCTTTTCTCTGAAAGCTAAGGGAGAAGAGACTCTAAGCAAAAATGAAGAGCATTAACCAGGAGAGAAGGCCACAGGAGATGGGAGACAGCGTGCGAGATGCAGGAGACATAGCACAGAGGTAAAGGAATTCCCGGAAGCAGGTGAATGGATATCTCAGGATGACAGGAGACTGTACCTAGCACAGAGATAACGGAATTCCCAGAAACAGGTGAATGAATATCCCAGGATGACAGGAGACTGCACCTAACACAGAGGTAAAGGAATTCCCAGAAACCGGTGAATGAATATCCCAGGATGACAGGAGACTGCACCTCACACAGAGATAAAGGAATTCCCAGAAACAAGTGAATGGATATCCCAGGATGACAGGAGACTGCACCTCACACAGAGATAACGGAATTCCCAGAAACAGGTGAATGAATATCCCAGAATGACAACAGGCACCAAGTAGGTCAGAAGGAATTGGGAAGAGATTTCTTTCAAAAGATGAAGTGATGAAGTTCTGACAATTCTGAACACACTGAGAGGATACTTAATTCTGGCAAAGAGCATGGAGTTTATAAGTGATAACAGGAAAGTCAGCACGTTTTAAAATAATGCAATAATTACCTCTAAGGGAAACAAAAGCTGTGCAAGAAAAGAAAGTTAAACACTGTCTGCAACATGGTTCAATTGTGTGTAACACTGTCACAAATTTATACCATTCATGCTGCCTATTATCTCATTGGCATTATGGTACATTAATATTAGGAGAATGAGAAGGGAACCCATTTTGGTAGGGTAGGTGGGTGGGGCATGAAAAAAAAGTTAAAAGTCTCATTTTCCGTAGCAGGACTTCAACAGATAATATCTAAAACTGAATAATCAAGACAAAAAAACATAAGCATGTTATTTAGAGACACGAAAGAGAAGCTATAAAAAGTAGCTAAATGAGGTATAAGTGGTCACCTCTGAGAAAATGAGGAATGAAGGCAGAAATCTCCTACTTTTAGTAAAAACTTACAGATAGAACTGTTTGGTTCTCTAAAATGTGTACACGGTAAAACTGAAATCAAAGTCCCACCCCCAAAACAAACAAACAAAAAGGAAACAAACAGGATTAACCTATGGTATTTATATAACCTATCATATACTTTCCAACATATACTGAAGGAAAGGCTGGAGTGAAGGACTGACTTTCTATCAGTTTCCATGCAGTACTTAACTGCAGACTGAAAAGCAGTCTGAGCATCTCTGCGACACAGCAAGTGGACACGACTGGAAGTGTGAGGAGCCTGGAGGCAGCAAGGCTGAGAATAAACTCAAGCAGCAGATAACTGGCTGCCAGATGATACAAATACACAAAAAAGAGAAAAATCAAGAAGATACAGAGCAAGAAATAATGTCTTCTCATCAACCAAAATTCCTTTAAATGTCATGCTCTTTCTAGATTAATCCCTTCTGTACACTTAAATGATGGAGGCTATTCTAGGTCAAGACGTTTTTGCTTTCTTTCCAAAAGGTACTTAACATAAAAATAGGCTTTTTAATTACAGTGAACATTCATCAACACAACGGTATCTTAAATATATAAGCCTTCCTTTCAACAGATTTATCCTTGAATTTCACCATTCACTACATGTGAGCATAAAATACATCTAAAACAAGACGCAAGAGTTCCTCATTTGCATTACTACTTTTAGAAATATCAAATATAAGGAGCAAAATTAATTCAACATCTCAATTGATTAATATATCAATTACAGACAAAATCTACTACATATAGAGAGATTTTTATTGATCTTGTTATCTATTATGTATTTGCAAATAAAACATACTGAGCACAGTAGGCCCCCTTATCCTTGGGGGAGCCATTCCAACACCCCCAGTGGATACCTAAAACCATGAATAGTACCCAACTCCATATAGTCTAAGTTTTATTCCTATACATATGTAACTACAATAAAGTTTAATTTATAAATTAGGCAGGTAGGAGATTAGCAATAACAAACAATAACACAGAATAGTATAATAAAAATTATGTGATTGTGGCCTCTCTCTCTCAAAATATCTTACTACTATGCACTCATCCTTCTTCATCTTGTGATTTGTCAGTCTGATAACCAAGATGGCTATACTAAGTGATGAATGGGCACGTATCATATGCAGCGTGGGTAAGCTACACATAGGATGATTCACGTCCCACGGGGGAGACAGAGCAATATTTCATCATACTACTCAGAATGGCATGCAATTGAAAACTTAAGAATTGTGTATTTCTGGAATTTTCCATTTAATATTTTTGGACTACAATCAACCATGGGTAACTGAAGTCACAAAAGGCAAAACTACAGATAAGAGGAGACTACTGTATCTTCATAAACTAGGGAAGGTAAAATCTCCACTAAGTCAAATGTGTTCAGTATTTTATGGACAAAAGACAGCTAAATATTTCTTAGAAAATGTTCAAAGTCTGAAACCACTTCAACATGGACTTACAAAAAAACACTTACACATGACTGAAGATGTAAGTATGAATACTTTCAACATGTATCCCCTATGGGACAGTGCTATAAAGCACCATTTAAAAGATAACTCTGCCCAGACATTTTAATTGAAGTTCCAATATAATAATTTGTTAGGAGGATGGAGATTTTAGAGGCAGCTGAAACTTAGTAATAATGTAATAAAATCCTATCATTTTGCACTTGAAGAACTGAATCACAAGAAGTGATTTGCCTAACGTCCCATATCAAATGTTTCTTGAGTATGGCTTTACAGAAAACTTAAATAAGGACCTTTGAAAGACATCAATTTTAGAATATAATTTCTTCGGATAATTTAAAGACTGTAGTTTACTTTGCTTCATACAGCACTTGGCCTAACCCACAGCCTCCATGGACATATAGTAAGCTATATATATTACTTATCAAAACGTTTTGTTGTTGAATGTATTCTAATAATACTTTAATTCACATACCCTATTCCTATAGGGCAAAGAAAACAGTGTTTGTAATTTAACAGGCCCATTAACTGTCCCGACTTACATTAATTACACATTTTGTCATAAGTGTGCCAGAAGTATACTTTCTCTCTTCACTTTCTTTGTCTTAAACTTGCCTGTGCCTTTCTAACAGATGTCATGTATCCAAATTCTACTGCTTACATGAACACAAGAAGTACGATTTATTAGGAAACATAGTTTAAATAATTGGTTAATATACCCATACCCTCACAAAATACATTTTTTGTAATTTAGAAGAAATAAAGCGGAAAATTAGCTAGTCATTAGGAAAATCGTTGAGATATTCTGTGACTGTAGGCTATCTCATTTTCTTTGTCCAAAAAGGTAACATAAAAAATTATAAACAAAAGCTTTTATAATGAATAATATTACAAAGTATTAGGTAAAAATAAGGGCAAGGTAAATTGCACAAATTCCTCTAGCACAGATTTTTTTTTTTCCTGTGTATACTATTATAAACTGATTCATTACCATACATGGATCCATATGTATCATGAGTCTCATCACGGATCCTTCACACATAGCACCACAAACAAGATTAAAGAGTTGGGAAATAAAATAGCCCTGGCTTTGCCTGGCTGGGAGTCTTTAAATTTCCCCAGGTCCAGGAGGATTGGTTGCAGGACACCCACAGTCATCCATGCAGAGCCAGGCTCCCAGAGCTATTGCCATTTTGGCCTCAGCAAGGAGGGCGGGGCCCAGCACACTGCCCTCACTGCACTCTCCTCTGAGTGAAGTCACTGAAATTCTCTGACAAGCAAAATGTGTCAGCAAGAGCAAAAGCCTTTCCCCAAGCAGTACAGTGCTCCAACCAAAGCCAAAGTTAGGAAATTTATAATTAAATTAGATAGGGGTTGTGGTTGGGAGACTTTTGAAAAGGTTTGAATTTTCCTCCTTACAACATTCTTTAAAGTGCAAAACTGGAGACTCAGTTAATCATTGGGAAATAAAGTCTGTTGTTCTGACAGGGAATGAGAAAACTGGGACAATGTCCAGTTTTTGTTTTCAACTAAGAAAATTTGAGTGAACTGACAGTGAGGTAGTAGGTACAGGAAAGCTATGGCCTCCCAAGAATATGAGGCTTTTAGAGAAATGCTCTGAGGAACCCTTCTCCCCTAAAGCTCTATCCAGGCTTCTGAAGGTGCTGCTGGAGATGGATGAGAAAATGGGGGATGCCTTAACAGGCTTCTTATCTATGCTGGAAAGGCAACCAGATTCTGTAGCACAAGAGAGACAAAGTCCCCCGAGGAACCCTGTGACACTCTCCACAGGCCAGCTCCTGGGTGAATCAGAAAGCATCTTCTCCTCTCTTACTGGCAATCCTTTCTGCATCTCAACATAATCAAGCCTAGTGCCCAAAATGCACAAGCGGTCATACCAGAAATATCTGCATACCATGACTCTCACAGGCAAAGAAGTGGGTGAAAATCTCCAAATTCTAAGCAACAAAGGGGCTATAACAAATCAGCACAGGAACAATCTTCTCTTTGCCAAATGTGGCTGGCTGATTGGGAAGCTGAAGCAAATTCTTCAATAAACAATTCTACTACCTTTCCACCTTTCAGTGAGAAGACAAAAATCATAAAACCGTATGATTAAAAAGAATAATTCTAAACACTGAAAAATCTGAAAATATTCCTATTTGTAAAAAACAATGTAAACTTTGTTTAAAACACAGTTTTTTGTCTAAACAAACTTTGTCTAAAAACACACAGTTTTTAAAAAATTACTAATCTACTCATAAAATAACACTTTAGTGATTTTAGAATGTTTTCTGATGAGTCAAATTCTTGATTTACATTTTAGACCGTAAACATAATTTTATAAGATAAAACAGGCAACAGGGCTTGGAAAGGGGGCATTTTCTTCCAAATGTGCCAGACAAGTCCACTTACCTATTCATGTAACCAACCCCAAAAATCTGTAGTCCATTTACAGAAAACAAATGTCACTTAGATATAGACATATCTTTAAAATTACAATAAATTTTGAACTGTAACTGCGTTCCTGAAATACATTCATTTTGGTCATGATATGAAACACTGTTTTGATCAACTGTTAGATTTAGATTAGTAATATTTCACTTCAGATTTTTACATGATGTTCACTGAAGAAACTGGTCAGCATAAGCGGGTGGGGCTAAGGAGGAGACAGTTAATTTAACTTGATAAACTTTTGTATCCTTTAAAAGTCATAATAAGCATCACTATTTCTTAATTTACATGATTGAGAAAGTTTTTAACAAGAACATGACTGAAAGTCAATTCATTTAAACGCTAAATAAAGTTTTTGAAAAACCAAGAAAGGACATACCTGAAGAATTACATCACTAAGTCGTTCTAGAGATTTCTGATTTTCCTGAGTCTCATCAAGAAGGGAAGCCATTGTTGGACTACGGCATGAATTTGTTCTGCTCTTAGCCTGGAGATGCCCCTTTGCTTCTTCAGTCAAGAGAATAGAAAGGAATTGCAGGCTGGCAGTATACAGGGCGGGACACGTGGCAGACAAGCCTGCACATTTGCAGAACATATCTAAAAGGATAATTTCAGATGTGAATGTTTGAAAATTTCTTCAAAATTAAACAAAGAAGGAAATCAAATTGATTTTAAAGTAACTATACTCTGGATCATCTAGATTACCAACTTATGTGATTGTGTTGCAATTTTTAAAGGAGCTGATGCCAAACAGAACTTAAAAGCAAGACTTAGTATGCAGTGTTGGCACAATGTACAAACAAATATTTCACAGCAGTTCAGACAGCACACAAGTGGTCATGAACTGATGATTCACAAACTTAATACAGAGTGGAAAGAACAAGCCAAACTCAAAGGAATTTACACTGAAACAGTCATTACTAATTTTCTATTGTGAACACTGATGTTGTTTAATCAAAATAATGTGTTGTTTTATATTTTATTAACTTGAAAAATTGGATTTATAATTTTGTTTGATTTTATATTTTAGATTTATGCTTGTGTGAGAATTATAATCACAAATATTTTTGCTTAGATTTTGGCACATACAAATTAAAGTTACATAAGAAAAACAAAGTAGCAGTGGGGTTTCATAAGAATTATGTTCATTTAAATGATGTCCAAATATTAGTCAAGTCTGAGAAAAGACTGTTATAGATAACACAAGTTACAGAGTGACCGCGAGATGTTTTAAATGTATATGGGCATATGAGATGGAAATTGAATAAAAATAAAATAAGATAAAATAAAACCATGGCAAAAAAATCAATAATTATTATTAATGTTTTCATTAACATTACTATTATCAAAACCGTTTATGCAGTAAGTTACTTTTGGTTAGCACTATTATTACATAAAACTGTACACATATTTTGAAGGAAGGTTTTGAATTTAATATGTATTTATCACTAGGAAACAGTGTCAGGTAAAGTTTAAGTCAGAGGTCAGCAAACTTCTTCTGTAAAGGGCCAACTAGTAAGTATTTTATACTCCGCAGGTAACTGGCTTTTTCACAACTATTCACCTCAACTGTTGTAGCATGAAAGCAGCCATATGAAATATGTAAATGAGTGTGGCTATGTTCCAATAAAACTTTATTTACCAAAACAAGCTGCGGGCCAGATTTATCTAATGTGGGTAGCATCATGCTTTCTATTGATAATATAGGTGATAAACTAATTTTCCCTCAATGAATACAAGAAGAAAATCCCAATGTCTTAATCAGTCAATCTCTTTCAATTATTATATTTTAAACAAAATAATGATATCCTATGTGGACACTGTACTCCATGGTAGACTCAGAACTCCTATATCCAGAAAACTAACAATTCTGTTCCTTGTTAAACATGCATTTTGCCATAATTCTTACTATCGCTTTGGTTAAAAATTGTATCATGCATTTAACTTTACCGAATGATCAAATGATAAATGTTAAAAAAAAAATCAGTCAGTTGAATTAGCAGGTACTTTGGAAACTTAAAATAACTCAATTTTGAGTGCATTTAAGCAGGTTGTTTAAAAAGGTTACATAAATGTTAGTTATGAATATTTATGTTAAAAAACAGCTTTATGCTATGCTAAAATTTAGGAGGCTTCATGAAAAATTAAAGATTAGTTATTTTAAAATAACCATGTTTATTTTAGTGGGCAACTATTGTATGAAAAACATAAAAATAATTATACTATACTCTTGGCATTTCTGTACTCTAAGAAAATTCTGATGTCATGAGAAAGTTATCACAACTTTCCATGTTATCATGTATACAGGATTTTATATATGAAGATGTATCTGCATACAATGCACATATGTCAGAAATGATACTGGTTTCTATACCAACACAAGAAAATTTATCTCATTGTTTTATAATCATATCATACGTACCTTTATAAAACCACAGGCTTAAAACTGACAAATGGGATCTAAGCTAAAGAGCTTCTGCACAGCAAAACAAACTATCATCAGAGTGAACAGGCAACCTACACAATGGGAGAAAATTTTTGCAATCTATCCATCTGACAAAGGTCTAACATCCAGAATCTACAAGGAACTTAAATTCACAAGAAAAAAACAAATAACCCCATCAAAAAGTGGGCAAAGGATATGAACAGACACTTCTCAAAAGGCGACATTTATGTGGTCAACACACATATGAAAAAAAAAATTCATCATCACTGGTCATTAGATAAATGCAAATCAAAACCACAATGAGATACCATCTCACGCCAGTTAGAATGGTGATTATTCAAAAGTCAGGAAAACAACAGACGCTGGCAAGGATGTGGAGAACACAGGAACAGTTTTACACTGCTGGTGGGAGTATAAATTAGTTCAACCATTGTGGAAGACAGTGTGGCAATTCCTTAAGCATCTAGAACCAGAAATACCATTTGACCAGGCAATCCCATTACTGGGTATATACCCAGGGTTTCATAAATCATCCTACTATAAAGACAAATGCACATGTATGTTTACTGTGGCACTGTTCACAATAGCAAAGACTTGGAACCAACTCAAATGCCCTTCACTGACAGACTGGATAAAAAAAATGCAGCACATATACATCATGGAACACTATGCAGCCATAAAAAAAGAATGAGTTCATGTCCTTTCAGGTACATGGATGAAGCTGGAAGCCATCATTCTCAGCAAACTAACACAGGAAAAGAAAACCAAACACTGCATGTTCTCATTCACAAGTGAGAGTTGAACAATGAGAACACATGGACACAGGGAGGGGAACATCAAACACTGTGTCGGGGGGTGAGAAGCAAGGGGAGGGAGAGCATTAGGACAAATACCTAATGCATGCGGGGCTTAAAACCTAGATGATGGGTTGATAGGTGCAGCAAACCACCATGGCACATGTATTCCTGTGTAACAAACCTGCACATTCTGCACATGTATCCCAGAACTCAAAGTAAAATTTTAAAAAACCAAGAGTGGCTAATAAATGTTCTCAATAAAAGAGAGCTTCAGGGATGATGTCTTTAAAAAGCTTTAAAAATAAAAAAAATAATAAAACCACCGGCTTTTCTAACTCACTTTTATGTTATCTTAAAATGTGTTTCAATTTTTCAAAAATGCATTTTTTGGGGGGCGCTCAAGAACACTGCAAAGTTTTCAAAGCAAACACCCTGATATCTCTTTTATATGCCACGCCATAATTACTTAATTTTAGTGAATTTACATATCTAAACAGGCAGAATAATCATCTCATTTTATTAGCAGAACGCCCCCAAGATTATGCAAGTATCTTCTTACCAATCACTGCTGTCCAGTGCTTGGCCAGGGCCACGGTAACAGACGGGAGTATGACGGCACCAGCTTTCCTCAGGAGCGTGGCCAGAAGATTAAATAAATGTGTCCATGTGTGATAAAAAGCTGATATTAACTCTTTATCTACAAAATTGATCAAAACACTTCAAGTTATTAACACAAAGGAAAAGAATCTTTCAAGATATAAAACTTAACACAGACACTTCATTACACTTAAAATGAGGGGTGTGTACTTACCAAATGAAAACAAATCTAATTCAGCATTATCCAACAGTTATTTCAATTAACTTCTCTTTTCCATTGCTTCTTAAGATATCTCCCCTCCACCCTCCGGCATATAAAGCCACACTCACAAACTCTCCTCTTATTAAAGCATACTCAAGAACAATCAGAAGGTGTGACAAACTGAATATTAAGCCATGACTGCAGAACTACATATTGGCACATTATCAAAACATGTCATTGTTTGTGCTACTTTTGTCAAAGTAAGTTTTCCCCTATTTCCTTTATCCCCTCCAGCAGCTTTGTGCAGGGATGCAAGGAAAGCACAGTGTGCCAAGGTCAAAGTAGAAAAGAAGGAATTTCTTTGAAGAACCAAGAAAAGTATCATCCCACAAAGAAAAGTATGACACAAAAGAAGATTCTGCAGCTCTTCCTATGGCTAAGGATGTAGCAATTAACCTTCTAGGATGAGGACACATTTTCCCTTCTCTGCACTCAGGTAAATGGAAGCTGTAGAGCAGTGGCCGAGGACTCTCTCTGGCCATGCCATCAGGAGGATTTGTCATCTTTTAGCAAATTCCACTATAATGTAAACTTCATAGTCTTCCCAGGACAATCCTTGGTGTTTTTCAACCCTTTTGCCATTAGTGGCTCCCTAAAGAGTTTGTTTTAGAAATATGTTTCCTCATTGCCATCCCCATAAGGTTTTAATTCCACAGATATACTGTATATCTCTTTATGTACTATATGTACATCTGCACTTTGTACATAAAAAGGCTAAGTATAGAGCTTACTGTTTTTATTCAATACAGGCTTAAGAATAGCCGAATAAAACATTTAAGCTGAAAATTAAAAATTAAAGACCTATTACACCAAATTTAGCTTTGTACCTATACTTGCTAAATAACTTTTCATGTAATTTATTTATTTTTATATATCACGATGTATCAATTTACATACATAAATTAACAACTCATATAAATACATAATAGCAATATAATAAACTCTTATAAAATCATTTAAAACTTATTTTTTCCAGAAAAAAATTTAAAAACTTCTTTAAAAATATTTTTAGTGAACTTTTAAAGTCTTTTGCTAGATATGAGAAAACAATTTTTTTTTTTTTTTTTTTTTTTGAGACAGAGTCTCGCTCTGTCGCCCAGGCTGGAGTGCAGTGGCCGGATCTCAGCTCACTGCAAGCTCCGCCTCCTGGGTTTACGCCATTCTCCTGCCTCAGCCTCCCGAGTAGCTGGGACTATAGGCGCCCGCCACCTCGCCAGGCTAGTTTTTTTGTATTTTTTAGTAGAGACGGGGTCTCACCATGATAGCAGGATGGTCTCGATCTCCTGACCTCGTGATCCGCCCGTCTTGGCCTCCCAAAGTGCTAGGATTACAGGCTTGAGCCACCACGCCCGGCCGAGAAAACAATTTTTAATTTAACCAGCTAATAGATGTACATTCAGACGTTGTTGATATTTTTTCCTTTCAGCGCTTGATGTAATTAATGATGGGTTAAACAACTTTTATGTAATTAAATAAATATATACTACTTCCATTTAATTTTCAAAGCCCAAATCATACAGAAAGGCAAGAGGATCAATAAAAAGCATTCACAAGGCAGCCAATAGCAGCCAAGATACACAGACCACCTTTTGCTACATGACCTTGGGATCGAACAATTAACAAAAGGTCCTCCAGCTGCTATCATCTATTCACCACAGTTTTGTGACACTAGTCTTGCAAACATCTTGTGTATCTTCCATGAACTCAACGTCAATGCTTCTCAAGGAATTCTCAAGAAAAATCAAGAAGAGAAATACTAAGTAATAAGATTGTCTCAGGTAGAGTTGAGCTTTGGGAGGCTACAAACCATTGTAATTTCTAAGATGTTTTTGCCTCACCCTGTTCTCCCCAGAATCAATTTTCACTCCTTAGGGACTGGGGGTGATATCACCTTGCTGAGCTTGTCCAGTCTAACCTAATAAGCTGATTAGGATATCACTGCCACTTGTTGAATTTCTAAGTAAGGAATTACTATTCCTTTAACATTGAGATCATTTTAACACTGATGAGATGCTGAGAACTGGCTCTGCTGGGTATCACAACACACTTCATTTTCCAGATCTAAAACCAAGTAAATCCATAGTTCAAATAAAAACAAACTGAAAGGCAAAGAGAATTACCAAATGGTCAATTACTTCATTATAAATGATTATTTCCACTTTTAAAACAATTATGTTAGATTTTGACATCCTACTTTGCTTTAATTTTCTCCACTAAGCATTACATTCAACTTTTCATCATAAAATATTTTCTCTGAAGATAACATTAGATCACAAAATACATACACATTTCAATAATTTAGGACCTTAGGAAATTTTTGATATATTCTAGATTGGCTTATACTTGTTATTGGGAATGATTTATCAGGTTTTTGGCCTTAGCCATAGTTTATAAGAATAATTAATACCCAGAACTCACTGTACTTTCTAACATCACACAGAGAGCTTTGCCCTCATTTCTTAAAACTCAAGGGTAGTCCTTTATTATACTATACACTTGTCTTAAGTAGTATCATTAAAAGGCATCCAAACTATAAAACATATTATCAAAGCCTTCCAAAATACTAGCAAAAAGAAACTGAAAAGTAACCTTCAAGTGAATTTCTGGAACAGAGTAAGTTTCTTTCCTCAATATTATTAACTTACATTCTAAACTAAAACAATTAAGCTTACCTAATACATCTTTGGTACATATGGTGAGAATTCCAATGATATTGGTGATAAGAGGTTTCATAAGCTCATCCTGAATCACCAGGTCAGGCTCCACCAATAAACATGACTGCAGAAGCCTGGACAAAGAGGATAGGTATTCCAGGAGAAAGGAAACCTATTTGAAAAGGAGATAGGGTAAAATCAAACATGCCATATAAAAAGCCCATCTCAGTGATACAGTATTTTACTTTTGGAACACAAGTTAATAAAAAATAAAATATTAATCATAATTTTTCAAGATCTGAAATTAACACATAGCAGACAAAGCATTATTTTTCTCATAAGCATGTCATTAACAGCCATATTAATACTGTCAACTATATACCAAAGCAATATTTTCAAAGTCAAGTTTTAAATTCCATTTAAAGAAGTAAAATCTTGACCAGATGTGGTGGCTAACACATTTGTACTGTAATGCCAGTCCTTTGAGAGGCCAAGGTGGGCAGATGGCTTGAGCCCAGGAGTTTGAGACCAGCCTGGGCAACATGGCGAGATCCTGTTTCCACAAAAAATATAAAAATTAGCTGGGCATGGTGGTGCATGCCTGCAGTCCCAGCTACTTGGGAGGCTGAGATGGGAGGACCACTTGAGCCCAGAAGGTAGAGGCTGTAGTGAGCTGTGATCACACTACCGAACTCCAGCCTGGGTGACAGAGCAAAACTCTGTTTCAAAAGAAAAAAAAAAAAAAAGTCTCCATATTTTTCAAGTAGTCAAATTATGAAACCAATATTCTGGAAGAAGTAGAAAAGTGTATAACAAAGCCATAAAGTCTATAATTTTGTAAAGAAAGAAAGACTACAAAAATATCCTTCAAAGTGCATACGTGGGGGTGGGGGCTATCTAGCCTAATAGCCCAGTTATTGCTACAAATAAAATGCAAATATGTTCTATTTTTGCCCTCAGTATAAAAATACTATTATTAATTATAAGAGAAAAAATTAAATCATCTTCAATATTACCAACAAAACCATCTCTGGAATTTGCCTGATGCCAATATTGTTAAGTATTAACCGGCAAAAGTACTTTTCAGAAAAATAATCCTCTGAATATGTAACAATTAAAGAATGAACTGTGATGTCTCATTTGTCCACTACCCTCAAGCAATGAGCCAGTTATATATAAGTGAATTTTATAAAGATATTCTGAAATCAGTCATTCTCTCTCTGTATATACACACACACACACACACACACACACACACACACTTTTTCCTCTCACCTTATTCTGGGGTTGTAAGAGGGTAATGAAGAGTCGTTGAAGAGTCCTGTTGTAAATTTGTGGGGTATGTGTCTCCGAAGTCAACGGTCTCAGACTATTTACAAATAGTTCTGTCCTACTTCTCCTGATGAATACGTCCTCCCTTTATCTAATCTGCCAACTTACTTTATGTAAAAATGTAGGTGGCTCTAGACTTCACAAACTCTTCAGTTTGTGAAATTTAATTTGTTTATTGCTGTGAAGTCTTGAGACTTCATATTACATTCATATTCTACACCACTGAAATTATAGCAAGTCTGACCTCTGGATGTATGAAATATTACCATAAATAGATAAACCATGTCAGGTGAGGCAAGAAGAAGTGTTATAGAGAAAAAGCTGAATTACTAAAGATTCTTTTGTATATGATCACATTCAAGATTAAATAAAATATTAATGTATTAAGAGTAGTTGATAAAGTAACTCTTTTTCTATGTATGGCTCTCTTCAAAAAAAATACCAATCAACCAACCACAAACTTTAATACATCATACCTTTAGCAGAGTATAACCCCACCACCAGGGCTCTGACCACGCTGTCAAAAATACCAATCAACTAACCACAAATTTTAATACATCATACCTTTAGCAGAGTATAACCCCACCACCAGGGCTCTGACCACACTGTCTGCTGCAGGCACTCGGAGCCTACTCCCTCACCTCCCCAGTTCTCTGCTTAAGTGTCACCTTTAGGGGACCTTTTCCGACCACACTACCTAAAAATAGCCACCTCTCCCCTTGCTGACACACCGCTTTTACGCATCCTCAATTACTTTTTTCATACCATTTGTGACTATCTGATAAAATACATTTTATGTACTTGTTTACTGTCTGTCTCCTGCATTTACGACAGACTCTACGTGAGCAGAGATGCTCGTCTGCTTTGTTCAAGGATGTATCACTAGCACCTAGAACAGAATCTGGTAAAGCAGAGGCTCAAGAAATTTCTGGAATGAGTGAATGATCTTATATTAATACCAAGAGCTCAAAAGCATTTAATCTACATAAGACCAACTAGTGCAGTGGTTAACAATGTGGGCCCTGGAACTGACCTGCATGGGCTGGAATCTATGTCAGAGACCTTGAACAAGTCACTCACCTCTCTGGGCCTCAGGCATTTCCTTTATGACATTAACGAAACTTCATGATTGTTGTGAAGATTACATGAATTAACAAAAACAAATACCCATAAATTGTTGCTACTGCTATTATTCACTCATCGCACAGGGATCAAGTGAGTAGCTGTCTTGAGACAAGCCCTGCGCCAGACACTCAGAACACAATGGAATGTAACAGCCAGCAGGGCCCTGACTTCATGGAGCTGACTGTGCCCCTCTGGTCTCATCTTGCCCTCATAGATTCTGCTCCAGCCACTCTGCCCTCCTTGCTGTTTCTTGGATAGGCCAAGCACACCCCAACCTCAGGGGTCTTGCAATGACCACAGGACTACACTAACTTCGGGTCCCACGTCACTGCCTAATCATCCTAAGTGGAACAGCCCTACCCTTCCAACTCTGCCATCACTTTAATTTTTCTTCTGAGATGTCTATCATCATCAGGCATATATGGATTTTCTAATTATCTATTCTCCCAACTTGAGGAAGGGTCTTTGTTTTATTCACTTGGAGAATATCCAGGCACACAGCAGGTACTCAACAAAGATTTGCTGATGGAGAGCAGAAAAATGGAGGAGACAGTCATTATGCAATAGGCATGCTTGGGTGAAAACACTGCACCAGGACAAGTGCTTCAAAGGCCATGTGTGTAGCGTTCCCAAACTTTGTAATGGGGTCTGTCTTATTCAGTTCAAAGAACACATCTCAAAGCAAGAGATATTGGTCTACTTCATCTTTAATTCATCACCTCCCAAAAAATCTTGCAGCCCTTCTTAAAATTTGATTTTGAAATAAAGTTTCTGTTAGCAACAGCTAGCTACATGAATAATTGTTAAGCATGTTTTATGCATGTTTTATAAATAGATTCTAGCTATAGGCAAGAATTTAAAACAGTAAATATCTGTGAAGGAACAATAATACATCATTTTTATCAAACTGCGCTTTGAAAACACATATAAAGCGCATATTTGTTAAAATAACTTAGCCACCAAATATTTTAACAACTTTAACTTTGGTGTAAATAACAGACATAACAGAGATAGCCTAAAATCACAGAAGCAGGAGGTGAACTATACCAATGTCCCTCTTTATTAAAGTGGTGCTCCAAGATATCCAGACACTTGATCATACATTTAAAGCTGGTTAATGATGGAGTCAAGAATAGAATCCAAGTCTTCAAACCCCACCTCTCTTTTCTAACATCCAAACATGTCCCATATTAAAATTTTAAGTCACATATTTCAAATAATCTCATCATACCATGTATATTTTGAGAAGTTTTCAACCTTCTCCTATGACCAGTATCTCCTCACAAGATTTTTACTTTTGACACCTAATGTAAACAAACCCACAAACAGACTTGAGATGCTTACCTGAGCCTGAGTGTGTTCAGCTGGAGGTGATGAAGGCAGCAGGGCTCTGAGTTCCTGGACACATGTCTGTATGAGGGTAGCATCTGCAATGCTGTGACAATCGGAAAAAGAAAATCCTTCAGAAGATTAGTATACTTTTTATTAACGATTAAGAAATCAGAATTTGAAGTTTAAAGGTAACTCGAATACAATTCAAGAGAAAGGATCTTTATAAGTAAAGAAAATGTTTATAAAAAGATACCTGAAAGAATTTCAAATTGTATCCTGGGTTACCTTCAAACAGGAAAATATCTTGTCAGAGAAAAATGAGAAGCAAAGAGTTGTGAAGAAAATATCTAAAGAAACCTAATTAAAAGCAGAATAAAATATAATACAGCCCATTCAGGAAGAAAGCAAATGAGTAACAGGAACTTGGTGGTTACTTCCCTAATAGCAAAAATACTGGCTAAAATAGCAAAACCACTGTTCATATTTAGAAAGTAACAAAAACAAAATGAAGTAAAACAGGCCAGGCGTGGGGGCTCACGCCTGTAATCCCAACACTTTGGGAGGCCAAGGCGGGCGGATCAGCTGGGGTCAGGAGTTTGAGACCAGCCTGGAGAACATGGTGAAACCCCGTCTCTACTAAAAATACCAAAAATTAGCCGGGTGTAGTGGCGGATGCCTGTAATCCCAGCTACTCAGGAGGCTGAGAGAGGAGAATCGCTTGAACCCAGGAGGCGGAGGTTGCAGTAAGCCAAGATCACGCCATTGCACTCCAGCCTGGCCAACAAGAGTGAAACTCCGTATCAAAAAAATAAAATAAAATAAAAATAATAATAAAGTAAAAAGGGTAGGATTTTTTTTAAGTCAAAAATGAAAAACAGGTATGGAAATATGATAAGCCTTTGTCATAAAAGGTCTTTCAATGCCCCTGTGGCCTCAGTGCCACATCAGACTCTTAGCTGACTCGTAAGAAGCAAAGAATATCCTATCCCTGGAGCTAATTTTGGTCATCTTCAGGCAGGAGCATCCAGGAAGGAAAGCCAACTGACTACCAGTTACTTCTCCAATCCGAGTAGGCACGGTAGAAAAATGACCAATAAATATCAAAGCCAGAACAAACTCATTGCATATCATACATGTTAAAGAAATAATTACAATTGAATGAGGTGAAACAAGGAATACTTCTTTTAGAGTTTATATTTTTTAGAATTCTTTTAATATCCCCAAAACAAAGAGAAGGCACTATGATTTGGCAAAAAGACTGAAAACATTTCAGATGGTGAATGTTCCAAGGTAAAGAGACAGAGAGACAGAGAAATGCAAATAGACATGTGGTCAAAAGGAGGTGGGTATGGTTGGCTAGAATAAACTGGACACCAGAAGAAAAGAGAAGTAATACTTACTAGTAGATAAGGGGGTATCCTAGATACCATTTTAATTCTCACACTAACCCCATTAAATAGGTGTTAATGACACAGTAGAGATTAATTTCCCAAGGCTGCAAACTACTGAGTGAATGAACTATAATTAGACCTTAGGTCAGCCTGAATTCAGTATCTAGTCCTTTTCTACTATACTTTATTAGAAATTCAGAAAAATTATGTTACAGACTGATTAATATCAAATAAGTGAGTAATAAAAATTCAAAGAATTTTTCTTTGAATTTAATTTCCCTAAATTTTAACAGAATACTTTCTGATGAAATGTTTAATTTCCCATAACAAAATAACTCCAAATGAATTTAACCAATAATTTTTCAACCCAGGGACATTATTCTTATATGACCACTAAAAAGATGAATTCCCAAACTCCCTCACATCCATTAAGAATAGGGGATAGCACCATATTCCTTAAATGTGCTGGAGGATAAATAAGGTTTAGAATCCATGAATTTTAGGAAGCAGGAGTTTTTCTTTGGCCTTAATAGTCAAGATAACAAACTAATACAAGTGCTTTAATAAATGTAAAATAAAAACTATCAAGACAATTCTGGCAAAAGCAAACTCCTAGAGTTCAATGAGCCTAAAAAAGAATAAAGCTGTATTCCCAGGTCACATGAAATCTTATATTAAGTCATGAATACAGCTTGTGTAAATTTACCTCTACTAACATGCCTCTCTAGGAGTATTTAATATCTTACCTACAGAGAAGTTCTATGAGATGAGCTTGTCGAAAAGCCTTTGCAGTGTCTCTGGGAGCAATCGTCAAGAGGTTGTCCAAGAGGCTGCACATTGCTGAAAGAAGAGATGGAGTAACAAAAACACACAGTTTGGGCAGGGGGGCAGAAAGAGATGAATCATGAGGTGGCCGTGGTGATGTACTTTCCTGGTGACCTATTATTGAAAATAAACATAAGAATTAGTATTTTACTTACCTTACAGTTATGTACAATACTCAAAAGTTCTTATAATCATAGGGAAGTTCCTGAAAATGATAATGGATAGTTAGGGAATTGCTTTAGCTGCTTGGATCATCTTAACCTTAAGGCTAGGGGTCAGGCTACCCCTGCTACTCCTGACCTCCACCCTCCACCATGTATGGATGCAGATATGTACACACAAACATTGTCATATGCAGAAGAGACAAGTCAGAAAGGGTAGAACATGACTTCATGCCCCAAGTATTCAGACACTGAGGAACAAATAGATGATTTACAATCCTTTTTCTGAAACTCAAGGGGCCAGAAGTGTATCCGAATTCAAATATCTTTAGATGTTTTTCAGAGTAAAATCTTACTATTTTTTTATTTTTTAATTTTTAATTATGGATATATAATCATTGTACATATTTATGGGGTACAGATGATATTTTGATGCAGGCATACTCTGTACAATGCTCAAATCAAGGTAACTGGGACATCCATCACCTCAAACATTTATCGTTTGTGTTGGGAACATTCCAACGCCACTGTTTTAGTTATTTTGAAATATACAACAAATTACTATTAACTATAGTTACCTTGTGCTACTGAACACTAGATCTTATTCCTCCTAACTGTATTTTGTACCCACTAACCATCCCGTCTTTATCCCTGGCTCTCCACGCTTTGGCCTCTGGTAACCCTCATTCTACTCTCTATCTTCTTCATGAGTTCAACTTTTTTTTTTTAGTTCCCAAATATGAGCTGCAATATTTGTCTTTCTGTGCCTGGCTTATTTCACTTAACACAATGGCCTCCAGTTCCATCCTTGTTGCTGCAAATGACAGGACTTCATTCTTTTCTCTGAGTAATATTTCATTGTGTACATATATGGTTCTTTTTCTTTATCCATTCATTTGCTGAAGGAACTTAGACTGATTCCTTATCTTGGCTATTATGAATGGTGTTGCATTCATCATGGGAGTGCAGCTATCTCATCGATATACATTTTTTTTTTCTTTTGGATATATACTCAGCAGCTGGATTGCTGGATCAGAGAGAGTAGATTCTATTTTTAGTTTCTGAGGAACCTGCATTCTGTTCTCCACAGTGGTTCCCAACAACACTGTATGAGAGCTCCCTTTTCTCCAAAATACTTTCAGACTTTAGAACTGTAATAAGGTACCTGCACCTACATTAGTTTACACCTCCATTAACCCTTGAGCATTTCCCTTACTTTCTGGCACAGCAAGATGTTCCAGGTTCATCTTGTTCTTTCCTAGGCCAAGCTCTAAAATTGGATATTTATTCCAAAGTGTCGATTCCCTAAAGTGGAGAACGGAGTTTGGAAAACAAGATTTGGGCACTAAATGTATACATTGCTATTTGGTGTGTCATTGTTTCTAAGCTAGAAAATGTGTGTGTATATACGTATGCATGCACATACGTACCCCTGGGCACATAAACATGTATTTTTTCTATGAATTAAAAATCATTTGCCTATAATTCCAGAATTTTGTGAGGCTGGAGCAGGAGGATCACTTCAGCCAAGGAGTTCAAGATCAGCCTGAGTAACATAGAGAAACCTATCTCTACAAAAAGATTTAAAAATTAACCAGGCATGGTGGCACATTCCTTTAATCCTGGCTACTCAGGGGATGAGGTGGGAGGATCGCTTCAGCCCAGGAGGTCGCAACTGCAGTGAACTATGATCACAGCGCTGCACTCCAGCCTGGATGGCAGAGTGAGACCCCATCTCTTAAAAAACAAAATAATTGATTCATACTGAAAGCTCCAAATATAATCCAACACTCCAAATATAATCCAACATTAAACACCTTCCTCCTTCCATATTTGTAATTTCCTTTATGTGAAAGTAAAAAATCTGGCTTTCATTATCTACAATACATTTATTTATTTGCCTTGCCTTACAAACACATTAAGCAGTTCTGGAATTTCTAACTAATAATACTGCAAAAAACAAAACTAGTAACTAGAGTTCAATGCTTGGTTACAGTTCTTTTTGCCATTAGTCTGAGAACTAAAGTCCTAAAAATATGTCTGAGAGTTATTGGGGTTACTTCCTCTCTCACTTCAACGCTATTCATGTGATATGTAACTGGATTAATTTGTTTGTATTCCATGTTATCGTTTCCCATTTTTGTCGATTTTATTTTTCTTTTCAGCAAGTAAAACATACATGGTTATAAAAGTCAACCTATACAAGAAGATACATGCAGAGAAGGGTCACTACCCCACCCCTCAATCTCTTCTACACTGTTCCCATTCTCTCTTATTTCCTACTTAACTCCCACCCATTCTCATAATTAATCTCATTCATTTCCAGCAGTGCCTTCCTGTTTTCTTTCTACACAAATAGATACATGTATTTTAAATTTCCTCTTCTTTCATATGCAAAAGTAGAAAACTGTAAATATCATAAACTATACCTACTCTTTATTATTGTGCTTCTTTCTTCACTTGACAATATTTCCTAAAATTTATTCCATATCTGTTTGAAGATATCCTTCTTTTTTTTTTTTTTGAGAAAGGGTCTCACTCTGTTGCCCAGGCTAGAGTCTAGCGGTGCAATCATGACTCACTGAAAGCCTGGGCTTTCATGACTCAAAGCCTGGGCTCAAGTGATCCTCCCACCTCAGCCTCTTGACTAGCTGAGACCACAGGTGTGTACCACCATGCCCGGCTAATTTATTTTATATTTTGTAGAGACATGGTCTCACTATATTGCCCAGGCTGGTCTCAAACTCATGGCCCGAAGTGACCCTCCCACCTCAGCCTCCCAAAGTTCTAGGATTATAGGTGTGAGCTGCTGTGCCCAGTCCCCTCTTTCTAATAGCTGTAGTTCTCCATTGTTATTTTAAAAATAAATTTTATTTATAAATAATTTTATGATATGTTTATCATTATCTATATATTGTTATACATTCATTAAAAACTATCCTTCTACTTACAGGCATTTGTGTTGTTTCCACGTTTTATAATTACAAACAATGCTTGCTAAATTATCAAGTGCATATGTATTTCTACATTGCTGCAGATAAATAAAAGAGAATTCCTAGAAGTGGAATTGTTTAATCAAAGGTAAATACATAGTTCTGTTATCTATTGCCAAATTCCCTTCCAAAATTATACTAATTTGCATTTTCTCTAACAATGTATGAAAGTGCTCATTTTCCACAGCCTCGCCAACAGAATGTACTGCCAATACTTAATTGTTGGCAATTTAATAAATAAAAAAGTATCTTCGGGTAGTATTAATTTGTATAATATTTATCCAAAGATAAAGGCTACTTTTAGGTCCTTTGTGAATTATCTTTTCATGTTTTCTGCTCACTTTTACATGCAGGTTTGTGTTCTTTTCCCCTCAAATATTACGCCTGTAATCCCAGCCACTTGGGAAGCTGAGGCAGGAGGATTACTTGAGTCCAGGCATTCGAGACTACAATGAGCTAGGACCATGCCACTGCACTGCGGCCTGGGTGACAGAGCCAGACCCTGTCTCTTAAAAAATAATAAGAAATCTTTGGAAATAAAAGTGGAAAAAATTAAATTGAGATAATTCTAATGAAAATTGTCCAAATGATTTCAAGGGAAATCTTTCGGTATTCATAAAATACGTATTACATATCTTCAGCACTTCTCGAGCAAGCATATAGAAATCTTTTTTGAATTTTTCCATAAAGACAGCTAATGCAGCATATAAATTGATATACATTTTTTCTATTTTCTTGCTAATTTATTTTGTAAAACTGAGGAGGACATTTGATGCCCTGATATCTTATTTCCAGGTTTTGAAAAAAAAGAAATATACCCGACAGTGTCACATATCACCAAAAACTTGTGAGGATTAATCCTCTGTTCACGCCTCCCCTTTCTATGGGTATTCTTTCTTCTATATGCTTTTTTTTGTTTTTTTTTGGGTCATATATATGTGCTGAAATGATTGGCAAACAGTAAAACTGCATAAATATACATTTAAAGCATACTATTTGTGGATAGGCATGGTGGCTCAGTCTGTAATCCCAGAACTTTGGGAGGTTAAGACAGGTGGATCACCTGAGGTCAGGGATTCGAGACCAGCCTGGGCAACATGGTGAAACCCAGGCTCTACAAAAAATACAAAAATTAGCCAGGTGTGGCACTGCACCTCTGTGATCCCAGCTACTCAGGAGGCTGAGGCAGAAGAATCACTTGAACCCAGGAGACAGAGGCTGCAGTGAGCCAAGATCACACCACTGCATTCCAGCCTGGGCAACAGAGTGAGAATGCCTAAAAAAATAAAAATAAAAATAAAAATAATAAAATAAATTTAAAATCAAGGGTAATCCAAACAAAAAACAGAAAGCCTGTATGTCCACACAAATGCCTATATCACATGATGAATGGGTAAATGTAATATATACATACAATGGAACATTATTTGTCAATAAATAAATGAAGTTCTGATACATGCTAGAACATGGATGAACCTTGAAAACAGCACACTAAGTGAAAGAAGCCAGTCATACAAGACCACATGTTATGATTCCATTTATACAAAATGTCCAAAACGGGCAAATCTATAAAGAAGGAAAGTAGATTAGTGATTCCGTAGAGCGCCAAGAATAGGGGAGACAGGGAGTGACTGATAACAGGTATAGAGTTTTTTTGTGGGATAATGGAAATGTCCTAAAATTGATCATGGTGACAGCTGCACAACTCTGAATATACTTAAAACCAATAATCTATATACTTTTAACAAGTGAATTATATGGTATGTGAATTATATCTCAATAAAGCTGTTAAAAATAAGAATAAGGCAACATGCTTTTAGAGATAAATGTTCATGAAATTCATGATCAAATTTCATTTCATGCCCTATGTCCTTAGCCATTTAAATAAACGGAGTTTGCTCCTTTTGTTCTTAAGAAGATCAAATGAGTATTTTCTACAGGTAAATAATCTTATATATTGTGAACATGAATTACTAAAAACCAAAATGGAACACTGTTTAGGAAATTATTGGAAGAAATATTGTAATGAAAGTTCAAAGTTTTAATTGAGCAAGTCTTTCTAAATGTTTTAGAAAGCATTCTTTCTGCATATACTTCTATGTCGCCAGTGTTGACAATTACTTTCTTTTCAGGTAGTATAGTCCTTTCAGGTTAGGCCTTTAATGCTACTGAATAAGGCTTACATACTCTCTAAAATTTAAACAAAAACAAAAGCAAAGTTGCAAATTTGAAGCACAGCAGGGTTGGAAGCAGTTCCCAGTACAAGGAGCAAAATTCATACATTGCCGTTAATAAAAACAAGTCCCAAGTTGTGTGTTGCACATTTCTAATAAAATAAAGACTCAATACATTTTATGTGCCTTTAAATGGAATCACAGCCTTAGAAAATACTTATTAAAGACCAGAATCGCCTTACTTTCAAGTGGATTACTTGTAGTAAAGTGTTTTCTCAAAAGAAGGGAAAAAATAAAGTTAAGTTATACCCATCAATTCCCAAATTCAAATGTCAAATACCTATAAGAACCTAATAAGGAGCCATATGGGAATTGGGCTATTTATTTGATAGTCAAATTCCATTTATTAGTTAAGAGCATTTGTTTTATTAATTTCTGATATATTGGTTCTAAATGTATTTCATAATGGTCTATAACTTATTTCATTAAAATTTTGTTCTTTAGACATTTACTTTCAAAATATCTGTCTGGATTAAGTTGTCATTTTTCTTTTTGAAGGTAGAATGTCTTTGCTAAAAAGATACCTTGAGCCACAAACTGGTCATGGGAAGCTTCAGGTACAACGGTTGTTGACTGCACAAGTGGCTGAAATTCAGTACTCTCCAATGAAGGTGCCACCTATGAATCAGTAAATTATTTTACTTATTAATGTTACAGTATGGAAAATGAAACACAGGCAACATACACACAAGATATCCTTAAACAAGGAGGTTTATAACAAAATTATACTAGTAAGGATAACTAGAAAAGATTCCATATCTTGGGAGTTACAGCAGTTTTTTTAAATGGCATTTCCACTTCTTCTTAAAGGAATTGTTATCATTTACATAAATCAGTAACTCAAAGAAGCAAAATACTGACTTGAGGCTCATTTAGGAGTTTAAGGTTCCCATAAGGCCAATTCCCTCACTGCCCAAATGTTAGAAAGGCTAAAATATACCACCTTAACTATAATTCATTGTGATATTTTGCATTTCTTGATTCATAATAAAGATATTTTTAATGTTGCAAATGGCACACATAAATTTTAATAGTGCCTAAAAAATTAGAAGTATTAAAAGATTTTTCTCTACTTCGTCTCATATCAAGGAAGAACACTAAAAAATTGTGCCAATATGCTGAGATTGCTTCAGAATACAACATTAAACATAACAAAATCTGTGGAAAGCAAGTACAATTTCACCTACAGGTTTATAATGAGCAGACCGACCTTCTAAGACTGAAAAAGCACAAAGCGATGTGTTTGGCACCTTTTAGATGAAAAACACTTACGTAGTGAGGTCAGATAACTCCTTTCCTTACCATCAATTTATCTTCTGTGAAATATTATGAAGTGCCCATACCTGAGTAGCCTCCATATCAATGCATGCAACACAACATTAGCTATCCATAGAAGTTATAAACCATCATTCCAGACTCAGATCCTATATAGCTCACAGTATTTGTACACTGATTGTGTATATATCTGAACACTTAGAGTACCTTAGAGTTACCATGATGAAATGAAAGCAAAAACTAAGTTTATTTTCATGTGCAGTTTCTAATAGTAAAGAGAATATAAATTTGAAATTACTAAAAATGGAATATACAGTTTTTTAAATCCCCCTTTTAACTTGAGCCCTTAACCATCTTTCATCATATTAAGTAAGTATAACAGTCATGATGCCAAGAAATAAGTGAGAAAGCTGCAGCTAAAAAATGTAAGCTAAGCACATAATCTAAAAAGTAAATCTGGAAAAAAGTTCAGTCTAAATAAGTCAATCATAAACAAACATTAAATGCCTTATTTTATATAATATTAGATCCAGATACTAGGTAAAAATAACCTAAAGCTTGTTTGCTTTTAAAATTATATTTGCCTACAATTGGCAATGAGAGGTATGTGAAAAAATGCTCCTGTCAACAGATATCAAGACAACATTTATAGTTCTGTGAAGAAAATAATCCTACGCCAAGACTGCTAACACAAACTATGCACAAGCTAATATATCTGGTTCCTGCCACAACTCTTTTGGTTGTATAAGGAAAGTGAAGGGGATAATGATGCTGAAATCCTTCATCATTTCACTGAACATTCTTTCAATTGATAAAGACTCAAGAAGGCCTTATTAGTGATATAAATAGAATTAGGTACCTGGTTTGTAGTTTCAATGACCAGTGTGGGAAAATAAAGCTTATAAGGTCCCACTAAATACCTGGCTCATTAGAAGAAAGCAAAGTTGTGATTCATGACAAAGGTCAGGCATGAATAAAGATGCGACTTTCCTTAGTATGGTCCACAGAAGGGTTACCCAAGCTTAGAAAAGATGCTTTTAGAAAGTACCTTACAGTTGTATTATAACTTACCCCACGTAGTTGGGGAAACACAATGATTGCTTTATATGGTGCTTTAAAATTGATTATAGATGATTTATATTTGTACTAGCCTCTATTTTTTAAGTTTGCTAAATTAACATTGTCATTTTAATACGTAAAATCAAAAAAGTATTAAGCAAATTGTCCCAGTTCTATGCTTAAATCCTTGATTAGAAATAATCTCCAATAGATAGTATTTGGTTACATTTGATAAAGTACATCGATATACAAATATGTTACTTTTCACCTTAAAATCCAGGTAGTAACTAGACAATTTTGGCATTCAAGTATTAGCTACTAGAAGGTGCAGTATGAGCCTATGAAGCTATAGGTAGAAAAAGCCTGATCTAGTCCATGTCCTCCTTTAGAGAAAAGACCACAAGTTAAGGGAATTGTCTGAGTTGAGACTAATTAGGATTCTCAGTCCAGGACTGCATTCATGACAGCATAAATGCGTTAAAATCAGAGCAAGTCCTCAGATGTACCTCTTCAGAAAGCTGGCTGGACTTCTTTGAGAGGAGAGGCTTGCTTCTTTCTCCCTGATCCCCCGTGTCCCCGTGGAACTTCAGGTAGACTAACTTCACCTGCCCCATCCCAGGTGAAGGAAGAGGAACTGGCTTAGTTTAAGGGCAAACTGAGTCTGCTTAAGTCATCCCTTCCTGTCAAGCTTCTCGCTGCTCTCTACCTCACAGTAAGTAGGACAACTAGGGTTGTCCTCTTACAACAGCGAGAGTCTGATTCTTGTATCTATCACCCGCTCAATTCATTAAAATGGGCTAAGTGCAAAATCACAATCTAGACTTTTCCCTCGCTTTCACATCTGCCACATGACATATCCTGAGATCTTCAATTTTTAATCCCTCAATAAGACAAAAAAGAACCCTGAATTTGAATACATTTCTAGCCTTATCACTTTACAGATATCACAAAAGACAATCTAAGCTTTTTAGAGCTGGTTGATGCTACTTTAAGGTACTGTCGTCAAACAGACTCAGATTCATGTCATGGATGTTGCTAGGGGATAGGAGCTGGGGAAAAGGGGAGATGTCTGGTCAAAGAGTACAAACTTTCAGATAAGGTGAGTATGTTCTGAGGATCTAATGTGTAGCACGGTGAATATGGTTACTAATACTGCACAGTCTACTTGAAATTTCTTAAGAGAGTAGATCTTAAGTGTTCTCGTCACAAAAAGAAAGGGTTAACTCTAAGGTGACAGATGTGTTAACTAATTTGACTGTGGTAATCATTTCATCACATATACATATATCAAATAATCTCACTGTATATCTCAAATATATACAATTTTATTTGTCATTTTAGCTCAAAACTAGGGGAAAATAAAAAATAAAATGAACTCAAACCTTGCTTATAAAAACCAAAAAAAATTGTCTTCAATGTGTTTGTAAGCAGATTTGGTAACTAAAGAAGGTTTCTAAATTATGCTTCAGTGTAAAATAAGCAGCTAAAATTAAGAAAGTCCCTTTGAAATCACTGAAAATAGCAAAGTCATTTGCCATATCCAAGTAGAATTGCAGTGTAAAAAACAATTTCTGTCATATAAGCAAAAATGCATCAATGTACAAAAGTGATTTTCTTTGTATCTGCCTTACAGAAACAAGTGATTTCACTGGACACTTTAACACTTTCTGAAAGTTAATTCAGAACTTGAATATTGTATTTGTCAAAATGATCTTATAATAGTTTCATCCTCTTCCCTCAAAAGCAGTACTGGTGCCAAAACAGTTTATTTAATTGTTTTTAAAAAGGTACTAAGGGAGAAAATAAGGATTGTAGTGTGAAAAAAATAAAGTGCAAGTCTAGCCACGTTTTGAAAATTTGGAAAAACACAAGATACGAAGGGTTTCTAAGAGATTCTAAGTTCCATGTGTTCATTTTAATAAATAATACCTTTCTCTATATGCCCAAGAGCAGGAAAGCTTTGGCATGCTTCTTAATTTGTAATAATTAATTCTAACCAAATTATAACAAGAAGTTTCAATTATTTCAACTAATAGATTCACAATTCAAATGGATTATGTACAATATACTTAAAAAAAAAAGAAAGCTCAGAAAGTTCCTCTGAAGGAATGAGCAGAAGATAGACGATTCTTGCATGACTAACTAAAGGACCACTTAAAGAGACAGATTATCATCACAACATAGTCACGGTCCCTGTGCCATCCTGTGTGTAACCTAAGAGCACAAATTTCCAAGAGCTTGTCTCATTTGTATTTTCCTCCTAACTAAATATACAAGGTTGTTAAGACTCTGGATAATCCACAGGTAGCTGAAATTTATTTAAACAGAGTATAACACTTTTTTTCTCTCTCCACCATCACACAAACTGCCACCTCCTCAAGTTTTCCTGGAGTCACCACGCTGCAGGTATTTATATGTCCTATCAGTGATGCCTATGTCAAAACTATTTTTCTTTTAGAAAGTCTTTTGGATCCATCCCTGCTTAAACTGTTCTCTATCTACTCTTCCTTCTATAAAACAATTTTAAGTACCACCAAATGAGCATCAATAGGTTATTTCTGTCATATCAGTTGTCATGTTTCATGCCATTCCATCCAAAAATTGATTCAGCTTTCTTAACTAACTCCTATCTGATTAGTCAGGTCCTCAAACTTTAGCTTTCCATCCCACATTCTACTCCAAACAACTTCTTGCATTTTCTGGATGTTAATGCCTTCAGTACACACAACTTCACATTTAGTTACTTTCTAAAGCATACATATTTAAGTATGCTTTATGTTCTCAAGTAGACTTTCGTCATTTGTTAAGTGGTCACTGAATCCTAAAGAATATCTGAATCTTTTCAGCCCCTTGCAAATGTCTGTATGCACATAAAGGAGAAGGCGATAATATTTGAAAGCCCATTTCAGTTGCCACGTCCTACACAAAATCACTTTTTCATTTCGTCATTCCTTCTAAAGAAACCTCACTGTCCCTTGACTAGACCATCTTTTATGGGATCAATCACATCTGGCCTTAGAGTGAAGGAGGAAGCAAACATACTTCTGGACTCAAAAGAATGGTCTACCAGTTACCACGCTAGGAACTTGAACAAGCATCCACTCCATGGAGTGCCCTAATTTCCATGCCCTAATTTCCTCTTTTGCAAAATAGTGGCAATGCTTTTCAGTTTTTTTAAGACTATGAAGTGTAAAAATTCTCTTTAAATGTTTAGAAAAACTAAAATCAGTTTTCTTTAAATCTGTGCTCCAGAAAAAGTTTGAAAGTATCACATATTTCACAAAGAAAGGCTCAAAAAGAAAGGAATTACATTTCCCACATATTTTATTTTAACAATTGATAAATTAAAAGAAAAAATACAGACATAGTTCTGCTCAGGAACAACAGAAAAGACCAAATTTTGGTCATAAAGCTGTTGCTGCACACAGGTGTGTAAGAGACACAAACAGCTATCCATCTTGGATATAAATGTGATTTCAAGAAGAAAAATAACACCTAATGGCTGAATCCTCCTACCCCAGAAGAAGAGAACACTGAGTTTGATAGAGGCCACTCCTGAGGAAGCATTTACAAGGGTGATGCCCCCAAGCTAACAATGACACTCTGCTTACTCTATCTGCAGTTTATAAAACATACAGGACCCAACAATCCTTACAAAGCTTGCCAAACAACTGAACTAACATACATTAGGTAACAGCACAAAAGTCCCTAACTTGGCATTAAGAGCACAAAATGGATAGTGACCCAGAAGCAGCATGCTGGATGACACGACCCAAATCAAAAGATGATGCTTTCCTTGGAAAGACAAAATGGAAAAACCAGTCAACCAACCAATAAAATATTGCAATTTTTTCTCAATTCTGAGATAAACAAAACAAAGATATAAATAAGTAGATAAGCTGATTAATAAGATTTACATCCACTCAACTCATACCTCAATTTGTAACTTCAACATTTTCTTATAGATAAGAAAGTATGACTTGGTCTAAGTACTGACAGCTTTGGTTTAAAGTAATAATGTCATAATGAAAACACTCTCCAGATTTTTCTCCTGTTGGGACAAAGGTACGTATCATCTTGGGTATGGTAAAGAAATTATAACAACTAGTAGAATTAGGGTACTAAGACTATTTTTGTAAATAAAAGTCACCCATTCTAAAAATTCTGTTTGAAATCCCCCAAAAAAGAAAGTAAAAAGTAGACTCTGTAAAAATTCTAACAGAATATACTAGTCTTTAAGGAAAATAATAAGAAATAAATTTTACACATATTACAAAATTCTTAAAAAACAACAACGAAAGATTCCATTGGTATATATTTCTAAAAGTCTGTGTTACATCCAAACACAAACAAGTTACAGACCTTAACTTTAATCGGGGTGCTTCTTTAATAATGACTACAATAAATACATATTTCCAAATTTTCTCAGAGAATCTAGAATTCTAACCTGTAAAATTTACGTATTATTATAAAATAGAGAAATTCAAAAGGTTGATATGCTTTTGCTTTTTGTATTTAGGTTTTCTTGTATAGGGTAAATACAACTTGAGTGCTAACCACAAAACAGCTAAGATAACTCAAAGTTAATTACAGCAATTATTATTTACTGAGTACCTATTAGAAGTAAAAAACTGAAGTAGGTATCAAAATTTCAAGGCTAGTCTATAGCCCTTTTGACAAATAGGTTAACCAAACAAAATTTACTTTTAAGCACACATTCATGCTGTCCTTCTATGAACTAAATAACCAATTAATAAAATTCCCTTTGGCATTTATCATATTATTGCTCTTGTCGAGACAACGGTACACAATATCTCCACCTTGGAAAGGAAAGCATGACATCTAGTGGAACTCGGGTAATTATCTTACTTTTCCATATGAAAGTCCAATGTAGCACTAAACACAAATACTTCTCTTGAATCTAGGGGAAAAAAGACTCAAAACTGTAGCAAAAAGTATCAGTCTTTTGAGAAACTAGGAGATAGATTAAACATAATCTTTACATTATAATGTCTATATAATAATTATTAATCTCATATTATTTTTGTTCCTGGAAACAGGTGCATCAAAGCTTTGCCTTCCTGATATGTTGTATAACACAGTAATTATTCCAAAAAACACTTTAAAATTAAAGGTAATGTTTCCCAGTTGAGAATAAATGATTCTGTATGTTTGTAAATAACTGAAACCTAGTATCAATCATTCCTTATAAATACCCAGTGTTTCAAACTTGTCTGCAAAAAAAGCAACTAATGCATGAATGAAAGGGGAAGGAAAGAAGGCATGCAGACAGGCATATATAAATGTCAGGTAATCCAGATAAACTTCTATGTGATGCAAGTATTTAGAAGTGTGTTTAAAGTTGTCAGCACCACACTAGAATCATTTGAATGTTCTTCATAGTGCCCTGCCCTTAGGCACAATTTCAGGGTAATCAACCATTTTTAATCATGTGGGATTTGTTCTCTTCTAATACTAATGATAAACACATTTTCACACTTTTGTACTATCAAAAAAAGTAGGAAAGAGAGGTTGAAAATTCTCAACTAAAGGGATATTCAGTGTAGCTATACTGTAGCAAGGCACACCCTGGTTCAAACTCCAGTTCTGCTCCCTATAGCACTAATGATCACAGAGTTACTTTACTTCAGAGTGGCTTGAGCACACAGAAAATCAAGGTAAATATCTATGATGTACGGCTGATGTGCAGGTTGAATACAATAATTTAGCAAAATTCTGCAGGCAGCACTTGAATAAATCACAGCTGTTAGAACCTTACACTTTGTATTCTCATCTCCAACTATGCAAATTCACATTTTTTCAGAGATTCAAAATGAAGGACTTATGCATTCTTTGCAAGTACCGTTGTTTCTGAGGTCGAGAGAGAACTTGGATCTCGATCCTGACATATCCTAGATGGGGCCCTCCAAAACTTGAATGAGTCATCTAAACCTGCAACAACGAGAAAACTGTTAATATGGACACCCTCCTGGGAACTGTAACAATTAACTAAAAGAGTACTCATTACAGGACACCAATTCAAAACTAAAGAAAGAAAAAAACTTATATGGATCTGGCTTCTGAGATAGACCATTATTAAAAAAAAAAGAAAAACAAATCTAAGGAAAGAGTTTTTTTTAATGTACATAAGAATCACTGAGAGCTTGCTAAGGCAGCTGCTTCAGCCCCAGCCCCAGAGGCTCCAATACCCCAGGTCAGAGTGGAAGCCCTGAGCGTGCACTTCTAACAAGTTCACAGAAGAGGCCAATGCTGTTAGTTTAAGGGCCATGCTCTGAGTAACTGATCCAGAGAAATCTAAACAATTAAGAGAGTCACTGTTCTAATAGGGATATTTAAAATGTTCAAAACTTCATCAAATCTCATTTTCTTGATTCCTCCAAGAACTAAACAGAAAAGTGAATCATAAATTCACACTTAACAATTTGGGGATAAAGGAACTTCATGTCTTCAACTTACTCTTAAATGGCTCAGAAGGAATATATATAGATCACACATATCTGTTTATTTATACACACACACACACACACGTGGTAGGATGTAAATACAGTAAAATGTTAAGATTTGAGAAATTTTTTGTACTATTCCTAAAGCTTTTCTGTAAGTCTGAAACTATGGCAAGATTCTAAAAAATTATTATAAAAATGAATTTAAAAATAAAACCTATTTATATTATTAAATTACTATTTATTATGAGATATAATTATTTTTATGTGCTCAGATCTTATACTTGGCAAATCTACGAGAACCTACAAACAAAAGGAATTAAAAGGTTTCAGGAAACGATTGTGACAAATAAGTAACATACTAAAATAAATAACTTTTTGATACATCAGCAAAATGAATTAGAAAATGTAGTGGGAAAAAGTCTCATTCATAAGAAGGATGAAAAAACTGTACATTGCCTAGAAGTGAAAGTTCCAAAAAAGTTTAAGATGTTAATAGAGAAAGAAACTATAAAACTGTACTGATGGGCATAACATAACTCATAAAATATTAATAAGATGTCAAAAATAATTTCCATGAAGAATTTATAATACAGAAAAATGCTTGCAGAATATTCAGTGAAAGAAGGAAATACAAAAATGTACATAAGATCTAAACATAATCACATAAAACAAACAAAGGCTAGACAGAGAAAAAAGACTGGAAGAAAACACATCTCTCTGGGTGGTGGAACTGGAAATGAATGTTTTCCCTGTATACTTTCATTTTTCAAATTTTTAAAACAAATATATGCATTTTTAAGTTTTTAAAAGTTACATATTACAAAAATAAAAATACAAAGATATTGTACTTACCATTTAAATCATTGCCTTCTAAATTTCTATCAAAAGCAGAAAACTTCAAATCAAACATACACCGTCCGAGGTAGCAATGTTTTATCATCTGATTCAAATGTTCATAAAAATGGCAATGATATAAAAGAGCCTGAAGGGCAGGTTTTCCAATGAGCGATAGGCCAGAGTCCTCATCATGGACACAGGGCCCCTGTAGGAAAAGAAGGAAAGAAGAAGGAGACACTGATTTATCCAACAATTTCCTTAAAAAGATCCATTGTCTCCTCTCAAGAAAACGAACGGGTCCCAGATACTCCCATCTCCTTCCACTCTGTTTCCGTCCTTACAAAACAGAGTTTTTATAACTATAGCAGCCTGACCTAGGACAAATTCTTCCACAATACTCTAGGTCTCTGCTGCCTAAACACTCTCGTTAAAGGACAAAGCTGACCTCTCTCTCGAGGGGCCGTTTCATTTAGAATGTTTCTATGGAAGGATCAGCTTTAACCAAGAAATCACATGCTTGAGCCAAAAACACAACAAAAGCAGTATTTTTCAACCTACATATAATAGTAAAATAATAGGTGTTAAAATATATGAAATAAGGTGGTTCATATATTATGTTCAGAATTATTTTTTATACCTATCACTAAGCCAGGTAAAATAAAAAGGTCCATCAATATCCATATGGCAAAACCTGCAACATTACTTCCCACTGAATTAATCCTGACAAGGAAAAACACCACACGTGTATACACACACACACACACACACACACACACGAACCGCCACCAGGAGGCTGAAAAGAATCTGCTATTACACAATTTTTCTCTTTGCATTTTTCTCAATTTTTTGCATTGCCACTTACTACTTTTCCTGGAATATCTAATAGCAAAAAGCAAGCAATGAGGATAGGTTTGAAGTTTGCAAATAATCCTATCATCAGTTTATAAGTATTTCTATTTTCTGGGAAATTATAATAAAGTTAAGATTTTAAAAAAGGCCATAAGAGAGAGAAAAGTAAAAGACAGCAAACAGAAATCTAAGAGCCAACAGGAAAGATATGTTCAAAACATATTCCAAGTTGACCTCTAACCATAAGATTTGTGTATGTGTCTCTTCTCTCACCCTCCCCATCACCAAGAGAAGATGGATATTTTAACTTACTCTTCAGGAAGATAAAGGAATTCACAAGTTAAAGGCATAATTACACTAACAAGGTTATTTCTATTCACACTTCTTTTTTTTTTTTTTTTTTTTTTTTGAGACGGAGTCTCGCTCTGTGGCCCAGGCTAGAGTACAGTGGCTGGATCTCAGCTCACTGCAAGCTCCGCCTCCTGGGTTTACGCCATTCTCCTGCCTCAGCCTCCAAGTAGCTGGGACTACAGGCGCCCGCCACCTTGCCCGGCTAGTTTTTTTTTTGTATTTTTTAGTGGAGACGGGGTTTCATCGTGTTAGCCAGGATGGTCTCGGTCTCCTGACCTCGTGATCCACCCATCTCGGCCTCCCAAAGTGCTGGGATTACAGGCTTGCGCCACCGCGCCCAGCCTCACACTTCTTTTTAAGGACACTTATATACATCATTATAAATTAAACCTCTTACTTCAATATTCAATGTCTTTTATGACTACAAAGTTTTTATTGCTGTGCTATAATAAATCTACCAACACTGTGAGCTCACTCTTCCTAAACAGAGCAATTTATATAAGAAATAAGACTATTGTAAAGAACAGCCAGCACAAGGTGGTCACTGTTGTTATTTTAAATGTAGAGGTCTACAAGAATCAGGTAAAAGAGAGAGAAATACAAAGAGAATGGGGTTATGTGGCTCCTGTGTATTAACCAAGGTATATGTTACAGGTACTGGCGCCCTTTAATAATGCATTACCTTGTTTTATTATATAGAATGAAGTATTCACCCAAAATCACAGAGTCAATCTTAACATTCACAGTTTTAAGAAATTCTATCTTTTAAACAAGTTATAACATACTTAAAATGTATAAAACATGCCAAACACCAAAGAGATTTGCAATAAACTGCTTAACATCACAAATTAGAGCCCTCATTATAATAATACAGGGAAGGAATTAACAAATAAAACAAGAACTGTAGTTTAACTGAGTTTACTAGCTTCACTCATTTAAAAAGTTCAATAAATCAAAAGTGATTAATCAAAGTTGTACAAAAACTATATTTTTTTTGAAATTAAAATGGCATTTTTTTTTTTTATTATTATACTAACTTCTAGGGTACATGTGCATAACGTGCAGGTTTGTTACATATGTATACTTGTGCCATGTTGGTGTGCTGCACCCATCAATTCGTCATTTATATCAGGTATAACTCCCAATGCAATCCCTCCCCCCTCCCCCTTCCCCATGATAGGCCCCAGTGTGTGATGTTCCCCTTCCCGAGTCCAAGTGATCTCATTGTTCAGTTCCCACCTATGAGTGAGAACATGCGGTGTTTGGTTTTCTCTTCTTGTGATAGTTTGCTAAGAATGATGGTTTCCAGCTGCATCCATGTCCCTACAAAGGACGCAAACTCATCCTTTTTTATGGCTGCATAATATTCCATGGTGTATATGTGCCACATTTTCTTAATCCAGTCTGTCACAGATGGACATTTGGGTTGATTCCAAGTCTTTGCTATTGTGAATAGTGCCGCAATAAACATACCTGTGCATGTGTACTTTATAGCAGCATGATTTATAATCCTTTGGGTATATACCCAGTAGTGGGATGGCTGGGTCACATGGTACATCTAGTTCTAGATCCTTGAGGAATCGCCATACTGTTTTCCATAATGGTTGAACTAGTTTACAATCCCACCAACAGTGTAAAAGTGTTCCTATTTCTCCACAGCCTCTCCAGCACCTGTTGTTTCCTGACTTTTTAATGATTGCCATTCTAACTGGTGTGAGATGGTATCTCATTGTGGTTTTGATTTGCATCTCTCTGATGGCGAGTGATGATGAGCATTTTTTCATGTGTCTGTTGGCTGTATGAATGTCTTCTTTTGAGAAATGTCTGTTCATATCCTTTGCCCACTTTTTGATGGGGTTGTTTGTTTTTTTCTTGTAAATTTGTTTGAGTTCTTTGTAGATTCTGGATATTAGCCCTTTGTCAGATAAGTAGATTGCAAAAATTTTCTCCCATTCTGTAGGTTGACTGTTCACTCTCTTATGGTAGTTTCTTTTGCTGTGCAGAAGCTCTTTAGTTTAATTAGATCCCATTTGTCAATTTGGGCTTTTGCTGCCGTTGCTTTTGGTGTTTTAGACATGAAGTCCTTGCCCATGCCTATGTCCTGAATGGTACTACCTAGGTTTTCTTCTAGGCTTTTTATGGTATTAGGTCTAACATTTAAGTCTCTAATCCATCTTGAATTAATTTTCGTATAAGGAGTAAGGAAAGGATCCAGTTTCAACTTTCTACTTATGGCTAGCCAATTTTCCCAGCATAAATTCCCTATTATTAAATAGGGAATCCTTTCCCCATTTCTTGTTTCTCTCAGCTTTGTCAAAGATCAGATGGCTGTAGATGTGTGGTATTACTTCTGAGGACTCTGTTCTGTTCCATTGGTCTATATCTCTGTTTTGGTACCAGTACCATGCTGTTTTGGATACTGTAGCCTTGTAGTATAGTTTGAAGTCAGGTAGCGTGATGCCTCCAGCTTTGTTCTTATGACTTAGGATTGTCTTGGCAATGCGGGCTCTTTTTTGATTCCATATGAACTTTAAAGCAGTTTTTTCCAATTCTGTGAAGAAACTCATTGGTAGCTTGATGGGTATGGCATTGAATCTATAAATAACCTTGGGCAGTATGGCCATTTTCACAATATTGATTCTTCCTATCCATGACCATGGTATGTTCTTCCATTTGTTAGTGTCCTCTTTTATTTCACTGAGCAGTGGTTTGTAGTTCTCCTTGAAGAGGTCCTTGACATCCCTTGTAAGTTGGATTCCTAGGTATTTTATTCTCTTTGAATTGTGAATGGAAGTTCATTCATGATTTGGCTCTCTGTTTGCCTATTACTGGTGTATAAGAATGCTTGTGATTTTTGCACATTAATTTTGTATCCTGAGACTTCGCTGAAGTTGCTTATCAGCTTAAGGAGATTTTGGGCTGAGACAATGGGGTTTTCTAAATATACAATCATGTCATCTGCAAACAGGGACAATTTGACTTCTTCTTTTCCTAACTGGATACCCTTGATTTCTTTCTCTTGCCTGATTGCCCCAGCCAGAACTTCCAACACTATGTTGAATAGGAGTGGTGAGAGAGGGGATCCCTGTCTTGTGCCAGTTTTCAAAGGGAATTTTTCCAGTTTTTGCCCATTGAGTATGATATTGGCTGTGGGTTTGTCACAAATAGCTCTTATTATTTTGAGGTACATTCCATCAATACCGAATTTATTGAGCGTTTTTAGCATGAAGGGCTGTTGAATTTTGTCAAAAGCCTTTTCTGCATCTAATGAGATAATCATGTGGTTCTTGTCTTTGGTTCTGTTTATATGCTGGATTGCATTTATTGATTTGTGAATGTTGAACCAGCCTTGCATCCAGGGATGAAGCCCACTTGATCATGGTGGATAAGCTTTTTGATGTGCTGCTGAATCCGGTTTGCCAGTATTTTATTGAGGATTTTTGCATCGATGTTCATCAGGGATGTTGGTCTAAAATTCTCTTTTTTTGTTGTGTCTCTGCCAGGCTTTGGTATCAGGATGATGTTGGCCTCATAAAATGAGTTAGGGAGGATTCCCTCTTTTTCTATTGATTGGAATCGTTTCAGAAGGAATGGTACCAGCTCCTCCTTGTACCTCCTTGTAGAATTCAGCTGTGAATCCATCTGGTCCTGGACTTTTTTTGGTTAGTAGGCTATTAATTATTGCCTCAATTTCAGAGCCTGCTATTGGTCTATTCAGGGATTCAACTTCTTCCTGGTTTAGTCTTGGAAGAGTGTAAGTGTCCAGGAAATTATCCATTTCTTCTAGATTTTCTAGTTGATTTGCGTAGAGGTGTTTATAGTATTCTCTGATGGTAGTTTGTATTTCTGTGGGGTTGGTGGTGATATCCCCTTTATCATTTTTTATTGCGTCTATTTGATTCTTCTCTCTTTTCTTCTTTATTAGTCTGGCTAGCGGTCTGTCAATTTTGTTGATTTTTTCAAAAAACCAACTCCTGGATTCATTGATTTTTTGGAGGTTTTTTTGTGTCTCTATCTCCTTCAGTTCTGCTCTGATCTTAGTTATTTCTTGCCTTCTGCTAGCTTTTGAATGTGTTTGCTCTTGCTTCTACAGTTCCTTTAATTGTGATGTTAGAGTGTCCATTTTAGATCTTTCCAGCTCTCTCTTGTGGGCATTTAGTGCTATAAATTTCCCTCTACACACTGCTTTAAATGTGTCCCAGAGATTCTGGTATGTTGTATCTTTGTTCTCATTGGTTTCAAAGAACATCTTTATTTCTGCTTTCATTTCGTTATGTACCCAGTAGTCATTCAGGAGCAGGTTGTTCAGTTTCCATGTAGTTGAGCGGTTTTGATTGAGTTTCTTAGTCCTGAGTTCTACTTTGATTGCACTGTGGTCTGAGAGACAGTTTGTTATAATTTCTGTTCTTTTACATTTGCTGAGGAGTGCTTTACTTCCAATTATGTGGTCAATTTGGGAATAAGTGCGACGTGGTGCTGAGAAGAATGTATATTCTGTTGATTTGGGGTGAAGAGTTCTATAGATGTCTATTAGGTCCGCTTGGTGCAGAGATGAGTTCAATTCCCGGATATCCTTCTTAACTTTCTGTCTCGTTGATCTGTCTAATGTTGACAGTGGAGTGTTGAAGTCTCCCATTATTATTGTATGGGAGTCTAAGTCTCTTTGTAAGTCTCTAAGGACTTGCTTTATGAATCTGGGTGCTCCTGTATTGGGTGCATATATATTTAGGAGAGTTAGCTCTTCCTGTTGAATTGATCCCTTTACCATTATGTAATGGCCTTCGTTGTCTCTTTTGATTTTTGATGGTTTAAAGTCTATTTTATCAGAGACTAGGATTGCAACCCCTGCTTTTTTTTTTTTGTTCTCCATTTGCTTGGTAGATCTTCCTCCATCCCTTTATTTTGAGCCTATGTATGTCTCTGCATGTGAGATGGGTCTCCTGAATACAGCAGACTGATGGGTCTTGACTCTTTATCCAGTTTGCCAGTCTGTGTCTTTTAATTGGAGCATTTAGTCCATTAACATTTAAGGTTAATATTGTTATGTGTGAACTTGATCCTGCCATTATGATATTAACTGGTTATTTTGCTCGTTAGTTGATGCAGTTTCTTCCTAGCCTTGATGGTCTTTTACATTTTGGCATGTTTTTGCAATGGCTGGTACCGGTTGTTCCTTTCCATGTTTAGGGCTTCCTTCAGGGTCTCTTGTAAGGCAGGCCTGGTGGTGACAAAATCTCTATAAGCCTTTACTTATCTGTAAAGGATTTTATTTCTCCTTCACTTATGAAAGTTAGTTTGGCTGGATATGAAATTCTGGGTTTAAAATTCTTTTCTTTAAGAATGTTGAATATTGGCCCCCACTCTCTTCTGGCTTGTAGAGTTTCTGCCTAAAGGTCTGCTGTTAGTCTGATGGGCTTCCCTTTGTGGGTAACCCGACCTTTCTCTCTGGCTGCCCTTAGGATTTTTTCCTTCATTTCAACTTTGGTGAATCTGGCAATTATGTGTCTTGGAGTTGCTCTTCTCGAGGAGTATCTTTGTGGCGTTCTCTGTATTTCCTGAATTTGAATGTTGGCCTGCCCTACTAGGTTGGGGAAGTTCTCCTGGATGATATCCTGAAGAGTGTTTTCCAACTTGGTTCCATTTTCCCCCTCACTTTCAGGCACCCCAATCAGACGTAGATTTGGTCTTTTTACATAATCCCATACTTCTTGCAGGCTTTGTTCATTTCTTTTTCTTCTTTTTTCTTTTGGTTTCTCTTCTCGCTTCATTTCATTCATTTGATCCTCAATCGCTGATATTCTTTCTTCCAGTTGATCGAGTCGGTTACTGAAGCTTGTGCATTTGTCACGTATTTCTCGTGTCATGGTTTTCATTTCTGTCATTTCATTTATGACCTTCTCTGCATTAATTATTCTAGCTGTCAATTCTTCCACTCTTTTTTCAAGATTTTTAGTTTCTTTGCGCTGGGTACGTAATTCCTCCTTTAGCTCTGAGAAGTTTGATGGACTGAAGCCTCCTTCTCTCATCTCGTCAAAGTCATTCTCTGACCAGCTTTGATCCATTGCTGGTGATGAGCTGCACTCCTTTGCAGGGGGAGATGCGCTCTTATTTCTTGAATTTCCAGCTTTTCTGCCCTGCTTCTTCCCCATCTTCGTGGTTTTATCTGCCTCTGGTCTTTGATGATGGTGACGTACTGATAGGGTTTTGGTATAGGTGTTCTTCCTGTTTGATAGTTTTCCTTCTAATAGTCAGGACCCTCAGCTGTAGGTCTGTTGGAGATTGCTTGAGGTCCACTCCAGACCCTGTTTGCCTGGGTATCAGCAGCAGAGGTTGCAGAAGATAGAATATTGCTGAACAACGAGTGTACCTGTCTGATTCTTACTTTGGATGCTTCCTCTCAGGGGTGTACTCCACCCTGTGAGGTGTGGGGTGTCAGACTGCCCCTAGTGGGGGATGTCTCCCAGTTAGGCTACTCAGGGGTCAGGGACCCACTTGAGCAGGCAGTCTGTCCGTTCTCAGATGTCAACCTCTGTGTTGGGAGATCCACTGCTCTATTCAAAGCTGTCAGACAGAGTCGTTTGCATCTGCACAGGCCTCTGCTGCTTCCCCTTTTGTTGTTTAGCTGTGCCCTGTCCCCAGAGGTGGAGTCTACAGAGACAGGCAGGTTTCCTTGAGCTGCTGTGAGCTCCACCCAGTTCGAGCTTCCCAGCGGCTTTATCTACTTAAGCCTCAGCAATGGCGGGCGCCCCTCCTCCAGCCTCTCTGCTGCCATTTTGGTTAGATCGCAGACTGCTGTGCTAGCAGTGAGGGAGGCTCCGTGGCCGTGGGACCCTCCTGGCCAGGTGTGGGTATAATCTCCTGGTGTGCCCGTTTGCTTAAAGCTCAGTATTGGGGTGGGAATTACCCGATTTTCCAGGTGTTGTGTGTCTCAGTTCCCCTGGCTAGGAAAAGGGATTCCCTTCCCCCTTGCGCTTCCCAGGTGGGGCGATGCCTCGCCCTGCTTCAGCTCTCGCTGGTCGGGCTGCAGCAGCTGACCAGCACCGATTGTCCGGCACTCCCCAGTGAGATGACCCCAGTACCTCAGTTGAAAATGCAGAAATCACCGGTCTTCTGTGTCGCTCGCGCTGGGAGTTGGAGACTGGAGCTGTTCCTATTCAGCCATCTTGCTCTGCCCCCCCAAAAACTATTTTTCAAAATATATTTTATGATACACAGAACCACTTAAAAATATTTTGCAATACAGATTATATAAAATTACCCAATTTTTCTTATTTTTGCAAAATTAGGTCTATATGAATGCTTCCTCTATCAGTTACCACAACCCCAAACTTGCAAAAGTTTAATGAAGATAGAGAAGAGAATGTAAGCTGTATAAATCTTGAAAACAGAAAAAAACGAACATTTACAGCTCTTTGAGAGCTCTTAAATCTGCTGATTCTTTATTCTGTTCAAGGCCTACTGAGGCTCATGGCTGCACCATCTGTTAGGAAGACAAGAGTTACAAACCCACTGTCTTCTAAAATCCAACATTTCTTTAGTTTTTAAGTATTTTAGAAGTGAGAAGTTATACATGTAAATATGATATTAGAACTTCTGTAATTATTCTCTAAATATGTAAAACTGTCACAGTGATAACCTAGTTCAATCATATTTTCCCTTCAATAAATTAAAAATTCATTTTCTCGTTCCTATTAATATAAACACAGACTTAGAAAATACAGATAACAAAGAAAGTCATAATAAGAGACACAAATGTATAACTAAATCTAATAAAGTTTAGAATCTGTTCTATTTTTCCTCTGTTTATAAATCATGGTAAAAATTATTTAGCCTACCAAGATTGAAGAATCTAAGTTAGCTTATGAACAAAAGATTTAATATCATAGAAAATAGTACAAAAAGGTTTAAGATATGGAAATACAAAAGGAAATAGAGAAAATAAATTCACGAGGCCTAATAAGGGACTTATGATTTCTGGAAAGATAAAATACAACACAACAAAAGGAAAATTCATCTTAAAAGAAATAAATATGAAAAGATTTGTCAGAGCCAAAAAAATATATAGATGATCCAAATCTTCAAATTATGGAGCTTAATAAATGTCAAGCAAGAAAAATGAAAAAAAAGATACATAATAAAAAAATTCTAAAACATTGAGGATAAAGAGATGATAATGAAAGAAAACATCAGCCATAAAGAAGTAAAAAGAGATGAAAATTCAACTTCTCATCAATAGCACTGGATGCTAGAATACAGTGAAGCAAAATTCTTGGGAGGAATAATTTTCACCAAACATATGGTAACTAACCACACTATCAACCCAGTGCAATTTAAAGATACTTTCAAATATGCAAGAACTTGTGATATTTATCTCTCATGCACTTGTTACTAGGTACCAGTACAATCATTTTGAGAATTATGACTAGGAAAAGAAGTTCTAACAGAAGAGAAAGGATGATTAAGAGCTTAGAAAAACTTAAGACATGAGACATGATATGGACCCACAATATAAAAGAAAACAATCAGGAACCTCAAGGGAAAATAAATCACCCAAATCAATTTTTAAATTACATTTTTTATATATACATATACACACACATATACATGTATATGTGTACATATAAATGTATACATACATACAAACACCAGAAAACTTTTCCTCTGAGTATTAGATGAGTTGGTCCTGGAAGTAGAGATAAGAAAGTGTAATCACAGTCCACTAAGTGGCTCTGTAGTGAGTTATGGTTTCCCACTTTTAGAAGCAACCTACAGATAAAATTGAGACTGCAGATGAGAATGTAAACATAATCAGTCCTCACAAAGCAAAAGTAAAAATAAAACTATTAAAGATGAGTATTAGAATTGGAAGAGGAAAGACTGAAGAAAGGACAGGTACATCTCAGCCATGTCTTATTCATCTCCAAATGGGTTGGGGTGAAAAGATATGATGTGTGGGTAACAAAACCAAGAAGAGCAAGTGTGACCCATGGAGAAATAAGAGCAGTAATACCACTATGGTACTGTGAGATACTGTGGTATCTGCAGGAAATTGTATACATTAGCTAAATCCTTAGGTACTAAGTAGTACATGAATAAATATATTATTGCAAACATGCTATTTAGATATACAGTGGTAACTTCCTGAAGAATTAAAATCAGAGGTAAAACTGTCTCAGTGAATGGAGAGGGATACTGAATTTCACTATAAGCTCTATTAGCTTTTTTAAACATATGTATTTATTAGTTGAAAAAAAAATTTCTTCTAAAAAGTTCAATTAGTGCATTCAAAATATTTTTGAACTGCTCAAAAGAAAACCAAGTAATCTGAAATACGCACATATCACATAAAAACTATTTTATTTTTTATTTAACTAAGCATTAAGCCTGAATCCCCATTCTCTACACTTATTAAGAGAGCTTTATAATGGAGCCAAGCCCAGGATATGCACAAGAGACGGGCAGACTCAGGCTTTCACAGATAACTAGTGGTTCAAGGGCCAGAACAATAAAATCTTTCATGCACACACTAGGCTCTGCTCCATATATCCATCAGTAATTGATGGGGTTATCTTCTAGCATAGTGGGGAAATTAGCGCAATCAGGTCTAATCTCTGTCTCAAGATGTCTGTATCGTCACTAGCCTTGCCCTCAGGTGAGTTCTGGGGCTGCCAGATCATCTGCTGAATTGCCAGGGAGAGCTGAGAAGGAAAGTAAGAAAGCTCTTCAAATTACCAGAATGCCATTACAAACACATTTACAAAGAAAACTGCAAATTAATTATGTCATATCAAGCTCCAATTAATTTGAAAACATCTTTATGAAGAATGCAATAAATCAGAATATTAATTTTAAAACACATATTATACTCCTAGCGTCAGTGCTAATATACCCATTAGCTCTAATTGAAAAGAAACTAGAAGCAAAGTAAGAATAACATTTAAGAAGAGATATTTTCAAGAAGAAAAATGAATTATTTTGATATATAACAAAAATGCTATAATATAATCCAAAGACTATAAAAAAGACCCTAAATACATTAGAAATCTGAAAGTACATGTAAAATATGAACATCATTACAATGAACATCATTACAATGATATCAGTTTACCAAGTACCCATTGTCTTCTGGAAATACTCATGATGCTTCATAATGAACATAATAAAAGATAAAAATCATACATATTAATCATATCAAATATCAAAATAACATATAACTATAAATGAGTTGACTATTTAAAACATATACACAGACAATTACTAGTTTTGTTCACTGACAGGACATAGAAGCAATGACACCCCAAGAACAATGAATACATCTAGAACCCAGATCTTGGTTTCTAAACACCATTCTCCATGAAAAGAAATCAGAGCCCTTGGAGCAAGTGTCCTGATTCCAGGATGGGGCTAGGACAGTCTAGAACACTTTGCTGTACCAGAAAGTAAGGAAATGGCTCAAATGTTGATAAAGACACAAGAACCATCATGAAGAAACTCCCCCTGGCCAAAGCTAGAATGATTTGAACATTAAAACAAATAATGATAGAAACAGATTACAGCCCATTAAACAAACTTAAGAATCTTGAGTCCATGCTGGTGTAAATAAGTGACTCACTAAATAAGCAAGGAAGAACGAAAAGTTCTTCCTTACAGTAGCATGTAATAAACATAGAAATAAATGATGGAATTAGAAAATCATTTGACAACAATTCTGTAATAACTGTTTCAGATAAGAATCATGAATGGAATTTAAAACTAGGAAAACAGTGTGTGGAGATTCCTTAAAGAACTAAAAGTAGAACTAAAAGTAGAACTACCAGTGGGATCCAGCAATCCCACTACTGGGTATCTACCCAGAGGAAAAGAAGTCACTATACAAAAAAGATACTAGCACACACGTTTATAGCAGCACAATTTGTAATTGCAAAAACGTAGAACCAATTCAAATGCCCATCAATCAATGAGTGGATAAAGAAACTATGGTGTGTGTGTGTGTGTGTATGTGACACCACACAGCACAGTTTCTGCGAATGGCAGTGCGCACACACACACACACACACACACACACAATGGAATACTACTCAGCCATAAAAAGGAATGAATTATTGGTATTTGCAGTGGTCTGGATGAGATTGGAGACTATTATTCTAATGAAGAAACTCAGAAATGGAAAACCAAACATCCTATGTTCTCACTCGTAAGTAGGAGTTAAGCTATGAGGATGCAAGGGCATAAGAATGACACAATGGACCTTGGGGACTTGGGGGGAAAAGGGTGGGAATGGGGTGAGGGATAAAAGACACAAACTGGCCGGGCGCGGTGGCTCAAGCCTGTAATCCCAGCACTTTGGGAGGCCGAGACGGGCGGATCATGAGGTCAGGAGATCGAGACCATCCTGGCTAACACAGTGAAACCCCATCTCTACTAAAAAAAAAAATACAAAAAAAAACTAGCCGGGCGAGGTGGCGGGCGCCTGTAGTCCCAGCTACTCGGGAGGCTGAGGCAGGAGAATGGCATAAACCCGGGAGGCAGAGCTTGCAGTGAGCTGAGATCTGGCCACTGTGCTCCAGCCTGGGCGACAGAGCGAGACTCCATCTCCAAAAAAAAAAAAAAAAAAAAAAAAAAAAAAAAAAAAAAAAAAAAAAGACACAAACTGTGGGCAGTGTACATTGCTCAGCTGATGGGTGCACCAAAATCTCACAAATCACCACTAAAGAACTTACTCATGTAACCAAACACCATCTGTTCCCCAATAACCTACGAAAAAAAATAAAAATAAAACAAAAAACTAGTGAAAGAAAGTTTGATGAGAAACAGATATTTACAGTCTCAGAGCACCTCCTTCCAAAAGAAAAAACTGTAACTTTACAAAGGACAAAAAACAGGCAGATTCTGTCTCTACTAAGTAATCAAAGTTAATATCACCAACAAAGGGAAAGAGCGATATGATATCTCTTGACATGATGCACTGAGAACCCACCACTCCTATGGTTTTTCTGCCAAAAATGCCGAGACGGGTGGATCACGAGGTCAGGAGATCGAGACCATCCTGGCTAACACGGTGAAACCCCGTCTCTACTTAAAAATACAAAAAAAACCAGCCGGGCGACGAGGCGGGCGCCTGTAGTCCCAGCTACTCGGGAGGCTGAGGCAGGAGAATGGCGTAAACCCGGGAGGCGGAGCTTGCGGTGAGCTGAGATCCGGCCACTGCACTCCAGCCTGGGTGGCAGAGCAAGACTCCGTCTCAAAAAAAAACAACAACAAAAAACAAACAAACAAACAAACAAAAAATGCATAACTCAAATCTAAACCTAGGGAAAAGGACAAATCTAATTAAATAATATTACAAAAAATAGCCTGCATTCTTCAAATATGTTAAGATCATAAATATTTAACATTTTGAAACCATTTCAGATGAACAAAAGCAAGTATGTAAAACAAGTATTTGCAATGTGTATTCCTGAATTGGATCTTGGATCCAGGATTGGATTTTTCTTTTTTTCTTTTTTTTTTTTGGCTATAAAACACCACAGTGGGACAACTGAAAAACCTTGAGTGATCTCCTAATTTTGATAATTATTATTGTGATTATGTAAGAGGATATCCTTATATTTAGGAAATCCACACTTAAGTGTTCAGAGGAAAAGAAGCATTATGTCTACAACTATCCAACAGTTTAGAAAGAAGACACTAGACAGAGCTGAAGTAAACGTGTAAAATAACATTTGGGGAATCTGGGTGAAGAGTATATAAAAATTCTATTGTTTCACAAATTTCCTATAAATCTGTTTTTTTTTTTTCAAAATAAAGTTTAAAAAGTCTATGTACCAATTCAAAGTCCTATCACAAACATGGAAAGTAACTAAAGCATGAACAAGTTTATTTAAAATCGCAAACTGACAATCACAAACAATAACAAAAAAATTACGTTATGTAAGTGCATGACATTACCTTTTACATTTAAATGTGAGATTATTTTCAAGTGGAAAGAACTTAAAAATTACTAAAATTATGCATAAGCTACCATCATCATGCATAAAATAATTATAACAATGTTTCCTGGGTACATGTCATCCCGTTAGGCCATAAGCCCAAGAGTACTAAATTGGATTATCTGTGAATCTCCAATATTTAGACACTCAACAAATGTTTACAGAAATGAACTGAGACAAACTACATCAATGATCCATCTCTAATCAACAGATTTCTTGTTATAATCAACTCTAAAATTGGTTGTTAAAGTTTCAGGGATACGGATTTGTGACACTACTCTTCAAAGTAAACCCAGTTATGAAACCATCCACATTCAGGAGTCTTAACTCCTAGTCAGACTGTGGGAAACTGGTGTGAAAAACACTGGACAGCTGGGAGCCACAATACAGTTTTGTGTCAATTGAATACTGGCTCTGTTTTCTCTCCTTGACAGAGAATGTAGTATGTAGGGTTTTTGTTTTTAGAGACAGGGTTTTGTTCTGTCACCTAGGCTATAGCACAGTGACACAATCACAGCTTACTAAGGTCTCAAACTCCTGGGCTCAAGCAATCCTCCTGCCTCAGTCTCCTGAGTAGCTAGGGATTAGAGGTGCGTGCCACCATTTCAGGCTAATTTAAAAAAAAAATTTTTTTTTTTTTTTTTTGAGATGGGGTCACACTATGTTGCCCAGGCTAGTCTCAAATTCCTGGGCTCAAGTGATCCTCTCACCTCAGCCTCCCAAGTGTTGGGATTACAGGCATAAGCCACCACGTCCAGCTGGGATGTAGCTTTGAATGAGGCTGAGTTTGACTCAAGAACAAGACCAATGTTCATAAATATCCCTCTGAAAAGTTAGTGTCCTGAATATAAAAGAGCTATGATACACCAATACAGCAGGAACTGGGTTCTCATATCCAGCCGGGGGCTGGAATCAAGGCCCCGGTAGAAGTGCTCATGCTAAAGGAAGCCAGGCCGAGATACTTCATCTGCTCCTCCTCTTGCTGACCACCCCACTTGCAGTATGCTTCTGCATCCACGGAAAAATAAAAGCGGAATTATGCTACCAAAATTAAGGTTTATTTCTAACTGTATTTACTTACGATATTAAGAACAAAAGGATAACTCGAATGTTTCTCACATTTTAATGAATCAGTCAAGACAGAGCACTCACTTTCTCTGTGGTAGGGGGTTGGGAGAAATATTTTTAAAAATATAAAAAATGTAGCCCTGTCAGAAACAAACATTCTACGTAGGAAGATTAAGTTAAATGGTAAGAAATAATGCAAATATGGAAAATAATTTAGTGGTAAGACATTAAATGTTAGTGTCTTTAAAAGGAAGATTAAAATGGGAATTGCAGTGGTTGGTAAAATTATTTAATACTTTAAAAAATTAAATTGTTTTAAATTATTTACTTCCCATCTTGTCCGAGAAAAGATTTAAGGCCCATTACAAGGAAAGGTAAATCGTAACATGATAGTAAATGCATACCAGGGATAAAATAGAGAAAAAAAGCCAGAGATATGAAAAAAGTGCAACCATGAATAAAGCTTAGAAGGCAAGCTGGGTGTGGCAGCACACGCCTGGGGTCCCAGCTACTCAGGAGGCTGAGGCAAGCACATTGCTTGAGCCCAGGAATTCAAGGCCAGCCTGGACAACACAGTGAGATCCCACGTTTTTTTTTCTCTCAGTACATACAGAAAAAGTCACAATTGATAAAAAGGGCTCTACTTTCTGGCATCTAACAATAAAAGGGAAACTCGGCTATAAAATCATTCACAATTTATATACGCGTATTACTACTACTAACAAGTACAACAATTCTAGATCATGCCATGAAGCAGGAATTTATGCTAGTGTGCAGGGGAAGGAGAGGAGAAGGAGTAGTAATTATAAAGAGAATGCTTCAGAAAGCCTATGAAACAAGAGTGCAGGCAAGAAAACAAAGCACAAAGCAACAGAAGCAATTCTCTTTGTTAAAAAAAAAAATCAAATAGTTACCTCAACCAAAATAAAATTTTAACAAGGCTCCTAAACATGCTGCTTCATGCTATGTCCTCCAAAATACTACGAAAAGTACACCAAAATAAGTAAATGAAACATTTTGTTGAATAAGATTATGATTCATAATTCCACCGAAGACTGTGAATTTTAAAATGCTGGCTATGTGGCCCCTTTTTCAGGGTTGCGAAGGACTACGTGCCCCACTAGCTGCGCCCAGAGACAACCGTCTTGCTTCCTTCCTGCAGCAGCTGTTGCTGCCTTGGAATTTCAGACCCCACTAAACTTTCTTAAAACTGGATGACAGATACACTGAGTTAACTATTTTCACTGCCAAGAAAGGACACGTAAACAAACAAAAATAACCAAAAAAAAAAAAAAAAAAAATTGAAAAGAGAGGAAGAAAAATCTGAATTTATTAAAAAGCATACAAGATTGTCCTTATTTCTCTCATTTTTCTTAAGACTAGCAAAAGTTGTAATCAAGTATTGTTTGTGACTGCAGTGGCTCTCCAACATTTTTATTCTGGCCAACTTGGCAAGGCCAAAACTCCAAAGCTAACTTAAATAACTATTTTCCACTTTTTAGTAGAATGATTTCCATGATGAAGACTGGAGAATAACAAAACCAACAAACTGCAGTAAGCATGCCACCAGCAACAAACAGGAACTTCACTATTTAATTTGTAAGAGAAAAATATGAACAGCTACACACAGTTCTGTATTATAACATAATGTCCCAGGAACTTTAATATAACTTTAAGATACTCCGTCTTTATACTTATTTCAACAATTAAAAATTCATTGGTAGTACATCACCAACTATATCCATGTACATGGGTCACTAGTTTAACGATGGGAGCAGAGATGATTTGTATTTGAGCCAAAAACAACATGTTTTAAAATATAGTCTCCAGATAACAGGTACCAAAACTACTATACTATTAATATAACTATTAATCCTGCATATTCCCTCCAGTTTTGTCTCCTGGTTTTATTACAACATGGAAAGCAGATAAGCAGCCATTATCAGAAGGCAATGTTAAAGAAATTACAAGCAAATTTCAAGCCTGGGATTTACAATGACTGGCAGGGTTACCCCGGGTTTGTAAAGTTTGGAGAGGTAAGCCTTCCAAGAGTTAACTACTACCTGGGCCTTGACAACCACCTGGATTCATGCTTTGGGTCATGTGCAGAAACTTGCCCTTGCTACAGCTCAGTTTGTTTCACTAACTCCTCTAAGAGTACAGTCTAATTAAAACTTAAAAAAAACCTTAGATTTATACAGGATTCTGAAAAGTGAGGTATAGCAGTATGATAATATACACGTATAAGTTGAAAATACATGGATGGGTAAAAGAACAGAGAAACAGCGCATCTCATCTCCCCAATGAGTGTACTTTTGTATCTTCCAAATTATCTCAAAAGGCAGCAACATGCATGGAGTTGGAGGCCATTATCCTAAGTGAACTAACTCAAAAATGGAAAAGCAAATATTGCATGTTCTCACGTATAAGTGGGAGCTAATCAATGAGTACACATAGACATAAAGATAGAAATTACAGACACTGAGTCTCCCAAGGAGGGAGTAGGAGAGGCGGCTGAGGTTAAAAATTACCACTGGGTACAGCGTTCAATATTTGGGTAATGAGTACAGAAGCCCAATCCCCGTTATGCAATATACTTATGTAACAAACATGTACATGTATCCCATGAAGCTAGAATTTTTTTTTTAATGTAAGCTATAAAATGTTAGGTAACTATTTACTGATGTGATGTCCAGAACATGAAACAGAAAGTTAACCCAACAGAAACCAAAGCAAGATAAACAATAACCCCCACTGTGCACTAAACTAGAAAAGGAAAAAAAGATGCTAACATCAACACATATTTAACTATCTACAAATTTGCTTATTATTACTAAATTAGAGAAGGAATATAGCGAAGTGGGTAAGAGACTGCCTAGACTCAAAGCAAAGGAGTACCACTGACGAGCTGTGTGATTTAGGACAGATTATTTAAACTCTCTGCGCACAAGTTCCTAAGTTTAGAAAATGAAGATAGTAACAGCTCACAAGTCAAACAATTATACAGCTTACCATGTCTTACATTTCTAGAAGAATGCCTAAAACATAGTAAACATATGTTAACTATTACTATTTGTTTTAAATTATTTTGAACACTATAGAGAAGAATTTTTAAGTATGGTCAGCATAAGAAAAATTCTACATTCTATTTTAAGAGGCCCTTGTTGTCTTGTATATACTTTCATCAGTAATTAAATATACTACTTATGCTGAAAATTTATCACCAATTAATTTTAAATACCTACTAGGTTGATAATTGTTTAAAATTACCCACCTGCCAAGTATAATCCTTTATAATTTCTGTAGGCATTGGAATTACAAGGAGATTCTGAAGAATAAACGCAGCCTGAAAATGTAAAAAAGAAAAAAGGTCAATACTGCCATCTTGTTGTCATCTCTGAAATAACCAATATATTGTAAGGTAATAGCAAAAGACATATCTCTGGTCAATTGCACATGCTGAGAGGCCATTATGAGAATTGTCAAACTGTATTTCTTGTTAGGTGATGACCTTGTTAGGTAATGACCTAACAGTATACGAAATTGTTTCATTAGCAAATATATTTTTTCCTATTTCAGAATTCAGCTTCATTAAAAAATGATTTGTATAACATAAATTCTGGTAGCATTTAAGAAATATAATTTTAGGTTTCTATTATCCCCTTTCAGATTACACACACACACCCTCTCCCCCACTTTCTCCCTTCTCTCATACAGACTCCTTCCAATAAAAACCTGCTATCTAGAAATACAAACCACAAATGTTAAAAATTGACTGACTAGGTCCTGAAGATGATCAAATTAAATAATCATATGAATAGGAGCATTGGTTGTCTACTTAATGAAAGATGATATAAGCATAACGGGAGAATGACAGGATTAATAGGAGGATTCTAAGAAACTGACATTTCCAACCATGGTAACTCGAAGTGAGAGAAAAGCTTTCAAGTTGATAAATCAAGAAGCAGCCATAAATATAAGCATTACTACTTAAAAACATGAAGGCAAATAGCAAAAAAGCTAGCCTTCTGAACCTGGAACTGGGGACTGGCTAATGGTGGACATAGGAGCTACTGTTTTTTTCATAAGCCTCTAAGTACAATTTGATTATTGTTTTAAAACCATTTACATGAATCATTACTTTAATAAAAGCAGCAATAAAACAAACCACAAGCTATTTAGAAAGAATTAAAACAGGGTTTATTTTTTCCTCTCATGTTATACGATAAATACTACAAAGAGAGTTGACAGCCTCTTATCTATACTAAAGCTTCATAAATATTAGAGACCCATAAATGCTGAGATAATATAGAAGTAATTTTTCCTGTGAACTACTTTTCAATGCATAACAAAAAAGTTCACATTAAAATGTAGTATATTCAGATTGTATCTCATCGGAAGGAAGGACTCCAGGTTTTCCTCTGCATGAATACCTTTTAAACCCTCTGCTGTCATTTTGTTTGGGTTTTCACAGGCAGAAGAGGTCACAGTCAGGGGTCAGTCCACCACGTTGAACAGGAGTCAAGCATCGCTTATGGATGCTATCCCAAAGAATTTCTAAGGAAAAAACGAGAAAAGACAGACATACCTCCCGGCGCACCATACTACATTCTGACTGGTCCAGAAGAATGTTCAACACAGTTCCCCAGAGCCCACCGGAAATATTCTGACAACTGTTTGCTAAGGCCACACAGCCAGTTTCAAGGGTGGTCAGTGCTGATCCTAACCCCAGCGAAGTGAATCTCACCTGTTCAAATTAAAGAGAAAGTAGTTGGATCAAATAAGCCCTTTACCTAACATGAATTCTTAGTTTTTCTGGTACATAAATATCAAACTTTAAAAAAATATGCCATTGGTTTTATGATCCTAAATTATAAAAAACATCTATAGAAGACAGTGTCCTCCATTCCATGATTCAAGAAATAATATAGGAAAAATTAAATATAAGCAAATTTCAAAGCAAAGTAAAACTGAGTATAAAAAGATGCATAAAAATTACAGTCTGCAAGCCTTTTTCTAGGGAAAGCATAGGGCACTTACCTTTTACGAACACAATTTCAATGTATTCCTCATTCTAAAAAAGGTAGCTATTCTTTGTTCTACCTTTCTTAATTTTTTAGTGTTTCTTCCAAATAAATGATTTTAACTTTCTTAAAACTTCTAAACAAAGAAGAAAATACCATTTTACAAGGCATTTCATATTTTCCTCAAAAGTTATTTCAAGAGAAAAATGTTTCCAAGTAAGATTGATGTGGTATAATATGCTTGCTGTAGAACCACTGCTGTTCAAGCCACACGTTTTGGTAAATTTCTGAATTCTAACCCAAAAATATAGTTTCAATGACAGCTATAGAGTTTTAAAAAAAATGCAGTCATAAAATAGTCAAGTAGTAAGTTCAAGTTCAATGTGACTAAAAAATGTATTTCAAATATTTCTATAAATAAGGTTTTATTATAATAGCACACTTTGCTTGAAAAAAGTAAACAACTGGCTAAAACTGGAAAGAAATAATACAAAATTGTGTATTGTAATGCAAATGCAATTTTTTGCATTTAATTTAATTTCATTACATGACATTTAGATTTGCATGTCTATAATTTCCAGATCCTTTTCAACTGTTTCAAAATGGCTAAGCCTCTCCAATAATTTTCCACTCTTCTGAAGGTAATAGATACTATAATCTTTTCTCTTTTATATTTTTAATCTATACTCAAACAAATTTGATTGAAAATGAGGGTGCTGTGTACTGAACTGTGTCTCCTCAAAACTCGTATGTTGAAACCCTAATCCCCAAACTGTATTTGGAGAGAGAGCTATTAGGTGATTATAGTTTAATGAGATTATAAGGGTGGGACTCTATTGCACTAAGAATGGTGGCCTCAGGAAGGACAGAAATCTTTCTCCATGTGCATGCTCCAAGGAGACGTCATGTGAGCACACAGTGAGAAGGTAGCCCTTCATAAACCAGGAAAAGTGCCCTCACCAGAAACCAACCATGTTGACACTCTGACCTTGGACTTGTAGCCTCCAGAAGCGTAAGAAATATATTTCCATTTTTAGGCCACCCAGACAATGGTATTTTGTAATGGAAGCCTGTGCACACTAATACAGATTTTTGTACCAAGGAGTGGGGATGCTGCTGAAACAAATGCCTAAACACATGAAAGTGACTTTGGCACTGGGTAATGGGTTAGAGACTAGAAGAGTTTTGAGGTGGATGCCAGAAACGTAGACATGGGTAATTCTCATGAGATCTCAGACAAAAATGAGGACAGTGTTATTTAAAAAAGGTTATTTGAGGAAAGGCAATCCTTGTTATAAAGTAGCAAGAAAACTGGTTGAGCTGTGGTCATGTTCCAGTGTTTTGTGGAAGGCAGAACTTGTGAGCAATGAAATTGGATATTTAACTGAGATTTCTAAGCAAAGTGTTGAAAAAGTGGCTTAGTTCCTCCTGATTGCTTACAGCAAAATGCAAAAAGAGAGAGATGAATTAAAGAAGGAATTAAGAATGGGTAAGCAAAAAGAAACAAGATTTGAAAAATTCTCAGCCGATCCGTGCAAAAACATGAGAGAGCTTGTTCTAAAGAGAACATGGAGGATGTGGCTGAATAACCATTTAAGAAAGAGATCACGGGTGCAATTCACGGACTTAATCAGACATCTCAGCAGAAGCCAGGAATAGAGATGGGATTATATCAGCAAAGACATTGCCAATTTGAACTAAAGAGGACAGAGAAAGATGCACAGAATGAAGAAAAGCTGTTGGACTTCCTGGATTCTGTAAGCAAATATGTGCTACAGTGGTCCCTCCCTTAACCATGGGGAATACATTCCAAGACCCCCAGGGGATGCCTGAAACCACAGATAGTACTGAGTCCTATAACTACTATGTTTTCTCCTACACATACATATCTATGGTAAAGTTTACAAATTAGGCACAGTAAGAGATTAGCAACAATAACTAAAAATAAATTAGAACAATTATAACAATATGCTATAATAAAAAATATATGCATGTGGTCTCTCTCTCAAAATATCTTATGTATTGCACTCAGCCTTCTTGTAATGATGTGAGATGATAAAATGCTTACATAAAGAGATGAAGTGAGGTGAATAATGCAGGCATTGTGAGGGAGTGTTTGGCTACTCCTGATCTTCAGGCTGCTTTTGGAAAATGAACCCTCTGATAAGCGAGAACTACTGTATTCTTCAATGAAAAGTAAGAATGACCTAAAAAATGATTCAGAGAACACCAGGCTGCCAATCCCACCACAGGACTGGGGGGTGGCTTTTCCTCCTTAGTTTCAAAGATCTTTCTGATTTCGGTGGGCCAGGATGATGACCCCGCCCAGTGCTTCTGGGACATGGCTGCCCTTGAAGACAGCTTTATGGGTGGGGCTCTTCAAGAGAGCCAAAGGGATGGAGTCATCTCATAGAGCCATCTAGATGCTGTCACTCTGGTGGGCCTGTAAGGCACGGCATCCAGCCAAAGAACACTATCCCTGAGGATTAACATCTAATGGAATTTGCTTTGTTAGGCTCTGGACTTGCTTGGGACCCATTACTTCTTCCTTTTTTCCTATTTCTCTCTGCAATGGGAATGTCTATCCTACCATCATCTTTTGGAAGCACATAACTTGTATGGGTTCACAGGTACACATCTGGAGAATAATTCTGTCTCAGGAAGGTTTATATCTGGAGACTTACCCCGATGTGGTTTAGATGACATTTAGATGAGATTTTGGACTTCAGACTTTACAGTTGATTTTGGAATAAGTTAAGACTTTTGAGGTTGTTGAGGGAGAATAAAAGCATTTTGCATGGAAGAAGAACATGAAGTTCAGGGGCCCAGGGGTAGAAAACTATGAACTGAACTGCATCCCTCCAAAACTCTTATGCTGAAGCCTTTATGCTCAAGTGACTACATTTGAAGATAGGGCTTCTAGGAGATAAATTAAGGTTTAATGAGGTCATAAGGGAGTGGTCCTATCTCAATAAGACAGGTAACCTTATAATAAAAAAAAAAGACAAATCTGTCTCTCCATCACCCCTCCCTCCCATGCTCCACATGCATGGAGCAAGGAAAGGCCACATGAATACACAGCAAGAAGGTAGCCATCTACAAGCCAGAAGGAGAGCCCTCACCAGAGCTTGACTATGCCAGCACCCTGATCTTGGACTTTCAGCTTCCAAAACTTCTATGAGAAAAGAAGTTTCTGTTGTCTAAGCCACCCAGTCTGTGGTATTTTGTTATGGCAGCCTAAGCTAAAACAGGGCTTAAATAAAACATAACGTAGAGTCACTACAATAATACCCTAATATAAACATGTATATGTATATATGTTTTGTGTCTTTTTTTTTTTTTTTTTTTTTTTTTTTTTTTTGAGATGGAGTCTTGCTCTGTCACCCAGACTGGAGTGCAGTGGCGTGATCTCGGCTCACTGCAAGCTCCACCTCCCGAGTTTACTCCATTCTCCTCCTGCAGCCTCCTGAGTAGCTGGGACTACAGGTGCCCACCGCCATGCCCAGCTAATTTTTTTGTATTTTTAGTAGAGATGGGGTTTCACTGTGTTAGCCAGGATGGTCTCGATCTCCTGACCTCATGATCTGCCCACCTCAGCTTCCCAAAGTGCTAGGATTACAGGTGTGAGCCACTGCGCCCGGCCCCGTGTCATTTGTTTTTTAATCTGAACACAATACACTTGATTCTCCTTCACACTCACCTCTGGGTCTCGATCAACCCATAATGGAATCAACCAAGCCAAGCCTTGTTGCGTAGGAATGTGTTCTTCACCATGACTACCCAAAGGCAAGAACCAAAGTGACATCCACTCCTAGAGGGAAAAAAGGGAAACAGAAATACTCTAGGTAAGTTTCTAAAAATAAAACGCAGGAAGGTTAAAACAATTATGAATTTTTAATGAAAACAACATAAAAATGTATTTTAGACTTGGTTTTAATCCATTATTCAGCCAAAACAAGGCAAACAAAAAAAATCTCAGTTTCTCCTTAAAAAGTTAAACATAACAATTTTTTGAAGCTTTTTTTCCCATGATTTAGACAAACTGTAGTTTTCCAGTGAATGCAGATTTTAATCAATTTCAAATAAAATTCAGATTTGCTAATATACAACTTCTAAGAAATATTCTAGTAAAAAATCATTCTTGTTTCCTAAAAAGAAAAGTCAAAAGAGACATTTTCATGTAGCAAGTTTATATGCTTGAAATGTGTTGGACACAGCACATTCCCTTTCAAGCAACTGTTCAGAAGACAGACAGCTTTAATGCGCTCACCGAGCTCCCAGCCTGGGCCATCATCTCATGGGATAAGTGAAGCAAGCAAAGAATTGTGCTCTTTGTAACACCTTTTCCCATGAACGACATAGCATTTCCTCCACGTTCCACATAAAAAGAAGTAATGACCTGAAAAACAAATGAAAACAATTTCATGGTGTCTCTATTCTTAATGGTATATAAAGATAAATATATAACTGTCTACTGACTCATATGAATTGAATCCTTACCTTATAAAGTTGTAATATTTTTAGTTTATATACTTAAAAATGAATAACATGGTAACTTTTATGTTATGGGTATTTTGCCAGTGTTAAAAGACAATATTCTTCAGCCTGCATAACATAGCAAGACCCAGGTCTCTACTTAAAAAAAAAAATTAGCCAGGCATGGCAGTGGACACCTGTAGTCCCAGCTACTGGGGAAGCTGATGAGGGAGGATCACTTGAGCGCAGGAGTTGGAGCTTGCAGTAAGCTATGATTGCACCACTGCACTCAGCCTAAGTTGTAGAGTGAGATTCTGTAATTTTTCAAAACAAAAACAAAAATTCTTAGTTTCAATATTTTTCCTTTTAAAGTCTGTAAAAAAAAAAAAAGATGTGTAGTGCCCTCTTAGTACACAGTTGTAACTCAGAATATGCTTATAATATTTTTTAAAATGTTATAGCATCCTTTTAAAGAGTTTACAAATAATTTGTGCTCATTTTCAAGGGGAATGCTTCCAGCTTTTGCCCATTCAGTATGACATTGGCTGTGGGTGTGTCATAAATGGCTCTTACTATTTTGAGATATGTTCCATCAATACCTAGTTTATTGGGAATTTTTAGCATGAAGGGATGTCGAATTTTATTGAAGGCCTTTTCTGCATCTATTGAGATAATCATGTGGTTTTTGTCATTGGTTCTGTTTATATGATGGATCACACTTATTGATTTGTGTATGTTGAAAAGGCCTTGCATCCCAGGGATGAAGCCAACTTGATCATGGTGGATAAGCTTTTTGATGTGCTGCTGGATTTGGTTTGCCAGTCTTTTATTGAGGATTTTGCATTGATGTTTATCAGTGATACTGGCCTAAAAATTTCTTTTTTGTTGTTGTGCCTATGCCAGGTTTTGATATCAGAATGATGTTGGCCTCATAAAATGAGTTAGGGATGATTCTCTCTTTTCTACTGTTTGGAATAGTTTCAGAAGGAATGGTATCAGCTCCTCTTCGTACCTCTGGTAGAATTCGGCTACGAATCTCTCTGGTCCTGTGAATCCCTCTGGTCCTTTTTTTGGTAGGTAGGCTATTAATTACTGCCTCAATTTCAGAACTTGTTATTGGTCTATTCAGGGATTCAACTCCTTCTTGGTTTAGTCTTGGGAGGGTGTATGTGTCCAGGAATTTATCCATTTCTTCTAGATTTTCTAGTTTATTTGCATAGAGGTGTTTATAGCATTCTCTGATGGTAGTTTGTATTTCTGCGGGATCAGTGCTGATCTCCCCTTTATCATTTCTTATTGTGTCTATTTGATTCTTCTCTCTCCTTTATTATTCAGGCTAGTGGTCTAACTATTTTGTTGATCTTTTCCAAAAAACCAGCTCCTGGATTCATTGATTTTTTTGAAGGGTTTTTCTTGTCTATATTGCCTTCAGTTCTGCTCTGATCTTAAGTTATGTCTTGTCTTCTGCTAGCTTTTGAATTTGTTTGCTGTTGCTTCTCTAGTTCTTTTAATTGTGATGTTAGGGTGTCGATTTTAGATCCTTCCCCCTTTCTGCTGTGGCCATTTCGTGGCATAAATTTCCCTCTAAACACAGCTTTAGCTGTGTCCCAGGGATTCTGGTATGCTGTGTGTTTGTTCTCTTTGGTTTCAAAGAACTTATTTATTTCTGCCTTAATTTCATTACTTACTCAGTAGTCATTCAGAAGCAGGTTGCCCAGTTTCCATGTAGTTGTGCAGTTTGGAGTGAGTTTCTCAATCCTGAGTTCTAATTTGATTGCACTGTAGTCTGAGGGGCTATTTGTTATGATTTCCATTCTTTTGCCTTTGCTGAGGAGTGTTTTACTTCCAATTATGTGGCCAATTTTAGAATAAGTGTGATGTGGTGCTGAGAAGAATGTATATTCTATTGATTTGGGGTGGAGAGTTCTGTAGATGTCTATTAGGTCTGCTTGGTCCAGAGCTGAGTTCAAGTCCTAAATATCCTTGTTAATTTTCTGTCTTGTTGATCTAATATTGACAGTGGGGTGTTGAAGTCTCCCACTGTTATTGTGTGGGAGTCTAAGTCTCTTTGTAGGTCTCTAAGTACTTGCTTTATGAATCGGGTGCTCCTGTATTGGGTACATATATATTTAGGATAGTTAGCTCTTCTTGTTGCACTGATCCCTTTATCATTATGTAATGCCCTTGTCTTTTTTGATCTCTGTTGCTTTAAAGTCTGTTTTATCAGTGATGAAAATTGCAACCCCTGCTTTTTTTTTTGCTTTCCATTTGCTTGGTAAATCATCCTCCATCCCTTTATTTCGAACTCATGTGTGTCTCTGCATGTGAGATGGGTCTCCTGAATACAACACACTGACAGGTCTTAACTCTTTATCCAATTTGCCAGTCTGTGTCTTTTAATTGGGGCATTTAGCCCATTTACATTTAAGATTAATATTGTTAAGCATGAATTTGATCCTGTCATTATGATGCTGGCTGGTTGTTTTGCCTGTTAGTTGATGCGGTTTCTTCATAGTGTCAATGGTCTTTACAATTTGGTATACTTTTGCAGTGGCTGGTATCAGTTGTTCCTTTCCATATTTAGTGCTTTCTTCAGGACCTCTTCTAAGTCAGGCGTGGTGGTGACAAAATCTCTCAGCATTTGCTTGTCTGTAAAGGATTTTATTTCTCCCTTGCTTATGAAGCTTAGTTTGGCTAGATATGAAATTCTGGGTTGAAAATTCTTTTAAGAATATTGAATAGGCCCCCACTCTCTTCTGGCTTGTAGGGTGACTGCAGAGAGATCTGCTATTAGTCTGATGGGCTTCCCTTTGTGGGTAACCTGACCTCTCTGGCTGCCCTTAACATATTTTCCTTCATTTCAGCCTTGGTAAATCTGATGATCATATGTCTTGGGGTTGCTCTTGTCGAGGGGCATCTTTGCGGTGATCGCTGTATTTCCTGAATTGGAATGTTGGCCTGTCTTGATAGGTTGGAGAAGTTCTCCTGGATAATACCCTGAAGAGTGTTTTCCAACTTGGTCCATTCTCCCTGTCACTTTCAGGTACACCAATCAAACGTAGGTTTGGTCTTTTCACATAGTCCCATATTTCTTGGAGGCTTTGTTCATTCCCTTTTATTCTTTTTTCTCTAATCTTGGCTTCATGCTTTATTTCATTAAGTTGATCTTCAATCTCTGATATCCTTTCTTCTGATTCATCGATTCAGCTATTGATACTTGTGTATGTGTCATGAAGTTCTCATGCTGTGTTTTTCAGCTCCATCAGGTCATTTATGTTCTTCTCTAAACTGGTTATTCTGGTTAGCAATTCCTCTAACCTTTTTTCAAGGTTCTTAGCTTCCTTGCATCTGGTTAGAACATGCTCCTTCAGCTCAGAGGAATTTGTTATTACCCACCTGCTGAAGCCTACTTCTGTCAATTCATCAAACTCATTCTCTGTCCTGTTTTGTTCCTTTGCTGGCAAGAAGTTGTGATCCTTTGGAGGAGAAGAGGCATTCTGATTTTTGGAATTTTCAGCCTTTTTGCACTGGGTTTTCCTCATCTTCATGGATTTATCTACCTTTGGTCTTTGATGTTGGTGACCTTTGGATGCGGCCTCTGAGTGGAAGTCCTTTTCATTGATGTTGATGTTATTCCTGTTTGTTAGTTTTCCTTCTAACAGTCAGGCCCCTCTGCTGCAATCATTTGGACCAACAATGACTTTGTTTCAATATTCACTCACATAAGCCTTACTCTATTCTTTAAAAGATGAATTTAGTCATTAGTAGTACAATACCTGTTTATGTAATTAATAAATTAAGCAGATAGTCCCAAGAGTAAATGTTACCCTGCTACAACTGCTAACAAAAGCGACAGATTTCTTCCTAATATTTTACTGCCATTTAACATGAAGACATAAAGATTTTCTGCTTGACATGGTTTATGAAGCATGAAACAAACTCCTTTTTAAACCAAAGCAAGATTTGCTAATCAAAATTTTTATAACTGCAAAACATTACATAACAGGGACTGTGCTTTTTATGTATCCTATAGCTAACAAACTTTTACTAAGTTGTATTACCTCAAAGACAACTGAACACAGAATGGACTATTGCCTTTTTGACTACACTTCTTACTTAGAACTAAGCCCTTTTTTCAATTTCTGGTATTTGAAACATAGGTGTGATCTAAAGTCTTCGCACATAATTTTAAAACAAAAGCACTTCTGATAAGTTTCTAAATATAAATGGGGCAACACTTCACTGATTGTTTAGTTACCGCTGTGGCAAGTCCTCACCTATTCCTGATTTCAAACAGTAAAACTCACTTTCTAGAGGAGACAGACTCTGTAAAAGGTTTATAAGTATAGTATTTATAAATCACATTACAAAAAATGCTATAAACTAGGTACTTATAGGTTGAATTATATATTTTTTTCAATTTTTAAACTTTTAGGTTCAGGGGTACATGTGAATTGTTTGTTACACAGGTAAACTCACGAGAACAAAGTTACAACACATCAGAATCTCTGGGACACAGCTAAGGCAGTGTTAAGAGGGATATTCATAGCACTAAATGCCTCCATTGAAAAGTTAGAAAGATTTCAAATTAACAACTTAACATCACAACTGAAAGAATTAGAGAAAAACAAATCAACCCCAATGCTAGCAGAAGACAAGAAATAACCAAAATCAGAGCTGAACTGAAATAAATCAAGATATGAAATACCATTCAAAAGGTCACTGGATCCAGGAGTTGTTTTTTTGAAAAACCTAATGAGATAGACAGGCCATTAGCTAGACTAACTGAATTATATTTTAAATGCACTAGAGGAGCTGACTTTCTAAGAAATATTATCACTAACTCTTTAATATACCAGTTTTTAAAAATTCACACATTTCTGATCATAGACAGCATAAAATAACTAATTGGTATACTGAGAGTTGATCCGTTTTCAATATTTATACTTTAAAAATGAAATTTATTTTATTAAAGGGACTCCAGTAAAATTCATAGTAAACTTTATAGTACAGCAGAGAGTATTTATAACCTTTAAATCTGTTTTAAAAAACAATATGTGTTTTTGGAAAAAAGTTCTAGATAAGACCAAAGTATGATTTACACTGAACGTGTGTGTGTGTGTGTGTGTGTATCATTTAAATCATTATTTAATAAAATATTTTTATTATTTAATTATTTAAATCATTATTTAATAAAAATACAAAAATAAAACATATTTTATAATCATTTGTCATGTTTCCAAAATGTTTTTCAAACTGTATTTTAATTTAAAAACTATACCCAATATATATGTATTATGTAGCATTTATATTAATTAACTGATTCACTAACCAGTATGTAAAAATGGTTTTTTTTTTTACATGACCTAGCAAATGACTATGCTAGGTCAATGAAGTAGCCATGGGATAGCAGAAATAGTCTAAAGATGATACTTATAAGCTCACAGTCTACTAGAGCAATGCAGAAAACAAAATAAAGGTCCAGGTACAGTGGCTCATGCCTGTAATAGCAGCACTTTTGGAGGCCGAAGTGGGAAGAACCTTTGAGCCCAAGAATTCAAGGCAAACCTGGGCAACATAGTGAGACCCATCTCTACAAATAAATTTTAGATACAGGCAGGTGTAGTGGTGCACACCTGTGGCCCCAGCTACTTAGGAGGCTGAGGTAGGAGGATGACTTGGGCCCAGCAGGTTGACGCTGTAGTGAGCTGTGATTGTGCCACTGCACTCCAGCCTACGCAACAGGGTAAGACCCTGTCTCAAAGAAATAAAGTAAAATAAATAAAAATAAAATGTACTAAGTAATAGCCACATATAAATTATTACAGGTATATAACCTACAGGAAAGGCCAAACAATATTAGGTAAGAATCCAACTTTGGAAGAATAAGAAAAGGCTTACTAAAGAAAGGTAAATAAGTAAGTTAGAGTTTAAATTTTGTGTACAGATTGCCACCCCTAAAAGAGAGGAAACTATGTGAAAGAAGTAGTCTTTTTAAAACGCATTTTTATTTTGGAAAACCGGCCAGATATAACTGAAAATTCAGAGACATGGGAAAAAACTACAATGGAGACAAAACTCAAAATGCAAAATTATTGAGACTTAGGCTCTTGAAAAGAAGTCCGGACTGAAAAATTTATGTTTCTGAAAAATAATCTGGCAGTAGGTAGAGACTATATAATGGCAAGAAGGCACCCACAGCGTGGAAAAAAAAAAAAACCCAGGAGGTTACAGATACAATTTTATCAGAGAATTCCATGTCTAGAATGTCTATTCCTATCGCTATCAATCTACTTATCTTTCAAAATCTAACTCTACAATGCTTCCTATAAGAGTCATTCTCGAGGTCCTAACACGGTTAACAATCAAAACAAGGCTGACAGATTTGTCCAGGAAGAAAACAATGAGTACTTTTTGGATTCAGACAGTTTACTACCTACATAAACAGCAAAAGCAAAAATAGTCAAAGGTGCCAGCTCCTAGTATCCCTTGCATAGGATGACATTGAAACAAAGGGGCTAGATGACTATAACACAGATGTGGGACACTCTGTTGCTGAGAAGCCCATGCCAAGTTGCAGTAAAGCAGTTTTATAACCTGTAGTTATGCCCCAAGGAGAGCAAGGCAGAAAGCCTCATCGGAACCTAGGAACCAATAACAGCCTCTTCACTTCCTAACAGACAGTGAAATAAATGAGAATCAACCTTGTGTAGTCAGCTGCTCATAAGCCTTTCATATTCTCATGTTCCAGAAGGATCATGGGAAATTCTGCCAAGAATTTGGCATAACCCAGTGGTTATGCCTTGTCTATGAAGCCCAACGGCAGACATGTAAAACTGTCAGGCCACTGTGATGAGGCTGTTCTCATAGAACTATGTACAACCATATCACTGTCATATTTATTATATCACAATAGAAATATTTTGACCTAATGATAATAAAAACATGGCATAAGGCCATGCTTAGAGGATTAGACTTAAAAATGCACATTTGAGAAAGACTTTAAAAAAATCAATGATGTAAGCCTCTACTTTAAAATGTTAGAAAAAGACCTGTAAACTAAACTAAAAGTAGGAGACAATAAATATTGGCAGAAATAAAACAGGAGAAAAATGTTAAACAGAGAATCAACAAAGCCAAAGGTTTATTCTACTAGGAAGATAAATCAAGAAAAATTGAGAAAGGAATAATTAATGTCTGGAATGAAAGGGGACCTCACCACAGATGCAGCAGACATTTAAAAAGTAAGATGATTTGATGAATAACTTTATACTAATAATTTTAAAAATTAGATAAAAAGTTTTTAAATTCTACAAAAACACAACTTACTAAGGTTGAAACAAATAAAAAGAAACTCTGAATTTTAGATCTATTTAAAAAGTCATTTCAGGCTGGGCACGGTGGCTCACACCTGTAATCCCAGCACTTTGGGAGGCCAAGGCGGATGGATCACCTGAGGTCAGCAGTACGAGACCAGCCTGGCCAAACTGGAGAAATGCTGTCTTCTATTAAAATACAAAAATTAGCTGGGCGTGGTGGTGGGCACCTGTAATCCCAGCTACTTGGGAGGCTGAGGCAGGAGAATCACTTGAACCTAGGAGGCAGAGGTTGCAGTGAGCCAATATCGCGCCATTGCACTCCAGCCTGGGCGACAGAGCAAGATTCTGTCTTTAAAAAAAAAAAAAAAAAAAAAGTCATTTCATAATTTACTATCTTCCCAAAAAGAAAACTGCAAGCCAAGATTGTTTCACAATCAAATTCTACCTAACATTAGAGAACAAAATCATATTAATGCAAATCAGCTATTCCAAAAAAAAAAAGTTATATAAAGGAAAAGAGTTAAAATGGTTGAAAAGGTCATGTTCTTAGAATCTCCCTGCTGCATTAATTCGTCATTCTCCCATTTTAGTCATAAGAATGGAATGATTTTGATATTAAAAACTTAACAAATTCTTTAAGAGAAAAAAGATGCAAAGTTCAAAAAACATTTTTACATGAGGAAATAGGTAGAATAATTCTAAAAACTTCAGAAGTCTAAAAAATTGAGAAAATAAATCCATTAATATATAAAAAGAATAATACATCACAACCTAACTGAAATGTTTCCAGAAATGCAAGGTTTAACATTTTAAAATCAATCAATAATGGAATATAAGAGAAAAATTGTGTGATTATCTTAAAAGATACAGAAAAAAGCAATATACAATTATGAATTAAAAAACAAAGCTCCTAGCAAAACAGGACAAAAGAAAACTTCCTTTATTTGATTTTTCTTAATTGACAAAAAAAACTATAAACAGCATACTGAAGGGTGAAAAATTAAAGGTTTTTGTTTTGATATTGGAAATAAGAATTGCTGGATACATGGTCAATGGATAAAAATTGGCTGTATTTACATATTTCAGTAACAGAAGATAAAATTTCAAAAAAGATGCTCATTTTCACCAAAAGGTAAGAATGTTCATAGCGGTAGCATCTAAAACTGCACAAACTGGAATAAAAAGAAAAAACAAATATCCTTTAACATTGTACAGACTGAGTATGCCGTATACCAAATGCTTGGGAGCAGAAGTGTTTGAATTTTTGTGTTCTTTGGATTTTGAAATACCTGTATCATATACTTACTGGTTGGGCATCCCTAATCCAAAAATTCAAAATCTGAAATGCTCTAGTGAACACTTTCTTTGAGCATCAAAAGTTTCCATTTATTTTTTTGAAAATGAGGGTATTTATAAAAGTGATCTTCCTTATCAATTAATAAAAATCACTAAAACATTTCACTATTTATGACTTACATAAACAATGCATAATATTCTACATTGAATAGAGTAACATAAAATGCACTTGTGGTCTGGCACAAAATAAAAGCAATCAATAAATAGTAAATAAGTACCATGGGCGGGGAAGAGGGGGCGTTATTTTTACTTACCTCAAGGAGACCTGACAAGTACTTCACACAGATATCGAGAGGCTCTGTGAGAGGGGAGTGTGAGCTCCACCCCGGAAACGCAGTGAGGTTAGCCATTCCTCGTAAGGTCCGCTCAAGGGACGGCAGGCCATAGAAATGAGGCGCATCCGTCACTTTCAGACACTGGAGCAGTTTCAGAGCCAGTTGTGTTTGAAAAACGTAAAGAAGTTCCGAGCATTTCCTATGTACGCAGAAGAGGGAAAATCAATCACCAAGGAAGTATAATGTGCTTAATGGGCTATCTTACTGGCTATAAAACATTACTTAAACTCACAGTAATAGAAAAAAAATGAACTAGACAAAATGGCAGAAAATATTCTCTATCAAAACGAGACTTTTCAAGGAAACCATAAAATACCAACTAGAGAATGTCATACAAAACACAAGTAACAATTACATTGGGCCACGGGCAGTGGCTCACGCCTGTAATCCCAGCGCCTTGGGAGCCTGAGGTGGGAGGATTGCTCGCGGCCAGCTTGGGCAACACAACACAGTGAGACCTCATTTCTACAAAAATGAAATAAAATTAAAAAATAAATAAACATAATTAGCCAGGTGTGGTGGTGCACGCCTATAGTCCCAGCTACTCAGGAAGCTGAGGCGGGAGGATCTCTTAAGCCCAGGAACTTGAGGTTACAGTGAACTAAGAATGTGTCACTGCACTCCAGCCTGGGTGAGATAGTGAAACTCCCATCTCTTAAAAAAAATAAAAATAAAAAAGGCCTGGTACGGTGGCTCACGCCTGTAATCCCAGCACTCCGGAAGGCCGAGGCAGGCGGATCGTGGGGTCAGGAGATTAAGACCATCCTGGCTAACACGGTGAAACCCTGTCTCTACTAAAAATATACACACACAAAATTAGCGGGGCGCCTGTAGTCCCAGTTACTAGGGAAGCTGAGGCGGGAGAATGGCGTGAACCCGGGAGGCGGAGCTTGCAGTGAGTCGAGATTGCGCCACTGCACTCCAGCCTGGGCGACAGAGCAAGACTCCCTCTCAAAAAAAAAAAAAAAAAAAGGTCGAGGGGATTGCCGGCATGACGGCCGAATAGGAACAGCTCCAGTCTGCAGCTCCCAGCGAGATGGACGCAGAAGGCGGGTGATTCCTGCATTTCCAACTGAGGTACCCGGTTCATCTCATTGGGACTGGTTGGACTGTGGGTGCAGTCCACAGAGGACAAGCCAAAGCAGGGTGGGGCGTTGCCTCACCTGGGAAGTGCAAGGGGTCGGGGGATTTTTCTCCACCACCCAAGGGAAGCCATGACAGACTGAGCCCGAGGAACTCCCACACAGATACTGTGCTTGTCCCACAGTTTTCACAACCTACAAACCAAGAGATTCCCTGGGTTGCCTATCCCACCAGAGCCCTGGGTTTCAAGCACAAAACTGGACGGCCATTTGGGCAGACACCAAACTAGTTAAAGGAGTTCTTTTTTTCCATACCCCAGTGGCACCTGGAACGGCAGAGAGACAGAAGCGTTCACTCCGCTGGAAAGGGGTGCTGAAGCCAGGGAGCCAAGTGGTCTGGCTCAGCACGTCCCACTCCCATCAAGCCCAGTAAACTAAGATTCACTGGCTTGAAATTCTCGTTGCCAGCACAGGAGCAGTCTGAGATCCACCTGGGACGCTCAAGCTTGGTGGGGTAGGGGCGTCCGCCATTGCTGAGGCCTGAGTAGGTGGTTTTACACTCACAGTGTAAACTAAGCCGCTGGGGAGTTCGAACTGGGCAGAGCCCACTCCAGCTCTGCAAGGCTGCTGTGGCCAGACTGCCAGATTTCCCTTGTCTGGGCAGGGCATCTCTGAAAAAATGGCAGCAGCCCCATACAGGGACTTACAGATAAAAAACCCCCATCTGTCTGGGACATAGCACCTGGAGAAAGGGGTGGCTGTGGGCGCAACTTCATCAAATTTAAACGTCCCTACCTGACGGCTCTGAAGAGAGCAGCAGACCTCCCAGCACACCAATCGAGCTCTGCTAACGGTCAGACTGCCTCCTCAAGTGTGTCCCTGACCCCTGTGTATCCTGACTGGGAGACACCTCCCAGTAGCGGCCAACAGACACCTCATACAGGAGAGCTCTGGCTGGCATCTGGCAGGTGCCCCTCTGGAACAAAGTTTCCAGAGGAAAGATCGGGCAGCAATCTTTGCTGTTCTGCAACCTGCGCTGGTGATACCCAGGCAAACAGGGTTGGGAATGGACCTTTAGCAAACTTCAGCAGACTGGCAGCAGAGGGGCCTGACTCTCAGAAGGAAAAGTAATAAACAGAAAGGAACAGCACATCCACTCAAAGACGCCATCCGAAGGTCACCAAGAAAGGATATCAGTGATTGAAAATCAAATTAATGAAATAAAACATGAAGACAAGATTAGAGAAAAAAGAATAAAAATGAACAAAGCCTCCAAGAAACATAGGACTATGTGAAAAGACCAAATCTACATTTGATTGGTGTACCTGAAAGTGACAAGGAGAATGGAACCAAGTTGGAAAACACTCTTCAGGATATGATCCAGGAGAACTTCCCCAACCTAGCAAGACAGGCCAACATTCCAATTCAGGAAATAAAGAGACCACCACAAAGATACTCGAGAAGAGCAACCCCAAGACACATAATCATCAGAGTTACCAAGTATGAAATGAAGGAAAAAATGTTAAGGGCAGCCAGGGAGAAAGGTTGGGTTACCCACAGAGGTAAGTCCATCAGACTAACAGCAGATCTCTCTGCAGAAACTCTACAAGCCAGAAGAGAGTCGGGGCCAATATTCAACATTCCTAAAGAAAATATTTTTCAACCCAGAATTTCATATCCAGCCAAACTAAGCTTCATAAGAGAGGGAGAAATAAAATCCTTTACAGACAAGCAAATGCTGAGAGATTTTGTCACCACCAGGCCTGCCTTACAAGAGCTCCTGAAGGAAGCACTAAATATGGAAAGGAACAACCGGTACCAGCCACTGCAAAAGCATACCAAATAGTAAAGAACATCGACACTATGAAGAAACTGCATCTACTAACAGGCAAAACAACCAGCTAGCATCATAATGACAGGATCAAATTCACGCATAACAATATTAACCTTAAATGTAAATGGGCTAAATGACCCAATTAAAAGACAGACTGGCAAACTGGATAAAGAGTCAAGACCTATCAGTGTGCTATATTCGGGAAACCTATCTCACGTGCAAAGACACACATAGGCTCAAAATAAAGGGATGGAGGATGATTTACCAAGCAAATGGAAAGCAAAAAAAAAAAAAAGGGCAGGAGTTACCATCCTAATCTCTGATACAAAAGACTTAAAACCAAGATCAAAAGAGAAAAAGAATGGCATTACATAATGATAACGGGATCAATGCAGCAAGAAGAGCTAACTATCCTAAATATATATGCACCCAATACAGGAGTACCCAGATTCATAAAGCAAGTACTTAGAGACCTACAAAGAGACTTAGACTCCCACACAATAACAGTGGGAGACTTTAACACCCCACTGTCAATATTAGGTCAATGAGACAGAAAATTAACAAGGATATTCAGGACTTGAACTCAGCTCTGGACCAAGCAGACCTCACAGACATCTACAGAACTCTCCACCCCAAATCAACAGAATATACATTCTTCTCAGCACCTCATCGCACTTATTCTAAAATTGGCCACATAATTGTAAGTAAAACACTCCTCAGCAAACCCAAAAGAACAGAAATCATAACAAACAGTCTCTTATACCACAGTGCAATCAAACTAGAACTCAGGATTAAAAAACTCACTCCAAACCACACAACTACATGGAAAATGAACAACCCACTCCTAAATGACTACTGAGTAAATAACGAAATGAAGGCAGAAATAAAGATGTTCTTTGAAACCAATGAGAATGAAGACACAATGTACCAGAATCTCTGGGACATATTTAAAGCAAAAAACAAGACAAAACAAGGAAAATTTCAGGCCGATATCCCTGATGGACATTGATGCTAAATCCTCAAAGATGTTGAATAGGCATTTCTCTGAAGAAGATACACAATAGCCATAAGAACATGAAAAGATGCTCAAAATTATTTTTCACTGGGGAAATGCAAATAAAAACCAAAATGATACCAGTCTACACCCATTAGGATGGCTATAATAACAAGTATTGGTGAGGATATGAAGTAACTGAAACACTCATACATTGCTGGTGGGAATGTAAAATGGTATAGCTGCTGTGGAAAACAGCTTGGCATTTCCTTAAAAAGTTAAACATAGAGTTAACATTACAGTTACCATATGAACCAGCAATTCCACTCCTAGTTATATACACAAGAGAACTGAAACACATGTCCACACAAAAATTTGTATATGAGTGTTTACAGCAACAGTATTCATAATAGCCAAAAGTAGAAACAGCTCAAATGTCCACCAATGAATGAATGAATAAACAAAACATGGCATATCTATAAATAGAATAGTATTCAGTCATAGAAAGAAGTAGTGATATTTGCTACAGCATGCAAAGGCCTTGGAAACATGATGCTAAGTGAAGAAGCTAGACGCAAAAGGTCACATTATTGTTTGATTTCATTTATGTGATATATCCAGAATAGGCAAATAGACAGACATAGAAAGAAGACTAGTGGCTGCCAGGGCCTAGAGGAACGTGTGAATAGGGAGGGGCTTTTTCATGGATACAAGGCTTCTTTTGGGGGTGATGATAACGTTCTGGAATTAGGTAGTAGTGACAGTTGCAAAACATTATGGATATATTAAAAACCATTCAAATGCACATTTTAAAATGGTCAACATAGTGACTTTCACCTTAACTTTTTATTTTTAAAAAATAGAATTCATAAGTAGAGCTATGTATTTGAAAGTCATCAGTGTAAGGATAATCATAAGGTCACAGGCATAGGTATGACTGCTCAAGTAGATTTGTAGATAATTAAGAGAGAACCAGGAATTAAACCCTAGAGAACAAAACGCTGTGTGTGTGCATATGTGTGAGTGCATGTGTGCATGTATGTAGTGAAGGAGACCAAGCATGTACAATCAGGCTGTAACAGATTAAACTGAAACAAAAACAAACAGAACACTATAACTGATTATTACTTAAGTATTTGAAAGAAGTATTCCTTAATTCTAAAGAAGTACAAAGTAAAACTTTGAAAATCAAAGAAAAATTAGGTTCTATATAAATGCACCTAAACCTGCAATGTTACAAATGGTACCTGTCAGTAACTTCCATGAAATTGAGCAGCAAGGTATCAAAAAGAGCCATCAGTTCTTTCTGAAGTTGTTGCCTGACAGCAGTCCGGATATCATCTGTTTCTTCTCGTGCCTGTGACTCTGTCAGAACCAAGAGGTCTAACAGTGGGTTTGCATTCTAAAAAATGAAATTTGTAAAAAATATATTTACTAATTGAACTACATATTGTTTCCTACAAAGGTTTCTGTTGCTAACCACGTTCTAGATTAAGAGTTATATTACCTAACTAGTAGGTGTGGGCCTCTACTGCATTAGTAGAGATGTTCTAAATTCAAAAGATGTTTAATATGTTCTCAACAAAAGAAAAACATATTTATCATAGAAAATAGAACAAAAGGAGAATGAGAAAAACAAAACCACACATAATCATGCCACACAGAAATTGCCACTATTATATATTGATATATAACTCTCCTTTTGTTTCTGAGAATATAAACAGAATTAAAACTATACATTTTTCACAAACTTATATCAAGTGAAAAAAATCATTACTATAACCATTTTTTCCTACTTCCTATTAACAATATTTCTGCAAAAACATTAGTTTAATATCTGATTGTTTTTCAACAATAAGGATTTACCACACTAACTCCTGGATAATCAATGATGCATAAATTTACTAAGCTGCAACACACGGTGTACTCAAGTTGGATCTTATGTATGAATTCTGCAATAAAACTACTAAACCAAAATATTATGGTAGTTTTAATTTTTTGATATATATTGCCAAATTGTCCCTGTAAAAAATGTACCAATACATACAATTACACAGGATGTGCAAAGACCCACAGAGCCCAAGCCAATGCTATGTGAATTATTACTGCAATAATCTTTGCCAACTTGATAGGCTAGTAAACAAATATTAGTGCTTTCTAAAATCTTTCCTCTTTTCCCAACTAAAAAAAAATAAAGGATTATTCCTAATAATATTGACAAAAGAAAATGTTACATTAATCACAAGCATTAATCATATTTGGGATATTTATTAATCATCTATGATGTCTCAGGCACTGTGCTAAAAAGAAAAAAGATAGTAAGATTTCATTTGACTTTTTGACTAAACTAGAAGATTTGCATTTTCATTCCTGTTTTACAGATGGGAACACAGATTTATAAAGAGGTTAAATAATTGTCTAAGTCATAGACACACAAAGGCAGAGCAAGAAGCATCTTACTCCAAAGCTAGTTAATATTCCATCCTCAGCACAGTGTCACATCACTAGTGCACATAACAACATACAAAAAGAGATAAAATCAAAATGTAACTATTGTTCTTATAAAATCCTTCACCTAAAGAACTCAATTCAAAATTAACTGCATTCTCTTTAGGGAAAAGAAATGAAAATATGTAAAGAAACCTCTAAATTTCTTATAGTATATAGAGATACCTACACTTATTAGTAATATAACTGAGAGCTTTTGGAAACTATTTAGTAGAGACATTCTGCTCTTATTTTACAGTGTTTTAACATCTAAATAGTTTTTTTCCCAACTTTTTCTTTTATCTTAAGCAATATATGCCTTTGGATAAATTAAAGTTGCATAAGACATAACTGCAACTTTTATGTTTCATATATGAATAAAAGAATCGAGATACACATTTAGTAAACCATAAAAATAAATATATTTTCTACAGTGTTTTGAGCCCTAAATATCCAAAAGTTTACTCACACTAACATGCCTTCTGACTCCCAAAACTACTGACAAAATGAACAAACTGTTTATAGCAAGATGCAAACTCCATCTTGTAAAACATATTGTCATTATCAGGAATTATTAATTTTGACATGCTGATAAAAATTAAGTAGAAGCTACCATTAATACATCAATATACTGATACAGTATGTGCATACCTAAAAATTAAGATTCCCCCCAAGAATCTCATCCTATTAATAACTTGTTTCCACTTGAAGATTCCTGAGGGTTTTTTCTCTTTTTACCTTTGATTTACATGTTAACACTGAAATTCAGTGAACCTCAGCAAATAACAGTTCTAAAATATAGGGTGAATTACCATTTCTCAAGGACAACAGAGTAGAATAAGATGTCTCTAATGATGCCTACAGATGTCAAGTGCTTAATCATATCTGAAGTTTTTGTCTTTAGATATTAGTATTCAATCCTAATTTTAAACCAACTACTTGGGCCATTATTTTGTCACTGTTGACCTCTAAAAGGCAACAATTGCTATAATGATGGCTCATTTTCTTTACGCACACAGTTACCACTCCTCACATCCAATTTTACATCCATCAGCAAGCTATGCCAAAAGTGTGTGCAAGACCCTCAATAAAGTCTGAGTGCACATGAGCCTGTTACGGGAAAGTCAGCCAAGGAAAATATATATGCTGTGTAGTTCTGTTAAGCTTCACCAAAAGAAAAAAAAAAACCAACAGCCCCACATTTATGAATTTCCATCAAAAAAATGCATTCCAAAAAGAAAGGTATTCAAATTCAGCACTTCTAGGTTATTATAAACAAAATATCATATTAAAAACAGATTAGAGGTACAATAAACTCCTAAATTGCCTAAGAATTACAGTATGTTTGTAATAAATGAATGTCTTGATAAAACACATAGAAAAAATTTTCACAAGAGAAAGTTCCTAAATCTTCCCTCAGGAAGTTAGATGATTTTTCTTTTCACTTCCTCTTAGAATTCTTCTGACTAATCAGGCGTTCATATCTGCCTAATTTTGTTTTCGCAACCACAGCTTCTGTATATCTTTTCACATATGTCCATACATTCAAAGCAATTTACTTGGAAATGTTATTTTACTGAACTGCTTAAATCATTTCTCACTTATTTTACTCACTTCAAGGGATAAACTTTAAAAGGTATTTGATTTTCTATTTCCAGGTTCCCTTTATCCTAAACATCGGTAATTATATAACACATATTAATTTATCTTGTATCATAATATTTAGGGAGTAAACCCACCTGACAGCGAATACTTAAGTTCGCTTTTGTTTACTCTTAAAAGTATTATTATTTATAACACTTGTGGTGATAATATATGAGATAAAGTAGAAGCTTTCTAAAGAAAGGTTTAATACCATACAAAGTCAAATAAGTAAACGTAACTGGACCAAAAATCCTTTTCAAAAACTGCATTAAAATTATGGTACAATCATCTAGATTCTTGTAGGAATTTTATTTTAATTTCATAACTATGAATAAATTATAAAATATACATCAACACTTATGACATACTACAAAATTTACAGCAATTTAAATGTACGGTGTTACAAGACTTAACAAATATAACAAGATTGAAATCATATCTAATATAGTTTCTGACCATAATGATAAAAAACTAGAAGTCAACAAAAGAAGGAATTCTGGAATATTCACATATACATAGAAATCAAGTAACATGCTTCTGAACAATCAATGGGTCAAAGAAAAAGCTGAAAGGGAAATTTTAAAATGTCATGAGACAAACAAAAATGGACACAAAACCAACCAAAACTTACGGGATGCAGCAAAAGCAGGTCTAAGAAGGACATACGTAACAATAAACATCTATGTCAAAAAGAAAGATATCACGTAAACAACCTCAACGAACTAGAAAAAGAAGAATAAATGAAGCTAAAACTTAGTAAAAAGTAAGAAAACAATGAAGATCAGGGCAGATACAAATGAAATAGAAACTGGAAAAACAATAGAAAAGATCAACAGAATCAAGAATTGAGATTTTGAAAAGATGAACAAAATTTACAAACCTTTAGCTAGACTAATAAAAAAGAAGACAAAATGAGAAGCGAAAGGGAAGACATTACAACTGATACCACAGAAATACAAGTCATAAGAGACTGTTATTAACAATTTTATGTCAACAAATTGGACAACCAAATGGAAAAAATCCTAGACACATAGAGCTACCAAGATTGAATCATGAAGAAACAGAAAATCTGAACAGATCAATAACAGGGAGATTAAAGCAGGAATACAAAGTCTTTCACCAAAGAAAAGCCCAACACCTGATTGATGGCTTCACTGCTGAATTCCACCAAACATTTAAAGAAGAATACTAATCTCTGTACTCTTCTAAAAACTCCAAACTCATTTTATGATGGCAGCACTACACTGATACCAAAGCCAGACAAGGGAACTACGGGAAAAGAAAATTACAGGCTAATATCCCTGATAAACACAGATATAAAAATCCTTTACCAAATACTGGCAAACTGAAACCAAGAGCACAATAAAAAGATCATTCACTATAATCAAGTGGAATTCATTCCAGGGATGCAAGGATGGTTCAACATACACAAATGTGTAAATGTGATACACCAAATTAACAGAATTAAGAACAAAAACCACACGATTCTACCAACAGATGCAGAAAAAGCATCTGACAAAATTCAACATCCTTTCATAATATAAACTCTCAATAAATTAAGTAGAAAAGGAATCCCAACACAATAAAGGCCATATATGAAAAACCCACAGCTAACATCATACTCAATGGTGAAAAGTTTAAAGCTTTTTCTCTAAGATCAGGAACAAGATAAGGATGTCTACTCTCACCATGTCTACTCAATACAGTAGTAGAAATCCTAGCCAGAGCAATTAATCTATAGAGAAATAAAAGGCATCCACATTAGAAAAAAGGCAAGTTAAGTTGTCCCTCTATGCTGATGATATAATCTTAAATCTAGAAAAACCTAGACTCCATCAAAAAACTTTGATCATAAAAATGAATTCAATAAAGTTGCAGGATACAAAATCAACATATAAAAAATCAGCCATTTCTATACACTAACTGCCCCCCCCC